>NC_085842.1:117244368-117846035 GCF_035594765.1 Anolis carolinensis | reverse complement strand
AAAAAGTCTGAAAAGAGTTAAATAGCTCCTTATCCATCACTTCTCCAAGCAAATGCAGAACTTTCTGCAGTTGCTTAACCGCCCCACCCTGTACCCATTACACAATCTGGATTTCCCTGTATCTCATGTGGCTTGGCCTCAAGCCTATGCTCTGTTCCTTTGTTGATCCGTGCCCACTTTCTGACAGCAAAAACAAATCCTTACAGAAGGCAGATGTGGGGTCTTTGTTAGAATTGGCTACAATAGATAGAGTGGAAGATGAATAAGTGAAATTTCATGCCTGGCTGGTTTTAGGATTCTGGTTTTAAAAGCATTAGTAGAGATTTTAGAGCAGCTGGGTAATCCAATATACTGCTTTGTGGGGTGTCCTTAACTAGGTAGCATTTCTTCGACCAAGCCCCTGTATCTCCAGTTCTCTCTTACTAGGCAGACACTGCTGAGTGATTGAGATTTGTGCTCCTGTCAATCATTCTGCTGTGTCCACCCCTCCTGCAAATGATCTCCTCTGAGACTTTCAAATATTCTTATTTGGAGAGGATCTCAGCCTCACTGCCTCCAAATGTCATAAAATGCATAGATGTCAATTCAATCCTAAACAGAGAGAGACATTTCACTCATATTCTTAGCTGCAGCTCTAAATACAGTGGTTTTATTTCTCTATTCCCAGAAGGCTGAAAGAATTACGGTGCATTACCACAACTACTCTTCCAGCTCTGTTTAAAAAAGTTAAACAAATAAAGAAATAGAAGTCACTCTGATGATGACTAACTACTGGTACATCCCTGTACAAGCAACAACCACAAGGCCCCTAGATATCAATACGAAGGAGGAATAATATAAAATCCTGAGAGGTAGCTATCTGCTTTTCTGACATTTTTGGTGAGAGCTTAAAGACTCTGGAGAAAGCTCCCTCAAGCACACTCATAATGTTCACTGGAAATAAAATCTATTACCACTGTGCAAATGAACTGTAGGTAGGTATCAATCTGAGGCATGCAAAGGGCAGCCCTTAAGGTGTCACTGGGACTAAAAGGCCCATCAGCTCTAGCCACTGGTGATGAATGCTAAGAGTTGCAATCCAACAACATCTACGCATGGCTCACTGGTTACAGGTCCACTAGTTGCCTGGAGATGATCAGAACTGTAGTCCAAAACACGGGCAGGGTGCCATGATGGGAAAAGATGCTGGAAAGTAGGAAGAACATCAGTATAAAAGTAAATGTGTCAGTGAATTTTTCTTGGCCAGCACAAACACATGCTAAACAGATAGGGTGATATTGTTTCCTACTGCTATAACTTGTTAATCACCACCTTGAATCCCATACAGTTTGCTCATCCTTACTTTGTACTCTGTACTTGAAAAAGGAAAGATATAAATTAAATGGATTACGTAATTATTTCAACAGCTCCATCAGATGTATTTCTAAAGGAGCTAACCACTGACAGCACTTGCTCAAAAAATAGGAATTATCTATTCCCTGCCCTTTTTGAACCAACTAATTTTACTGTGTGGTAGGACAACATAAAAGCTTGCTGCAGGAACTAGCCATACATATTCTCCACTATTAAAACAGAGTCTGAGAAAATCTCTTATTTATTTAGTGCCTCCCTCTACAAGCTAGTCCTGTCTTTCCCCCTTTCTTGATGAATGAAACACCAGGAAAGCAAATCAGTTACCTCTTTGTCTAAGAGCACCAAGATTAACCTAGGTGCTCAATAAATAAATAAGCAAGTAAGCCAAGAGGAGTTCATTAATGGACTTTCTATTCCTGCTATTTTGCCGCACCACACATTCATGCCCACCTAAACTTGAGCTCAGCCCTTCCATTTTGTTCTTGTCCCTAGCTGGCCTCTGCATTGCGCTGCTGTACCTCTTCCAGGATGCTGGTTATGCTAATTGCTTGACTTGGGACCTCTAGTGTGAACTTGGACAAACCCTGCATTCAACAACCCACCCACTCAAAAGCAGACCTCCCAGGACACACACAGACATACATATTCACACAAGGCCCTGATCTCCTCCTTCTTTTTCTCACTCTGGAGAAACACTCTTCTCTTCACTATTTCCAAGACCAACATTCAATGGTTGCTCTTCTTGTCTGAGAAGATGACTGGGGAACGTCTCCACTACCATAAGGTAATAACAGCCCCCTCCTCTTGATCCCCAGGGATGCTGAGTATTCAGTGCTCTTTTTGGAAGCTCTTCTCCTACCCTGACGGTTCAAGTCAACCCAATCTCTGGATGCAGTGTTCTGCGTCTGTGTGTTGCCCCTGTGGGAAATCTACATGCCAACTTACTGGGTAGTAGACAGCACTGACAGGTCGTCCCTTCTGTCAACAACCTTAATGACACCCAGAGGACATTTCTTGGTGCCAGGCAAGTCCACCTCCCTGGCAATGAAAAGGTCAGGACTTGTTGCTTTCTTTTTAAAAGTGCCCAGACCATTTCACTCCCTTCATTCTGCAGCAGAGGGAGGCATATGTGAAGCCCTTGCCCGCGAAGATGGAGTGGGCTCCAAAACTGGTAGGTGCTTGGCTTTCTTTGGGCCTCATTTATTTACTTTCTATTTATTAATGGCCTGTCAGACTTGTTTGCTTTAGAAGTGTAAACTTTGCCTGGATGAGCTATTGGTCACAGTGCCTAGCATGGAGGAGACCAGCAATAATAACAATAATAATCCCCCAGTTTCTCTAGGAAATAGCCCAGAGAAATGAAGCTGCTCCTACCCTGAGAGAAGGGGAGAAACTTTCGTTCTTTTGCCATTAGCTGTTATCAAGTCTACTTAGACTTATGGTGACCCCAGGAATGAGAGAGCTCCAAATCATTTTGTATTCAAAAGCCATACTCAAATCTTGCAGACTCAGAGCTATAGCTTCTCTGAGTCTATCCATCTGAAATGTAATCTTCCTTTTTTTTCTACTACCCTCTACCTAGCCAAAAATATTATCTTTTTGATATTAACAATCATATCTTCACATGATACAGCAAAAATACCACAGCCTTAGTATAGTCATCTTGGCATTAGAGAGAGTTCAGGCACAATTTGCTCATGACCCATGTCTTTCTATCAATTTAGGGTAACTGTAGAAATCTTCTCCAGCATCCCATTTCAAATTAGTTGTTTTTCTTCCTATCACACCCAACAATTTCAAAGATGGAAACGAATACACATGGCCAAGCAACATCAGAATGTGGTTAATATGGCAAAGTCTTAATGAGGAAGATCAGATAAGCTGAAGTATTTTGCCTTTAAAAGGACATCCTCCACACAAAGTTAACAGGCTGCAGACTTCTTTTGCATTTTGAATCCAATTTGCAATAACTGAAGTAATGAGGAAGTCAGAGAATGAAAGAGATACTGGAACACTTGCAAAGTACAGTAGAGTCTCAGTTATCCAACACTCACTTATCCAACGTTCTGGATTATCCAACGCATTTTTGTAGTCAATGTTTTCAATACATTGTGATATTTTGGTGCTAAATTCGTAAATACAGTAATTACTACATAGCATTACTGCGTACTGAACTACTTTTTCTGTCAAATTTGTTGTTAAACAAGATGTTTTGGTGCTTAATTTGTAAAATCATAACCTAATTTGATGTGTAATAGGCTTTTCCTTAATACCTCCTTATTATCCAACATATTCATTTATCCAACGTTCTGCCGGCCCGTTTATGTTGGATAAGTGAGACTCTACTGTAGCTGAAAACATGAGAGCGCAGAGGGCTGTTGTTGCAAAATCTAGACAGTTGGATGATATAGAACAAATTGATTAAATGGCTGTTATATCATGGAACTGGCACAGATAAGCATGTAAAGCTCCTTGTATGCCCCATGAATGTGAAAGTTGTCAAATGAAAGCAGCTTGTCAACAGGGAAGTACAGGAATAGAACACAATAGCTATTCTAACATAGGAGTGTCATTTATATTTCAGAATCCCTCACCAAGAGCTCTGTTGGCTAGAATTGCTGGGAATTACAGTCCAGCAAGGATCCTTGTGGATTTCATACTATGCAGTATCTTCCTGTACCATTCTCACATCAGACCCATTTATATTGATGGGATTTTGCTACTTGAGAGATGGTCTGATACTGAATACTTGATTGGCTGTTTTAAAATAAGGCATTGGGTCACTCAAGATGAATTATTTTAATCTACTTTTCAAATGATAATTTTCTGATAAGTAACTTCAGTGATAGCTGCTATGTGCAATCCTGCAGAATATCATCTTTCTTCAGTGATAGCTTCATTCTGCTCATGGCATGGGGAAACTATGTTCCTTCCTATGATGCTGAACTTCATCTCCTATTGGCCCCAGTCAGCAAGACAATGATAAAGAATGGTGGGAGCTGCAGTTCAATGTGTTGTCCACTCCTCTGCTTAGCTGCCCATCCCTGCTCTAGTCCCTGCCTGTTGAATCCATTTTCCTGAATGTCATGGTGACAGTCTAGCATCCCATTTCTTGTACATTTCTGCATAAATGACCTTTATTTGTGACTTCTTATACATGTAGTATTATCAGACCTTGTGGACCTTTTTTTTTTAAAAAAAATCCCTATTATATGACATTGATTTAAACATCGCTTTTATTTCTTAAATAGCTTTCACTTTTCATTTTTAAAAGCATTTGATTAGATTGGTTTCTTAAAACATGTATTTTTACCACGGAGGCTTTAAATCTGCCTCTGCTTTTTTCATTATGTTGGTTTTGTATACCTGAGTTTTAAAATCTTCATCTTGGAGGTTATTGTATAATTGTTTTATTTCTATGTTTATTGTGCTTTGGTAATTTACAATGCTTTATAGAAAAATATAAGAATAATTAAAATAAAGTAACTGTCATGTCTGCCTTATTTCCCAGGTAGTTTTCTATGCTCTCTGCCTTTCCTTCACATTAGAAACAAAAGACGTGAGCAAAGCAACTAAAGGAAAAAAGAAAGGGTCAGCAAAGGCCAAGGATCAACGTTTGAGGCTTCAGAATTCCTCACCTGACCCCCTGCTGAGAGTAAATCTAGGGGCCTCGGCAGACTATACCCCCGTGGAGGACTATGAGCGGAGCATCCATGAGATGGTTACCCTGCTGAAGAACAGCTCTGAGCCCATGGACAGCAAGTGCCAAGTCAACCTGAGACTCTGGATGTCCAACAAGAGGAGTTTGTCTCCTTGGGCCTACAGGTGAGATAGACCAGGTCTTAGTGAAATACCTGCACATGCACAGTTTCTTGGGCCTTTTCTTATAATCCAAACAATTATGTTCCAACTCCATTTTATTTTCATGCTCATGGTCTATGATTCAGGGCTAACAGCTCAATAGTTTCTCCCTATGTCATGAAGTACATGCAGGTAATTATGCTTTTCCTGAAGACTTTAAAAAAGAATTTCAGTGCATAGCAATGTACAAATGTCAAAAAATAAATGAGAATAAACATATTAAAACTCTAAAAGGCAGAGTGAAAATCCGCATGTTACATATCACTGATAACATTCTTATGAACAACGTTGTATAGGGATCACACAGCCAACAACCTTAATGGAAGACACCTAGATGGCAATCAATGCTGTGAGCTTTTTTCTATTTAAATTAGTCAATAAGGATCACTTTAGCCCTAACGAGGCTATTATATGCTAGCAGAATGATCTCATGGCACACATTAAGATGGTGGCACTTGGCTGTTCCACTTGGCAGCAGGAGTCTTTCAAGGAACATGTCCCTAGCTGTTGGTTTGGTGTTAGTGAGCTAAAATAGAAGTAAGGAAGGTGAGAATGCACAACAATTGAAGTTTTTAAAGTAAATATTGTGATTTTGTGCATGTGCTAAAATTAAATAATTCTGGAGTTGGTACTGCAAATCCATCAATTTATCCTTTCATTCTGAATCAGACTAGAACATACAGACATCTGAAATGGATTTCTTGGATCTTAGGCCATCACTGTCACTATACCAGCAGCAAAATGCTGTTCCAAGCACTTTGATTTGGTCCAAGTCAGATAGAGTCAAACACTTCACATTGCAGATGGGGCAACATCAGGATATTCTCCTCTGTTGGAGTTCAGAAGTGTTCATATTATATGACAGAAACCTCATTTTATAGACGTGACATCTGTACTTAGGTATAGTGGCAGATACCATCCCTTTATCAATGTTGAGGTAGAGTTACTGTACACACACTTTGCTTCTGTGTGTACAGGGGGTGTTCTTTACTCTAGGGTACAAAATATCTTGAGCTGGCCATTTGAACTGGGCCCTTTTAATTGCTTATGAGATATCTAAAGATATTGGGGGTTGTTGGGAAATTGAGGGCAACATGTGAGCTCTCACTGTTAAGGCAGCAACCAGCTTCAGAGCCTGCAATGCCATCACACATTGCTAATACTATGACCTTGATCAGAAATGGAGTCTTGCATCTCAGGAAGTGTTGAAGTACTAGTGAGATAACTAACCCAATAGTTTATTTGTATCCAAATTAAAAACAATTGTCAAAGCAATAGATTCCATCCATAGGTAGCCTTTAGCCATGGCACTTTAGAGACTTTTTATTAGCCTATGTTAATCAGTTCAAGTGTATTATTTAGCACAGTTCAAAGGCTGCCTGAAAAATGCCATTGAAAATAGCAGGAGTTTGAGTTCATGGCACTGCATCACCCCCTAGTGGTGCTGTTAAAGGTTTCTGAGTATGTTATTGTACTAATTCATTTCAACTTTCTTTTAAGAACTAAATATGTTTTAAAAAAAAAACAGACCTAGCACTATGTGAATGTGATTGGTTCTGTACTAAAATGTTCTACTCTGTTCATGCCAGAAGAAGAATCAAACAGATGTAGTGACACATCCTACAAAATGCAAAAGTAACCATATTTGCCCTGGAAAAAATTCCAACCAACACACTACAAAAATGGATGCAAATTTTCAAGATCTTCAGATCTCTTCATTGGGCAAGATGTAATAGAAAATAAGAGGGGTGAAGGACATATCACATGCGATGACTCCAATATTCAGTTAATTCCATCCCTCACAACTCTTTGCCAATATTTGTTTTGTAACATCTCCCCTGACAAAGAGATCTGACACGCCAAAAGCATGTTTACATTTTCATGTCCTTCTGGTTCAATGAAGATATTACACCAATTCAGATTTTGGCAATACACATGTTACTATAACATATGGAGTCACTGTTGCTTCACTGCCATCTGGCTTCACCCAGCTCAATTATCTTCTCATTGTGGGCTGCCCAGTCTGTTTTCTGGAAAGCAGCTGTGGCATAGCTGTACATACCACCATTCTGTGACAACAGCAGAGCGAGGTCATAAACCTTTGGTGCAGGAATAAAGTGATTATTTTGTATTGCAGAAGCCTCATCTTCAGCTCTTGTAATCTTTAGGTAGGGTTGGAAAGAGCTCTGTCAAAAACCCTGGAGATCCACTGCCAAAAGGTTTCAACAGTGCTAAGCAGAATGGGCAACTGATCTAATTTAGCACAAGACAGATTTCTATGTTGAGAGTCTTTCTGGGAGAATGCAGAATTCCATCAAGTTTACTTATGTATGGATTTGGAAGATGCTAATGTTTGCTGCTCCTGTTTGTTATGTATACCGTGATGCAGATGTGTTTGTGACCCACCATTTCTGCATATATTTTGATGTCACTACATTTCCTTCCAGGATAAATCACGATCCAGCACGAATACCAGTTGACATCCCAGAGGCACATTGCTTGTGCACAGGATGCATCAATCCTTTCACCATGCAAGAAGATCGCACCATGGTGAGCATTCCCATCTACAGCAAAATACCAGTGCACCGTCTGCTATGTGAACCAAGCAAGTCTCACAAGAAGAAGAAAAGGTGCCACAAAGAGCACAAGATGGTCATGGAAATCATTGCTGTGGGCTGTACTTGCATCTTCTGAAGATTCTGTTCTTCCTGCTTCAGGTCCCTATGGGAGAAACACTGCTCCTGAATGTCTTGGCTCCTTTCCCTCTTCCCAATTTTGGATGGCAGATATTCTTCCATGTTCTCAGTTCTTGCTCTTTCTCCTGACCAGCTAAGGGCATGCCTTTAAAGAGCAAAGCTGCCTACAGAGCTGAAAAAAGTTATTTTTTAGACTACTCCAGGAAGTCCCCACACACCAGGACAAGTGGGAGATATGGTCTCCAAAACTAACTTTTTCAAAGACTGGCTTGGGTTCATTTCTCCTCAGGATTCAGAAAGTACACACATGACTCTTTCAGAAGTTTATGTGCCCTACATTATTAAGGACCCACAGTACAAAATTATCTATCTCGTTTAGTTTTAACAGCATATGCTATGAACATTTCCCATACCCAGGGAGAGAAGGAAGGGAAACGAGTTCAAATGTTTTTCAGAATGGTGCTCCAGCCATTTTACAACTCTTTGTTCCTACCCAGCTTACAAACGGGAGTCTGTATCCATCCTCTGGATTTGGTCAATTCCAGGGGTCCTACCATTTAAACAGATATTTAAAATGTTCTTCCTTCTTGCATAGTGTTTCTGAAATTTAGATGGTACAATTCATAGGTATAGCCCTTGATCTGCATCAAATGCTTAGATTAAAGGCTAAGAGAAGACCAATTGCACTTTTTATCCTACTTTTCGGGGAGGAGCGAGAGGTGACAAACTGAGTTTTGTCATACTTCGTGAAGAATGAGAGGCCTTTCTCTCTGACTGCTTGATATCTTTTTCTGCAGTGAACAAGACCTGTCAAGAACATGGCCCATCTCAGTACCAAGCAGTTCTAGGAGTACTATGCTGCTAGTTCTAATAACAGGGTATGTATATTGGTCTGAAGCTTCGCTGCGGGACAAAAGAACAAGAGGCAGGAAGTGATCATACCAGAGACAAAGCAGACCATACTTTAAGGTTGGGTAGCTTTGGCCCTTCAGATATTGTTAGACAACAATTTTCATCAAGCTCAAGTCATGACAGTAGTCATTCATTAACTTCTAGAGAGACACAGGTTGCTTAGCCTGGGTCTACTTGCGAAAACTCAGGCCAGAGCAAGAAAAACAGGGAAACCAAAACATTACACAACTTGTTTTGGGGGTAAGAACCATGACTATTTGGAATGCCCCAATCATTGACACTATACCATTTGCATGCATGTCACACCTATCCTTACCAATGCAAGGCATATTTGTCTCCATAATGAAGAAGGCAGCACAACTCTGTAGCACAGCACACATTTTATGCCAAGGGCCCAGGTTCAATTCCTGGCAGGTCAAGACTTCTATCCGTTGTGCTTAGACATTGCTTAGCCAGCCTATGATTTCTGAGGAACTGCAATTACTTAATGGAGACAATGTAAATTCAATTACTTAGGAGCAGAAAGTCATAATGATGAATTGCTCTGTTTATGGAACACAAAGCCAAGGTATCTATGAATCAAAATAACAGTTGTAAATAAACAAATACATAAAAAGGGTAACAGTGTTTCAGGGCAAAGGCAAGAATCCTTCAACCTTCCGAATGTTGGGGCTGAAATTCCAATTATTCATTATCATTGGTTATGCTGGGTTATGCTAGAATTCGCAATCTAACAATAACTGTAGAAGCACACGATTATGGACCCCTGATCTAGAGGGTTACTTTTGAACAGAAGAATGATCTGATAGCCTGACTTTCACCTTTCTTTTGTTCACTCATACTTGGAAGACGGGTATTCAACAGTCAGCTAAGGTGGTTTATTTATTAAACGAAGGCCAGCTCTTCAGCTCTTGTTTGCCCTGCCCCTTTTGGAAATGAGGTCCACCTGCCATTCATTGTGATTTAGAGGCAGTTTTAATATTTGATAATAAAGTGTTATTCTTGACACTGTTTTGCATATATGCCATTCTTTAGCCCATGCTCAACTTTTCTTTTTTTTTAAATCCAGTATGTATGCCATCTTAGACAATGCTGCTGAGATCAGTCATTTTTCTGACAACCAAAATATACAATTGATTCAATGAATCAATTGAATCATACTGTTTCTTTACCCTAAAAAGTAATTACAGATAAGAACATCTTTAGTGGAAGCAGCAGGTGTTTGGTTTGCTGAATCAACACTCTTAGGCCCCTTCCACACAGCTGAATAAAATCCCACATTTGCTTTGAATTGGAATACATGGCAGTGTGGACTCAGTTAGCCTAGTTCAAAGCAGATACTGTGAGATTTTCTGCCTTGATATTCTGGGATATAGGGCTGTGTAGAAGGGCCCCGAGACTTAAAGAATCAGCTTCATAAAACTTGTTAGCCCTAGGGCAACCCACCTATTAAGTAATGACAAGCCTGCTTCAGGCAGCAGAATTGTGAGGCCATAAAAAGTCAGAAAACTGTTCTTTGTTGATTCTTATATATTTTTTTACTGTCAGCAAGGCATAAAAAGATAGACTTGGGGGCTTTCTGACTTAAATGCCAGAGTAACTTGCCTGGCCTTGTTTGAGAGGAGTCCTTTGCTATACCACTTCAGGCATCTCTGAGATGACAGACATGGTCAAACACAGGAAAGTTTCCAAATGACTATATAACAGTTTCTCCTTGTTTTGAAAATGAAGGAAATATTGTTGTCTTAGGAGGGGAGTATGCTTAATCTACTTGGTCAACCTGGAAACCTGCTCCCCCAATACATAGGAAAGGCTGCATAAGATTAGGTGTTAGCTGGAGTTTCAAGGTTATCAAGGCATTGATAATGCAGTGCCCTGTTAGTAGGGATCCACAGGATGTCAAACCTGAGCATTAGTATTTGAAGATCCAACTCAGAGTTTTCTGGTTATCTAATTAGATGAGAGTTAATGGGGCCTAGTAATGCAAAAAATAGCACTGCTTCCATTGGCAGAAATACAATTTCACAAGAGCATTTCACTACCCCCAGAAGTTCCATTCCCTTTCAAACCAACATTTAAGAACAAGAAGGGAATACAGCACAATTAGGATCTAAGACTGCATATGCTACAGAAGCAAGAGAAGGTCTCTTTTGTGGTAGTTTCCTTCAAAACCTGCAGTTTGTCAAGCAACGTCCAGTGTCTCTACACAGTTCCACGGGTAAGGAGCCCTCAGACCAAGAAGAATGGATGCTCCATTTTAAAGTAGGAGTCGGACCAGACTGTCACCCTCTTCCAAGGTGGTCTGCTAATCCTTATAAACGGTGTACTTACGCACATGTTCACAGCCACTCTGAGACAGAATGGCATCTGAGTACAGGACGCTTTGACTACAGACAGCAGACAAGGTTCATGTGCTAAGTTAGTCTTCCCTCCCTACAGAAACTCCAGTGTAATCCTCCTGTACTCTCCTTAGCCTACATGCAATAATGGAGAGGCTCTCAGAAAATCTGCTCTAGCAGTTTTAGTTAAATTCACAGCTCAGTTTTGACTTTGTGCATCAGGTCCTTTTGGTCTATCTTCTCCAAATCATGATACCAATAGTTATAGGCTAAGAGGGCAACATTTTTGGCAGCTACAGCAGCCATTTCCATTGAGCCGGCTGCCCACTCCACACTATTGAGGTAATAGAGGTTGTTGTGCAGAATGATCGGTGGGAGGGTCTTGGCAGATTCATAGTCAGGATAGGCCTGCCATTCAGTCACTTGAACAGAATAGTAGGACCGGAACAGAATCTTCAGCTCTGGCTTATCCAGTGGGCGCTGAGAGTGGACGCGCCACACGGCAGCCTCCTGGGGCTGCTTTCGTCTGAAGACACCTGATATATTGACAGGGCAAATATTATCCATTGAATTGAAGAAGAGGGCAGGGGTGTCTGTAGTGAGGACACTTGCGAAAGGAAAGAGCTTTGGATCTGGGAAGCCAAAATAGGAGGAGTTGAAGTAGCCATGGACAATGGAAGTGACAGTGGTGTGGAAGACTCCAGGGAACTCTGCAATGGGAGGATCGAAGTTCTGAAAAGTGATGTTGTTCTTGCTATCATGTAGTTGGGTGGCGATGACTACAATATCATAGAAGCTAGAACCTTGGCCTTCCTCATCTTCATAGTGTACCTGGTAAAAGGTTTTTCCTTCTGGAAAGAGATGGGAAAGAAAACAAAACAAGGAGTCAAACAGACAGCCATCACCATCATTTCCTCTTGGAAACTTTTAAAAAACTGACTGTACAAAGATTCGAAATTGGGTGAAGCTTCCATAAGAAACAATTCTGCCAAGGTGCTATTATTTTCCACATGCCAAAGTTACCTGCAACCCCTCTGTATCTCACCTTCTGCATCTTGGTTTAAATATCCAGGCCCTGCTTGGCCACCAACAATTATAAAAGTGACAGAGGGACATCAAAAAGAAGTGCTAAATGGCTAACATCACTAGATTTGAGTGAGAAGCTGTAAGGTTCTCAGTGGCTTGAGAAACAAGCTGTAGACTTAGGTTTCACAATGGTGAAACTCAAAAACTTGGATTCAACAGTAGCATAAAAATAATCTCTCTCTAGAATTATCCAAATTCCAGTAAGGTATTGAAAGGGATTCAGAGAGAAAGGCAATCAAGCAAGTTGGCCTTATATAGAGCACCATTTATGAGAAATACCGAATGTGAATGAGTACATAAATCTTAAGATTTTTTTTAAAAAAACCTGAAATTCAAATAAAATTATCTAACAGGTCAGGATGAATGTCTTTCCCCCCTGGCAACTACATCCTCCAGATGGTTTAGTCTGTTGCACTTTCCCAGCCACATTTGCATAAGGTAATTATGATAGCAAAGAATACTTAGCCTAGGAGAAAGAACAATTGTTTCTTTTGTCTAAAATCTGTGATTAAGTGCTCAGAAAACAGGATGTCCCTGCAACAGAAGAGTAACTTTAAAGATGCAAAGTAGGTGATAAATAGGCATCTGTTCTTTGCTTCTTTTGCAAAGCATCTCTCGGACTGTCCTGAAAGCTTGACTCAAACCTGCACATTTCCCCTTTACACAGATCACATTTTGGCTCTCCCTTTGCCTTTTTTGTAATGCTTTCTCAAGACGTGAGAAAGGGAATATACAGTCAAAATTTCTTAAATTAAGTCAATGCCCACTATCACCAAAGAGGAGTACAACCAAACTGGGAAGCTGCCATATTTAGCCTCAGCAAAGTTCCCAAGTCACGCCTTTATCTCCTTTTCACCATGGCTTTTTCCATGTTGCCTGACAGCTTCCCATTTTTGTCAACTAGGTACAGTGTAATGTCCAAATATCTATTATTTAATGTCCAAATACCTATCAGTTTCCCGAAAAGCAGCAGTATCCACTGAGCTTCAAATTCTAGGTTTACATTAGACAGGACATTACTTGCATGAATACAATTAAAATGAATATTTTGGGATAATAAGGGATGGGGAAAGAAAAGTTCAAAACTTAAGTTCTTCTCTCCATGATAGTAGCTTTGGGGAAAGACAAAATGCTTGTTGCAACTGTGTATATTCCTTCCTACTTAAACTATCACATTGTTCTGAGATAATTAAAGCTAGTTCTCTGATACCATTAATTTAACAAAATGTGTGTAGATTAGTCACAATCACACACTTCGTGTCTTCAATTTCTTTCCATAGCGGTTTTAAGGCCAAGTCACCTGGTCTTGGAAGTCCATGTAGAGTACTAATTTGAAAGGGCATGTTTACTGTATCCAAAGTCAGACCCCAAGTCCATTTATCCTGCTGCAATGTGCCAAAGTTTCCCTAAGAACGGCAGTAACGGTAACCCCAAACCCGAATATGCTAAATCATTCAAGTCTCTCCCCCCCCCAAAAAAAAGAAAAAAGAAAGAAAGAAAAGAAATGAAAAATCAAGATGAGACAACTTTCATGAGACTAACCTGAATTGTGCAGAGAGATGGCTGTCACAGTGGCTTGGATTATATTGGCTTTGGTGAGCCTGAGCAAACCTGAGCACACCATCTTGTTTCCACCTTCCACAGCCCACATGTTGCCCTGGGCTCCTGCTATTGACATGGCTCCTGAAAACAGATATAGAGAGGGGAGAAATGAACAAGCAAGTCAAAACCACACAACTCCACTGCCTTCTGCTACATGATCTGGAGGGTCACATGGAATCAGAGGGCCTCTTGGAAGGAGACCTTTTGGTCTTCTTTGGCGAGTTGGGAGCAAGAGAACATGGGCTACGCTCACCTGCAAAGGCCGGCACCAATACTGATTGGCCGTAGCCAGCACGGAGAATGGCCACAATGACATCATCAATGAAACGCTGGGTGACGCCCACCTCCAAGAGTGACTCAGCCACCGTGCGTTGAGTCATGTTCACAAAAGTGTCACCACCCAGAGAGTGCAAGAGCACCTCAAGGCGAGAGAATGAATAGCCATGGGCCTGGTACTTGTAGATCCTGCAGGACAAAAGAGGGAGAATAAGCTGAGGCAACAGGACTCCTCCCCCAAGAGGTCTCGAGTTTAATGAACAAGAAAGGCCATCCTGTTTTCCTATCATTTCTCTATTACGTACCTCATGAACTTCTCCATTACCTCCTCCACCCACATCTGTAGGCGGAGAAAGCTCATGCCATAGTGCCACCAGAGCCGAAAGAGGTTCAGCAGGTACCAGTCTGTCTCCTCCAAGACAAACTGCTCCCCATTAAATATAGCACTTTTTCCTGCCACTTCTCGGCGGTGCTTGAGTCCTATACAACAGCAAAAGTGAAAAGAAAGTTACTTTTAGTCCTTTTTACTATTCTGGATAGCGGCATAGAAGCAGTGGACTCTTCAGTCTTATAGACATATTCAGGCTGTAAGAAAGCAAACCAAAACCTCAATCTAAACAATCCCAGATGCTTTGGGGCTTGCACAGCTAACGAGAATTAGATTTAACAAAGGCCACTATCTGCTTTGAAATGGATTATATGAGTCTACACTGTCATATAAACCAGTTCAAAGCAGATAATCTTGATTTTATATGACAGGGTAAAGGGGGCCTCAATCTTAAGAAAATACAAAGAACTATTCTGGATCAAACCAAACACCCGCTGAGCCCTGCATCTTGGTTTTTGTGGGCTCTGATGGAACAGTATCCAGAGATATCTGACTAATGTTTCCTTCATGTCAACTGGCAACCCCCAATCTGCACTCACACCCTGAAATGCATAACCATTGTAAAAATGCAATGAATTTGAAAGATCATTCAGTTTCACTTTCTACATTTAGATGTATTTCATATTGCCAAGATACCAGTTACATAGTGTCCACTACAATTTCAACATCATATAGAATAAATGTCTGCAAAGGCATCTTGTAGCACCCTTGATTCTGAGAGAAAGAAGTTGTAGTATAAGATTTCGTCGACAACCTGCTTCTGCAGATGCATCTGAAGAAGTATACATCTGCATTGCAGGATAAATGTAGTTTGACACCATTTTAATTTTCGTGGCTCAATGCTATAGAATTCTAAGAGTTGTAGTTTGGTGAGGTACTGCACTCTTTGGCAAAGAAAGCTAAAGACTTTGTGAAAATACAACTACAATTCCATAGCATTGAGCCATGGTAGTTAAAGTAGTGTCAAGCTGCATTCACTCCAGGGTATATACACTTTAAATCTACAAATGCTTATGCTACTAACTTCTTTCAGTTAATCTCAAGGGTGCCATAAGACTGCTTTGCATCCTGATATTCATTACACTTTTGAATTCTACCCATAGAACAAAAGCAAAGTGTCTATATTGATGCAACTAAACTCCATGCACAAGAGATAAGTATCAGAATACTTTAAAGGGAGGAGGAAAAAACGGTGAACAAAAAAAATAAAATAAAAAGAACACAATGAAAAGTGAGCCTAATCATGGAATGCTGACCAACTGTTTTGGGAAGAGAGAAAACTAGAGAATGGGGCTGTGGTCAAAATGCAGTGTCCTAAAGAGTACACACTGCTTCATCATATCAAGACAAACCATTTTGATTTCTAACTGTTTCCATACCTCATGTTTGAACAATACAGCAAAAACAAACCAAACAAAAGATAAAATGAAAAGTTAATCTACCCAAGTACATAGAAACAGGAAAAGGTCTAGGAGAAACGATGTGATGATGGTTTCCACTCACCCAGCAGTTTCACAAAGTCTTGCATGTGCAAGCTGAGGGCGTGGATGGAGGCCCCACCGCTTTCGTACTGCTGCTTGTTGACGGTGACAGTGGATAGGCGGCCCCCCACAGTGTCCTTTTCATACACGTCAAGCTGAACCTGTGGCCCAAAGTGTTGCTGCAGGAAATGGGCCACAGATGAGCCACCAATCCCGCCTCCTATCACAGCTGCCAAGGCAAAATAAAAGCAGTGGCTTTAATAAAGAGATAGTACCTGCAGAGTTCACGCTGACCCATCTTGACCTCTCACCATCAGGACAAAATATGTGAATATTAGGCATCACAAGGCAAATTACCTCTGAAATCTTAGCCTAGTCTTCCAAGGATGAGGCAGCAGCTCAATACACAGATATTCTCAATTCTTTCTCCAGCACCAAGGAAAGCCACAAAGTGAAATGAAAATGGGGCAGTGCTCACAAGATCATGTTTGCAAGAGAAAAACATGGCTCCCCCAGCCCACCTACCCTTTCCCATATTACTATGTAAACATTACCTCTCATAAAAATACAAGTATCTAATACAAATGTTAAAGCACCCTGGGCAAAGCCTGGCTTGCTGGTAGGCAGGCAAAAGAAAAAAAGAAAAAGAAAAAGAAAGAAAGAAAATACAGAAACATACTCCATGCTGCTGGTTCTCCCTTATTATGTCCCTTGACAGCCAATTTCTCACGGAACAATGGCTTCAAACTACAGGAAAGGAGATTCCACCTGAACATCAGGAAGAACTTCCTCACTGTGAGAGCTGTTCGGCAGTGGAACTCTCTGCCCCAGACTGTGGTGGAGGCTCCTTCTTTGGAGGCTTTTAAGCAGACGCTGGATGGCCATCTGTCGGGGGTGCTTTGAATGCGATTTCCTGCTGCTTAGCGGGGGGTTGGACTGGATGGCCCATGAGGTCTCTTCCAACTCTACTATTCTATGATTCTAGCAGTGTAGTGGAATCTGGCCCTACCAGGTTCAGGCCCTATAGACACCCAGTCAATTTTAAACTGTGATTTTTAAACTGCATTTTATTGGTGTTGGTGTCAGTCTTTGTTGTGTGTATTTTGGTATATGCATTCTAACAGTGTTGTGTCTGTTGTCTGCTTCAACACGCCTTGAGCTGTGAGGAGAGGTGTGTAGCAAATTATTATTATTAATGTATTATGAACAGCTGATACTATGACATCCCCTATGTTTCTTGGGATCCGCATATCTTGTCCAGGTTTATCAGCAATTTCACTAGCAGGCAGGAAAATGGGTCTTCCCAGCACAAAAAATCTTGTCAAGAGCTCTTTCTCTCTTATAACAGTATTTTGGTATGGCTTGCAAATGAGCAAGATCCATCACTTCACAAAAAACCTGTTCTGGGGGGAAATGAAGACTGCTAGATTGCTTTAAAAAGTAGAGCTCAATGGAGCATATTGTGATGTGCACCACAGTGATCTCCAAACCCCAGCCCTCCAAGGTATTTGCACTCCAACTCTCAAAAGCCTCAGTGCCTTGGCTAATGAGCAGGGATTCTGGGAGCTGAGGTCCAAAACATCTAGAAGAATTTGGGAAAAAACTCGGATAGAATTTATAATGTGAATTGAAAGCTAAAACTTTTCTATGCACGAAGGCTTTTAAAGAAGAAAGTTTTTAATACCAAGCCAAGTGATGCTGCGTAGTGCTTTATGTGTGTTAGTAGGTTCTTAATTGTTTAAGCTATTTAGTTGTAATAGTTCAATGTGTAATCCTATTTTAGTCTTTGTATGTTTTAGCTTTTAAATTGTATACTGTTTTTAGTGTTAGCTGAGGCATGGGCAATTTCGCCCCTCCTGGCATTTTGGACTTCAACTCCCACAATTTCTAATAGCCCAAAACACCCGAAGGGCTGAAGTTTGCTCATGCCTGAGTTAGATGCTTTGGGTCTCTTTTTAGAGAGAGAAAGTGGAATATAATTAATTATATTGATAATGATGATGATGCTCAAATCTGAGACTAAATGACGGTTGGGAGTCACTTCCTCCCCTCCTGTTATAACCTGGTCTTCCCTACAGAATATACTGTATAATGGGTTGCTGTGAGTTTTTCAGGCTTGTTCTTGGCCTTGCAGCTCTTCTGATGTCCGTGGTGGAGTATCCATTGGCCTGTAGAGCCCAGTTTAGGTGGTTCAGTTCACCTTGGATGAGGTGGGGTTTGCAGATTCTTTGTGCACGGTCTGCCAGGGCTTTGATTGTGCTTCTTTTTTTTTTGACTTGGGTGATGGTTGGAGCTTTTGTGAAGGTATCTAGCCATGTGTGTAGGTTTTCTGTAAACTGTGTAGCCCAATTGTTGATTGGGTTTGCAAGTGACTAGAACATCTAGAAATGGCAGTTTTCCTTTGTTTTCTTTTCCCATGGTGAATTGGATGTTTGGGTGGATGCTGTTGAGGTGGTCCAGGAATTTGCTGAGTTCTTCTTCTCCATGGCTCCAAATGGTGAAGGTGTCATCTACAAATCTGAATCACATAGTGGGCTTTTTGTTGCTGTTTCTTGGGCTTGTTTTCAAAGTGTTCCATGTAGAAATTTGCTATGGCCAGGCTGAGAGGGCTTTCCGTGGCTACTCCATCTTTCTGTTTATAGAATTCATTGTCCCACTGGAAATAGCTTGTGTTGAGACATCAAAAGAGCTGCAAGGCCAAGAACAAGCCACAAGAGTCAAGACAAAGATCCACCCAGAGGAAAAGTGTTCTTACCATACATCAAGGGAACCACTGGCCGCATAGGCAAGCTGATGAAGAAACACAACCTACAAACTATCTACAGACCCACTAAGAAAATCCAACAAATGCTACATTCAGCGAAGGACAGGAGGGATCCTCTCAGCTCTGCAGGAGTCTACTGTATACCATGCAGCTGTGGACAAGTCTACATAGGGACCACCATTGCCCAAACACGAGTCAAGGAACATGAAAGGCACTGCAGACTCACTCAACTTGAGAAGTCAGCCATAGCAGAGCACCTGATGAACCAACCTGGACACAGTATATTATTTGAGAACACAGAAGTGCTGGACCATTCTAACAACCACTATGTCAGACTAGACAGAGAAGCCACTGAAATCCACAAGCATGGGGCAATTTCAACAGAAAGGAGGAAACCATGAAAATGAACAAAATCTGGCTACTCTAAATACTCTAAAAGCAGGACAGCAAATAAAGAATAGCACTCAGAAGACAGGGGAATTCCGGACATGAAACAATCAGGGCCAGCTAACACCTCCCAACAAAGGATATCCCCCCAGGCAGGAATCAGCCAAGCTTTGAAGCTGCAAGGCTATTCAATGCTAATCAAGGAGATCAATTGCAACATTCACACTTGCCTTCAAGAGACAAGGAGTTCTTTCTCCCACTCTGGACCTTCCACAGATATATAAATCCCACTTGCCTAGTTTCCAACAGACCTCACAACCTCTGAGAATGCCTGCCATAGATGTGGGCGAAACGTCAGGAGAGAATGCTTCTGGAACATGCCATACAGCTCGGAAAACTCACAGCAACCCACTTCCCTATCTGCCACTACATCACTACTGGGGTCTCTCCCTCCCGCCCTCCTCTCCTGTTATAACCTGGGCACCCTTTACAGAATAGATAAGGCTTGTGCATGCTTGTGGGGAGTCCCTTCCCCCTCCCTTTCCGGCATGCATGCCCACTGCCCGCCCCTCCCTCCCACGCCACTCTCTCTCGCAGGCCTTGCCAGTCCGAGCCGGGAAGCCTAGCCACCCTGCCCTCCTACCTATTTTGCCCGGCGGAGCGGGATCCCCTGCAGTAACAGCAGCGAAGGCGGCGGGCTCCTTCCCCACCCAGCCTGCAGCCACCGTCAGCAACAAAAGGAGCCGAGGTGCAGGAGGAAGAAGAGGAGGAAAGGCTGCCATCATGGCACTGAAGGGGAGGGATGCGCGGAGGAGGAGGCGGTAGGCGGCTTGGGGCTGCAAGGCAGGACCAGGCTGCAAGAGGCCTGGGGCTTTCTCGGAACCAGGCGCCGAGCTTCACGAGACACTGGCCGAGGAAGAGGCCTCATTGGCTGCGCCTCCTTTGTGCTCCACGCGCCGGCGAGGGAGGCTCGATCTGTTAAAGAGACACGAGCCCCTTAAAAGCAGAAGGGGCGCCGGATGCAGCCTGCTAGACACCATCATTCGTGCCGTTTCTTTGACACCATTTCAATTGCCCTGGAGTTTGGTGAGACCTAGAGCTCCCGGTGGTGTAGCGGATTAAACCGCTGAGTTGCTGAACTTGCTGACCTTTGAACAGTCAAAGGTTCGAATCCGGAGAGCGAGGTGAGCTCCCGCTGTTAGTCCCAGCTTCTGCCAACCTAGCAGTTCGAAAACATGCAAATGTGAGTAGATCAATAGGTACTGCTCCAGCGGGAAGGTTACGGCGCTCCATGCAGTCATGCTGGCCATATGACCTTGGAGGTGTCTACGGTCCGGCTTTTCGGCTTAGAAATGGAGATGCACACTAACCCCCAGAGTCCGACGACTAGACTTAATATCAGGGGAAAACCGTTACCCTTTATCTTGGTGAGACCTGCCGAAACTATAACTCCCAGGATTCCATATAATTGAGCCATACACCCGTCTTAAGCCCCTTCCACACAGCTGTATAAAATCCACATTGAACTGAACTATAAGGAAGTCCAGATAACCCAGTTCAGAGCAGATAATGTGGGTTATCCTCCTTGATATGACTATGTTGAAGGGCCCCTTCTGCACCTTTTGGGGGAAGCCCCAAGGACCATTGGAGGTGCATCAACACTGCAGAATTAATGCACCTTGACATCATTTTTGACTAAATACAGTTTAACACCACTTGAACTGCCATGGCTCAATGCCATGGAATCCTGGGAGTTGTAGGCTTACAAGGGTTTGAGCCTTCTCTGCCAAAGTGTGTTGGTGCCTCACCAAACTACAACTCCCAGGACTCCATTGCATTGAGCCATGGCAGTTCAAGTGGTGTTAAACTGTATTTATTCTGTGGAGATGTACACTGGAAGACCACCCACACTTCAGAAGTAGAGTAGTTTACCAGCCATGGCTCCCTCCTATGGAACCAAAGCATAATAAAGTTGGAAGAGGCCACATGGCCATCTAGTCCAACCCCGTGCCATACAGGAAAAGCACAATTAAAGCACCGCTCTTACGGTCAGGAAGCTCTTCCTAATGTTAATATCCCTGAAATTTGAAATTTGTGGTAGTTCTCTGACAGAGGATAAATATTCTGCAAAACTAAATATTTCAGAGTTCCATGGTATTGATTCATGGCCATTAATGTTGACAAACTGCTGCAATTCTGCACTGTTTATATAGTCTGTGATGGAGATTAAGGCACACATAAAAAAACTAAGGATCTTGTGCAGCCTACAACTTCCAGGATTCATAACATTGAGCCATGGCAGTTAAAATGATGCCAAACTGCATTCATTCTGCAGTGTAGATGCACACCGCAATGTAGATGTACCTGAGAAACACTCTAGTATTAAATAAGACCTTCATTTGACCCAACTGGACTTCTGTTTTCATGAGCATATCATGTATCACACCAGTCTCAACTAGTGGCCACACCAGGCCCTCAACTCCTTGGCAGCTCCATTTTTAAAAAAAAGAAAAAAAGGGGGGGGCACTGGTGCCCAATTAGTTATTTACCCTCCGATGAAACAATTTTTGAGTGTTTATGACTTGTGTAAAATCTGCACAATGCAAACACTGGACAGACCTGAAGAACTGAACAAAAGGAATGTTTGAGAGACCAGGAAAAACTAGCCTCCACAAGAGTAACTATGTTAAGTCAAACAACAAAGTGAAATAAAGTATCTCTATGGTATTTTTGTGGCAGAAGCTTTTAAAGTCTTGAAATAAATAAAAGCCTTTGTCAAAGCATTCAGCCAATGACTGGATTTGATGTTGCAATTGAGAACTGAAGGAAACTGTGCACTGGATAGTGGCTGTACTGAGTCAGCAACAATACACAGCTACCAGTAGGGCCATGTACAAAGCACGTTGGCTTTTTCAAAACAGCAGCATAATTAAATCTCACTCCTTTAAGAATCCTTTTTGTTTCGGAAACAGCAAGAAATAAGACATTTCTAGATTTCTGGCTAGGTGTATTTTATTCAGAAGATATTCACAGCTGTTTTGGAAGACAAACATCCTGGAAGGGTACAATACGAGATTTGCAGACAACAGTATATTCTCAACAGGGCTTCTTAAACCTCTTCCACTCATAACCCTTTCTTCTCAAGAATTTTTTATGTGATTTCATGTAATACAGGTATATAAAACAGAAATAATACCAAATATTTACTGATAATAATTCAGCATTTGCAAGGTTTGCTAAACAGGCCGATTTTCTTTTGTATGAAGTACAGCTGAAGAATTTTCTGCAGAGTACACATTGTTGTTTACAAGTTGTGTAAATGGGTAGCATTCTGAAACCTTTTAGTGTTGCCAAATTTTTTGTTATCTATTAGAGGCCAGAGCCCATGGCTTATAAAGCAGTGCTCAAAACAGCATGGGTTTTGTTTCACTTCCATCCAACAAAAGAACCTTTGTGTTAAGGCCAGCATTTAACTGAATTAATTTCTGCTTAGTTCAAGATCACCTCAATTGTTTATTCAGGTTTGTCAATTTTTTGTAGAAAAAAAAAATCTAAATGCAGATTTCAGTTTCTGGTTCAGGACTTTTCCTAATGTTTTTGACTACCACCAGGGCCGGTTGTTACTAGGCGGCCGCTGGCTGCTAGGGGCGCTGTCGAGGCGTCGACAGCGACCCGTAGCGCCACCGACGCCTCCGGTGTTGGCGCGGGCCCGCGGGGCTTCAATCCCCGCGCCCGCGCCAAGCACCTAGGCCATTTTGCCCTTAGTAACAAACTAAGGGCAAAAATGGCCTATCTGTGCTGTGCGCATGCGCACAGCCAGATAAGCCATTTTTGCCCTTAGTTTGTTACTAAGGGCAAAATGGCCTAGCTGTGCTGTGCGCACGCGCACAGCACAGCTAGGCCATTCGGGCCTTACTTCCTGGTCGCGGCCAGGGCACGCTGGGCGGGGGGCGGGGCCAACTCTGGCCCCGCCCCCCGCACTATTCGCCCTGGCCCCGCCTCCCACACAGCGTGGGAGGCGGGGCCAGGGCACGCTGGGCGGGGCCAGGGCGTCGGAGGCGGGGCCGGTGGCGGGGGCGCTTTTTAGCACCCCCGCTTAACATTTAAAAATATCTCCGGCCGGCCCTGACTACCACTACCTAATAGTTCAGCAAAAGACTGCTTCCCATTCTATTTTTAATCTTTCCAGCACTAATTAAATCATACTCAAAAATGTATGGGAAATAATTTAATTAAGAAATGTTGACCAACAAGTCAAGATCATAAAAGGGCTGGAAAGCTTCCTTATATTGATGATCACAAGTCCACATAGTCCTATCTATTCTAGCTGGTAGTGATAAGCAGAGCCGGTCCAAGGTAATTTTCAAGTGTAGGCAAACAGAAATTTTGGTGCCCCCCAAATAACAAATCACTGAAAAATAAAAGTGTTCCGCAAAGCTCCAAACACCTTCGTTCTCACTCCCCAATTCGCCAATGCCTTCCTGGCGAGGCTTCCAGGAAGGCCTCACAAGGCCTCTTTGCCCCCATAACTCATTGGCCTCGTTTTTTCCCAGGAAACTTTGCCCCAAACCAGCCAGACTGCTGAAGCCCCGAGGAGGCAGGACTCCTTGGCTGGGCCTCTCCTTGGCAGGGCTCCAATTTGTTCTGGGAGCTGCCAATTACTGCCCCAGAAAAGCAAGTTCATGCTTCTGGCAAGAGCTCCCCTAGTGGCTGCGGCCGGGAATGTGGCGTCTGATTTTTCGCCATGTTTTCAAGCCCAGGCCCCGCCCACCGCCAGTGCCATCTTGCTTTGGGGAGCTTCTCTGCTCCCCAAAGCGGCAACCTCAGCTTCTTCCTGCCACAGGAGATAAGAGTTGCCTCGATGGTGCCCCCAACAACATGGTGCCACAGGCAAATGCCTAGTTTGCCTGGTGGTAGAACCGCCTCTGGTGATAAGACCTGCCAGGCTGATGTCTCTCCCAGTCGTACTTTCTTAAAAGATTTTTCAACTGGAGATGCTGGGAATGGGAGTTTTGATCTACAAAACATGCAAATCTTGGTTCTATTTTTAATGATGCAGTAATTAGACTTATGATGAATTTAACCCTAAACCCGCATGTATCACTGTGCTAACTTCAGTTTTGGGACAGTCAAGCAGATTGGGAAAACCTCCAATTTCCAAAGGAATTGACAAATGAAGTTTTAGAAATTCTTGTCAGACATCCCAATTCTATATCATTCAGCAGCCAACAAGATTCTCATCTTCAAAGTGTTTCACAACTGTTTACTCTTTACAACATTCCTGTGATGAGGCATTTGCCCACTTTACATATAGAAAAATAAGACATCTCAGTCAAGACTCAAAGGAAAGTTCATAGAATCAATGAGCTGGAAAGAGCCACAAGGACCATCTCATTCAATCTCCTACCATCATGAGTACTGTACACAACAAAAACACTCTCAATAGATCCCCACCCATGCTATGTTTAAAGATATCCAAAGATAAAGAGTCCACTACCCTCCGAGGCCGTCTATTGAAAGACTCAAGTTTTTCCAAATGTTTATGTGGGATTTCCTTTCTTATAGTTTAAACTCATTGGTTCATGTTCATTTAAAATATTACTTCGCAAAAATAATTTTACAGTCATGCCAGCCACATGACCTTGGAGATGTCTAAGGACAATGCCGACTCTTTGGCCTAGAAATGGAGATGTGCCTGGAGTCAGACACCCAGTCAGATATGACTGGACTTGATGTCAGGGAGAAGCCTTTACTTTTACTAAAAATAATTTAGTTTTGGGGACACACTAATGTTTCCTCCTTACACCAGACTAAAATGGCCAGGATGATCTGCAGATGAAGAAATAAGTAACGGAAGCATCCAAATAAGATCACTGTAGAAATGACTGATTACTTTCACACATAGTTTGGTAACTGTATATTCAATAGTGTTCTACCTCTTGTTTTAATGATGTTGTATCCCGCCTTGAGCTCCAGAAAGAGGTGGGTTCATTATTATTATTATTATTATTATTATTCATTAGTATTATGAAAAAGAAGTAATTTGTCTAGATATCCTTAATCATTTTGCCCTAGAACAGTTGGGATGATGTAAACAACCAGGGATTTCATCCTAAATGGAGCATTGGATTTGATGTGAACTCTCTTGGATTCTCTTGAAACATACTGGAAACAGTAGTCATGGGGCCATTAAATTCAATCTGTATATAAGTGGAAAGCTGCAACTATAACCATATTTACCTTCAAAAAAGAGAGAGCTTCATTTTCCAAAAATCAAGGAGACTGAGAAAAAGGTTGAAAGAAAATCAAGGCTTTTAAAATACTGGAAGTGGTTCAAAACCACAACAGAAGCTCAGCTGGAAGCTGCCTCATAGATGAGGAAAGGTAGCAACAATTCAATAAAAGGACACCACTGCGCTTCATACACTCGTATAGAGGAGTGCTGCTTAAATTACAAAAAGAAATGTGTAAATTGCAATAAGAAAGTAATTAAGAATGTGCAAATCCAATCACTAAGGCAAATGATGGTTAGTATTCTCCAGTGGTTCTTAAAGATTTTGACATAAAAACGCTAACTTAACAAAATTATGCAATGAGTGAAGTGACGTTCAATTGTGATACGCATGAATCAAGGAAATTACAGGCTAGCCATCTTAATATCTATTCCAGGTAAATTTGTGGAAAATGGCATAGGCTTCCAGATATTGGATGGCAACTTCCAACACAACCAATGATGAGGACTCCTGGGAGTTACAGCACAGCAACATATGGAGAACTAGACTTTGCCCATTCCTAACAAAGAAGGCCAAGTTTTGTTGAACCCCCCCCCCCCCCCCTAAAAAAACGCCAACATCACTTTTGCTAACACAAAATCCATTTTTCAATTATCTTTTGGTTTTTCAAGAGTCAACAAATATATGAATGGGGTGATCCGGCAACATAATATATTTGAATATTTGAAAACATTATGGTAAAGTAACTAATCAAAATCTCTTGAGTCAACTGAGAAATTTTGGCATAAAAGGAAGTCTTTGGATCGATAATTGCTTAAAGAACAGGAAGTACACAGTAGGAGTACATTGAAAGTTTCTGGAACACTGGGATGTAAGCAGTGAGGTCGTTCAGGGTTTTATGTTAGAACCAATGCATTTAACTAGTTTATAAGTTACCCATAGTTACAGATGAACTGTGAGGTGAGCCAATTTGTGGATGGCACCAAATTACTCAAGGTCATTAAACAAAGAAATCTCTTCAAACCAAGAGAATAGAAATTAACATTGCAGATGAAGATGATTGCTATTGTTGTGTGCCTTCAAGTTGCTTCTGATTTATGGTGAATTTATCATCAAGTTTTCTTGCCCAGATCTGTTCACAGGAGATCTGCCGTGCCCTTCCTCTGAGGCTATGGAAAAGTGACTTGCCTATGGTCACCCAGTAGGCTTTCATGGCTGGGTGGGGATTCAAACCTGGTCTCCAGAGCCATAGCCTAACACTCAAAGCATTTTATCACACTGGCTCCCAAAGTGTATGTTAAACACAAAGTGAGGCATGATTTCCCTATCATTTATACACTGATGAAATTTAGGCCGGGAGACATTTAAAGTAGGAAAGGAATCTTGGCATTGTAGCACATAGCTGAACATGTTAGCCCAGTACACAGGAGTGAAGAAAATGGCAAAATCCCCTTTCAGGGATCATTGCGAGATTATATTTAAAAATTACCTTTCAATTTCCCAACCACACTTTTAAAACTGTGTGTAGTTTTCTCTGCAGCAGCATTCAAACAGTGTATGATACACTACAACAGGAGCAGAAAGGAGAAATCAAAATAGAGCAATACCTCTAGGAAGAAGAAATGTTTGATGCTTTTTTATGCTTTTTCTAGCAAACAGCATCTCAAACTATTTGGTGCTTGAATGCTTCCTCAGGGTCTTCAAATTGATTACGACTACAATTGAGATGCTGGGCTACACAGAATTTGGGTCCAAATCTTGCTCAACTGTTCAGACTTTTTTATTTTTCAGAAAGAAAGGTGACTTATAGAAAGTTTTACCAGTTCAGTATTGTCTACATGAACTTGTCACTGCTTTCCAGGGACAGGCAGGAATTTTTGGAAGCCCATTCAGAAATACTAGGGATTAAAATTTAGACCCTTCACAAATTGCTATGCAACACTTCCCCAATTTGGAATATTAGAGATTGTATCTACTCATCTGTCATTTTGCAGAACATACAGTACTAGAAAGACGTTTTTCACCTTTCATCTGAGGGCCCCAAATCATCTCCCAATGGTATCTGAAGCAGATTTGGGAAAATGTGCAGAGGAGTACAAGCGAGAGGAAAAGAAGAATGCATAACAATGTTCTATAATTCCTTTCTTCTTCCAAACCCATTGACAAAATTAATGCAGACCTGAGAATCACAACAGAAAAGGCCAGATTACCTGTCTGAAAAACATCTGGAAAAAATATTTATAACATAGGAAAAGTGACATTAAATAACTGTACATCTTGGAAGCAAAGGCCAAGCTGCTGTGCCCATCCTGAGAGGCCACAGCATATAATACAAGCTTAGCTTAATAAATAGAAATGCCCCAGCAGCAATAGTCATGTGGACAGCTATACCAGTTCTTTTGAATCTCAAGTACCACCATACATGTCTAAATCATTCATGTGATTCTACAGCCACACCTACATGTGCATGTCTAATGGTGCGGCCATGGAGTTTGTAGCCATCCAGAGTCACTAATGCCACAGTGCCTGGATGCATTTCCTCGGCTGGGACATGACATACTATTTCATGATCATATGGATCATATTTGCCACCAACGGGATTCATTTTTTGCAGGCCGTGCTTAGCAAATATACTTTGTAGTTTGGACTCTATGAGTGACAAGCCTTCATAAATCTTCTTCAGTGTCAAAGCTGGGTCATTATGTTCCGCTACAGCACACTCTTTTGTCTTCTCTAGGATATCTGCTACCTCCACCAGGTCTCTGCAGAGGCTCTGGATGCCTGTAGATACATACACAAAACATCAAGACATTAAGAAAACAGCTATTCAGAATTTAGATGGTTATTACAGTTCTTGTAATATTCTTTGTTTCCAAGGATTCAGAAAAAAAACCCTGATACTGGGTTTCAGAGACAGTAGCAAATGTTTGAGTTCCCTTACAGTTGCTCTTTGATTTCTGAAATTGACACGATTTACCTTCTGCTGTGTAAATGTCCACAGAACTGTTTTAGAATACAAAAACTTAGTAATACAGAGTTCTAACTGGCTAGAATCATCAGTTAACAACATCTCTGGAAAGAATGTCAGAGGATGTGCATTGTATGCTAGACTCTCACTTTAAAATGAGAAATACCTCTTAAATCAATGAAACTGAAGATGCATGCATGACTGCTTCAAGCCTTAGTTTATCAAGCCTTCTTGTAGTATAAGGCAGATTATTTAATTAATAAAATTCACATGCAAGTTGTTTTTAAGACTGTGTCAATTCTAGATTCTGCACAAGAATCAGTAGTTATAAGAGCTTTGCACTCAAATCCTTATAGATTTTTTTTCAGTTATTACTGAAAAAAGTATCAAGGGCAGGTAGATGTGAAAACAGTAATAGAATCCAGTTGGAAGAGATCACAAGACCCATTCAGTCTAACCCCCTTCTGCCATGCAGGAGAATAAAATCAAAACACACCTAACAGATGGTTATCCAGCCTCTACTTAAAAACTTCCAGTTAAGGAGACTCCATCACCTTCCAAGGCAGCATACTCCACTGCCAAACAGCTCTTACTATCAGGAAGTTCTTTCTAATGTTTGCCTATTTGCCAATCTATTGCTTCATGTCTTAAGTCTCTTGAGCATTAAAAAAAACCTGTGATCCCTTCTCAATGGGATGTCCTTTAAAAAAATGTAAACATGGTTATCGTGTCCCCAGCCTCCTTTCTCCAAGCTAAACCTGCCCATCTCCCTAAGCTGCTCTTCATGGGGCTTGATTTCCAAACCTTTGATCATTTGGGTCACCCTTCTCCGGGCACGTTCTAGCTTCTTAATATTGTTCTTGAATTGCGGTACCCAGAACTGGACAGAGTATTCCAGATAAGGTCTGACCAAAGCAGAATAGAGTGGGACTATTACTTCCCTCAATCTAGACTATACTCCTTTTGCAGCCTAGGATCGTATTGGCTCTTTTAGCTGCCACATCATACTTATGTTCAGCTTGTGGTCTATGAAGGCTCCTAGATCCCTTTCACATGGACTGTTTTCAAGCCAGGTCTTACCCATCCTATATCCGTGCATTTCTCCTTATTGAAGTTCATTTTGTTAGTTTTGTCCCCGTTCTCTAATCTGTTAAGATCATTTTTGATTCCAATCTTGTCCTCTGGGGTCTAAGGACCCTTCCACACAGCCATATAACTCAGAATATCAAGGCAGAAAATCCTACAATATCTGGTTTGAACTGGGTTATCTGAGTCCACACTGTCATATATTCCAGTTCAAAGCAGAAAATGTGGGATTTTATTCAGATGTGGGGAAGGGGCCTAAGTGTCAGGACCCAGACTGCGGAGCACCAATAACCATGCGCAGAGACCAGAATCTATCTAATATCTTTATTAAGGAAATATATAAAGTCAATAAAAATAAGTGTAGAATATAGTTCAGAAGTAGACCTTTCAGGAAAGGTCAAATATAGTCCAGGGAAACAATGTCCAATATGAGATATTAAAGTCCAAAGTTGTAATCCAATAACCGAAACACACACTTTGCCAAGCAAAGTGAGGGGAAATGACAAGGTCCTTTTAGTCCATGGAGCTTGATGCAAGGCTGGAGAGCAAACTAGATTCTTGGCAAACAAGGCTTGATTCAAGGTAACAAGAAGCGAGGAACAAGAACAGGGTCCGTGGCAAAAATCCGTGGCGAGGTCCAGGGAACAAGGCAGGGCGGGAACGAGAACAAGGTCCTGGAAACTGAAGTAGCGTAGTCCACACACAATCTACTCCCGAAGTTGACGAATTGACTCCGCAAGGAATCCTTGTGGCCAAACACCTATATAGGATCTTGTTTTCCCGCCAAAGAACACTTTCTCTGGGGAACAAGAAACGAAACCTATTCTGTGTCCAGATGCAGGACTCCTTAAACTTTCCCAAGGGAAACAGACTTAATCATCTAATTGTCTGGCAGCAATCCTGGCGCTCCTGCGAGTCGCCTCCCGAGCGCTTCTATCTTGATTATAATAAAGGCGGCGAGAAAATGGGGGAGATTTCTGCTCAAGGCTTGTTTGGCTGACTTCTTGTGGGCAAACATCTTGCAGCTGCAAGGGCTCCAAATCCGGCAGAAACGGTGGGAAACCCAAGTTTTCCTCTTCATCTGTCACAACAGTACTAGGAACGGGACTACATGGCCCATGAGTCATCACACTAAGCAATCCCTCCTAATTTGGTGTCATTTGCAAACTTGATAAGCATGCATTCTGTCATCCAAGTCATTGATAAAGATGTTGAGTAGTGCTAGGCTCAAGACTGAGTTTTATGGCACCTCACTAGTTACTTCTTTCCAAGATGATGAAAGAGGAGCCATTGGTAAGCACCCTTTGGGTGCATCCAGTGAACCAATTCCCAATCCATCTAACACTGGGGTTCTCAACCTGTGGATCCCCAGATGTTTTGGCCTTCAACTCCCAGAAACCCTAACAGCTGGTAAACTGGCTTGGATTTCTGGGAGTTGTAAGCCAAAACACCTGAAGACCCACAGGTTGAGAAGCATTGATCTAAAAGTAGCATTGTCTAGTCCACAATTCACGACCTTATTTATGAGAATGTCATGGGGAACTTTTTCAAAGACCTTACTGAAATCAAAGTATGCTACACCCACAGCATTCTCTTCATCTACCCAGCTTATAACTCTATCAAAAAAGAGAGATAAGATTAGCCTGCCATGAATTGTTTTTGAGAAATCCATGCTGACTTTTTGTGATCACAACATTCTTTTCTAAGTGAATACAAACTGTTTAAAGATCTGCTCCAGAATCCTTCCTGATATTTATGTCAGGCTGACGGGACAGTAATTATTTGGGTTATCACCCCCCACTACCTTTTTGAAGATAGGAACAACAGTTGCCCCAATCCAGTCTGCCGAGACTTCTCTTCTTCTCCTCAAAGATTATTGCCAGTGGTTCTGAAATAACTTCTACCAGTTCCTTCAATACTCTTGGATATAATTCATCTGGCCCTGGAGAATTGAATTAATTTAGAGTAGCCAGGTATTCCTTGACTACTTCTTTACCTATTCTGGGTGCATTTCCCCTATTACCTTGTCTGCACCGTATTGCACAGCTTGAACACAGATTGTTGTTTTCTGCATTTTCTCTGTCCCTTATTAGCCTTTTTCCCCATCAATTCAATGCAGTGATCCTACTATTTCCTTGTTCTTCCTTTTGCTAGATATAACCATAAAAGACCCTTTTATTGTTTTTAAACTCTTTGGAAAGCCTGAGCTGATTGTATACTTCAGATTTCATTCTCCCTACATATGCTGGCTATTCATTTGAATTCCTCTTTGGTGATTTCATCTTTTTCCCATTTCTTGTACATGACCATTTCAAACCTTAGCTAAGTTGAAAATTTTTGAGACATCAATTCTGTTTTTTTTAAAACAAAATCTAATTATACTACTATAATGATTCCCCCTTTTTAGGGTAGCTATTCCTCTTTGTAGAAAATGGGGGATCTATTAAGATGGTTTGTCCAGGAAGTTGAAGATGTCTTAGAGACTTCCTGAAACCCGTGGGATGTTTCCACTTCAGATGACTGGTGTATCTTGTCAAAGCACTTAGTCACTCTGCAGAATGGAGAAATGCTCTAGGCAGCTGAAATTGCTTCAAAGCATTCTTTGCCAGGACAGAAAACTTAGCTGGTTCTATGGGCTACCAGGGAACTTGGTGCAACGAAACAGAGGGTTGAAAATGGCTAGAACATGAATGACAGAAAAGCTGAAGTATGACCCAAGAGCATATTATAGGACTTATTCAATATCTTTTACAGATATTGTAATCATGGTGGAGAAACAGAATTGTACCACTGCCGTTGTTCCCTCAAAGAATCTCCTGGAATTTTTTTTCTAATGGTATTAAGCAACTTCACTCTGGCCCACATGAGCCCTTTGAGTGCCACAGTATAAACATGTTCGTGGGTAGCATTTTAAAAATTTAAACCAGGGGTCCACAAACTTTTTAAGTGGAGGGCCAGTTCACGGTCTCTCAGACTGTTAGAGGGACGGACTATGATGAAATAGTCCAAAATCAGGACTGTTGTTGTGTGCCTTCAAGTCGTTTCAGACTTGGGTCAACCCTAAGTCTCAAGTTTAGGTAAATGACCTTGGAGGGCTGCATCCGGCCCACGGGCCTTAGTTTGGGGACCCCTGCTTTAAACACTTCACATAGCCAGGTAGGTATGTGTGTCCCAGGCACCTTTTTACTTACCAAAAATCTTAGCATCCTCTACAAACTTTTGCGTCCTTCGCCTGACATTTTCAGAATCTGTTAGGGCTCTCTGATATCGTTCCTGAACACAGAGCAAGAAACAGGGTCAAATACGAGCTCTTCGTCCAAAGGAACAGAGTAATGAATATTTTAAACATCTACAAACATCGAGAAAGAGAATAGGTTACAGTCTGTTGGACAAATACAATTTTCAGTGACAGCTTAGGAAGAACAGGAACACTGTTTTTACTAACTGTAGAAATTATTTCAATTATGTAGGTCATTTACAAAAAAAAATGCTAACTTGGCATATTTTGGGTCTAATCTACCAACATTCCTGCATCATTCTTGGACATTTTCTAGTTCAGTTCCATTGGGTTCAGGTCCATTTAAAAAAAATCATTTTCTCACTTAACTGTAACCTATAAACCCCCTGTAAGAAACAACCAAGTTTTGCTACTTATCTCTTTCTCTTATCATTTTGTATTTTTGCTTCATGGTGCAAGTGGATGATGTTGCTGGGTATTTAGGTCACACACTGAAAGCTAGACATTTGCAGAAAATATATAGCTCAGTGAAGGTACTTACTGTTAAGACACGGACTTGTTCTTCTAGTTTGATGGCCTTGTGCTCTAAACCGTTTTCATTTAGGAGATGCCTTGGTTCATCATTAGGATCTTCTGGCCCACAGTCATCCCCTGTACTTCTCTGCTGTGCAGCAGTGCTGAAGGCTGAGAGGAAGCCTCTGAAACGGCACAAAGAAAATGGGCAAAATGAATATGAGGCAACTGTTTCGTTTTTGAAAATAATGAATCATCTACTGGACTTGGATAGCTGCAGCTGTTCAGGTCAATGTCAAGAGGGCTACTTCTGTACTAAGCTAACAAGAAAGGAATTTCTATTTAGATTTTTTTCTAGTAGAGAAAGAACACAGGTCTTACAAAGGAAGGGTGCAAAATGAAAACCGTTCACATGCAGCTTTGAGGTTTGAATAGAGAATCATTGAAATCCCTGGCTCATTTAAGAAGTCTGCAACAAATAGACTACAGCTTATTATTTAGTCAAGCTGAATTCATTCACCAGGGAAGACACTGGGGGAAAGGGGCTAAGTTTGCAAAAACACAGGTTTGATTTTGGCCAAAAGATAAAATCAAAGCTATGCTTCTGTCAAGATGAATCTAGGCACAAAAATTTCAAAATGCCACTACTTTTGCTTCAAATTGACAGAGCTCAAAACCTTACCAACATTTCCATAGCAAACACAATTTTAGGTACAGTCTAAGAAGACATCAACATCCATATGTCTTCAAATTGTTTGATTTATGGTAAGCCTAACATGGTGTTTTTTGGGGCTGAGAGTGTGTGACTACACTTAGTGGGTTACTATGTCCGTTTCTGACTTATGGCGACCCTAATACTAAAAACTACTACATTGTGCTGACTTTTGAAAAGTTTATTATCAGTCCCTATCCAGTGTTCCCTCACCACTTCGCAGTTCACTTTTTGTGGATTCGCTGTTTCGCGGTTTTTCAATAAACTCTAAAATAATAGTACAAATAATAAAAAAATTACAATTTACAGCCTAAGGAAGGGAGGAAGGAGAAGCCAAAGGGAGAGAAAAGGAGCCCAAGTGGCAACGGGAGAAGGAGCCGATTTATCAACACACAATTGGTTGATAAAGACTTAAAATAGTGTATAACTACTAAAGTAATGTATAAATATTAAAATAAATATAGCGTCCCTACTTTGAGAATTTTCACTTATTACGGGTGGTCCTGGAATGTAACCCCCGCGATAAGTGAGGGAACACTGTATTTGAAACACTACAAGGCAATTGTGGCTTTAAATTCTACAGCTGTTGGCTTATGGCTGTTGACTTATTAGGTAAGTCTGTGCTTACCTACGCAGGTACACCTAAATCATAGTACAAACATATAATTTAACAGTTTTACTTCTTGACTTAAATGCCTTTGGCTATAAACATCAAATGCTGATAAGATTTACTATGGAAATGGAAATACAAATAAACTGGACAGCATCTTTCCTTTAAAATGTGTCACATACGTTAGGAAAGTGTGCAGACACTGAACTTTGGGAGCCCTATCCTCTGAGACGTGGGTGGATTGAGGAAGGAAGAAGGTTGTGAAGGGACTTGCCTGAATGGCAACAGACACAGGAATGAACCAACATCTTCAAATGACTGGAGAATATCTGGGAAATGCTTTTTGCAATTTGATCCACTAGTAAAGTGTGAAAGGAGGCAAAGGCAAAATGTTGCTTTAGTACTGGTTGTACTACTGAGTTCTTGGTTTTCAGTTGTGGATCTAATATTATATTTTTTATTTACACTGCAGTTTTACCAATTTATCTGTTGAAGGTTTTACATCAGTGCTGTTATAGGCAAATGGGGAAAAGAATCAAGACAGAATAGACTGTGCTGAAGGCTAAGTTGCTGGCAAAATCTTATGCCTTTACTACTATATCATTTATTGCATACTATATATTACACACATTATAAGAAAGGATTCCATACTGATTGTTTACAATTTCTGTTGGGGAAGTCCAAATTTTAGCTATGGCATTTTCCATGATTTTCCTTCTTTAAATTAGGGATGGAAAGAATATTCATAATTATTTGTTCCCAGACTGAAAATTCCTGACAGTCAGCTTTGATAATAATAATCCAACAAGAATTCTTGATGATTTTATCCTAGTTTCCAATGTCTTAAAATTCACTCCTTTTTGCACAAAAACTCTGCTTTCTGTGCACAATTACATTTCCTCTGCAGAATGCCTGTTTTTGTGGAGGAAACATGTTTTATGAACAAAACACATTGGGGGGGGGATAATTTTCAAATACAGCAAGAATGTTCATCAAACTACTTTTATCCTGCAACAGGGAGATTAACACAGCAATAATTTGTCTTTATGAGTGAGGATTAAATAGTTGAACATTTACATTCCTCATTTAAACATCAAAACCTAAATCCAATTGCCAGTCCTGATTAGAACAGCATCACTGAATTAATAAGATCTGTAGAACTTATGAAAAAAGTTTAACATTAACAACCTTGGGTATGCAGATGATACCACTCTGATGGCTGAAAGTGAGGAGAAGCTGAGGAGCTGTCACGACCCAGGCTGCAGAGCACCAATAACCATACACAGAGGCCAGATTCTATCTAATATCTTTATTAAGGAAATATATAAAGTTAATAAAAACAAGTTTAGGAAATAGTCCAGAAGTAGACCTTTCAGGAAAGGTCAAAATTAGTCCAAAAAAGCAATGTCCAATATGAAATATTAAGGTCCAAAGTTGTAATCCAATAACCGAAACTCTCACTTGCCAAGCAAGTGAGGGGAGATGACAAGGTCCTTTAGTCCATGAACTTGAGCAAGGCTAGGAAATAACTTGATTCTTGGCACACAAAGCTTGATTCAAGGCAACAAGGAAACGAGGAGCAAGAACAAGATCCGTGGTAATTACTTGGCGAGGTCCTGGAAACAAGGCAAGATCCGGGGAGAAAACAAGGCTGAGAACGAAGGCTTGGAACAGGAACAAAGGCTTGAAAGCAGGAGTAGCTGTCCACACACGCTGCTCCGGTAGCTGACGAATTGACTCCGCAAGATCCCTCCGTGGGCAAAACACCTAAATAGGGTCTAGTTTTCCCGCCAAAGAGCAGTTCTCTGGAGAACCAGAAACGAAAGCTATTCTCTGAGTCCAGATGCATGACTCCTTAAAGTTTCCCATGGAAAGCAGGCTTAATCAGCTGAATGCTTAGCAGCTATCCTAGCACTCCTGCGAGACGCCTGTTGAACTCCCCTCTGTTGTTTACAAAAATCATGGCGAGAAAACGGGGGAGATTTTGGCTCGGGGCTTGTTTGACAGACTTCTGGAAGACAAATCTCTTGCAGGTGCAAAGGCTCAATTTCTGGCTGGGATAGTTCCTTTTCTGGCTGAAATGGTGGAAAACCCAAGTTTTCCTCTTCATCATTCACAACAGTACTAGGAACGGGACTACATGGCCCATGAGTCATCACAGGAGCCTTATCACCAAGGTGAAAGAAGAAAGTGCAAAAGCCGGTCTGCAGTTAAACATCAAGAAAACCAAGATTATGGGAACTAGACCGATTGATAACTGGCAAATAGAAGGAGAAGACGTGGAGGCAGTGACAGACTTTATATTTCTAGGCGCGAAGATCACTGCAGATGCAGACTGCAACCAGGAAATCAGAAGACGTCTACTTCTTGGGAGGAGAGCAATGGGCAACCTTGATAAAATAGTGAAAAGCAGAGACATCACACTGTCAACAAAGGCCCGCATAGTGAAAGCAATGGTATTCCCCATAGTATCCTATGGTTGCGAGAGCTGGTCCATAAGGCTGACCGAAGGAAAATAGATGCTTTTGAACTTTGGTGCTGGAGGAAAATCTTGAGAGTGCCTTGGACCGCAAGAAGATCCAACCAGTCCATCATCCAGGAAATATTGCCCGGCTGCTCACTGGAGGGAAGGATATTAGAGGTAAAGATGAAGTATTTTGGCTACATCATAAGAAGACAGGAAAGCTTGGAAAAGATCACGATGCTGGGGAAAATGGAAGGGAAAAGGAAGAGAGGCCGACCAAGGGCGAGATAGATGGATGGATGGTATCCTTGAAGTGACTGGCTTGACCTTGAGGGAACTAGGGGCGGCGACTGCTGACAGGGAGCTCTGGTGTAGACTGGTCCATGAGGTCACGAAGAGTCGGAAACAACTGTGCGAATGAAGAAGAACTTATGAATTGAAATAGTTGGCTCTCCATATCCGCAGATCCTGCAATCAGGTTCAACCATCCACAGCTTGAAAATATTTTTAAAAATTCAAAAAGCAAACCTGATTTCGCTTTGCTACTGCGCATAATGGGACTTGAACATCAACACAAGGAATCCTGGAAGCAAACCCCAGTTGGTACCAAGGACCCACTCTAGATTCAATAAACCTAGTACCTGAATTTTCCTCAACACTAAAGTATTCTGCAATATCTTTATGAGCTGCTTGCTTCCTTCCACAATTTTTTATAATTCAGTTGAAATACGACTGTTCAGAGATGTGGTCTCTTCTTCCCAAAATCCAGGCTGCACCCTGCAGTTCACCTAGTTCTACATCCCTTATTGACCCAATCCTGAATTGATGAAAATCATACAAAGCCTGAATCTAGTTCATTTACCACATTCCTCCCCAACTGAGAGATCACCTGATTGCACATACTCCCTTCTGTATACAGATAAAAGGGCCTTATTCAACTGTACATTGTGAAAAGACTGTGGAGACAATCAGATAGGAAGACAAGTGTATCCATTTTCAACTGAATTTAGTTGCAGTGCTTTCTATGGTCCTCCATGGAACACAGAACTCCATTCAGTTTCTCATCAGATATTCTGAGCTGCAAACGACACTCCCAGCGGAGGAGGGAGGACCAGTTTCCATGGTTACACATTTCTTACACTTGAATAGTTAGATGGGCAGAAACACAAGAGGAAATGAATGAAGAGGAGCTTTCCAAAGGTTTCATGTTGGTGACACAATTTTTAGATACGCACCATTTTGCAACAGAGTAATTCAGTTTTACCAGCAAACCTGTGGCTAAACCAAACAATTATAAGAGCTATGGGCACATGCATACATTTCTAGGGATGCAGCGTATCCCATGAAATGCTGTTCATTTATATATATTAAAATATGTTATTGATTTCACATACACTCAGAGGTTCCTTGCTATGTTTGCATGGCATAGTAAAGGTAAAGGTTTCCCCTTGACATTAAGACTAGTCATGTCCAACTCTGGGGGTTGGTGCTCATCTCCATTTCTAAGCCAAAGAGCCAGCATTGTCAGTAGACGCCTCCAAGGCTATGTGGCTGGCATGACTGCATGGAACGCTGTTACCTTCCCACTGGAGCAGTACCTATTGATCTACTCACATTTGCATGTTTTCAAATTGCTAGGTTGGCAGAAGCTGGGGCTAACAGTATGAGCTCACTCTGCTCCCTGGATTTGAACTGCCAACCTTTTCGTCAGAAAAATTCAGCAGCTCAGTGGTTTAACCTGCTGCGCCACCGGAGGCATACCTCCACAATAATGTGTCGCAACAGTTTGGAAAGCTCTGGATTAAAGGATGAATGCTGTAGGGAGCACAATTATTGATCAACACAAACCACCCAAATATATGAAGATATAATTGATTTTTGGTAAATTCTTAGCAAAAAAAAAACCACAATTTTTGCTAAGAATTTACCAAAAATCAATTATACAGTAGTCTCACTTATCCAACCTTCACTTATCCAACATTCTGTATTATCCAACGCAGTCTGCCTTTTAGTAGTCAATGTTTTTGTAGTCAATGTTTTCAATAGATTGCAATGTTTTGGTGCTAAAGTTGTAAATACACCAATTACTACATAACGTTACTGTGTATTGAATTGCTTTTTCTATCAATTTGTTGTAAAACATGACTTTTGGTTCTTAATTTGCAAGTCTTCGAATCTGGAACTTCTTTCTTCCCTGAGAAGTCAGAAAGACTCCCTCCCTGCTGTCCTTCTGGTAGCAGGCTAAGACCTGGCCTGATTCTAGAGTTTTTTTTAATACTGGTATCCAGATTTTGTACTTTTTCATGGATTTCCTTTCTGCTGAAATTGTCCACATGTTTGTGGAACTCAGTGGCTTCTCAGTTTAGTCTGACATAGTGGTTGTTAAAGTGGTCCAGCATTTCTGTGCTCTCAAATAATATGCTGTATCTATCTTGGTTCATCAAGTGCATGCGAACAAGCATGTGGACAATCTCAACAGGAAGGAAGAAACCATGAAGATGAACAAAATCTAGCAACCAGTACAGTAGAGTCTCACTTATCCAACGTTCTGGATTATCCAACACATTTTTGCAGTCAGTGTTTTCAATACATCGTGATATTTTGGTGCTAAATTCGTAAATACAGGAATCACTACATAGAATTACTGCGCATTGAACTACTTTTTCTGTCAAATTTGTTGTATAACATGATGTTTTGGTGCTTAATTTGTAAAGTCATAACCTAATTTGATGTTTAATAGGCTTTTCCTTAATCCCTCCTTATTATCCAACATATTCACTTATCCAACGTTCTGCCGGCCCGTTTATTTTGGATAAGTGCTACTCTACTGTATTTTTAAAAAACCTTTAAAATCAGGGCAGTTAATAAAGAACAACACTCAGAATACAGGGGAATTCCAGACAAGAAACAATTAGGGCCAGTTAACATCTCCCAACAAAGGATTCCCTCAGGCAGGAAGCAGTCAGGCTTGAGTCCCCTCGGGGAGAAGGGCGGGGTATAAATGCATGTAATAAATTTGAAGCTGCCAGGCTATTCAATGCTAACCAAGCTGGCTAATTGAAACATTTACACTTGCCTCAGGCAGATAAAGAGTTCTTTCTCCCACCCTGGACATTTCACAGATATATAAACCCCACTTGCCTAGATTCCAACAGACCTCACAACCTCTGGGGGTGCCTGCCATAGATGTGGGCGAAACGTCAGGAAAGAATGCTCCTGGCACGTGGCCGCACAGTCCAGAAAACTCACAGCAACCCAATTTCCATAACTTTTACTGAATATAAAAATAATGGATGATTGAAGCAGGACATGAGATCGCAGAGAGTGAGCATCCACACTGTAGAAATGAACGCGGTTTGGGAACTGCGTGCGATGGAATGCGGAGGGCTGCGGCTTGGTGGGCCGAGACTGGGGAGCGCTGAGCCTGGGCTGCCGTTGAACCCGCGCCGAGCTGCCTCCCTCAGGCCCTGTCGGCGCGCCAGGGAGTGTCCTCGCGTGACCCCGAGCTCTCTCTCTCTTTCTCTCGCGAGCCCTCCCCGCGAAAGGAAAGGAAAGGCGAAGAACGGGGAAAGGGGGGAGGACCGCCGCCCAAGGAAGCCCTACCTGCCGTAGCGGAGTGGGTGAGGGCCGCGCTGAAGCAACGGGCTGAAACAACGCCGAGCTGCCCGAGCCGAGCTGCCTGCCGCCATCAGAGGAGCAGCAAGAGGAGGAAGGAAAAGCGCGCTCCGCCTACAAGTCCCGGCAGGCAACGCGCACCGCGTGGGGGATGAATGGGTGGGCGGGGCCTGCGGACTCCCGCCGGCCCCCGCGCCAGGAGGATGCCGAGAAGGGATAGGAAGGATGGGAGCAGGAGGAGGAGGAAGATGAGAGAGGAAGGAGAGGTTGGCCTCATGTACACTGCCATACAACCCATAGCCTTTCCACACAGCCATATAACCCAGAATATCAAGACAGAAAATCCCACAATATCTGCTTTGAACTGGGTTATCTAAGTCCACACTGCCATATATCCCAGTTCGAAGCAGATAATCTGAGATTTTATTTAGCTGCGTGGAAGGGGCCCCAGTTTCTAAATGCAGAGTAGCTGGATTGAACTGGATGATAGGGCAGTGTACTGTAGAGGCCCATATCGTCCAGTTCAAAGCAGATAATCTGGATTTTCTATGACAGTGTGGAAGGGGCCTTAAAGGGGCTTCATATAATCCAGTTCAAGGCAGGTAATGTGGATTTGCTTTGATAATCTGGATTATATGGCAATGTAAAAGGGGACTAAAGAGGAGGAAAGCTGTCATTCAGATAGGAAGGAATGATAAGAACAATAAGATTCAATTTTGTTTCTTACTCCTCAGGGCTCAAGGCAAGGCACCACTTAGTTAAAACACATAATCATAAAAACATTCAGGTTTTTTTTTTATCGTGTCAGAAGCAAACAATGCTGTGAGACTCAGCCGTCTGCAAGGATATTGCCCAGGATTACCATCCTGCTGGGAGACTTCTCTCATGTCTCTGCATGAGAAGCTAGAGTTGACAGACGGGAGCTCACCCCGTCTCACAGATTCAAACTGCCAATCTTCAGGTCAGCAATTCAGCCAGACTGCTGACCTTCAGATCAGCAATTCAGCCAGCACAAGGGTTTAACCCATTGCTCTAGCGCGACTCACAAAACATTCAGTAAAATACATATATAAAATACACATATTAAAATACACATAACAATTTAAAATTCATTGTTAAAATTGACTGGGTGTTAAAACTGAATAATGATAATAATAATAATAATAATAATAATAGTTCCTTCCTGCCAATTTCCCTCCTCCTTTTCCTATTATTATTATCATCATTATTATTACCCCACTGTAAGAATAATTTAAAGAATGGTGTAAATGACAGATCTATTGGTTAAGTGTTTCTTGGGACCTGATTTTGACAAGTGACTGTTTCAATGTTGAACAGATTTGAATTTTCACTTTATTTATTTATTTACAGTATTTATATTCCGCCCTTTTCACCCCGAAGGGGACTCAGGGCGGATCACATTACACATATAAGGCAAACATTCAATGCCTTAACATAGAACAAAGACAAGACAAATACGGGGCTCCGAGCTGGCCTCGAACTCATGACCTTTTGGTCAGAGTGATTTGTTGCAGCTGGTTGTCAACAGCCTGCGCCACAGCTCGGCCCACCCCACTCCACCCCCTGCGCCCCAAGTTGTTTTGATGAATTGACAAATTAACCCTTCCAGGTTCATTCCTGTTGCAAGCTGAGTTCTAATCTGGTGGTATATATATTGCAAAATGTAAGCCCCTGAAGCCTGAATATTAAGGAAATTAAGAGTGCCTGCTTAGCATGTAAAACAGGATGCCTGACAACAAAATGTAGAAAATGTCAGGTGGTTCTGGGCAGGGAGCCATCTAAGCCAAAACATGGGATACAAAGTTTGTAATTCTGTCAGGGCCATAGATTTCAATAAGTGTCCCTTATGCATAGAGATGACCTATTTTGTACTTGCAGGAAATGGTCAAGGAGAAACTAGTCCTAGATGTTTTGGACTTTATCTTCCAGAAATCCCAGCTGGCATGGTCAATGGCTAGGGATTATAAAGACTGAAGTTCAAGGTACCTGGAGAACCTAGGGCTGCAGACCATTAATGTATTCACGTTATTACATACTTTTCATTTCCAGCTCTGCTCATGTGCTGTATTTCTCCTCACCTAACAAGGAACCTATTTTTCCTTTTAAGACTCAAGCCAAATCCTTATAGCTTATCTTTGTTAACAGAATTCATGTATATGTTTGACAGAAGAAAAAGAAAATAGTTTTACAAGGTCTTAATCCATCTCTGCCAATGCATGCTGGTGCCTCATCAAACTACAAATCCTAGGATTCCATAGCACTGAGCCATGGTAGTTAGTGGTTTGAAACTTCATTAATTCTCCAGTGCAAATGTCTCCGCAAAAGAGCACTGCTACTGTGCCTTCCCAGCACCTGTCTCACTTTGCTAATACTTTTAGTGCCCAGGTCTGGCCCTAGACATAACATTTAACTATATTTAAATAAAGCAATTTCTAATATGCATTTTATTATTTTCATTATGTTTTCAAGATAGTGTGTCCTGATTTTTTTTTTTACAGATTTCAGGGTCCAGTATGATTTCAAGGAACAAACAATTTTATTTTGTAGTACATATGGGAACACATGGGTAATTCTAAATATGTCATTTTTTTAAAAAGCATACTAAAATTCTGCTTCATTTGCTGAATTTTATGGAGCTGACAGCACTTCACACTTATAAAGCTCCTTACAGTAGAGTCTCACTTATCCAACATAAACGGGCTGGCAGAACCCGTTTGGATAAGTGAGACTCTACTGTACTTCTACCTTTTTTTCTTACCATGGGAAGAAGACAAAAGAGAGACACAAGGTCCTCAGATGGTTACTTTGAGAGGTTTGCCTGAAAATGACCTCAATTTGATGAATGTCTTTGCAAAGGTTGTTTTAGAACAAATAGAGGGAAGGCATGCCATAATTTTAGGAGCAAGTGACTATTCGTGGTGACACACTAACTCAGAACTAGACCAGTCTTCTGGTTTTAGCAAGTTTAACTTGTGAAAACACACATTGCAAAGCCTCTTGCCCAATGCTGGGGGTCAGCTGGGGGACAGGGTAGCATTGCTCGGTGGCTTGGCCTGAGGAAGTTACGTCTTCATTCTCAGTTGGGCTGTTTAATACTGGCCTAGATGCTGATATGGCAACAACAATTGCCAACAATTCTTTATTGTCATTACTTGGCACAACCAGTAATGCCTGAAAAACCAGGAAAAGCTCAACAGAGGTCTGAAAGAATTGAACTTACCTTTTGTTTCCAAAGAGTTCTGCCCTACTTTCCTGTAGTGACCGCTATTTGATCACAAACCCAGCTGGTAATTTATGTCTCCTTGTCTATTTGCTTGGGTCATATGAACAGGTTTTGTGCACACCACTGTTCTGGAGCACTGGACTTCATAGCTGGCATAGTAGCACCAACCCTGTGCTGGCTGCCAGCACAAAGATCTCATTGCTACAATTCTACACAATGCTACAATTCATTACAGTGACTGCATGGCCGTTTTTGTGGTTATAAATGGCCATTAAGTTCTTTGACTTATGGCAACTCTATGAATAAGCAAACTCCATGCTACAATAGCATTGCTCAGATTTTCCAGATTTGGCTATGGATTCCTTGATTTGAGTTTGGAATGCAGTTTTTCTCTTTTCCCATTGATTTCTAATTTTAAAAGCATTATTGTCTCTTCTAGGGAATGATATCTCTCATGAATTGTCTCAATTTAGTAACGTCAATTTCTGCAGCTTTAGGTTTGATTTGCTCTAGAACCTATTTGTTTTAAGAATTCTACATAATGTTATCTGTAGAATTCTTATCCGTCAGCACACTTCAGATACCATATATACTCGAGTATAAGCTGAGCTGAATATAAACCGAGGCACCTAATTTCGCCACAAAAAACTGGGAAAGCTTATTGACTCGAGTGTAAGCTGAGGGTGGAAAATTTTCAAAAATAAAAATAGATACCAATAAAATTACATGAATTGAGGCATCAGTAAGTTAAATGTTTTTAAATATTTATAGAAACTGTAATTTAAGATAATAAGACTTTAATAAGATAAGATTATCCAACTCTGATTACATATATACTCAAGTATAAGTCAACCTGAATATAAGCCGACCAGGACTCTCACTCAACTATAAGCTGGGGGGGGGGCATTTTCAGCCCTAAAAAGAGCTGAAAAACTCTGCTTATACTCAAGTATATATGGTAATTTAATTTTCTTCCCATCAACTCTTTTCACTGTACATATTTCACAATCATACCAAAACAAAAACAAAATAAAAAGGAGGGATACGGTGACACAGACAATCCTAATTTCAGTATTTAATAATATAGCTAGAAACTTCAGGATCTTGTCTAATCCTTTCATAACTGCTGTTGGAATCACAGACACTTAAAGGGCCAGACTTAAAAGTGTCTTCAAAACAGAGTTTATTGAAACAAAAGGAAAAGGATGCAGGGATACTTAAATGCAGTTCCATGGGTCAAAAACTCAAAAACCCAAACCAGACCTTGTCCAAAAGGTAAACAGAAATGTAATCCAGATCAACTGGATGCAAAAAGCAACAAGTCAAACAAAGTACTCTAAGGCAAAACAAAAGGCACAGTACACAAATGGTTAACAGGGAGTTGCAAGAAGAGAAGCGTCATCCACTGAAGTCCAAGGTCGAAGCAGGAGGAATCAAAGCAGCGTTGTTCCAGTGTCTGCAGAAGCAGCGTCTCCAGCCAAACAGGTTCAGGTCCAAACTGTAGATCCGAGTCCAACACCGAACATGAAACAGGCAGCAGCAAGACTACAAGAAACTTTCCCAATACACAGCACCCAGCACACGAGCGCACATCAACACCTTGCCTTTTGCAAAGACTCCTCACCCCTGAACCCACTTTTATCTACAAACCATCATCAGAAGATGAACTGACCACCACCCCATCACCATCCCCCACAGCTGCTCCCAGCTCTTCACGTGAATTCCTTTGACTCTCCCTCCAATTCCTCCATCTCCTGTCAAGACTTAGATCCCCCCAAGAATCAGTTGGATCCCCTGATTGCCAGTCTTCACTCCCAGAGAACCCCATAAAGGTATCACTAGTTGTTGGTGCCTCACAAATAGCTTGCACTTCTCTTATCTTAGTCCAATCCATGGTGTCTCCTTCTTCTCCTTCACTCATTAACCCATCATCCCCAGATAATCCCTCAAACGACTCTTCAGCTGTAGGTGCTGTAAGTATGTCCCGAATTCTCTTTGTTTGCTGCTCATCATCAGATTCCTGCTCCTGAGTAACCCTTTTTCCCCTTCTGGCACCCATACTACTGTTTGTAACATTACTCACAGGCTCTAGTACAACAGCTGCCCTTTCAAACCCTTGTCTTTTTTCTGAATCCTTGTCTGTAATCTCCATTCTGAGTAATGACTGAGCCAAGATATGGAAAACTCTTCGCTATTTCAGTGTCTTAATCTCTACTTTACAATTACGTAAACTGTGATTATTATTTTGGTTTAAGCTTGTCTTTGCACATTCTTCTTTGATTCCTTCAGTAATCCTTCCTAGTCTTTGTTATTTTTGCTAGAAGTATAGTGTCATCTGCAGATCTTAAATGTTCCTTCCTCCAAATTTCACACCTCTTTCATACACAGTAGTCTTCATCCACAATCTTCCACTTGTTTGCCAACCCAGCAAATCAGTATTGTAGCACCACGCAGCAATTTAGCATCTTGGCACTGATGACATCTACCTAAAGTAAGCATTCTTGAAATCAATGACATTTGCATTTTAAATATATAGTTAATGAGCTGACTTCCATACAAATGGAGATGTTACTACCTTACCTATCCCAACAGTGACAGATAATGCCATCTCTCAGGAAGGGTCATGAATTTGTTTTAAGTTTAGGCCAGTTTGAAAAAAAGATTGTTGCTCTTGCAAGTGATTTCAGAGCCTAAGGAGTTCCCTTTGTAGAGCTAAGAATTGGGGAAACCTTTAGCTCTTGGACTACAACTACCACAATGACCTGTGTTACCTGGGGCTGCGTGGAATTGAAGTCCAAATGGTGGGAGAGCCAAAGGCCTCTTTCCCCAAGAACTGTAGGCTCATGCTTGGGGGATAGTATAGTTGTGTAAATATCTTAGTCACTCCTAAAATAACTTGTATGTGTGGGTATATATAAATATATAAAAAAGACAGCGACATCATGCTGCAGCAGTCCCCTCCATTCCAGATGGCCTCAAGAAAGAAAGACTAGGTAGTCTTGGCTCCATCCTGTGTCAGCCCCAGCAGTGGACAAACAAGTAGACAATATCTCCAGGACTTAATCTACTCCATTGTGATTCCCTTTACCTTATATGTTGGTTTTTAATTACTAGTGCATGCCTGAGGGCAGGGAACTGTCAAATCAATTTTGTAAGCCACTTTGGGAGCCTTGGCTGAAGGATGGGATATAAATAATCTAAATGAATAAATGCAATAATTAGTAGATGGGTCATTACATAATTCTAGGGCATTTATTAGTCTGTTGCAACAATAATAAAGTGTGGCATTTTAAAGACAAATATTTGTATTTGGGATAAGCCTTTGTAAACTCCATACTACTTGCATCTGGTGAAGTGGGCTCGAGTCCACAGAAGGTTAGGCCAAATAAAAGCACAAGACACTTTGTTCTACACCATGTGTCATCAATCAAAGATCATAGATGTTAGAAGAAGAATAATGAGAACAAAAGAAAACATACAGCTCACTACAAAGACCATCTTTTATTTTGGGGGGGGGGGGGCAGCAGAGGGAGAGAGGGAGAGAGTCCAGATCTTAAAGTGCAGACAATTCTTAAATAATAAAAAAGTATGCCACAATATGCATCTGGAGAGAGACAAGAACCCCACCCACGTCCACCTATAAAATAAAAGTGGGCCACTACAGCTTCTGGTCTGTTGGAAATTGGCACAGCAGGAGGATAGTTGCAGATGGTTATTATGGCTTTAACCTTGGGGCCCTTTTTTCAGATTTTCTCTTCACATTTTCTGCAAGTGACCAGAGATTATATACACATGAAGGCAAGTAGACACCTTGCAAAGCCAAAAAATATACACCTGCTGCCCTTATTAGTGTGTGGTTTTATAAAACAGAAACGACAGTATAATGTGTATGTTATTTATTGCATGTGCACTTGGGGTGGTAGGAACATTAACACTGATCATGTTTGCTTCAAGTGTCTTGCAGGGCTGTTTCGCAGAGGAAAAAAACTACAGGTGCTGATCTGATGACCTAAAGCCATGCCCTTTTAGAAAATAACTGGAGGTAGAAAACAGTTTGCAGACGCTGCTTTCTTACAATCTCAGTCTGTGTGTTCACTGTCCTTTTCCACCTGTCATTGCAAATAGGAGTCCAGCTCTGAAGACGGAGAGTGGACAAATAGACTATAATAGTAGCCTGGCAGAAGAACTTCTATGAGTTTCTCATGGAGGTGAAAAATAATAATACTTAATGACCTTGCCTAACTATTGATTTTATCTGACAAGTTAAAATATTACATAGCTGCCTGAGTGAAGCTATGAAAGCTGACAGGCTACTCCTAGCCCAGATCAGAACGGGCAGTCCTGAGATTTTAAACAAAGCACCATGTTGACAGCATTTTCTTTCTCATCGGTCCTTCAGTGTGCCCTACTCTGATGTAGTTTGGCAGACAAGCAGGACAGTGAAACAGGCAGTAAACAGCATCCTTTCAGAGAACTGACTACAAGGCACCTTTGTGCCATGCCTTATTTCCCAGGAGTGAGGGATGCTCACCGGCTCTCAAATGTGAGAGGAACTGCAGCAAAGAAGTTAAGGGGTGGTTTGTTCAAAGTCACTGGCCAACTTGAGTAAAGATCTCAAAACCATCCTATCATCATTGACACCACTCCTGCTAGACCAACATAGACATTCTCTTGTAGCTATGTTACCAAAGAGCAAAACTGATCAAGTCCAGACAGCTGACACTCCAGACCTATTGGAAGTGCCCAAAGGAGGGTATTCTGAGAACACACATTTAAAAAATCCTTTAAAGGATTTCCCTTGCCCACCCTCCTTCCCGAAATCCCTCCCTCCCCAGTTTACCCACACCAGTTCACCAAAGCCCATGTTTGTTAATCCTTCATTCACTGGAGGGTGGATTCCTGCTGAAGAGCCAGGTTCCTCAACATCCTTTTGCAGTTTCCTCGAGGCTTGAAAATGCTCTTGCATAGCCCTTTCCTAAATGTGTCCCAATGTTTCATAGGAGTTCCGCTCAGGGATATGGGGTCCGGTGACACTTTATGTTTTCTTCATTTCCCATTCCTAGACAGGATGAAATGTAAGATTACTGGGATTCCAATGATACAAAGGATATGCAAAGAAGTATTTATTTTGAATGGTAATATTGGAGGGAAAACAGAATCCTAAATCCAGAGTAGATTACTTGGAGTTAGATTAGGATGGGAAATTTGTGAATCTCCAGATGTTGTTGGTCCCCAATACTCATCACCCTTCACTACTGGCCACTATTGACTAGCCATTGATGATGGAAAGCATCTGGAGAGCCCCTATTCTATTCTGCTTGGGTTAGACCTCACCTGGAATGCTGTGTCTAATTCTGGGCACCACAATTTAAAAGAGATATTGACAAGTTGGAACGTGTCCAGAGGAGGACAACTAAAATGAAGACCATGTCCTGTGAAGAACATCTTAAAGAGCTGGGTCTGTTTAGCCTGCAGAAGAGCAGGGTGAGAGGAGACATGATAGTCATGCATAAATATGTGAAACTATGTTATAAGGAAGAGGGAGCAGGCTTGTTTTCTGCTGCCCCGGAGACAAGGACACAGAGCAATGGGTTCAAATTACAGATTCCAATTTTGGAAGCTTTTAAGCAGGGGCTGGATGGTTATCTGTTGGGGGGGGGGGCGTTGACTGTGCTTTTTCTGCATGGCAGGGGTTGGACTGGATGACCCATGTGGTCTCTTCCAACTTTGATTCTATTATTATAAATACCATGGAGTAGCTGAAGCTGCATGATATGGGCGTGTGTGTGTCAGGCAGAAGAAGCCTTGTGATGACCCTAGTGGTCTCTTCTAACTTGATAATTCTATGCCTTTTCATGATTCATGTTCAGATGCATGCAGTTTAAGAAATGTTTCATAATTGTTTTATTGAATCTGGTGTATGAGAAGTCATAATCTCTGTGAAGAGAGAAATACAATATTGCAGCAAAATGGCAGTGACCAACTGGCATTTTGTTGCCTGAGAAAAGACAAGAGAGGTATGTCCTACTTTCTGCCACTACATATATGCTAACAGAATTGGCATTTATGTTTTATTGCAACACTGCTGAGGGGAAACTGCCCCCAACTGCACTGGAGGACAAAAAAAAACTCCTTATGGCAAGTGGGGTAGGTACATACAATTTTAGTTGCTGCTTCCTGCTCCAACCCTAGCTGCCTCACTCTGCCAGACAAACTAGCTTTAAGCCTTTGGCAGACCTTGCCATTCTTTTTATGAGCTTCATCCCCAGTAAACATGTGGGCTAGAAACTTAGTTTTGAATACAAGATACCCCTAGAACACCTAAGTCTGAACATGCCCTATTTCTGAATAATATTAGTTCATTTCTATGTCATCAAGGAAACAGGATTTTGGACATAAATAAGAAAGATGGGAAGAGGTCACTGCAGGTGTTGGCCTGAGAAGTAGGTCCTGTACCTTGGCCTTCTGCAACACATTCCCTTTGTTGGCAGGGAGGAGGGAAGGACTCCGTTTTCTCATTTCTGCTGCACAGTTAACTGGGACCAAGTGCTCTGGGGGGGTTCCATTTGGCTGGATTGCCACATCCTGAAAGGAGGAAGCATAAAATAGTGGTAAGTATTTAGACATTTGGAGGAAGATACCAAACTGCCAATTATTAACACGGGAAGTTCAGTATCTGTATTAGGAGCATAAGTGGTAGGAAAGGCTTTGCAAGTAGGTCTGATTTCTCACACATGTATCTTCTTGCAGATGAAAATTGCTATAGTCCTTTCCTGCTTTATAAAGCTAGCTTTGTGGAAAGCAACAGGAAGATGTAGTTGTCAGTCATAATGTCTTCCCCTTGGAATGCTCTTACTCATACTTGCCTGGCATCAGCCTGGATGTTTTTTTAGCAGCAAGAAAATATCTCTTTGTTCTCCCAGGCTTTTAAAGACACTTATTAAATTAAGGTTATTCTTCTGTTGCTCTAATTTTATTCTTTCCCTGACCACTTTTAATAGTTTGCTATACTGCATCCAGGATAGGGGCTCTGGTTGCCCTAACATTTTCTAGTAGGATGAGGTACTATAAAACTATGTTAAGTGTGCTGAAGGTATCTCTCCTTCCTCACCTTCTCCAACTTTGAGTTGCAACTATCTCCTTCTGATACAGCTCCCCGGTAAGTATGGCCACAAGAGCAGAGTTGTGCACCTCTGTCCTAATCCAGTAAAGATTCAGGAGTCCTTTCCTGGATTTAACCTGACAAGTTTAACCCTTTAGCTAGTTTTACTCTTGATGGGATTTTAATTTCTGTTTTGCTTCCTTCTCTACCAACTCAGCGAGTCTGCTTAGGAAGGTGCAGCATATGTATCTCTGATGTAAATGAGATTCAAATTCTTTCTCCCTTGGTTTTGAAGCAATGCCAAAGACCTGCTAAACACAGAAATTTAACAGGTTCAGACACTAGGATAAAATTATCCTAGTTACATCTAGTATGCCCAGATTTTTTTTAAAAAAAGGAAATTATGCTACTCAGACCTTTAAGAACTGTGGAAATTGAATTCTGAGAAGTGAATAGGTGATATGTGTGTTTATTCAACCACACCTGCAGATATGTCCTGTTTCATTCATCAGTTAAAAGTCCTGTTCTCTTTAACACATGACACCCTATTCACAGCACAAATGTAGATAAAGGAATGTTCCATAACAAGATAGAAGGCGTCTTTTAGAGATTGGGGGAAATTAGTCTAGAATGTGGAGGGAGCTTACCTTTTACTAGTTCTATTTTCTCTATTTAAAATATCTTCCTGTGAGATGGCAAAATAATGTGTTACAAGAAATATTGCCATCCTAATATCAATAAATGGAAAGAAAGACCATGTTTTTTTAAGATTGCAAAAGATAAGCACTTCTTTCCAAATCTTGGGAGTAGTTCTGACTATCTCCATTAGCACAAGTAACACCCTTTTTCTGCCCAGTGATGAAACCGCAAGGGTTATGTCAGCTCATTTGTAGTATACAACCACAACCTCAACCACCTTCAGACTGGGGCTTGGCTTTTCCTCTATCTTCCTCTTCTAAGCAGGCTTGCTGTGTCCTTATTTGCACTTGTAATCCCTAAATACCTTTTCAATCCAAGGTGTGCTTCAGATGGTTTCACTTGTTTCAGGTCTCTTCCTGTTGACTTCTGTAGGATGCGCAGAAAGCTGAAATTCCCCTTGGGATCTTCCCCTGCTTATCACCTCCCCACAATGTGGGCTGTCAAGGCATAAATATTCATGGCTACCTGCCCATTCTTGTTCTGTACTTATATAGGAAACCATTTTACATTGAAATGCCCCCATGTGAAGATAATCTAATGTTTTACCTTGTTTTCGGGTTTGGTTGTCACAGTTAACCCCAAAGCTGGTCCTCCTGCCAGAGACTGCTTCAGCCTGTCTTTCACCTCAGTCAACTTGAGCTCTAGGTCTACACGCCGTGCCTCATTGGCTTTGCACTGCTCCTCCAGGGCTGCAACACGATGTTCCAACTCTTTGAGATCTTTACCTGCTTCCCAGAATGACGATATGGAAGAAATCCATGAGAATAATTATGAAGAAAACCATCTCACTTTCAAGTGGTCCTAATTTGAGATGACAGATTTCTTCAGTAGAGGGCAAATATGTTTTCTCTGCTGTTGAAGTTTTCAGGACTACATCCCTTGAGTGTAAATTTTAACAGGATAGAGTTAAGATTAATATTTGGAAAAGTAGTCAGATCAATATTTCCAAACCTGAGTGCTCAGATGCTGTTGGACTTTAGTTCTAAGATTTCCTAGCCAATATGGCTGAAATTCAGATATTGAGGGAATAGATGTCCAACAGCATCTGGAGATCCAAAATTTAGGAACTACTCTTCGGATCAGGAGCTCTTGACTTGTTGTCCATGGAAGGACTTCAGGGGGTCAGTGAACTAGGTGTAAAAAAATAGTTTTCTACCTTTTCATTTCCCTCCTGTTCATTAAAGACTGTTATGAAAATTATTTGCCTGTGGGCAGTTATCCACTTCTATGGAAAGGAACTGCAGCTTTCATCAATTTTTCAAAACAGTTCATGACAAACCTTCAAAGAAAGTTATAGACCACTGTGATCCTAAGTTATCCATGACTACCATGTGGCTGAAAATTCAGAGCAGAGGTGAAACCAGAATAGCAGCTGAGGGACACAGAATAAGTTTGCAAAGGCAAAGAAAAAATAATGTAAATTTTAGTCCCTACTACACTGATAACGAAAGGCATCTTAAATTGGATTAATGTTCTATGTGTTTTAGGCTTCTTTCAAGCATCAAAAAGTCTGCGATATAGAATAATGCTTATGTTCTGCATGCTATCTAATAAAATGAATGAGGTTTAAATAGACAGGAGATTTTTCCAGTAATCAGCCATGTAATTCTCACTGGATTGTTTTCCCCCCAGTAGATGGCACTCTTTGGCCAGGTTGCCTATCTACTGTCTCTGTGACCAATCTGAACCTATGCTTAATTGGCAGTGCCTGGTAGGTATGAGGTGTGTATCCAGTTCATAACACTAAGTGCTGAGACTAAAGCAAGGCCAAACAGTGGATGTGACACAAACGTAGAGGTAAATGCTTTGCAACAATAGCTTGTATGTTAGCTATCATTGTTACTACTTCTACCCTTTCCAAGTGAAGAATTATGGGAGGAGAGAAAGAGACTTCAACAGATATCACTACAGAACCAGTGCTGTATTTGACTTTATATGAAAATACAACTCCAAACTAGGATGTTTGTGCAAAACTGTTCTGGAGTGGTAGAATAAGCCATGGCTTTGGCAGACGGATAATTTCTAAATATATGGATTCTGCAGGCCAGCTCCCCCATGACTGCAGATTTTTGGAATTATTTACTCTGTTCTGTATGTTTCCTCAGTTACAAAGCCAAAGAAAAACATTGGGGATGGACAAAGTCTGGGTGCAAATGTCTTTTCTCTGTCTATTCTGTGAGGAATGAAGCAAGAGAGGCATCTATTAACCATGGACACTTTTGATTTTGGTGCCATCAGGAACAGCCCAAGAAAGTTGATAGGGACCCTCTCTACTCCATATAAAGAAGCCAACTGTATTAGCAGCAGTTGAATTTTACCTCAGCAATTTAGAGGGTAGAATATACTTAAGGCGGCCCAAAATTCTTCCAAGAGAAAAGAAAGTTGTTTAAGAATGAGCAGCTGGAGTGATTGGTGTCTCCTAGCATTTGCTGCCTTTGGTGGTATCCTTACTGTGGAATGGTAGGTCCAGCCTCTGGACCCCATACACTTCTGGGTCATGCCACCTCCACAGCAGGACTGCGGAGCAGAGCAAGTTGCAGCCCTCAACAGTTTCACCACCTGTGCAGGAGGACCATACCTGAGCTGCTCTTCATGGCTTCCCGTAATTCCCGCTTTTCCTTGCGTAGACCCATAATCTCAGTCCGGATGGATGCTTTCTCCTTCTCCAATTTGTCCTTTTCAGTCAGGAACCTCCTGGCATCTTCCTCAGCTCGATTCTTGCCATACCTGTAGTTGTTGGCATCTGTGGGCACACACAAAAATAGATGCCTTGACATCCCCCCATTAGGCACCTGAAGTGGGAAGTTTGTCTAGTTCTACCTTGAAAACAGGAAGATTTAATTCTACGTTGTTTTTTAACTTATTGTGTATATTTTTTATTGGTTTTTGTTTTTGTCCTGATGTTTTATATTTTATCATTGTTTGTATTTTGATTTTGCTGTAAGCCGCCCCGAGTCCCCTTCGGGGGAAATGGAGGCGGGATACAAATAAACTTATTATTATTATTATTATTATTATTATTATTATTATTATTATTATTATTATTATTATTAGTATTATTATTTAGACAGAGTCAGGGTGGAACAAGCTCAGTGCTGGTTTGAAGAGTTAAAATGGAACGATACTAAAATGTTAAGACCAAAGCTACATGCCCTCCCAATTCAACTTCCAGAAATGGCCTATGGGGGCAGAACTACACATTCAGACTTTGAGCAAATCTTAGCATCCTTGTAAAATCACTTTGAACTGTACTTGTATCACTGATAAGATCTGTAGCTATTAAGCAACTGCTTGTGTTTTAACAGCATAAATATGTGGCAGGCAGAGTTCTAATATAATTCAACAGTTCAGTACAGCTTAAGCTGGTTTATAAATCTAAGATGTTCTCAACCTAGCATTCCTGGAGCATGATAAGAAATTCTTGAAGCGTTTAATGTTGTTGTGTGCCTTCAAGTCATTGCTGGTTTAAGATGACACTATCACTGGAGCCCCTGGTGGCGCAGCAGGTAAACAATTGAGCTGCTGAACTTGCTGACCAAAAAGTCGGTGCTTTGAATCCGGGGTACAGGGGGAGCTCCCGCAGTTAGCCCCAGCTTCTGACAACCTAGCAGTTTGAAAACATGCAAATGTGAGTAGATCAATAGGTACCACTTCAGCAGGAAGGTAATGGTGCTCCATGCAGTCATGCTGGCCACATGACCTTGGAGTGTCTATGGACAACTCCGGCTCTTTGGCTTAGAAATGGAGATGAGCACCAACCCCCAGTCAGACACAACTAGACTTAATGTCAGGGGAAAACCTTTATCTTACTATCAGAAGATAATTTGACAAGATTTCTTTTAAGGAGGTTTGCTTTTGTCTTCCTCTAAGGCAGAGAGGGTATTGCTTGCTGAAAATAACCCAGTGGATTTCCATGTTGGATTGGGGATTCAAATTCTGGTTTCTGCTCCAGTCATTAAACCTACTAGTAGAAGTGAGCCATTTCTGTGGGGCCAAGGGCTGTTTTTTTCAGGGGGTTGACTGCCTGAGTGGGCAAAGCTTAGCAGATTGGGGTTGATGGCAGAACAGATAAAATTGACAAAATAACCCCCAACTTGTAAAAATTGTAAATTAAAGTTTGGTTTATTTTGCATGTGTAAAATATGTTATTCTTTTATAACAATATTACTATTAAGAAATATTACCCTTCACTGTTTGAAAATTTATTAATTATTTTAAAAGTTTGATTTCTTTTAATACATGAAATACTATTGCATTGATTATAGTGTGGAGAAAGGTGAGATACTAAATTTATTAATTAAGATTAAAATGATTCAATTCAATTAATGATTGAATCAGTCTTAATTTTAAATCAAATAAGATTAGTAATGGCAGAGTAGGACAGCATTGGCAATAGAGGCAATAAAGTCAATAATACCAATGTCAACTAGTTGCTAGACTTTGAAATGCCTGCAAAACCAATGTTGCAAACAAAATAATTCTTCTTTGGTTTAAGGTTATTGTTGGTCAACTGCACTGTAATGCTTGTTAGCAGTCTGCCACTGCAGCAAAGCACTATGCTAATTTTCAAGGGGTTATTCATTTTTTTCTGGCAAGGTTGTGGGCTGGATGCAACCTGCACACCACGCTTTGTCATATATTTTAAAGGTGGGAAGAAATTTCTTTTCAGAATGGAGACCTTCTGCTGTTTTATTTGGGTATAATAAAATCTGTTGACCTTAATATGTTTTATGCTTTTGTGTAAACATGCATAGGGCTGCTGTGTTTTTTCCAAACATAATCAAGCATATTAAAACGGAGTGCTTTTGAATGAGAGACACTATTGGAATACCTCATTTTATGTTAAGCTTTCCCCTCTTTCTGCAAATGAATGTGGGCAGGTGAATAGAGCTAGGAGGCTCAACGCTGTCTCACGTGTTTGCAATTTATTGGTCCATTTGGCTGACTGGTCGCAGCTCTCTAGGATTTCAAGCAGGTGTTATTCCTCAGCTCTATCTGGAGATGGCAGAAACTGAACGTGGGATTTTCTGAATAGAAAACAACACAGTCTACCTCTGAACTACATTCTCTATTTTAGCCACACTCTGATTCTTAGCCTGAGGTTTGTTTAAGAATCAGCACCTGCTACAAATGAGAATCGGCAGTGTTATGCTTGAACACATATAGACTTTTGATCTGGTTTGCAAATTAGATCTAGAATCCTGTTGGTGACATACTGCCAACGTAAGGATTGGCACTTGATTTTTAAGGGTGTTTTGCATTATTCTGATTATGGTTGTGCTACTATAAATTCTATAAAATTCTATAATCATAGCTGTGCAAATGGCTTTGCCACTTTAAGGCACTGTGTAAATGCATCCCATACCACACTTTGACTGGGGGGGAGGGTGCCATGACAAATGCATGTTGGGAGCATGCATTCGTTTGATGAGAGTTGAACAAAGGTGAGCTCTATTGTATGGATGACAAATTAAATTGGTTTTAATATATTCGAGGCAAGCCCTCTCTTGGATCTTGGTTGACATTTCCTGTTCAACTGTAGGTGTAAACAATCCTTGTTCATTAGGAAGTGGAACACAAAGCAAGAACAAATTGTAGTGGAATTACTAAGTTAGTGCAAACATCCATTTCATACCAATGGCACCTCTGAGTCTATCTGGCTCCCTGTCTACCAGTTTGATAAGGGAGCCGTGACAGGTGGCTGGAGCATATTCCAACCTACTTGAAGCATGACGCTTGACTTTCACTTGTGGATCCACACGACGTGATTTCTCACTGCAAGATGAACCATGGCGTTTCACCTGGGTTCCAGAAGGCCACCCCGACTTTTCCAACTGTATATTGGGAACAAAAAAGGCAGAAATAAGTTGATGTTTCAATGAGATCATGAAATACATTGCTGGTAAGTGTGAGTAAGAAATCTTCCCGAGAAGTGAAAGCAGCTCATTCAATTGCCTCTACCCAGAAAATAGTTTTCTATTAGTTGCCAAGTGTATGGCAAGAAAAGCAGAATCAGAGGGCAATGGTGAAAGAACAAAGAGGAGATGAAAACACCAAGAATTATGACATCTTTGGCATTTTTAAAAGTTTATACCTCCACCTTCTCATATGGTACTTCATCATATAACACACGGGAAGAGTCCCCTTGGTTCTCGACAGAGGAGCTGGCCCACCTGAAAAGCAAAGAAGCCAACAAAACTGCACTTTTGGCCAAAATAATTCTGAAGAGCTTTAGAAGCAGGAAAAAACTCTCTATCTACTGCCTTTACAAAATGAATTGAAACACATTTTTATTTCCCTTTTGTTGGCAGACAGATTTTGTTCTATTATTATCTACACACATGGCCACTCCTGATCTTTTGGATAACATTTGTCAAGGGGGTTAGGTTTTCTGAGAGATTCCTGGGTCTACAGCAAATGTTGGTTATCTGCTGCTTCACATGTAAAACTACCCTTTGTCTGACCTCCAGGGATCTGGAGGCTAGCTTCTCACCCCAAGGGCCCTCTATGGGCTGCACAGGGCATTTGAAAATCCAAAATGGAAAGTGACCATTGCAATTTCTAATTCAAGGGAAAATTGGGTTTAATAATTTAAGAAGGAAAGAGGGATGGTAAAACTTGTTTGAAGGCAAGTTGCTATTCATAGTTCTAAAAATTGTATTTTTTTAAGTTGACAATTTGGGAGAGGGAGAAAGGGTTCAGGAAGATTTGGACTGCATGATTTCTACTTCAGGTTACACAGATAGTATTGAACACAGATAGTATTTTCGCAAGCAATAAAAACTGGAAGTCATCAATACAGGTTTGTTATGTCTTAGATCAAAAGCTTCCTTTTCACCACTTCTTCACCTTTGGTGGCCTTACACTTCAGTCTTTCAAATATAAATTTTGCAAATTGTTACTTTAATTTGATTACGTTTTATAGATAATTGGAAATTGGTCTCAGCAGATTGGTGACTGGTGCAAATGGGATTCACAGAAAGTTGAATTGAGGCTTTTTCAGGTGTAAGGCGAAAGGGTCAAGCAGGCAAGGCACACATAGCATTCCCCCCATCCTACTAGATCACAAAAGATAAGCCCTTACATGTAGGAGTGCCTCACAGCATTGATAATGTTGGCTATTTTCTCCACATCCACATAATCATAGTGCAAAGCCTCTGGAGCTGTCTGGGAACCAGTTTCAACTAGCAACAGCCCAAGCCAGCGCCCCAGATCTTCATAGCTGTTTGCCTGGGGAATTAGACAATTGTTAAGAGGGAAAGGAAACACATATTTCTCTGAAAAGCAGTAAAATGATTCTCTTATGATAATTAAACATGGTCAAGGCCATGTCTTTAGGCAGCCATTGACCTTTATCCCTCCCCATTCCCTGTTTTTTCAAATTTACTGTTTATCATCTGTTCATCAGAGGAATCTATCCAAGACATCTTCTATGCAGAACTTGGAAGAGGGTTTTTTTTTGGTGTGTGTGTGTGTAAGGGGGGGGGGGGGGGTAGTTCCTTGAATCTTCCAAACAGTATGATTTAGAATTGTTGTAGGCCAAAAAGTAACTTTTCCAAGTTCTAACAGTATAGAATGCTTATAGCTGCTATTTAAATGACTTTAAAGAAACTGGTGAAAGCTTACTTCAGGAATGAGCAACCTCTGATCCTCTAGATCAGGGGTCCCCAAACTTTTTAAACAGGGGGCCAGTTCATGATCCTTCGGACTGTTGGAGGGCCGGACTATAGTTGGCTACCGAGCAATAATAATAATAATAATAAATAACAACAACAACAACAACAACAATAATAAAGAGTCTCCATGTTGACTCAGGATCAAACAACCGATTCAAATGGTCTATCTAGATTTATTTATAAGCTTTCAGACTGAAGAAAAGAGTGGCTTCACTATATTTAGGTTTAAAATCTTTGGTTTTGGCCTTCTTGGAAACATGGGTTATTGTCTTCTTCCTGATTCCTTATCTGATTTTGAAGTTTTTTGTGTTAGTTTTCACATGTCTAAATATATGCTCATCATGCTAAGTTCCAAGTGAAGTTACATTGCATACAGAAGTATGTGTCAATAGACACATTCATCTTTTCATAATAATTTATGACACAAGGAAAATGAAGTGTATTCATTTTCCAGAGATGATGAAAGAGAAATTACTTGTTTTGCTATGAATAAACACTGTGTGTGATTAGTGAGGAGTGTCAATGTTAAGATCTCACCCAGTTGTCAAAAACAAATGCACTAGGCTTATTCAGTGACCTGTAGTGATATCATTCATTTGGCATTATTGCATGCTTTGTCACAAAGATCACTCCAAGCAACTGGTTTTCACATCTGAATTAAACACACAAAAGGATTATGAGTTCTTCCTGTATCCAAGTCATTGCTATGAAACTCTTTAAAGTTTGAGAGGATCTCTGGCTGTGCCTGCTAGAAGGGGCAGCAAAGACTACAATCCAAGGCAAACATGGATAAAAAAAAAGAAAATTCAGTAGCATATATGTCTCAGTGGCTATGCCCAGGACTGCCAAAAGAAGAGCTCTCATTTCTCAACAGAGTCATCAAGAATGAACACTCACTTCCAAAGCAGAGACCTCTTGCCCGTTGCGAAGGATGCGGAAAGCCAAAGGGTGCTTGGGGCCCAGGCCTGGTGCCACCTCACATCCCCTTAGGACAATGGCATTCACGTGTGTTCTCAAGTCGGTGCGGTCCTTGTGGAAATAAAGTGTGTTGCCTTTCAAGCGGCACCATCGTTCCTTCCAGCACTGGTTTACCAGAACATTCAAGTAGCCTGGAAAAAAAAAGGGGGGGGGAGCAATGAAGCGCAATGACCAACCTACAACAAATGATGGTAAGCTATCAAAAGCTTAAAGGTTGCTTCCCAGGAAAATATACAGCTTAGGTAAATCTGTGCTTGGAGTCTGCTATGCCTTCCCCTGGAACAGGAGTCCTCAAACTTTTTAAGCAGAGGGCCGGTCCACAATCCTTCAGATTGTTGAGGGACTAAATTATCATTTGAAAAAAAATACGAACAAATTCCTATGCACACTGCACATGTCTTATTTGTAGTGCAAAAAAACAACAACAACAATGAAAGAATAATACAATATTTAAAAATAAAAACAATTTAACCAACATAAACCTATCAAGATTTCAATGGGAAGTGTGGGCCTGCTTCTGGCCAATGAGATAGTCAGGTTAATTAGGATTGTTGCTGTGTGCCTTCAAGTCATTTCAAACTTTGGGTGAGCCTAAGTCTAAAACTGAGGGTGGGGGGCAGGTAAATGACCTTGGAGGGCTGCATCCAGCCCCCGGGCCTTAGTTTGGGGAGCCCTGCTCTGGAACATCAGCAATACAAGAGTGTTCGGTTCAGGTGCCATTCTCGCTGAACATTCAGACATTGAACACACAAACACTCCAGAACTTCCCAGATTAACTCCCATGAACACTCGTAGTACTAGTTGGGACTAATCTAAATTGAAGTTGAACAAGATCTGGTGAGCCACATATTCCCTCCTTGAGACATTCCTGCCTGAATGAGCATGCCAGAGGTCACTAAGAGGGCTCCAGACAGAGGGCTCTTTGTACTACTGTTCAAAAAGTTCTGTGCAGCTATTATGTCTTTCTCTCCTCACAAGGTTTTAGGTAAAGGTAAAGGTTTTCCCTGACATTAAGTCCAGTCGTGACTGACTCTGGGGGTTGGTGCTCATCTCCATTTCTAAGCCGAAGAGCCGGCGTTGTCCATAGACACCTCCAAGATTATGTGGCCGGCATGACTGCATGGAGCGCCATTACCTTCCCACCGGAGCGGTACCTATTGATCTACTCACATTTGCATGTTTTCGAACTGCTAGGTTGGCAGGAGCTGGGGCTAACAGCGGGCGCTCATTCCGCTCCCGGGGTTTGAACCTGGGACCTTTTGGTCCGCAAGTTCAGCAGCTCAGGCCTTTAACACACTGTGCCACCAGGGGCCCCCACAAGGTTTTACTGGGGATAAAAAAGGCAGAAGCAGCAGTCAAAAACGTAAGATAGCTACAAATGAAAGACAATGCTGTCTGGACTTGCCTGTAAAAAGGCATGAGTAAAGCAAGGCAACTATGTACATAGTAAAAACCCAGAGTCTTATCTGAATGTACTCCTAAATTGTCTTCTCTCCAAAAGATGCTTAAAAATAGATTCGGAATAATATTCCTCCATCTTGGCCAGAAAATAGCTGCTTCATGCCCTCAAATGAGAAAAAGAAAATACTAATAGCAGACCATTTACAAAATGTGGGTATCAGTGGAGAGGAGTGTAAAGCAGAAAAAAATACCTGCATATAGAGCCTCTTTGTCTCATGATGGAAAGGAGGAGGGAAAATGGAGGTAGGCATTAACAGTGAGAGCATTGTGTGATCAACTGTGGGGTTTTGGAAAGTGAGGTGCTCCTGCACGTAGTCTCTTTGTTATCAACTTGGGGTGCACCAAGAATTCCAGATACCACCTCTTAGGAAGTCTACTAATAAACAGTTTCTCTTTCGGCCATAGTGGCCTAGTGCAAGGACAGGGCTCCTGCATCCCCATCTACTTATTTATCTGGCTCTCAAACTCACTTGCCTCCCCTTCCTTTCCTCCAGGTCCCCTGGTACATACCACAACATGGGATGTCTTCCTCTGTAGAGGATGTCTGGGTGTCTTCAGGAGATGGTTTCTTCTTGGAGAAGCTGATTATTCTGGTAATTTTCCTCCCAGCTGCTCGACTTACAGAGCCCTTCAGCTCAGCCAAACCACTTTTTTTACCTTTCCCTGAGGGCAACAGAGCAGAATGTAAAATCTGAATGTGATTTCTCTGACCAAGCAAGGATTCCTCAGAGCAATATAAGGATCTCTTCCCAGTCATCCCACCAAAAGACCACCAGAATATAGCAAATTAAATTTGAAATGAAAGGGACAGATGGGGAATTACACCACAATGTCTTCTCCTTGCAGTGGTTTATTTCTTACTGTCTCAACTACTACTACACCATGCTCTTAGAAAAGGGGAGACATGCTGGAGTCTCACCTTGCTCCTGAGCCTCCCTCCGAGTCATGGAAGAGCAGTTTTCTGCTGTTGCCACGCTGTCTGAATCAGATGTATGTTTGTCTTGAGAGGATCTCTGAATACAGAAAAAAAAAGTGACAGTCCAAAATTTTTCTGTTTCTTTTTTCTTACATCCACTTTTTCAACATTTAATTGCTTTTAACCTTTCTGACTGAACCAAGAATATCAGAGAAACTAGCCCACTTCATAGCCCTGTGCACTTCTTTCTTCCAAAAGGAATTTTGGCTTGGATTCTGGACCATCTCTTTCTGAAATTCTAAAACATGTTACCTAGCACCTGAACAAAGCTTAGGAAGGTTCCTTTCTTGTACTACAATACCTAGTATCCCTCAGCCAGTGGATATACTGGGTAAGGGGCTCTGAGAGTTCTAGTCCAAAAATTAATTTTTCCGAACTCTGATTCCAAGAATGAATATCCCCCCCCCCCCCCAGCCAAAAAAACACTACTGTATTGGAGGAGCAGTCTCTCCCCTTGCTCCTTTTTTATTATGATTTTCATATACTGTTGTTCAAATATAGTTCTACTTCTTGTATCAGAATCTATTGAACAAATCCATAACAACAGAATGAATAAGAGTCAAACTAAAGATAAATTTAGTGTGTATATTTTATTTATTTATTTATTTATTTACAGTATTTATATTCCGCCTTCTCACCCCGAAGGGGACTCAGGGCGGATCACATTACACATATAAGGCAAACATTCAATGCCTTTAACATAAAACAAAGACAAGACAAACATAGGCTCCGAGCTGGCCTCGAACTCATGATCTCTTGGTCAGAGTAATTTGTTACAGCTGGCTGCAGCTGGCTGGCTGCTCACCAGCCTGCGCCCAATGTGTAAATAGAAGCAGTAATTGAGGATAGGGATGAGAAAAAAGTGTTTAAACCTTTTCCACCCTGCTACTGTCCTAAAATAATCCCCATCATCACCTGCTCTTTGCATCAGGATTTGGACATTGCTTTAACAGACAGCAGATTTTGGAGGGTCTATGGCTGGGAGTGGGATGGAGATTATCCCTGACAGGATGAAACACAAAGACCCTACCTTGTCATGGTCCATCTTGCATGTAAGCATAGGTGATGTCAGAACTTCAGTTCCACTTTGTCCATTACTCACTTCTTTCATCACCTGTGGTAAAACAATACTGAGTGTCAAGACATGGAAAAGGTTCAATACCATTCTGCTATAACTAAATGCACTTGATCGTGAGCCATCATCTTCAAGGCACAAATGTGACTCCCTTGCACCTCACAGAAGGGATGGAACAGCATATTTATTTCATTTCTCTCTTGCAAAGTACTTGACTTGCCTTCAAATTTGACAACTGGGAGGGGGAGATTTGCCCCCTGATTTGTCTCCCCTGGTTACAATCAAGGCTCTTGTAAAAATGTTTGCTTGTGTATCTTCTTATCAAGAAATGAAGGGGACATTATCAATTTGAAAAAAGATGAAGTTAATCCGCACCATCTGATGCTACTCCTCTGGTTTTCTGGTACCCAGCTATTCTGGAATACACATTCTCTATAACTATGAATCCCTTCATGGTATGCAGTTGATACCAACTTTGTGGAGCCTGCCTACTCATGACAAGGTCAGCTGCACAGCAAAGAATGCTTCCTAGATTGCTATGTGAAAAATAAAGCAATGTCTGAAAACACAGACACACAAATACTCTTGTCCTATATACAATCAGTTTTACCCCAATTTATTTCAGTCAGTACCAGAAGAGAGAAAAGAAAATTCACAAAAGAACCATTACAATTTCACCAGTTCCTTGACTGAGGATGCTGACACAAGCTTTGCTTTAAAGGAGATTCCAGTCGTGACTAAAAATATGGGACAACAGCATCTCCTTAATTTATTTAGCACACCCATTTGTCACGTCCACAACCAGGTTATCTTCAGGCCTAAAAACAAGCCTACATGAATTAAAGTTATTTATTCTGATGTATCCTCTTAAGGGAGACGAATTAACAGAGGCACCACAAGGTTTAACCAACAGACCACAGTGTCAATTGGAACAGTTCCAAAAGATATTTAACATTCTGAGGGAGTTGAGTTGTATCCCAGGTCAGAGGTGTGGGAGTGCTTATAATCAGTGATATGTGTATGAAGGACAAGAGCTAAAACCCCTGAAAACAGAGAGGAATAGAGACATTTAAATGCAAATGTTTCAAATCGTATGGTACTTAAGCCAAAGAACATAGAGTTCTCATTTGTGCCACAAAGCTGAGCTGGATGAGACCCATCAATCTTCTTCCATGGAGATCCTATGAGCCATGCCCTTTCATTATTCATGGTCCTTCTATTGCTTCCCTTATCTAAAAGAAGGCTGACCTGTGAAAGATGGCTCTGCCATTTTGGTTTTCACTTTAACTACTAAGAGTATCAGAGAAGGACCAGGGAGACCCACAATCAAAATCCCCCTCAGATATGAGGTGACATTGTGCTTACCACACAGACTTACTGTGAAGATAAAAGTGGGGAAAGAAAACAATGTATACCACTTTGAGCTATGTGGAAGAAAAGTGGGAATTAAATGGAATTAATAAATGCAAACATTTGCTCAAGTGGGGTTACTCTGGTTTATTTATTTATTTACTACATTTATATCCGGAACTTCCCACCCCAAAAGAGGGACTCAGAGTGGTTAAATTTGTGCTCTATGTTTCTGCTAAGTTCAAGGTAGTGTATACCTATCTCCCTTTGCTGTCATCTTCTCAACAATCTTTCCAAGTAAATTCATTGGGGGAGTAATTCAGTCCTATTTGGACACAAAGGCAACCACTGCACTAGACTAGCGCTGAGAAGCCTATTTCTTCCCTGACACACATTCCTAACTGAATGGGGAACACAGTTCTCTGCTCCCACAAGAGACACAACCTCACATTCCTGAAATAAATACTATTTTATTTATATGAAATGATCCATATTCCAAAAAAACAAACAAAAACAAAAACAAAAAAGACATGGAAGAGAAAGAGTGATGAATACTCTGAGTCCCCTGATGGGTGGGAAGGGTGGGGTAGAAGTGATGTAATAAATAAAATTAAAAAATAAATATAGAGAAGTCAAGCATCAAAATGAAAAATGAGTCCCTCTGGGGAGAGAGGGCGGTCTAGAAATAAATAAATAATAATAATAATTATTATTATTATTATTATTATTATTATTATTATTATTATTATTATTATTATTTATTGGCACGTACAAATCCCTATCTTTCGAATAAATAAGAGGAATTAGTCAGAGTAGGATGTGGGGTGAAAGAAGAGAAATGATATCATATAATATTTTAACATTCTATCTCTCCCTGACACTGCTGAGTTGGTGACTTCATCTAGTAGAACTTCCTACCAAACCTGTGCTGCTTGAGAACAAAAGCAGGAAAAAGCAGGGGTGGGTGGGTAAGCAAACACTTCCTTCCACTGCCCCAGCCTGGTGCAATGTCAGACATAGCAGGAGTGGCAAATGCTATGGAACTGCCCTATTGAATGGCTTTCCCCCTCCATAGCTGGCTTTGTAGTCAGTCAGACACAGATAAGAAGCTGTAGGAAAAAAAACCCTCCCAAAAAAGAGAGATAACAGTGCTTTCTTTGCCTCCCTTGCTCCCTACAGGAATTGGCTGCTTCTGCTCACCTCAGCGAGTGATCACAGCCAGAGAAAAATGCCCGTAGAAGGGATAATGAGGGTGTTTTAAAGTAAGAGCTAGGCATGAGAAAATAAATCAGAAAAGTCATTAATCGTAATAAATTTGTTAATGTCAATAGATTCGAACGGGGTTCCGAGGTGGTTTGGCGCTTCGAATTTAACCTTCCAATTTGAAGCGTTGGTGCCCATGCCTCAGAATACCTTCGGATCACCTTCAGATATATGAGAAAGTGTTTTAATTCAACCAACCATTGCTATTCAGGAGAGAAATCCCTTCCCGTCCTGGAGTGGTTAGTTGCTATGGGATTGCAAGCAGAGGGAGCCTCACTTGCAAAGGGTTGCAAGTGGAGGGAGCCTCATTGCTTTGCCAGAAGCTTTAAATGAGGAAAGGGGGAGAAGGAGGGGGGATCAATCCCAATCCATGATCCAAATCACTTCACTCCGGTTTTGTGCTGGTAAACCCCAAACTAGAACTCTCCACTCAGGCTGGTGTGTGACTGACTTTCCACTTCAGTGGGAGAAGAAAAATGGAAATGGGCAGGGAACGCAAACTATCACCCTGCTAAGGATTTTCCACAACTTCCCCCTATTATTTTAAATTACCCTGATGATATTATTATTATTATTATTATCATTATTATTATTATTATTACAGTATTATTATTATTGGCACCCCACTTTTCTCTCTAGATTTGAGATGGAAAGGGACTCACGTTAAAATATATATACAGTAGAGTCTCACTTATCCAACACTCGCTTATCCAACACTCTGGATTATCCAACACATTTTTGTAGTCAATGTTTTCATTATATCGTGATATTTTGGTGCTAAATTCATAAATACAGTAATTACTACATAGCATTACTGTGTATTGAACTACTTTTTCTCTCAAATTTGTTGTATAACATGATGTTTTGGTGTTGAATTTGTAAAATCATAACCTAATTTGATGTTTAATAGGTTTTTCCTTAATCTCTCCTTATTATCCAACATATTCGCTTATCCAACGTTCTGATGGCCCGTTTACGTTGGATTAGTGAGACTCTACTGTAATAGTATCATTCTGGGAAGAAAAAAGGTGCATTTTAAATTTGTTTTAGTAGTATTCCTTTTAAAATTCGCTCTATATTTGTGTGTATGTGTAAGCCTCCTGGTTAGAAGCAGGCTAAGCCCCATCGGAAGAAACCCACTCCTAGATTATCTTCTTATCTCAGATTATCTGGCAGTGTGGACTCATATAATCCAGTTGAAAGCAGATAATCTGGGATCAGATCCTGGGATAGAGGAGCAGTGTGGAAGAGGAATCAGGCTGGATCTACACTGCCTTATATCCCAGGATCTGATTCCAGATTATCTGCTTTCAACTGGATTATATGAGTCCACACTGCCAGATAATCTGGGATAAGAAGATAATCTAGGAGTGGGTTTCTTCCAATGGGGCTTAGCCTGCTTCTAACCAGGAGGCTTACACATACACACAAATATAGAGCGAATTTTAAAAGGAATACTACTAAAACAAATTTAAAATGCAACCTTTTTTCTTCCCAGAATGATACTATTACAGTAGAGTCTCACTAATCCAACGTAAACGGGCCAGCAGAACGTTGGATAAGCGAATATGTTGGATAATAAGGAGAGATTAAGGAAAAACCTATTAAACATCAAATTAGGTTATGATTTTACAAATTCAACACCAAAACATCATGTTATACAACAAATTTGAGAGAGAAAGTAGTTCAATACATAGTAATGCTATGTAGTAATTACTGTATTTATGAATTTAGCACCAAAATATCACGATATAATGAAAACATTGACTACAAAAATGCGTTGGATAATCCAGAGTGGACTCATATAATCCAGTTGAAAGCAGATAATCTGGGATCAGATCCTGGGGTAGAGGAGCAGTGTGGAAGAGGAATCAGGCTGGATCTACACTGCCCTATATCCCAGGATCTGATTCCAGATTATCTGATTTAAACTGGATTATATGTGTCCCCACTGCCATATACTCTGGGATAAGAAGAAAAGTGATGGATCTGGACCAAGCTTGGCACACAGACCCAACATGGGCAACTGTGAATACTGGCAGGCTTTGTGGGTGATTGACCATGGCATCAGAGAGTTATAGTTCACCTGTATTTGAGAACACTGAACCCAGAGAGTGATGGATCTGGGCCAAGCTTTGCACACAGACCCAACATGGCCAGCTGTGAATCCTGGGGGAGTTTTGGGAGGGTTGACCCAAGACTTTTGGGAATTGTAGTTCACCCACATCCTTATACATTTTTTCATGGGAGCATTCATAAAGATCAAAAGACTGAGGTTTTTTCCTAAGACATAGTGTAACATCGGAAGCGGGCTAAGCCTCATAGGAACAAAGCCAATCATGAGTAGAAGAGGGCTAAGCCTCTTTTTGGGACAGCATGGTGTAGTGTAGTGGTTTGAGAGTTGGACTATGATTGTGGCTTCATTCCCCACTCAGCCATGGAAACCCACTGGGTGATCTTGGACAAGTCACACACTTTCAGCCCCAGAAAACCCAATGAAACAGGAAATAACACTTTCAAATCAGGAACAGATTTCCTTATTCAGAGGCTGATGGCCATCTATCAGGAGTGATTTAATGGTGTGCTATGATTTCTGTTCCTGGGTGATAAATGTCATTTCCTAATTGGTTCTGTCAGAAAAACAGCAAGGGACATCGTTCTATAAAAATAGCACATTATGGTATGCTAGGACACTGTTCACCAATTTAACAAAGTTTCAGCCACAAAAACAAAGTTTCTGAAGTAGAACAATGACTTTCAAAGTAAAGACAACCCAATCAAACAGGAAATAACACTTTCAAACCAGGAACAGATTTTTGTTATTATTTAAAAAAATTTTTTTTTATAAAAACTTTGAAAATTTGCTAAAATCTGAGGATAAGTAAAATGTTCTTAGATTTGGTGAGCTAACAGTGGTTATTGTGTTCTACACCTGTAGCAAATTTCATTAGGATAGCTCAAAAAATGAGGGAGAGAGAGACCCCTCAATTTTCCCCATTGACGATAATGTTTTCCTTCATGCGCATCCAGCAGTGCATACAAAGATTCAGAAGTTTCAGAAAGTTTTGAATGTTTTGCTTCAAAATTCAGAAATGACTTTAGAAATGAAGTGCCAGTGCCCCCTACTTTCAAAGCGAGTATTTAACCATTTTTTTCATGGATCGCACATGCCTAGTAAGAGCTATAGAGAAAGTGGGGATTGGAGTGTGTGTCTTCAGGTGGGATGTTATGCTGTCTTGGACATAGTTTGGAGGAGTTCCTTTTTTTTGGGGGGGGGGAGGGGGTTGTGATGCCCAGAATCGCTCAGCCAGCATGGCCCAAAAGCGAGGTGGAAGAGAGCTTTTTTCCCCAAGCTGTGCTCCTGACTGAGGTTCTGAGAGACATACCTTTAGCCATTCCTCAGCCTGCTCTTTGCTCTGCACAGCTAACACCAGGGCCTCCGCTCCTGGCAGGGAAAAGCGCAGCTCATGCTTCTTGCGGCGTCCATCCTTTGGCACATAGACAACATTGCAGACACTCAGAGGGACCTCGAGGTGTGGCTGTCGGTGCTTGGAGCTTTTGTAACACTAATGTTGGAAAGAAAATAAAGAAAGAGGATATTCATCATTCACTCTGCCAAATACATTCAGCTTATTTTTCCTCTCTCAACAGGTCCACTCAGGCTGGTTAGAACATGTAGGAAAGTGCTGGGATTTTGAGGTGGTGTGCGTGAGTGGGGGGGGGGGGGAGAAAGAGAGATGGCAAAAGCTGACACATAATCAAATATATAGCTATAAAACTAGCCCCCAAATGGTGCGACAGGGATCAAATAAAGAAGCAGATGACCCCTCCTTTCCCCTACTCCAAATCATTGTTCCAGCAGTTTCCTAATTGCCCAAAGCAAAATATCATCACTGCTACTCCTGGCCACTTTCCCATTTCACAATAATCTCTAGAGAACAAACAGAGAATTGGGATTTAATTTCTCAATCCTTAATTCCACCATAAAATCTTCTGGATTTTAGGATGGAACTGGAAAAATCCAGAAGGGAAAAATCCCTTCTGGAAGCAGCAAACTCAGACAGTATCATTTGCCAGAAGAATGGACCATCTCCAGTCATGCTCTCATATGAGCAAAAACTGTTCCCAAGGCATCTTTGATTTACTAGTAGGACTCTTTTCCTTCCCAGTGCACTTACACACAAAGGCTTAGACAGATACACAACACACAAATCACTGACTCACCAAGAGTTTGTTGTCCTTGATGACCGTCAGCTGCTTGGCCCACTGCCCAAAGCGCTTCTTACGCAACAGGAAAGCACAAATCCTGCAGTCCTTCACCAGGTTCATGGAAGCTTCCTCTGATGGCCACTGGTGTGTTAACCTCTGGCCTTTCCCATCCTCCTCTTCCTCATCGTAAGACTCATAGGAGCTGCTCATTGCATCAGAATCATTGTCTGCAAGGAGAGAGGAAGACGGTGGTACCCAGAATGCTGCTTCCAATTGGGCCTGACTAAGGACCCTAATCTGTGGAACAGCCAGTGGGAACCCATGCCTAAAAGACAGCAAATTTATTTTGGCTCAAGAGGAAGAGAATTAGACAATCGCGTTTCCCTCCACAGACAGTAAAAACACAATAACTAGCAGTAAATTAAACAACTAGCAGGCCTGAATCCTGGATTGGTTCCAACTAGAGTAGAATGATAGAATCAAATGTTGAATAGGAAATTCCACTGATTCAGTGGTGTACTCTAGTTGACAAAGTGGGCTTTTGCTATGCACATAAACTTGCTGCTGCAACAGACTACTTGAAAAAAGTGGCATAACAAACTTGTACATAGTCATGAATAACCAGCAGGGCTGTTCCCCAAATTTGTCACTTGAGGCAATAGCTGCTTCACTTTACCTATGGTAGAGATTGCCAACATCCCAGAAATGAAGGAAGCTACCTTGTACCAAGTCAGACCATCTACCTCGGTTTCTCAGTATTGTCTACCATGAGTGTTGGTGGCCATATGGAGTTTCTGGAAGTAATCTTTTAGCTCTAGTTCAAGACAGTGGGGGTAAAAACGTCATGACTTGAAGACTTAGTTATAACTACTGCATGAGATAACATCTGGAGTGGTATTTTGTGGGTCTCAACAGTGTGCATTACTGCCTAGAGCTTGCTGGGTTGGAACATGGAAGGGAAAGAGTTTCAGACCAAGGAGTTTTCCTATGGCAGCTTTCTCCCCAACCTTGTGTTGTACAGTTTTGTTGGATTGCAATCACTACCATTGCCAGTTAGTATAGCCAATGAAGAAGGTTTTTATGGAGAGAAGCAGTCTGAGGCATGAATTCTGCCTCAGTTGAAGCCAGATTTTTCTAAGGTAAACAGACACATTTTTCGTATCATGTCTCAATGCCCCAGAGTTTGCTTTTTCTTATAAGCTCTAATTTGACTTTACAAGGTGCTGGGTTTTTCACTGGCCTTTTCCAGCTACAGTCTGGTTAAATAAACAAACAACACTGAAGTTCAGGCTAGAATAAATATACAGTTTCAGATTATTTCTGTAATTCTCAAAGTTCAAGATAGCTATAACTATTCTGTAAATGTATCCATAGGATTAAGATAATCTTCACATGCAGCAGCTGTTGCACTGATGTAGGAAAGATCTGAATTACTTTGCAGTCTCCCAAAAGAAACAGCATAGTTTTTTTCAAGGTGTAGTTCTATTGCAAATAATCCCCCCACCACCCATGCTTTTTCTTCTTGGTTTGAAATAAACTTTGGCCAACACTCTTAAGTGGAGGCAATGAAAATACTGGGTTCATTGATAACATAAAACCTCTGAGCTCTCCTTGTTCCAGGGTTCACAATGGACAGGCTCTTCTACATACAAGGTTGTTGCAGGCAATATTTGATGGACAGAAATGTTGAGAAAAACATGCACATCAGCAACTGCTGAATCCATATAGTCCATGTTGCTTAACCCAACCATTGGCTAACAAAGAACACCCTTGTTTGTTACAGCATGTGGAGACAAGAGGATTCAACATTCCTCATTTAATGCTCACTGAAAAAAGACAGACTTCAGTATAACAGGCATATGGTGGTTTAGGACTTTTAGATATCTTTTGACCATTGGCATTCTCCCCCAGTTCTGGGGCCAACAGTTCAGTATTTCACAGTCAGAAGATTCCATTCCTCCTGTGGTTTCACAACATGCCTTTTTGGCAGTGCTACTTACAAGAGTTCTTCTGTTCTCCGTTCATTCTGGTGACAGGGTAGTTGCTATCTGCATCTTCGTAATATCCATCCTCTATTGAATTGGGGGGACTGGAGCTATCTGTTGAAAAAGAAGATGAGACATGTTCAGACAACGGCCCACATCACATCGTTCAGTGTGTGGATAATGATTCTCCTTGTGGCAAAAAGTCTGTGGGGACTGCAGGGGAGGCTTTTGGTGGAAGACGGTGTTGAAATCAACTCTCTTGCCAGGCCAACCATGAAAGATAACAGAAAGAAACTCCACCTGGTAATGAAACAATACTACAAAAGAGGCCAGTAATGAGGATTGCACAACTCCAAAGAAGGCAAACCGGCAAAATACTCTCCAGTCAGACTCCAGCATTAGTAAGAGTTACTGCTCAAGACTACAACTCCCACCGGTGATCCTGACTGGGATTCTGGAAAGTAGGGATTCTGGAAAGTTGTAACCCACAAAAGTAATGATTCCAAGCTCTGGTCCTCTTCCAGTCTTTCTCCCCACCAGTTCTCAAATGTTCACCGGATACTGCAGCCCTCAGGAAAAGGGATATCATGCAAAGATTGCTGTCTGGCACATTTCATGACTTCTCCTTGCAAAAAAGACTGGATGTTTCTTGACATCTTTCCTGACACTCCCCTCTAGGTCAGAGTCATTATTAGAAAGCACATGCTGGCAGAGGGATTATAAACATTGCACTCCATCCCTTTTGCTTTGGTTCTTCAACACGCTCTACCAGAACTCAAATCAAAAAACAGGCTGACACTCCTGGCTCTGAGTCAAAGGTTGCCTCTCCCCTGTGTTTTCCACAGACTCTCTTTCATATCTTCTATTGAGGGAAATCTATAGCCACCACCTTGTATCCATGTGCTTCACTCAATCCTGATACTGCTCATGACATAGATAACAGCAGAGACACTTAGTTCACTAAAAAATCTTATAGATTTCTGGTTAGGTATTGGCAGTGTGGTTTAAAATTGTTTCTGGGTATCCCCAAGGCTCAGAATTTTTGCCTGTAAAAAGAAACAAGAACAGGTGCCTCCATGTTTGCCTAATCTTGCAGACAAGTGGGGAAGGGTAAAAGTGTCCAGATCCTTTGCATTCCTGTCATTCAGGGTTTACTGGTCTGTTTCCAGGCAAGCCTGAGCAAACAACTGCTTGTGACATCTGACAGACTGGGAGAGGGCAAAAAAGCAGGAAAAGGGGTGAGACAGCCCCCCATATAAGTGCCATTTCCTCCCTGGGGCCTGCAAATTATATTCCTGTCACTCGTCAGACACTTGGGAGGAGCCTTTATTTGCTTAAGCTAATATGGAGAGGAAGGGGGGAGGAAGCAGTTTCAAGATTCAAGACAGCTGTCTGTTTCTCTCCCTCTCCAAGTCCCAATGAGACTTACTATGGGAGGTAATGTACTCTGGAGCTTTACCCGGCCCCAGTGGCAGTGCTTCCTCATAATAATCTTCAGGAGGAGGTGTGGTGGGCAATGGCGGTGGTGGCTCCCCAGATATCTGCAGGAAAAACAATAAAAGTAGCATGGATGGCAAATCAGAAAATGTCACATTCTTGCCCTCGGCATCCAAGTGCAATTTCTTCAGTTAAAATCCAAATGCGTCTGGCTAGGTCTGTGTCAGACATAAGACCAACTTCAAGTCAGGTTACTAGAGTGAACAATGGCGAGAGTTGCTGTATCATTAATGGTTGTATAGTTGGTATCCATTGTTTCCTGGATTCCCCATGGATATAAAAATCTATGGGTCCTCAAGTCCCATTATAAATAATAGTATAATAAAATGGTGTCCATTATATAACATGGCAAAATCAAGGTTTGCATTTTGAACTTTAAAAAGGTATTCTCAAGCCATGGATAGCTGAATTTATGGATACAGACTCCATGGATGTGAAGAGCCATACAGAAGAGGGAATTTCTATCAGATGTTGTTTGTTGTTGAATGAGGAAAAAAGCAACACTTGCTGAAATTTCCTCTTCTACACAACCATTAAAGGAGCTGTCTGCAGTTTTCAGTCTGGCAACCCTAACTGCAGGGTCAGTGTGGACTGGACAGTTGCCTATTTTAGGCAAGTGGCCTCCCTGAGTTGTGTGTGTGTGTTTAAGGGGAATATTGTCCTTACTATTGTCACTATTGATGAGTCCAAATAAAGCACCCAGCTGATCATACAGGGAAATAATTCCATATACAGTATATGGAATTCTCCTCACCTTAATGCAGTTTGACACCACTTTGCCATGGCTCAATGCTAAGGAATACTAGGATTTGTAGTTTGGTGAGGTACAAACACTCTTTCCATAGCACTGAGCCATGACTGTTAAAGTGTTGTCAAACTGCATTAATTCTATAGTGTAGATGATGCACCCCAAATGTTCCTCCTGCTAGTATTGCTCTTTCCAAGACAGTTGGCCTAGTAAACATTCAGTTAAGGATAAACGAAGAATTGATAAGACTTACACTTTTAGCCAACTGACTCTTGGAAAGCTCCAAGCTGATGCCCTCTTTGGTATCAACCTCATCCTCTTGCATGTCCTGAAGATTGCTCAGGTCACAATCTGGGAAGAAGGTTAAAAGTTAGGGGTGAACAATATGCTAGTGATGACATCTGATCATGCAATTTTCCTGTTTTATCACACAGACCTCCTTTTCTTTTTAATGCTCTACATTGTTCTCCCTTCCAAGCTCTGAAGGAATTGCAAATCCAAATACTTGTGCCCAGAAGAGCATAGGGCATTGAAATTACTCACTGCCTTACAATTCTGAGCCACTTGGAGGATGGGGAATGGAAGGGGATGGTGAGGAGGGCACAGAAAAGGAGGGGCAGCACTCCTCTCTTAGAGCTCAAAAGTAATGAGGTACAGATAACGAGCAATTTGCAATTAATTCATTTTACAATAAGAAATTCAAACCTAAATATTATTATGTCAACTTAACAAGAAAAAATGACATCTACTTTGCAGCACACCTGTAACTTTCTCTGATCTCACCAAATGGTGAGGAAGGAGCAGAGTGTGGTTCAAGAGCCGGTTTTTGCTTTGCCTTATGCTGATGGATATTAAAGCTAGACAGCTGGGGAAAGAATGAGTGTTGCACCATGGGCCAATGGCCTGAATCATCCTGTGATAGCTAGATAGAAACAGTAATCCAAAGAACTTTTGAGAATTATCATTGTAGTTAGTTTTAAAAATAATTTCTCAAGCTTTGGCTTAACACAGGAAGGGGGCATTTTGGCAGTGGCTTAAATGCGTTTTCTGATGACCTCATATCCAGATGCTGTCTTTATCTGAGCATTTGGAATACAGTGTTCCCTCACTTATGGCGGGGGTTACGTTCCAGGACCACCCACAATAAGTGAAAATCCGCGAAGTAGGGACGCTATATCTTAATATTTATACATTATTTTAGTAGTTATACACTATTTTAAGTCATTATCAACCAATTGTATGTTGATAAATCATCTCTCTCTCCTCCCATTGCCACTTGGGCTCCTTTTCTCTCCCTTTGGCTTCTCCTTCCTTCCTTCCTTAGACTTTAAATTGTAATTTTTTATGATTTATAATATTCTTTTAGAGTTTATTGAAAAACCGCAAAAAAGTGAATTTAGGAAAAGCGAACCGCGAAGTAGTGAGGGAACACTGTAATTATAATTTTGGGGGTATTAAGTATACAGTGGAAATAGGAGTTCCAAAGGGATGATTATCCTCTAGGGCTAAAGTAAAAGAGGAAAGGGTTAAATAATCCCCACTACATTTTTCTTCTAAGGAGCTGCTATTTGATTTTTTTAAAAATTAAATGCAATAACATACAGCATGACTTTTGGTTTCACCTATCATAAGTGAAACCAAAATATGCCCCCTCTAGGAATTTTCTAAATCCTCTTGGCAATTCCAAGTATTGCTTCAATTGGAAATTATCATAGAATCACCCTGAAGAGCCTATAAAGTTCCCAGAAGGCAGGCGTGTAGCCGGGGGGGCCTTGAGGGGCTTCAGCCCCCCCCCCCGAAATTCTCAGGGTGGTCCGCAAGAAGGCCTTACATTTATTATTTAGACTGTTATGTTTATTCATATCATGATTTGATCGCCATGCTCAATATATCCCATATGCATGGGGGTATTGGGATGATGATACAAAAGGTTTTCTAGGGTAGACCCTCTCCCGCTCAGACTCACCCCCCCCCCAACCAAAATCCCAGCCCCTCCCGAAACAAAATCCTGGCTACAGGCCTGCCAGAAGGGTGACTTTATGACAACTTTCAGCAGATGCCATTCCTTTCAATAGGGTTTGCAATTAGCCACAGTTTCCTGTTTCCACAATAGGTTCAGCAGCATAACTCCTGAGGATACAGGAGTTGTGCTATTTTTCATACCCACTTCTAGCTGAGTCTTCAACCACAATAGAGAAAGAAGGGAACTATTGCAGGGGATGCAAACATAATACAAATTCAGGAATTACTGGAAATTTCCAGAGTCGCTAAATCTTCTTAGATTTTTATGGTTATTTTGGTGAATATTATACTCAGTTGACATAGTGTAAAAGATTATTCAAGCCAGTGTATTATTTATTAATTTAACCTTCATTCTTTTCTAGTTGCATATATATCATCTTATCTTTCATTTAATGTAAGGTTCTTCTGTAGGCCATTTTAACCACACCACAACCCTAACTCAGTGGGAACCAGAACCTAGATCTTACAACTCTACACTAGGGGTATTATAAAAGCTCATTTGCTCATTTGTGTATTTATTTGATTTGTGTATTTATTTGACCTTTCTCTCAGCACAAGACCCAAAGAAGCCTATAGCAAATCAAACGAAGGTAAAGCAAAATAATTGAGTACAAAAGGTAGAAGACATATACATAACAATTCTATTAAAAACTCAAAGTAAAAAATCCTTAATGATATAGAAAACTTAATTTTAAAAGATAAAAGCACAACACAACATTAGAAGATACTTCTGCTACCACAAATTAAGACCCAAAGGCCTGCCTTTAAAAAGAAAAAGGCCTTTGCCTGCGAGCAGAAAGAGAGAAGGGAGGAGGCCAAGTGAATCTCCCATGAGAGGTAGTTCCACATCCTGGGAGCAGCTATGTGGAAGGTTGTCTCCTCATCAAACATGCCTCACATTTATTCTAAGCATAGAAGAATATCTGAATTCAAGGACAGCCATTACTGACACATCAGTCATAGAATACAATGGCTAACTTGCTTCATTTTTAATGTGCTTAGAATAATTAATTCCCAAGTCTGATGTGTTACAAGTTGGTCATTATTATAATGTTGTATCAAATAATATCTCAGTTGTTACTGATGATCAACACTTTAAAAAAAAACTAAAAATAAGTGGAATGGTCAACCCTCAAAGTTGTTTTTTTTTTTTTTGCAATAATGAGCACACATTGTTCACTGAACAAAACTAACAACGTTTACTTTGTTCTCATCCAAAATTTACAAATAAAAATTTTGGCACTGCAAGAAAACAGGACAATGCTGCATGCTGCCAATTTGTTGTGCAGGGCTTGAACTTGAAACCATTGAACTTACATATCCAAAAAGCAAGAGATAAATATACAAGTTGGAGATGGTGATATTACATACCAAAGCCTTCAAAGAGGGACTCCACAAAGCTTGTGCCATTGTGTAGGGTTTCTGTATTCATATACATGTAGTTCACATCTTTCCCTGCAACACAGGAAAAAATATTATGAACAACAGGGAGCAGAGAAATGCTGTATACCACTGCTTCTTAAACTGTGGGTCACAACCCCAAATGGGGTCCCCCCACCTCATTGTTGAGGTCTCCAAAAACTTGGCAACAGTAAAAGGTTTCTGAATATCACCTAGTGGCTGTTTTAGACATTTACATGAATCTGTTGGACAGGGTTTATAGTGGACTCTGCAGAATATGCCTCAGCTGTACTTAATAAAAAGGAAAATAAGCCTGTTTAGCAAGCCCCCACTTGTTCTCACTTGAACAGAAGAAGCCCTAGACCACACTCAATATCCTTTCAAAGCTGGATAGGAGGGTGACCAGTAGCAATAGCAGAAAAGGTTTCCAGGGAATAGTAGCTCAACTGTAGCAATGAAACGGACATCTAAAATACAATCAGTCTGGGGATCTCAAGACTTTGTAGGGGAAAGAGGACACTGAAGAGGCAACTGAACTTTACTTCAGTAAAGGTTGAACATCCCCCCTCTGGAAATCCAAAATCCTCCAAAATCCAGATTTTTTTAACATGAGTGGCTGAGATAGTGGCGCCTTTGCTTTCCTGTGGTTCAATGTACACAAACTTTGCTTCTTATTCAAAATTGTTAAAAATATCGTGTAAAAAACTATCTTCAGGCTATGTGTGTAAGGTGTCTATGAAACACAAATGCATTTTGTGTTTAGACCTGGGTCCTATCTTCAAGATATTCCATTATTTTCATATATATAAGTATAGGTATTTTATTTAAAAAATCTGAAATGGGGAGACCCCAACATGTTGAATAAGAGATACTCAACCTGTGTTTTCAAAGAGATGGCATATTTTGCTATATTTGAAGGCAACAGGCTAACCTGGAAGACATGTTCTGCCCTGAGCCCACTAGAATATCAGATTTACTAGAGGACTCCATTGTTGAAATAAAATAATTTTACCTTATTGCTGCTACTCAGCTGTGCACCTTCACATCTGCTTACTGAAGTAGTCACTTCACTTTGCCAAACAGTAGGACTGGTCCTGGATTTCACTTCCTTTTTCAGGGAGTGATCAACTTCTAGAGAACCCATTTCAGGCAATGCAGATGTTGCAGAAATACAAAATTTTAACCCATAGTACACCTTTTCTGGTAGACTGTGACTCAGGAAGCAGAAGATAGGAGCGAGACTTGGTCCCTTTTACATTGGGCATTTACAGCAGTATGATTCCATTTTAACTTTTTTTTTTTCGTGTCAGGAGCAACCGGAGTTGCGTCTGGAGTGAGAGAATTGGCCGTCTGCAAGGAGCTGGAGCTGATAAAGGGAGCTCATCCGCACTTTCCCCGGGTGGGATTCGAACCTGGCAGCTTGCAGATCAGCAGCCCAACCTTCAAGTCACAAGGCTTTAACCCACTACTCCACCGGGGGCTCCTCCATTTTAACTGCCATGGCACCATCCTATGAGAGCCTAGCGATCATAGTTTGGTCAGAAGCAATAGAGAAGCCATCTGGTTGAGAATTATAAGTACTCATCCACCTCAAATTTCAGGGCACTATAAGATGTTGATGTGATCGTTGAAGTGGAATCATAGCACTATAATTGTGCCCATCTCATCTTAAAATTTCCAGAGTGTGCCTCATAGTTTGTGTGAAGAACAGAAAAGTTTTCAGGAACTGGATGAATTTTGCAATTGTTTCCTCAGATCCCTGAAAGGCATTGGCACCCCCCAAAAAACAATGTCTTTTAGAAGTAGTGTAAGATGGCTAATAGGAAAAGAGAAGGACAACATCTGTCATCTGAAAAGTAGAAAGCAAGGATGAAAACCCATCACTAATTTCAGACCCTCCCACTGAATCATTTGCTTGACTGAGTCATTTCAAGTAACATGGAAGTACTCTGGGTGTTGCAGGAGGACAGGAGATGAGAGAAACCAAGCCATTTGCTATTCCCATGGAAATCCTCTCTCTCAGCATAAATTAGCCAACAGGAAAGCTACTGGGAGAACATTTCCACAGGATACACAGAGCACTTCCTTTCCAGCTACAATATGATCTAGTATCACTATTTACACTGCCTGAGGGTTCAGTTGCTACAGCACTTCACTCATTTTGCTCTCTTAGACATATACACACATTTATAGCATTTAACAGCTGGACCTGCTCCATTTATCAAGGACATTTGTGGAGAATTAATTAACCATTTTCCCTTAAAAGGAAAGGTACAGCAGCCACCTTTGAAGATAAAGGCACTAAAAACTCAATATAAAGAATCTGTCAAAAGCTTGTATTTTATTTGTCATACACAGGCAGGTGTCATAAATATTAAGACCCCTCATGTGTATCCAGAGGGCTCAAATAAATCAAAGACCAGAAAAATCTGTTCTTGCCAGCTATTGTTTACTGCTTGTTTATCTTTGCTCCTCAAGGTCAGCTAGAGGACTCTATGGACATGGAACCCCACACCAGAGGGAGTCGCCCATCTCCACAGGGAGGACCCAAGTGCCCTGCAATATGAAAAATAAGGACATGACTGCATAGACACGAGGTGGGAATTGCAAGACCTTCTGCAGGGCAAAATGTTCCAGAGAACAGTGTGTGAAGAAAGACAAGCTAGAGTTTGGAGAGATCTCTCTTTCTCTCTCTTACTGGAAGGAGGCAAAATGACAGATACTGAATAGGGTTCAGCACCCTTTATCCAAAATTGTCCACATGGGTGACTGAGATAGTGCTTTCCAATGGTTCAGTGTATACAAATTTTGTTTTATGCACAAAAGTATTACAAATATTACAATATAGCTCATGGGATTTAATTTGGACCAGCTCTGCAGCTGTTGGGAACGGAACATTTAGCACCCTCCCACGGATTATTCATTTGCCTATTTCTCCCAAGGTGTTACTGTTTTTACAAGAAAAAACTATACAGGTACTACTTCTTTTATCTTTATTACAACACCAGTTTGGTAGTTGCCACGGAATTTGAAAGCTTGATAATACTAACTGGTTGAACTAGTATATCCTTCCATACAATGATAAAGTTTTCTAGCCTGAAGCTAGAAACAATTCAATAAATTTTAATTTCTTGACCCGAATTTATTAGGGTTTGTTTTTAACAATATTGTTACATTTTGTCATTGTAATCATTAAGTGAAAAGAGTGATATTTTAATAATGGTTAACATTTATATGTTCTTCTTTCCCCCTTCACACTTCTGTGTCCCTGTGTATGCTACTTTCAGACTGCTTGTGTTATATTGTTCACTTGCTTTTATCATAATAAGAAAAGATGTTTGTCGCAACAAGAAATGTATTAAAGTTGCTCACAAATCTTACAATAAAAATGATATTAAAAAACATATGGTTAACATTTGTCATTAAGCTAATTCATTGCTGCCTTTTGTCATTTTAAATCACTGAATTATGTAGACCCAGCGTTAGAAGGGGTGACAAGAGCCATATATGTAGCCCCTTCTAATGCTGTGTCTGCATAATTTCAGTAAGGGTGTGGATAACAATTTAATCAATTAACTACTGAATTTATTTTATCAGTCCTTCTTAATATTTCTTAATATTTGCAACATACTATTAATGCATTCACATTAACACTAATGTGTCCAAGGTGTTCTAGCCACTTTCACATCATGATGGGTGTTTTATCGAGTAGCCTTAAGAACCTTTTAGCTTCTTTGAAGCCCTTTGGATTCCAGTGGGAGGGTTATTTTCTTTAAGAAGGGAAACAAACAGGCCCTGCTAGTTGCATTGGGTGTAGCTGTCACAGTGGAGGCAAGTAGCCAGGAAGCTGTAGTGGTCCACCTATATTATTCTTTCATTCTTAAATCTGATGAGTCCTCCACAGATGCTTGCACTGACATGTCAAGAGCTCAAAGATGTCACAAGAACAGGATGTAGACTGTTCCTTGTTAATCAAGTTATCTAAACCTTAGGAATAAGCCAAAACAGAAATACAAGATTGAAAAGGAGAAGGAGACCAAGCATGGTGTGCAATAACTGGCTTTTGGAGATTCTGGGACTTATAGTTCCAACAAAGGGTGCTGAGATGCTTCTCAGAAGGGCAAAAACAAATAATGGCAGAGAAGGCTTCCTGACCTGTGGGAGGCTGCAACTTCTGCAAGATGTTTGAGACGGCTGTTTTCTTCTCCATTGTGGTTGAGCTCAAATATTCATGGTCCAAAAGTTTAAGCAGTACATTCAGCTCAGGAAGGAGTTGATCTAACACTGTGGACAGAAAAGAAGAGCACAGAGTTATGGGTCCACCGGCTTCAATGAGAAATATCACCTCAACCACAATGAAAAATGATGTCTCATCAGAACAATCTTCTCTGAGAATTGAAGGCCTGGCCCCATTACTTTTGGAAGCTGTATACCAGGAGCTGAAAAACAATGGTCTTCCGGGTATTGCTAGATGGCAGCTTCCATCTCACAATACCTGGAAGGTGAATTGCAGTCTAAGAACATCTGGAGCACAGCTTGGAAAAGTTGGGTTTGGAGATCACAACTGTCACTTGACATATTCACTGAAGAATTCTGGAACTGTAACTGAATTAGTAATGTTCTGAGGACCACAATCCCTGCCTTCTTCTGGAGGATCACTTTTCTATGCGCAGGACTCAGAGCCAACGTCTATTTTATCACAACCTCAGAGTAGAGAAGCAGGGAGAGATTTTCCAAAAATAATCCTATAACATTATCAGTTGACATGGACTGGCACATTTTCCTGTCCCACGCCTATTGCACCATGCTAATAATTTGCATGCTTTAATTATTATGTCTCCTTTATAAGGCTCTTCCAAGTATTTATTTTCCATATCTCAACATGGACTGGTTCAAATGACTGGTTTGAAAAGACACAGTTCACAGCATAATCACTGGGTAGGATTTGTTTGCTCTTTGGCAAATCCTGTGAGAACAATGTGCAGGTTAGAGCACAATCAAATCAGCCAAACTAAATAACAGGTTTCTTAAAAAAATGTTCTGTGGTGGCAGGTGAGGAAGAAGTCATTTCTGCAAAACTGTGAATGGAAAAGAGAGGCTACAATTACTGTTTTGAATTGCAGTTCGGTCCATTTTAACTTGACATGGTGCTCCACAGAAGGGTGTTGACTGAGAGGAGGTTTCATATATTCAAAGCTGGTCTCTCCTATCATTGTTTATAAATACCTTTTCACTTCTAAGTCAATTTCTTTACCACTCCCTAGTCTACTTACATGTTTTATTTTGACTGGTATCCCTTCAACAACTGTGTAAAAGTTCCATTTTTGACCATGACCCTAAAGAAAGCGATTGTGGTCGAAGGAGGGGAATTTTTCCAGAGTACAATATGAACTCTTGCCAACAGGGCTAAGTTCTCAGTTATCTTTGTCTCATCAAGTCTTACACTATTTGGATGGGTGGTAAAGTGTATTACACATATTATCTGTTCCAATATACAGCCTGGAAACCACAAAATACCCCACGGCTTTATAAGCAATTGGCTCCTTATTTAATCCATTTTTGACAAATTATAGGGCACACACTTCTGAATATTTGAATAGTTCAACAATAAGATAGTTGTTTGTTCCTCTGAGTTTTTGTAATCATAACATTATTCAGACATATATATCCCTTTTATTTACAAATAATAACCAAGTAGATCTTTAGTAAGTTGCTGAAGAAAAGCACTCAGTGAATGAGTGAAATGAAAACAAAGGAGAAAGAATGCAGAAGTCAGAATAAAAGGATATAATTATCAAGGAAATGGGATTTTGAGGGAATCATTATGTTACCTTAATTCTGAAGTCTCAAAACATTCTGCACTGGCTAGTTTCTATGATTTTTTAAATTTTTTCCATCTTGATACTATGTCCTACTCTAATTTGCACTCTGCTTCCATTTCCTTAGTGTAAAAAAAAGGGTTGTATTGGGGGGAAAGTACTAGTTTTATTATATCATATTTTGTGTATCTCCAGATTTGTCATTAAAATAGTCAACTACACAAGTGGTTGTTGGAATGTTCCTCCTTCACCATTGTATCCATTCATGAGATTTTTTAAAAAATAATTTAAAAAAGTTGTTCACATATTCACCTATAGATTTATCTCTACCTAGAAAAACCTTTATTTATCTGTACTGCTATTTTTTGTTCTCATGCAAGCTCAATCTGTGACATGGTCAGGACTCATAACCCAGATGGCGCCATAAGAGTTGAGCCTCAGATATTATTTCACACCACAGATGTCAATGCAGTCAAACTGTTAACTATCTGGAAAACAAGATAAAGGGGAGAGTCATTCTTGTGAAATAAAAGGCTATAACAACACTTCTCTAATAGGATTGTTACATGCATTTTATGAAATGGACATTACTGCAAGAAACATTATGAAATTAAGACATTATTCAGCAAAACAAAGCATTTTAGCTCTCTCTGATTTAAACAGGGAGAGCCAAATGCAAGTTTGACAGTATTGCTTAACTTTGGCTAAAGATGGAAATGAGCATGTCACTGATTACATCTTCATTGTCTATAGCACAGTGCATTATACTTTCTTCCAACAATTAGTTTATGCACCCACGGGCCATTCTAACCAGACTTCCTTTATTTCTGGCAAAGCACAAAAAACCTTTGATTTTTGTTTAAAATAGTCAGTAGGTTCTTAGAAGACCCCTCTATCTCAGAGTGTGGTAGAAGCTCCTTCCTTGGAAGCTTTTAAACAGACGCTGGGTGGCCATCTGTCAGGGGTACTTTGATTACACCTTTCTTGCATGGCAGGGGGTTGGACTAGCTGGCCCATGTGGTCTCTTCCAACTCTATGATTCTATAATTCTAAGATAAGGCCAACACAATGAGCAAAAAAAGATCATTCACTCAGGTTCCTGTACAGTTATATTTTATTCTATATAATCAGTTATGTCCCAATACTACAACAGCAGCAGCAGCAGCAGCAGCAACAACAACAACAACAACAACAACAACAACAACAACAACAACAAGTTTATTTTTATACCCCTCCTCCATCTCCCCTGAAGGGGACTCGGGGCAGCTTACATGGGCCAAGCCCGGATAAAAACTATCTATATATATAAAAGGATAAAAAAATTCGGCCTAGGACAAAACAACAAAACTACACATCCCAGAAACACTAAACTTGGCAACACAACCCCTCATCCATTCCTCTACGTTCATACAACAAAAAGAAAAGAAAAATAAAGTCCTAATTAGAGGGAAAGGAATAATTGTTTTGCCAGTTAGAACTCTGCCCACTTGGTCTCCTAGCAACCTACTCAGCCCAGGGGACAGGCACAGTTAGGCCTCTTCTACACTGCCTATAAAATACAGGTTATCAGATTTTAACTGGATTATATGGCAGTGTAGACTCAAGGCCCTTCCACACAGCTATATTACCCATTTATAATCTTATATTATCTGCTTTGAACTGGATTATCTTGAGTCCACACTGCCAGATAATTCACTTCAGTGTGCATTTTATACAGCTGTGTAGAAGGGGCCTCATATAATCCAGTTCTAAGCAGATAATATAAGATTATCAATATACAGTAGAGTCACACTTATCCAACATAAACAGGCAGGCAGAACGTTGGATAAGTGAATACATTGGATAATAAGAAGGGATTCAGGAAAAGCCGATTAAACATCAAATTAGGTAATGATTATACAAATTAAGCACCAAACATCATGTTATACAACAAATTTGACAGAAAAAGTAGTTCAATACGCAGTAATGCTATGTAGTAATTACTATATTTACAAATTTAGCACCAAAATATCACAATAAATTTAAAACATTGACTACAAAAACACTGACTACTAAAAGGCAGACTGTGTTGGATAATCCAGAACACTGGATAAGCGAATGTTGGATAAGTGAGATTCTACTGTAATATGAAATAATTACTGTGGTAATCCAGTCCAACCCAATTCTGCCATGGAGGACACAATCCAAGCACGCCCAACAGATGGCCACCCAGCCTCTCAATAATAATAATAATAATAATAATAATAATAAGAAGAAGAAGAAGAAGAAGAAGAAGAAAAAGAAGAAGAAGAAGAAGAAGAAGATCATCATACAATCATAAGGTTAGGAGACACCCCTAAGGATCATCCAGTTCAACTTCCTTGTATCATGCAGGATGACACAAACCAAGCACTCCTGACAGATGGCCATCCAAGATCTGCACAGTAATAATACAAATTGAATCATAGAATCAGACAGTTAGGAGAGACTCCTAAAGGCCATCCAGTCCAACCCAACTCTGCCATTGGACGATACAATCCAAGCACTCCCAACAGATGGCCAGCCAGCCTCTCAATAATAATAAGAAGAAGAATAAGAATAAGAATATCATACAATCCTAAGGTTAGTAGATACCCCTAAGGATCATCCAGTTCAACTTCCTTATATCATGCAGGAGGACACAATCCAACCACTCCTGACAGATGGCCATCCAATATCTGCACAATAATAATACACATTGAATCATAGCATCACACAGTTAGGAGACACCCCTAAAGGCCATCCAGTCCAACCCAATTCTGCCATGCAGGACACAATCCAAGCACTCCCAACAGATGGCCACCCAGCCTCTCAATACTACTACTACTACTACTACTACTACTACTACTACTAATAATAATAATAATATCATCATACAATCTTAAGGTTTAGAGTGACCCCTAAGGATCATCCAGATCAATTTCCTTCTACCATGCAGGAGGACACAATCCTGTACATAAATACAGTAATTACTGCATAGCATTACTGCCTATTGAACTACTTTTTCTGTCAAATTTGTTGTATAGCATGATGTTTTGGTACTTAATTTGTAAAATCATAACCTAATTTGATGTCTAATAGGCTTCTTCTTGATCTCTCCTTATTATCCAACCTATTCACTTATCCAATGTTCTGCTGGTCCATTTATGTTGGATAAGTGAGACTCTACTGTACTCCAAAATTGTCCACATAGGTAGCTAAAATTGCGACACCCTTGCTTTTTTTTAAAAAAAATAATTTTTATTGAAGAATTTCTTAACATACATAGCAACCGTTCTGACAAACAAAAAACAAAAAACAGAAACAAAGCGAGAGGATTGTGGGGTGGGGGCAGGCAGGGGAAGGTAGAAACAGATGGGTAAGACGTTAGGGAAAGGAAGAAAAAGAAAGAAAATAAATAAATAAAATAAAATAAAAAAATAAAAAGGTGTGTGTGTGTGTGAAAATTGACTTCCGGTTTTGAAATACATAATTCTTGAATTGTTTTTAACGTCCCATTCGTACTTTATTCAAATAGTCCTCAAAGCAAGTCCAATCTGTAGCTTTCATTGCTCTGCCATTACTTCTTCTGATCAGAAAGGTTAGTTTGTCCATATCTCTTATTTCCCATAGTTTATCTATCCAATCTTCTTTCTTGGGAGGTTTTCCTGATTTCCAATGTTTCGCTATCACCACTCTTACTGCCGTGATAAAGAAAGTAAAAAGTTTGTCCGTATTAATATTTACTTTGAATTGTGGGTCGTATAGCCCTAGCAGGAGAAGCTCCGGTTTAAGTTCAAAGTTAGTATGTAATATTTTATTGCTTTCCTCCAGGACTGAAGCCCAAAATTTTTGTATTTTCCTACAGTTCCACCACATATGGTGGTAGGATCCTATTTGGCCTTTGCATCTCCAGCAATTGTTATTAGTGTTCCTGTACATCAGTCCTAATTTTTTGGGGGTCAGGTACCATCTATGTATGACTTTCAGCCAATTCTCCTTCATATCTATCGAATATGTAAATTTAATTTTCTTTTTCCAGATTGATTCCCATTCATGCATGTAAATCGGTCTACCTATATTCTTGGCCCATTGAAGCATTGAATTGGTGATTTCTTCCGTTTCCGTTTCCCATTTTAATAATTTATTATATAGTATCGATATATTCTTCTTATCTATTTGAAGCATTTTATCCCAAAATCCCTGTTCTAAATCAAAACCCGCTAATTTGTCTTTTTTGTAGGCTTCTTTAATTTGTATCAATTGATACCATGATACATTTTTATTGATTTCTTGAATATCATTCAGTTCTTTTAATTGAGGTGAATCTTTTGAGTAAGGTGTAATAACTAACATTTCTTTATAGGTGGGCCACTTGATCCAACCTAGCAATCTTCTATGGTCCGCTTCCAAGGGAGAGAGCCAAAGAGGTGTTTTAGTATGCAGATAATTTTTGTATTTGTCCCAAATTCTGAATAGTGATGATCTTACAAAATGATTCCCAAAATTTTTTTCAATTTTGGTTTTCCCATACCAGAGGTATCCATGCCAGCCTCTTCTAAGATCGTGACCTTCCAGTGTTAATATTTTAATTTTCTCTAATTTCACCCAGTCTTTTATCCAATGGAGGGCACAGGCTTCATGGTATAGCTTTAGGTCTGGTAAACCAAAGCCTCCCTGTGATTTTGGTAGAATCATTGTAGAATATTTTATTCTTGGCTTTTTGTTTTTCCATATGAATTTTTTGATTTCCTTTTGCCAATCCTTAAATAATGTAACTTTCCTGATAATGGGGATATTTTGGAAGAGATATAATAGTTTTGGAAGAACATTTGTTTTTATGACCGCAATTCTGCCCATTAACGATAAATTTAAATTTTTCCATTTTTCTAAGTCTTTTTTAATTTCCATCCATTTCGCTAGATAATTTAAATTTAGAAGTTGATTATTCTTTGCTGATAGCCATATGCCCAGGTACTTGATCCTAGCTGGTATTTCTAGGCCTGAGATATCCCCTAGATCCTTCTGATCCTTTTTTGACATATTTTTCGTGAGGATCACTGTCTTCTTTTTATTAATTTTTAAACCTGCTACTGCGCCAAATTCCTCAATTTTCTTGAGCCAATTATGAATGTTCTGCTTAGGATTTTCAATAATACATATCAAATCATCTGCAAAGGCTCGATATTTATAGTTTTGTCTGTCTATCCTGATTCCTTGTAAACTCTCATCCTTTTTAATTGCTTTTAACAAGATCTCCAATGCAAACATAAATATCAAGGGTGATAGGGGACAGCCCTGTCTGGTGCCTTTACTGATTATACATTTTGATGTTTCATACCCATTAATTTGAATTCTGGCTGATTGATTGTTATAAATACTTTTAATCCCATTTTGGAAGTAGTGTCCTAGATCCAATTCCTGAAATAATAATTTAAAAAATTTCCAATTTAAATTATCGAAGGCCTTTTCTGCATCCAGTGCCAGCAGGCCTACCTCCTTTTGATTATTTTGTTCATAATATTCAATTGCATCTATAATTGTTCTTACATTGTCTTTAATGTTCCTAGATGGTAAGAAACCAGTTTGTTCCTCATCTATCCACCCTTCTAAAAACTCTTTCAATCTATTGGCCAGAATCTTTGAGAAGATCTTGTAATCATTATTTAGTAGTGAAATGGATCTGAAATTTTTGACATCTGTCTGATCTGTACCTTCTTTGGGAATCATAATTATCGTCGCTTCTTTCCATGAGTCCGGGATGGTTTTGTCCTGCAGGGCTTGGTTCATTATTTTTTAAAAAAATTTTGATTACCTCAACTTGTTGTATTTTGTAAAACCCTGCTATAAAGCCATCAGGCCCTGGTGCTTTATTACTATCAAGTTTTTTAATTACCTCCGTAATCTCCTCTTCTGTAATTTCTTTATTAAGTTTTAATCTCTGCTCCTCTGTTATTTTATCCAATTTTTGTTTACCTAGGTATTGTGTTATCTTTTCAGCATTTATCGAATCTTTGGTATATAGTTTTTCGTAATAAGTTTTGAATTCTTCTCTTATATCTTCGTCTAGCGTAGCTACCCTATCTTGTACCTTAATTTTTGTGATTGTTTGGTTTTGTTTTTTCTTCCTTATTAATCTTGACAGCCATTTACCCGGTTTATTTGCGTTTTCAAAGGTATTTTGTCTAACCCATCTCAGTTGTTTCGCCAGATTCTCCAAATCCCAGCTCTTTTTCTGTTTTAATAACAGTTCTAAGCTTCTCTTAATTTTTTTATTTTTGGGATTAGCTTTAGATTCTTTTTCTTTTTCTTCAATATCTTTATTTAATCTAGTCATTTGTGCTTCTTTCTGTTTTCTCTTGTTGATATTTAGTTGTATTAAGAACCCTCTAGCCACTGCTTTGTAAGCGTCCCAGATGATTTGTGGTTTTATGTCTTGAGTGTCATTGTATTTAAAATATTCTACCGTCATGGCCTTAATTTTTTCTATGTCATTTTCTTGCTTTAATAAATTTTCATTTAATCTCCATTTTCTACTGATAGCCTTTTTATTAATTTCCATCGTTAATGGGCAATGATCCGATATGTCTTTTGTAAGTATTTGGATGGAGTTTATTTTGGTCTGGATTGATTTGGAGCACCAGATCATGTCTATTCTAGACCATGCCTGGTGTCTATTAGTATAATGTGTATAATCCTTAGTGTTTGGGTTAAGCTCTCTCCGTGAGTCTAGTAAGTCATACTCTTCCATTAGTGCAATAAAGTTTTTGGGGAGTGAGCTAATTTCCTTGTCTTTCTTCGTCTTATTAGTTTTATCCAATTCTTTATTTATTACTCCATTGAAATCCCCGAAAATTATTATGTGGTCAAATTCTACTTTGCTAATGTTCTCCCTCAGTATTTTAATAAATTTTGTTTTGGGGCCATTGGGCGCATATATATTACATAGGAGGATTTTTTCCCCCTCGGTTTCTATCCTAATTGCGATTAGGACCCTCTTTGTCTTTAAATTGCTCTTCTGTTTTTATGTTTTGGTCTATGTATAACGCCACCCCTCTTTTTTTCTGCACATCCGCCAAAAAAAATTCATTCCCAAGGTATTTATTTTTTAAATAATTTGTATGTTTTTGGTCAATGTGCGTCTCCTGCAGTGCTATAACGTTATATTTCCCTTTTCTTAATTTATTAAATAATCTTTTCCGTTTACTGGGTGAATTCAACCCGTTCACATTGTTTGAGAAACACAAAAGACTGACTTTACTCATCTTTGGGGATTTCCGTATCCTCGTCTGGTACTAACTCCTCCTCCAGGTCTTCCTCTTCCTGGTCTGAAAGCAGGTCCAGTTGGGCTATCGTTAAGTCTCTGTCCTTTGGTGAAGAAAATCTTCTTTTCTTTGATGATATGGGATATTTCTCCTTATCTATTGATTGTAGTTGCCTATTGGGGTTCATATCTCTCTTGAGTATCTTGTAGAATTCTTTGGCTTCTTCCTCTGATGTTATCCACCTCTTCTCCCCATTGTAAGTAGCCATAAGTCCCTCGTATTTTTCCCATCTGTACCTTATATCTAATTTTTTCAGCACATCTGTCAAGAAGTAATATTTTTTCCTTCTGTTTAGGGTCGCTTTCGGGAACTCTTTTAAAATGGTCACTTTTCTCTCCTTATACATAATTGGATTAGAAGCATTTCTTCTCAAAACTTCGTCACGCGTGCTTTTTTTGAGAAAGTGGACGACAACATCTTTGATTGCTTTGTTTTTCCTGGAATAGTTTGTATTAATTCTGTAAACTCTATCAATTTGTCCACAGGCTTCCTGCTCAGTGCAATTCAATATTTTTGCCGTTAATTGAGTTATCACCCAACCGGTGTTCTCTTCTGCCTCTTCAAGGACATTCCTGTACCTCAATTGAAATTCTAACGCCTGGAGTTCCATTTTTTCCTGGATCTTTTCCATTTTTTTATTTTTTTCCTCTAGAATCTCTATTTTTTTTTTGCACTTTGGATTGCACTCTTTCCATTTTTCTGTTTTCTAATCTGAGATCATTTATGTCGTTTGAGTTTTTTGCTGTATCCTTCTTCATTGTTCCTATTTCCTCTCTCAGTTCTCTTCTTAGGTCCGACATTTCATCCTGGAGGGTTTTTTGTTGCAGGTCTTGTTTCCTAGCAATCGATTGTACTTCTCTTTGTAATAGGTCTTGCTTCTCCGAGATTTTCTGAATCTCTCTAAGAATATCTTTCATGTATCCATCATCTGGTAAAGATGCTCTCCGAATATTTACTTTTGGATCTTTGATCTCTGTTTTACCTCTTGGCGTCGCCATCTTGTTTGGTTGGGTAGGTGCTACCCCTCCAGTAATCCAGTTATGGCTCTAATCCTCGGCTGTGTTGAATATAGTGAATTTGTTCTCTCTCCTTTCCCTTTTTGCTTTTTTTAAATATATATATATATATAATTTAATGAAATTTAATTAATTTCCACAAATAAAAATTCATTTCTACATTAATTTCCAATAATTATGAGTACAATTTATCTTATATTTATAAATATAGTTGCACAGTTGATTATCAATCACAAGTCAGTAATTCATTCACAGAGAGTAGTCTTTTGTCAATAATTACATTCAAGAGCAAAATTCACCTTAAATAAAGCTAAAGGTATAGTCTACGACTTAATTTTTTTTATAAGTTGATTAGTCTTGTTGTCAATTCTATCAATATCAAACTATTTAATCGTGGGGGACAGATCCTGTAGTATAACTCGGTCTAGAAGTCTTGGGCTCTTCAATTGTATTTCAGTATTAAGTAGTACTTAATACCCACTGTTTGTTCTTGGGGTAGCTGGCTTAGGTGCCTCCTTTGTTCCACTCCTTTGCTACAGTTCGTTTTCAGTAAGGCTGCCCCAGTGTCACCAAGCTCCTCTACACACGTCAGTCTTTAAATCCCTATCAGCCTCGGGTCGTGAAGCGTAAATCCTTTTACCCAGCCCTGTCAATCGCTTCTTCTCCGTTTGCTCTCTTTTTTAATGTTATTTTCAAATTTGGTTCTTACAGAGCCCCTCCTAGACCTCCTTCTCTATGGTTCACTGCCTTTAGTCCTCCCACGTCGTTCTAAAAGCGATCCGGCGCTTATTTCCGGGTTGAGTGCACCCGCTATTTCGTCCTCTCGAAAGAGGCGCTTAGCGTTCCTTCCGCTGCCTGTGTTTTCTCAGGCTCCCTCTGCGCTCCTCCCCTTTAGGACACTTCCTTCTCGGGTTGTTTTGACGAAGCCAGTCAGCCGTAGACTAAACAATACGTGAAGCAATATGGCGGTCAAGGTCAGCTTTGAACTTTAGTATATAATTTATATCGTATGCTTCCCTTGCTGCGTCGTTTATCTTCCTCTCACTTTACTTTCTCTCTCCTTCCTCCCGTCGCACGGCAGCACCCGGCGGCTCTCCCTTCCCCTTTTATTTGGGGTAGTTGTAAGTTCTCAGAGGGTGTATTTTGCCCTTTCCGATATAAACCAGAGTCTTTCTGAGTTATGCTAGAGCATTAATTTCTTTCCGGACTGTTTTTGTAATGAGGAGGAAGGAATAAGCACTTACCCCCTCCCTTCTTCTTTTCTGTTCTAACTTGGCGCGGTCCGGCTAGCAGCGAGTGCGAGTCAGGGCTCGCTTCCCGTCGGTCAACCCGCCAGCCGCGCTATTTGGACCCACTCGATCCCCACCCTTGAGGGGTGAGGGTCTTTGGGGCCTTCGAATAGTCCTGCGGTTGTGGCGTCTCCCCCCAACTCGATCAGTGAGGGTGAGAGGGAGCTATCGCTCTACCAGGTCCGACCTTACGGTTGGTTCGTTGAGAGCCCTCAGCGAACCCAGCCTGTCGCCATTGTCGCCGCGACACCCTTGCTTTTTGATGGTTCAGTGTACACAAACTTTATTTTGTGCACAAAAATACTGAAAATACTGTGTATAGAATTATCTCTAGGTTATGTCTATATATGAAATGTAAATTATCTCAAAGATATCTTAGTATGCACTTGCAAGTATTCCACACAACACACACACGAAAGAAGAAGCTAGGATTCGGGTTCTCTTCATTGTTCAGTGTTCAAACTGCTATATTAGGCTGGCTTTCCCTGTTACAGCTTTGAAAAAAATTACATTTTAGACCAGCTCCCAGAATTTTCCAGCCAGTAACTGTGCATATCATGCTGTCCAAAAGAAAGAAAAAAAGAAAGAAAGAAAGAAAGAAAGCTTCAAAGCTCTGCTTAATCTCATCACTGATCCCAAACCAGGCACAATCATTAAGCAGGTAATTTTTTGCTGTGAGTCAGATGCTGACTAAGGGGAGTCCCCTAGTAAGATCTGGGTTCTGGCAAGGAGACCTCTCACCGCAAGAAGTAAGCTCTCAGAGGTGCTGACCACAATGGGAATTCCAAACTGCTGACTTATGGAGACAGTGAGGACTACTTGGACTATGGCTGCATATTCGTACACAAACACTAAGAGAAAAAATAATTTCAGTCCCTCCCTGAATATATGTTTTCTGGGGAGCAAGTAACACCCTACAAAATGATTCATCCATTCCACTTCATGAGATACAGGCATCTTTGCAGTCTCAAGTCTCTCCCCCAGAATCTGGTCTTGCTTGGGATCTAAAATTGACCACTGCAGGCATTTCAGGAGTAGATAAACATCTATAAAACAGGTGTACTTACTTTTTGGAGAGCAACATGTGTGTTTGCCCTAATAAGGAGAGGAGAGGGAACTACAAAGGCTCATAGTCTTTCTATCTCATTCCTGAGAAAATTGTGATATGCCATTAACTGAAGGGCCCAAATACCTTCATTTCATCTGTTATTGGAAGCTAAGAAGAGTCAGCCCTGGTTAGTTTTTGACTGGGAGACCACCAAGGAATATCAGGAGCTCAGAGGAAGATAATGGCAAACCATCTCTGGGTATTCCTTGCCTAAGAAAACCCATAGGGTCACCACAAGTCAGGAGGTGACTCGAAGGCACACAAATTCACATAAACTAACAGTGTGTGTTTTTTTACAGAAAAAATTGTAGAACTATGAGAAGACATGGCTCATAGCCCCACCCCCAAAATAATGCTTGCTAAGATAAAGGGCAGGAGGAAAAAGGAGGATCATATTACAGAAGGACAGATAATATCAAGGAGGCCATAGCCCTGACTTTGTAGTGCTTGAGTAGAGTTGTTGGTAACAGGGTAACCTGAACGTATCCCATTCATAGGGCTGCTATAAATTGAAGCTGACTTTATTGCAATTAACAATAACACAGCCATTTATTACTCTATAGATCTCTTCAAAAATCTTTAGGATAAGTTAGACTGCTTTGATAATCTGAATTGTATGGCAGTGTAGAGAGAGAGAGAGAAAGGAGTCTTCAAGAATGTAGCATCACAACCCAAAACTTTAGCTAATATTCACAGGAAGACCAAATTCAGCTACTCCCTGTTCATTATGTCTTATCCCCCTCCTCTCAATTGGTAACCAAGAATTTCTTGTCTCCTGTTGCTGGGAACAGGTTTTTAAAACCCAGTTCACAGCCTATTCAGGATGCAACCACCATAAGGCTTTTCCTGCTCTGTCCACTGATGCACTTTTATCTTCACCAGCCTTCTGTTTCCTCCTCCCTTACTATGGCCAAGCTAAATACGAGATTGTCAGCTTAAGGGGGGGATTATAAAGAAAGCAGACCCCACCAATGGGATCTGGCATCTTCAACCGGGGTTACACTTAGGAATTGCCTACTGTTCATTGTAAGGCTATAGCATGGGAAGGAAGGTAACTGAGTGATGTTGAGGTGGAGTCCATTAGGATCTGTCAGGCCATGAGTTGACAGCAAAAGCAATCTATATACCTACTAGCTGTGCCCGGCCACGCGTTGCTGTGGCTGATGGGAATCATTTGTTGACCAGTTGGAATAGCAGTGAATAGCCTTGCAGTCTTAAAGTCTGGATGTTTTCTCCTTACGTGAATCCTTGTTTGGTGAGCTGGAATACAGTGGAATAGGTTTGCTGCTTGGAAGGTTGGGTTGTAGGGAAATGGTTTTTTAGCCAATTTGAATGGCACTGAATAGCCTTGCTGTTTCAAAGACTGACTGCTTTCTACATAGGGGCATCCTTTCTTGGGCAGGCTGAATGAGATGGAGTAGCCTCATGGCTTGAAACCCTGAGGGTGTACTATGATGGGGAAATGTTGGTTGGTTAGGTTGAACAGCACTGAATAGCCTTGCTGTTTGGAAGCCTGGTTGTTTCCTGCTTGGGGAATCCTTTGTTGGGAGGTGTTAGCTGGCCCTGTTGGTTTGCTTTCTGGAATTCCCATTTTCAGAGTGTTTTCTTTATGTAATGTCCTGATTGTAGAGATTATATTGTTGCTTCCTGCTTGGGGGAATCCTTTGTTGGGAGGTGTTAGCTGGCCCTGTTGGTTTGCTGTCTGGAATTCCCATTTTGAGAGTGTTCTCTTTATGCAGGCCTCAACATCAAGAAAAGAAAAGAAAAACCTTGGGGCCTCGCGACCCTCCTCTTCGGCGGGCGTCACAGGTCCCGCCGCATGGAGGCCCCTCCTCCTCCGACCACCATGGGGCCTTCCAGCCAGGCTGACGGCTGGGGTTTTAAGGCCCCGTGGAGGTTTGTGACGGGATTTTTTATTGTATCAACCTAGAGGCGTGGATGATGGGGTGTGTTGTCCAATTTCGAGATTGGGGGGCCCGTAGTTTAGTTGTTTTGCTCGGTGCCCGAATTCCATCACTCTTTTATATATATAGATAGTGTATGGCTGATTTATTACAATTACTATCTAATACTGCCAAGTAGAACATCCATGGGGTGGGTCCCCAAAAAGATACACAACACAGTCCAGAATCACCTCATGTATCCTACAAGTTTTATGCTAACATAACCTATGTATACACATGTAAACTGTTTTCAAAAAACTATCCTTTTGAAGTCTGTAAGACTTGCCAAATAAATACAATTTTGGTGCTGAGCTTTCAGGATCAAAATTTTTAAAGACTCCCTTGGGATGTTATGGGAGGAGGCCCTGGTAATTTTATAAGTAGCAGCTCCTGCTAAGGCAGCGGTTCTCAACTCTCAGAAATCCTAACATTTTACTACACTGTTGTATATAATAGGACCAGCACATTCATGGATTTTAGTATCCCAGTGGATACAAAGGGCCCTCCTTATTCTAATACAAGAACACCAAGTTCAACAAATAAAGAAAATCTATATACACATACATACTTTTAAAGCCAATATTTTTGTCATGCCTTGATTATCAGATTCCTTCTCCATGCCCACACATATATATCCACATTCTTCTGTGTTTGTGTATTTTACAACTTATAAACACAATGATAGAAATAATCATTTCCAAAACTTTTTTGTTTACCTCTTCCAACTGGACACTTGAAGGTAACCATTTGCACAAACTGGCCTGGGCCAGAAAACGTATTTAAGAAGATTAACTGCAATTAAGGTATAGTTTACATTTATATTGCACTCTAGAAGATGTTCAAATTCAGATACATTATCTCAGAGAAAGTTGGATGGAATATAATGAGGTTATTCCAGCAGAACTCTTGGCAGCAATATCATCTCTGCCTTCCAACTTCATAACTGGAAATGACAGGTGTATATGGTTCTGCTATTAGTATTTTTCCTTCCCACCTCACTACTATCAATATTGCAATTCCCTTTACTTAATAGCAGCATATACATGTTATTTTTTCATTTATCTGTTATTAATAATTTAAAAAGGAATACAAAATGAATATGTGATTTTGGGTTTTAACATACTCTCATGTGTACCAGCTGGCCAACTAACAACATCTGGAGGCCTATGCAAATCCTATCCTTCGGTTAAAATATGATTTACTGAAACAAGCCAAGATCATAAATTACACTATATGTCTGGTTTATTTCAATATATTGCATTTAAAATAAAAGCACAATGGATGTAGCCAGAAACTATGATTAATTTAAATTAGAACCTCCTTTTGCACTACATGATTAAAGCACTATATTCTGCATCTCATGGTATTTTGGGGTTTATAATTTGGTCATATGCAGTAGAAGAGTTCTCTGGCTGAGAATCCTAAATGTGTGTATACATGCCTTCATGTACCATCTAATTATGAGACCCTGTGAATCTTACTAGCTTTCCTTAGACAAGGAGTGCCAGTGCTTTTCTCTAAAAGATAGCTTAAAGCAGCTGGTATGCCTTGGTATCTTCTCTATTCAAGAACTAACCAGAGTTGACCCTGCTTTGCTTCTAAGAACAGATGTGGCCTGATGCCTTCAAGGTATTTTAGGCTTCTTAAATGTTTAAATACCCCTCCCTAAACTGAAAATCTTAGGATTACATAGGTTGCAACCACATTACTTAAAGTGGTATCAAAGCAATATAATTGTGTTGTGAAAGGGCCTTGGGAAGTTGATGCTTCCATTATCTTCCTTGCCGCTGGGCTTGCAGTAAAATGGGGAACCATTCTTGTGCACAAAGCTTAAGCAGTGTCTTGTGATTTTACGCTGTGGTTTAGCATTAAGTCTGAATTAATTCAATACGGCAGGTGAGTTCTGTTAGATGGAACCACACAGGGGCCAAGTTTAAGGGAGCCAGTCGCCATTTGGCTGGAATAAATTTGAGCCAGTAACGAAATTCATCTGCTAGTGTTTTCTTAGCCACTATGTCCAAGTGTGTATGCGTGCCTTCAAGTCTCTTGTCAACTTAGGACAATCCCATGAAGTTCATATATTTTTTAAAATACATTTTTGCCAATTTCTTCCTGAAGTAGAACTTCACAATCTCTAGGCATCATATGCAAGTATTTTTATAAGAGCTCTATACTTACAGGGGCCCTGGTGACACAGTATGTTAAAGCGCTGAGCTGCTGAACTTACGAACCAAAAGGTCCCAAGTTCAAATCCCGGGAGCGGAATGAGCGCCTGCTGTTAGCCCCAGCTCCTGCCAACCTAGCAGTTCGAAAACATGCAAATGTGAGTAGATCAATAGGTACCGCTATGGCGGGAAAGTATCAGCGCTCCATGCAGTCATGCCGGCCACATGACCTTGGAGGTGTCTTCGGACAACGCCGGCTCTTCAGTTTAGAAATGGAGATGAGCACCAACCCCCAGAATCAGTCACGACTGGACTTAATGCCAGGGGAAAACCTTTACCTATACTTAACAATTTACAGATAACAGGGAAAATATTTCAAGTTGCTAGGCTCTAACCATCAATTTGGAGATATTCAGAGAGTCAGGCACGTAAGACCTTTGTTTACTGATAATACAGCGGTCTGCTTCAGACTCCCACCAGTGTGAGAGGAGTAACTAGCTGGAAACTTCTGTAATTGTGGATACATTTTTATCTTCCTTTTCCTTTAAATACTGGGATTTAAGGCAGCTTCAGAATATCAAAACAAATACAAGTAAAAACATACAAAAGTTAATGTTAAAGAGCAATTAAGCCATTCATAACATTAAGACCATTTTATATAAATTCACTAAGGAACAAAAGATAAAAATCAGCAAAACAGCTCACCATTGAAAGTGTAGCCTTGGAGTCAATTTCTGGTTGCCCTGGCATGGGGGTAGAGGCATTGTGGGTGGCAAGATCCAGCCATCTGGCACTGCTTGGAGTGCCACACCAGAGGCTATGCAACTATACGCCATGCCAGGTTGCTGGTATTCTGGCAGCTGCTCACAGATACCAGCTGCTGATGCCACCTCTTCCCCCAATTCAAGTTGAATTTTATTTCTGAACAGACTGGCATGAAGTAAGAAAGCATGAGCAAAGGCACTTTGGAATCCAACCAATAAGATAGTTGCATAGCTTTATTATAATATATGAATCTCTATCTCTGTTTATATATGCTGTTGAATTCATACACACACACAGGAACAACAACCCCACCACCAATCTTGCAAAAAAAGGCCCTATGACCATACTTTCCTAATAACTATATATTTCTAATTCTGTTTTTTTAAAAAAAAAAACAAAACAAAACCCTGGGTTAAGAAATTGAATTTAGACCAGAGGCAATGCTTCCTTTCCAGGGATGGAAACATAGTATTAAAGGAATCACTAAATGGTCTGGAACGTGTGTGCGTGTGTCTAAACACTTTGAGAAGCTGACCAGCTTACATTCTCCCTCAGGGAGGCAAACAGCATGTATGTCAATAAACAGTATTAGTCCTAGCAGTACAATGGACTATGGCTGTGAGGCCACAGAGCCCTCAAAAGGAAAAGGAAACCCAAACAAGCAGAGACATCAAAGGACATCTTTGCATCCTTTAGAGGAAATGAAATTCACATCAAAGTGATTGGGTGGGGGCTTTGAACAGGTGAATGGGGTAACAAAAAGGACTCCCTCTTGCTTTCTCATGTTGCATCATATGGGTCAAATGCATGGCCTACAGGTCGAATCGTTTTATGTGGCCCACAAGGCTTTAAATGCCAGGGAAACATAGTTATATTTATACAGTCTTACCATTACAACAGTCCCTTTGAAGGCCCTAAGGGAAAATGAATTTGTCATCCTGATCTGCACAATTAATGTAGTTTGATACCATTTTAATGGTGATGGCTAAGTGCTATAGAATCCTGGAAGTGATATTTTGGTGAAGACCAGTATTGGCAGAGAGGGCTAAAGGACTTGTAAAACCTCAGATCCCAGGATTCCATGGCATTGAATCATGGCAGTTAAATTGGTGTCAAACTCAATTCATTCTAAAATGTACATACACCCTTAGTCTATTAAACAGTGTTCCAGATGAAGTGGCCATACCTAACTTCTTCTCCTTCCTGTAGTGTTAATGAACAGTTCCATAGCTGCTAAGATTGCTGTCTGGATCTTATTGCCAACGTTCCCTCCCCAAAGCATTTCAATAACCTATTAGGCATGCATTTTCACAACACATGAGATTTCCAGTTGCTCTAAATTTCTCCAGATGTGAACATACATATTCATTATTTTATCTTGAACATTGTTGAGGTCAAAAGAATTGGCATGTCATCTAGCCTCATCTGTGGTCTTTTCACTCTCCATGACATGAGAGGAAAAAAATGGCCAATCATCTGTTTAGAAGGAAATCCTATTAAGATCAATTAAGATCAAATGGGAAAGTGGCCATTATAAAACAGTAGCTGAAATTCTTGAAAGAAAATGAAGCCTGAGATCTTCTTAATCTTCAAAAATTGGACAAAGGAATACAGATGACTGGACCAAGGGAAATCTATTATATTATCATCATCTGGCTTTATGGATCCAGAATGGCCTCACCTACCCTGCATCCCTGTTTGCGTTCTTCTGGATACATACTCTTACAACTGTACAAACTCTCATTCTCCCTCCCCTTATTTCCTTCCTTATTACAAGCATTTCCTTCCAGGTCCAGGTGAAGGCCAAACGGGTGGAAGGCAGGCAACAATCGTTGTTTGCAGCTTAATAGCAAGGCTTCCTGTTGCTCAGACCTCAAGACAATTAGTTGCCTTAAATTGGAGGCCTACAGAGGACAGAAACAAACCTTGAAAAAAAAAAGGATTTCCGCCTCCACCCCATCAATTTCATACACAAATGGAAGCATCCAAAAACAGAATAGGAAACATATCTTCTGTTGGATTTATTGGAGGGAAAGACAATGCAATTTCAAATGTGGTTTGGAAGATTTGGATGAACTGGCCACAGATTAACCAATCCAGTGCTTACTATTCTTTGGGAAGATCATTATACTGAGTCACTTGGGGAGAGATTAGACCTTTCTTGGTGACTTTACTGTCTGGATACATAGAGAAAAATAGTGCATCCAATACTGTTGCACTTGGTAGCTACATTTAGCTCCTTCTTTTATCATTTGAGTGACAGCACCTCCATACACTCCAACCTTTCACAAATGAAATCCTGGACATATGTGGCTGAGCAATATCAAACTGTGGTAAAGAGGAAAACACACACAAGCAAGGAGAGGCTGCGTGCTCTTGCCTGAAAGTACTGGAAAAAAATACAATTCTGCTCCCGCCTCTCTTTCCTTCTCTCTACTACTGAGTACCACTTTTAACTCAGACTGCAGAAATTAAAATAAGTGAAGACACAGGGGGAAAAGGAGAGGCGGGGAGATAAAAAAATGCAACATTTTTAAAGCAGCTAAAAAGTGAGAGGACAAAAGTTTAATTGGGACTGTATGATAATTATATACCTTACAACTGTCCTACAACTGTCCCAATTTGGCAAAAAAGTCTTTCCAATCATTTGTAATCTGAACTTTTCCTCTGGGAAACAGCAGTGTTTGAACTGATAATCCTCTTCATGCAATGCATGTACTCTACCAGAAATGCATGATCCTTTAGTCTATAGCTTTGGCAAGTGGATTCTGAAACAAATTATCTCAGAGGAAATAGGTGGCTAAGCCTTCAATTTCAGCCAACCAGTTGAAGACGACACCTATACAGTGAGACCTTGGTATCTGCTTGGGTTTATTTCCAGGACCTTTACATGGATGCCAAATTTCATGGATACTCAAGTCCTATTACACATAATGGCTTAGTAAAATTGCGACCCTTATATCAAATGGCGTCAAAGTTTGCTTTTTTTGGATACTTTAAAATATTTCCAAGTTGTGGATGGTGCAATACATGGATGCAAAATCTATGGATATGGAAGGCTGACTACAATAATTTGAACTGAACTATCAAGGCTGCCAAGAAGAAAACTGTCTTTTGATATCCTTGTGAACTCTTGACACAATACAATCATCAAAGTATATTGTGTAAGCAGTGTAGACATGGGCTGGATAATAGAAAAAGGTCTAAGTCTTTTTTATTCAAACTATTACAATAACTCTTGTCTTACTTCTCTTTTCTCTATCTGTAGCTTGGTATCCCTTCTAAGCAACTCATGGTACCAATGTGGGATGTTTGTGTGTGTTTCATCTTGAGGTGTCAGGGGTGAGGTAAGACCCCACTCCCACCCACCCTCTGCAAATAAATCACACACCACCTTCAGTCATTGTTGCTACCAGGCTTCACAGACCAACTCCATTCATTCACTTATTTTCAATGGGAAAGGGGGAGTGAGACACAGTCTCAGGAAGTCCTTCACCCGAGAGAAAAACAGCTCTCAGAATTGTTCCTTTGTGTTGGTAGTTTCCAAGGTTGTCTGGAATTCCAGTTACTGGAATGAAACACGTTTACCTTTCCTTCTATTACTCCATTGTCCAGTAACAAACCTTAAAAGAATTTATTACGTGTTTGACTGTTCTTATGCACCTGTTTGTGTTAGTTGTATATTGGGGATTTCCTAAAACTTTTGTTTGATTTAATTGTTAGTAGCCAATTTGTGGTAAATATAAATTTTAATTACATAAGCTATGAGCAAATGGCACTTTTTGAGGCAATCATAATTCTGGGGTTTTATTACAACAGGAAAATTAAATGATATTAAAGATGGATTCATCTCACAATCACAAATACCTTTTCCTTAATAAACCGGGACTTTTCTTAAGTCTCAATATAGAAGTTTTGATTATATAATAAAAGCAATTCCATCAGGGCTGGTAATGCCCCAACAAGACAGTGTTTCATTGACTGAAATCCCTTAAACACCCTACCATGAATGTATGCTATTGGTAACTGCTTTCCAGCATGTACCCACTGTACGTAAAACATCTTTCTCTCCTACATATACCATATGCTCATATACATTAGACAAGCGAATCCACACAAGGAGCTAGCCTTACTATCAGGCAAAGTGAGGCAGCCAGGTTACTGTATTTAGGTAGGCTAGTCCTTGGATGACAGATGCACAGTCAATGTTTGGTCAAATCAAGTTTGGTTTAACCCTGCTAGAGGCTTTGCTAACATAAATTTCAAGGCCGCGTTCCACTGTCCTGAATTGACAGGGATAGTCCCAATTAATCATCTGCCATCCTATATTTTCAGCTGCTTTAAAAAGTCCCAGTTTCTTTCTCCCTCTCTCCTTTTCCTCACCATTTTACAATTTCAGTTAAACAAGTTCAAAGTGCAAAGGTAGTTAGCAATCCATTAACTCAGCAGTGGGGAGTGCTGTGGAATAGGTGCAACCTTCCAGATAGGCTCACGCAAAAGCAAATGGCTACAGTTTTTCCCACCTTTCGGGTTCTTTCTTACTAATAACTTCCCCATTTTGACTACACTCTGATGTTATTCAGCTGATCTGTGAAATGTTGGAGGATAGGTTATGGCTACCTTCATAGCAGGATGAAGCCATGAAATAGACATTTGCAGAATCTGTTACTCCTTTTTTCATTATTGACTTGTAGGTATGGGAAGAGAAACATGCAGGAATTTCTGTATCAGGTATAAATAATTTGGCTGGCACTGGGTACTATGCATGTTGACAGGTTGCAAAGATGGGGAGAGGTTGCTATTGGCTACTCTACCTCAGATATGCCAGGATCTTGGGCTATCCTATATACATGCCATCTGATAGCACTGTCATCTGATAAGAATAACTGGGACAATATATATTGCCTGCTCTCACAGAGATTGTAAACCTTCTGGTCTTGACCTATAGACTTGATTACATTATATTACAGTTCTGTTCTGCTTGAAATATGGGATGGGAGAACCAAAGCCACCTCACAGTAGTAATAGTTTGTAACAAATTAACCAGACCTGCTGACCCCATGGCATTACCACAAGGAAGAATTAACCTTCTCTACCCATGCATCAGTCTTCAAGATCAAAGGACAGGAGGCCTCATTTTTGAGACCAGATTAAAAAAGAAAGTCTCCCCCTCCCCTTCTTATGATGAACTCACTGTAAAACAAGGAAAGATCTGTGTCTCCTGGGGCTGTTATCACTGTAAGATCGGGATGATTAATGTTCTTTTCTGATCTGCCTGGAAGATAAGCTTTGAAAAGCATAAACAACAATAATTTCAAAGAAGGAAATTAGAATATTGGGGGAGAAAACTTTTCTCAGGTTTCCACTTTTTGTTGTTTAGCAGAATCACTACTATCTGATCTTCCTTAATTGTTGTTATGTGCTTTCAAGTCATGTCTGACCTATGATGATTCTAAGGCAACCCTGTCACACGATTTTCTGGGGCTGAGAGTAGGCAATGTGCTCATGGTCACCCAGATGGCCTTGTGGCTAAGTGGGAATTCAAAAGCTGTTTTCCAGAGTTCTAATTCAACAGTCAAAGCACTACATCATGCTGGCTCTCCTCTTCCTTACAATCCTGCCTCCATTGTAGTGGAAAAGTAATACAGTAGAGTCTCACTAATCCAAGCCTCACTTATCCAAGCCTCTGGATAATCCAAGCCATTTTTGTAGTCAATGTTTTCAATATATCATGATATTTTGGTAATAAATTTGTAAATACAGTAATTACAATACAACATTACTGTGTATTGAACTACTTTTTCTGTCAAATTTGTTGTATAACATGAAGGTTTGGTGCTTAATTTGTAAAATCATAATGTAATTTGATGTTTAATAGGCTTTTCCTTAATCCCTCCTTATTATCCAAGATATTCGCTTATCCAAGCTTCTGCTGGCCCGTTTAGCTTGGATAAGTGAGACTCTACTGTACTTCTGAAACACAATCATACAGGCTATACTGGCTGGTAGATTTAGTTGCTAAAGTCATGTCTGACTTATGATGGTTCTAAATCTTTTCCTCAAACCGTGTGCATTACCACATTGCCCATGGCTCCCTCACTGGACAACAGTGGCTTACATGGGAGTCTGTTGAGAGAAAAGAAGTGAAGCATTAGTGGAGAAACAAGGAAGAAGGAAAAGGTGGCAACTGCCTGCAGAAGAAAAGCTAACGCAGAAACCGGCTGTATCCTTAGCGAAAATAAACACCTGAAGTGCCTTCAGAATATCAAAAGACCAAGAATGGGCCAGGAAAAGCTTTACTATCACAAAGAAAGTAAACATTCTTTTTGGAAACATAAAGCAGTAGATACTGTTTGATCTCAGCTTATTATTCTGACTCTGTTATTGGTCAGACATCTCCCACACCTCCTGTGGAAATATTTTTACTTAAAAGAAGGAGCAAAAAAGGGGGAGAAGAATGAAATTCCAACAGTTGATTCAATTTGCTCTGCCTATACAATTGTGTTTTCTTTTGAGCACACCCTCCGAATATTTTTGGATCATCAAGCCTTTCTGGTCTTCCTTGTTTACATGTCTTGTGCTGGTGTGGCTACCTTATGTTCAGAACTCTTTCCAATTTCCACACTTTAAGATGAACACCAGGAGAGGGAGATGACCATCTTAAAAACACTCTGTATTACTTACAGCCAAACAACAAATATTCAAGTGAACATCTGGGCCATCAAACCAGAATGGCCTCTCTTGCAAATTATACGGATCATCCCATGCAATGAAATGAAACCTCACTTACATTGATGCTTTGGGTTTTTGTGCAAATCTTGTAAGAGCTATCCAAGGTGTTGAACCTTATTACCAAAATAGATCAAGCACTTTGGGAACTTCATTTAAAGGCAAGACTAAAATTTGGAATGAGCTAAAACTCAGTGGGATCCCCATTCCACTAATATCAATGTCACAGACTGAGTAGAGATGGTTCAAACTACTTTTCATATGCACAGCTGTCAGCAACACATGCTAGCATACTCAGCACATGTTATGGAAGTGTGTATTGTTAGAGCTATGAAGGGATGTCCATCCTAAGATAAAGAAACTCACTCCACATAGAATGAACTTTCCTGCTAAAGACTGAGAATAGGGAATAGTAACATAGGCTTCCTCTGTTTCATGCCAGGGGTGGTCCTGGGTTGAATGTCATTCTAGAGATGAAATGCTGTGCACTTTACAATGATGCAAAGGTGGGGAACCAAGAAATTCTCTCTCTCTCTCTCTCATGTCTGTTTCAAAGCTGATGGGCACAAGGAAATGGGATAACTTCATTATGGCTGCCTACTTTTGTACAATGACAGGGCTGCAACTCATATAAACAGAGACAGGGTATTTCTACAAACATGGCTATTTCTGATTTTTGTTTGTTTACTCTCCAACCACTTTGTAGATGTGCCTAATTTGGTATTTTGCAATCTGTGTATGGAGACACTCATTTTGTGGATACAAAACCAGCTATTTCAGACATATTCACTGCATGGGGGAGAGAGAACTGCAAGACTAGCATTTACCACTACTATTAAGCCTCTGAATGTACACACTGGTATGTATACATGGAAGACATCAATTCTGGGAATTTCCTCAAACTATCATAAAGAAACCAATGCTAATAATTCCAGAAGAATACACAGCTTCTCATTTGGATTGAAATGCATAATTTATATCAGAATGGAACCCTAAAGCCAATGCACTGCCATTCTGAGTTCCTTTACATTTCTGTGGACTAGAAATTATTTATTTATTTATTTATTAGCTACATTTATATGCCGCCCTTCTCACCCCGAAGGGGACTCAGAGCAGCTTACAAATTAAATTTACATACAATATTATATTAGCATAGTACAATACTGTAATTTTTAATTAATTTCTAATGGCATTTTGTCACATGTAGTCAGCATTTAGATGTTATTTAAGATAGTTTTGGATTTAAGATAGTTTTAGGCAAGGGTCCACCTGAAAAAAACCAATAATGGATTAATCTGTACCAGTGGAGGTAGAGGCTTCTTGCTCCCACCACAAATTGGCAGACATTTGGGGGTTTGATGGGCCCTCAAGGGTTGCATACAGCTGCAAATCTTTAGAATGGTAAAAGAGCAATACTGTCTGATAGAGTTTGTGTGATGTATTTTTAATCTGCTTTTAGTATTTCTGATTTACACATTTAGAACTAATTTGCAATCAGTTTTAGTTAATTGTGAAATCAGAAGTCATGTGTTTTTGGAGTAGAGAGAAACTGGGACATGTGGCTTGACAGTATTTCTCAAAAATCCCAAGGGGAAAAAAGTTTAAAGTATCCAATTGTTGTTTCTCGAGACAGGAAGAGATCCTAATGGCATTAAGTCCAATGAATGCATATAATTTTGTAGAGAAAGGGGAAATATAGTCAAATCACCACATCAGCAGTTTTTGCATCTTTAAAGAATTTCTACTTATCAGTTGTAACAGTGAACATGGGAAGCAAGCTTGCTCCAAGTTATCCAAAACTGTGCTATTTATTCACTTGAACATAAAAGCTCCACAGGAGACTAATTTCCCATGCACACTTACATACCTGATAATCTTGGATAAGTTTAAGAGGAAAAAAAATTGAGGCTCATCCCTATGAAGTCCCCATATTTAAACCACCATGGTGGCAAAAGTAAAGCCAAGAAAACCAAGCTAGATGTGCTTATATTTGCATTCTTGGATATCATGTTTCCAAATGTCCTGTGGCAAGCCTTAAGCCCATTTTAAGTCTTTGTTATTCTGCTCCGTTGGTAAATTCCATTCTACACATTTCTTAACTGGCAAAGGTGCAAAAAGCTTTGCTTTGGTCTACTGGGTTTTGAAAGTATTAGATAAATTAACTTGGAAAGAAGCTGAGGCCTTGCAGTGAAGCATGTTGGAACTGTGATTGCTAGATAAAAAGTGGTGTTCAACTGCCAGCAATTTTATATAGGAGACCTCAATAAAGAAATGTTTAGTTTGCCATTTAGCCTCTAAAACGTTACTGTTTTGGCCTATGAATCCCCCAGCCAGCATAGTGAGTAAGTGATTCTGGGTATTATATTCCAAAAAAAAGGTAAACTTCCCAAACTCTGTTTAGGGTTAAATCAAATGGGGCTTTAAAACACTTATGTGGGTGAACAGGATGGTTGGCCATTGCTAAGCCCATGCTAAGGACCACAGTGATCAGTCCCCATGTTCAGGTCATTTCAAGTGTTATCACAGCTGCACAGGTGTTGCCTTTGGAAAAGCAGTTCCCGTGGGGTTATGATAATGCTAAAGAGCTTCTCAGCAAGCATGCAAAAATATCAAATACTGTGGCATCTATGGTTTTACTTACAATGAAGTAAACCTCAATTAAACTCAATGAACTTTTCTCATGTTAACAAGTTCAGAATCAATACCCATTTGTTTTGGGGCCAGAAGACCAGGGTATAAGTTTCTGTTCAAACAAGTCCTCACTGGATCAGCTCTAAAGCATGGGAGCGAACCTCCTTTACTCTTAAGGACCATGCAGTGGGGGAAGTATGTAAGACCCACCCACTCCTCACATTGCCTCCCCTCTTAAGGCATCTCCCCTTAATTATGTTGAAGTTTTCTGTTAAATTTCAATTCCATATTTTCACTGGGAAAAACTGCACTCTGGGCAGCTACAATATCACTAAAATGAATGATAAATAATAATAATAAAATTTTATTTATATACCACCCTATCTCCTCAGGAAGACTTAGGGTGGTTTCCAACATAAAGCAAAACATTCAATTGACCATACAACAATGTGTACATAACAAACATAATAAACATAATAAAACAAGAACATACAATTCAAAACAATCCACAAAAGTTAAAATCCAGTTTCAATAGGCTCCATCAACAGGTTCAATATACTAGAGCTTCAGAGTGGACATGGTCAACTACGAATTAAACGATAAAATAATTAAATCATTATTACAAACAATGTCACTCTAAATTAGTCCTAGTAAACATCAAAACAGTTTCAAAGGTCAGTTTGGAAAGATGTATCTCAACCCTTCCTACAACCTACAAGACTAGAAGTTGATCACAAGGGAAGGGGCACCTTCCACAGTCTGGGAACAATATAAGTGACAGTTTGATTCTGCTTTCCCATCAAACATCTCTCCACAGGAGATTGTCTTCTTCAGAGGTTCTCAACATTTGGACAGGCTTACAACAAGCCAAGCAATTTAAGCCAAACACCTGAGCTATTAAAACCCGTTATTTGTTATCAAATCAACTTTGACTTATGGCGACCCTATGAACAAGAGACTTCAAAAATCACATTTGCATGTTTTCTAACTGCTAAGTTGGAAGAAGCTGGGGCTAATAGCGGGAACTCAACCCGCTCCCTGCATTCGAACTGCTGACCTTTCAGTCAGCAAGCAAGTTCAGAATCTTAGCAGTTTAATCTGTTGCACCACCAGGGGCTCAGAACTATATTACAAGGTGGAATTCTATTGCCTTGAATTTGCTTTTGATATTTAATTTTTTTGTTTTGTTTTTACTGAAAGATTATTTTTCTTCACTTATTTGTTATCCCATCCTTCCTCTACTTTGTTCATAGCAGTAAACATGGTGGAGTTGGCCTTTCTATTAGGCAGTGTGATGGGGCAACCTCTGAAAGAAGATGCTGGAGCACAAAAATAGCAACAAGATGTTGAAGCAAAGTGCTATGTGGGCCCTGTGCCCTGTCTTGGGCCACTAAAACTTCCCTGCCACCTAAAAATGCTATGGGGAAAGAACCATGTGGGAAGAAAATTCAACTGCCAGAACAACTAGCTTCTGCCCTGTGCAGTGGCAGAGATGCCATTTTGGGTTTCACCTGACACAAGAAATATCTAGAACCAGCATATGCTCTCCAGTACACATTATTCTCACTAGAATACTCTGCAGTAAGCAAAACACTGGTGAATATGGGTCAGGCACTGATAAAGCTTTGGGGCCAAGTAGGTCAAGCCCTGACACTCTAGCACCTATATCCTCAAACTGCGGCCCATCCAACTGTATGAGCTTCCAATTCCCAGAATTCCTGACCATTGAACAAGCTGGCTAGGGCTTCTGGGAGCTGGAGGCTCAAACAGCTGGAGAGCCATAGTTTGAAGATGCCTGCTCTAGCCCAAGTGTGAGTGCCCTCTGGCACACAGAAAGCCACCCAACCCCATTTTCAGCTCCTGAGGGTCTCTGAAGGGTTGTGTCATGCCATCACAGCCTCCATGTTGGGCAACCTGGAGTGATGTCACATTATCTTTCAATCCTCAATGTTTGAGTCTGGGGACCATCTTGCAATGATATGTCTTGGCAGAACTGAGTTGGATTTTAGTCAAACAATTTGCTAGGGTGTTGGTGTTGGAGAAGGTCAATGGGAGTCCCAAGAGCTGTACCAGCCACTTCCATGGCTACACAGTGTCTACTTCTGTTCTGGCCAATCTAGTCCAGTGACCCACATCTTCAGCAGCGTTTCACTGAGTAACGTGTATAAGATGGAACCCAAAATTGAAAAACAAGCACATTCACAACAAATCATAAAATATTGCTTCTTCTAGGCATGTTTAACTATATTTTTAACTATCTTAAAAAAACCCCAACACTCACTTTAAAAACAGCTCTATAGAAATAACTGAATGTACCTGGAAAACAGCCATGATGTAACACAGTACATTTCCCCACCGTTGGGGGTTTGAAACCTTTCATATACAATTATTCTAATGTGCAGTTAACACCACATAAAAGAGCCTGCACAAAAAACTCAGACACAAGGTACCCATCTGGTGACTGAACAAAATATTTAAACACACAAGCTCCTTCCAGTTGTGAAGAAGATCATATGCAAAGCAGGTCTGAACACTCCATCAAGTTACATAGCTAGCAGCAAGAGCTATGTAGCAGCACAGACTGTTCCATGGTTTTAATTGTTACTTCATTGCCAACTTCTATGAAAGGGGACCTGAACTGTAAAAATGAGAAAGTGACAAGAAAGAAAATATTATGGGGTTACTTAAAAGAACCTCTAAAACATTTTGGTCTGTTAACCAGAATGAAGCAGCAAAATCAAACTGAAATGTTTCCAGCTGTTTGGCATACTAACCCCCTGGACGTTTTTCAACTAGGTACTTGGACAAGAGGAACTTAAATATACTGCCCATAAGATGCCTGATGAGATTGCTATGCTGATAACTGGCACAAGTGATTGATTTTACTGTTCAAGCAGGCAAAATAACCACTTGCGGTTTTGAGCCCCGATAGCTTATCAGTCATTTCCCTTCTTTTTCAGTTCATCTATTTTCCACGTTATGCTTGAACAGCATTTCTCCTCAGGCCAATGCAATATCCACATTTTACTCTTCTTTTCTCAAAGCTCACAAAGACTTCTTGCCTGGACGAGCATTTCTCACCATGTTTGTTATAACTTTTTAACATTACCTCTCCACTTTTCCTTTACATGTAAACTGTTCTGTGAGGTTGAAACCATTCTGAAGGGATTAGATCACTGTAATCTTCCAAGTGACATAAATGCTCACGTTAAGTAATTATTGTATATTTCTAAGTGTTTGCCTCACTCCACCTAAAAGTAGGGCCGGTCCTGCCATTGGCCCATGTAAGTCCAACAGAAAGAGAACAGATACTGAGTATCATTGTGTGCATGTTTTCTACACAGTTGACTTCCTACTGGCAGGGGAAGGGCAGATAATGTCCAGTGAAGGTGTCATTCATCACTCCCTCTCTCCACACAAGATAAGCCTACTTAGACTATTTCAGAGTTGTATTAAAATTGTCCATCTTTTCTCCCTCTTCAAGCATAGAGCTTGAACACTAGGGGCTTTTTTTCCATAACAGCCCAAACTGTATAGTTCCAGTCCAAGAGATTAAGCTGGTTCCATGCCTCCCTTGAATTTTAGACATGCAGTAAAAACTCTATTGTTTCACCAGGACTTTTGCTTCTGAAATTGGTTTTAGAGTTGTTTTTTAAAACATGTTCTATTTCAGGTTTTGGCTTTGAGGATGTTGTGTGTGTGTTTGCACAATGCTCTGAGGGCCCTGGTGGGCAGGGAAGTGATACATATGGAGACTTTTAATAAATGACTTATACTTTGTGTGGGCTGTTGGATTTGCTGTGGCAGCCAGAAACATGGCTTTGATAAGGAAAAAAGGCACCAATTAATATGGGTTTCCCCATTTCACACACTTCAACAGCCTCAGAGTGATGGTGGGTGGGAGTTTTTCCAGGACAGCAGGACCTGCATCTGTCTATAATTTCAGAAAGACACAAAACACTCATACCACTACTACCACTACCCACTACCCACACACACTTTTCTTTCCATCTACCACGTGTAAGATGAGAGCAAAGGAGACAGAAAGCTTGCTACCACAACATTTTGTCACAAACTAATCCATGCCCTAGCAGTCCTTCCTCCTCCCAGCCCTTAAGTTCACCTTCACCTGATCTCTGTGACGTTCAAATTAATGAATTCATATATGATGGCTTTCACATCAGTTGGGAAGTGAACCTTTTCCAGGTTTTTAGTCTGAACTGTAAAGGAGCTGTTTAAAGTGCTAGTCATAGTTTTCGGCATAGGATACAATACCCAGGAGAGTTCCATTAAAGTTCTGAGTAAACCCTCGATCTGAACCACTGGAAGCCACAATCCTTTAAATTGTGTAAGACAGGCATGCTTCTGCCCACTGCATCTTAATAAAGAATATAAAATTCAGAAAGGTTGTAGAACACAGCAATCAAAATAATTAAGTGATTTATGCAAATCTCCCTGTAAGCAAAGTTTATGATGTTGGGATTCATTATTTTAGAAAGCCTAAATCCTCCATATCTGTTGATTTGATTTTGAAGATTTAATTATTCACAGAGTTGATTAAATTTTTTTTTCTGGTAATCACAAACTCCCCCAGTATGGCTCTATGGTCAATTGCCACCACAAGTTGACTATTGAATCATGTTGGAAGGTCTAGTGATTCCTCCAGAGATATCTCTCAGGCTGAAAAAGACCCAGAATTTTAATTCATTTTAAGAACAACAACAAGGATCCTGTGCCCCTAATCCCAGCAAATGGGGTGGGCTGACTGTATGCTTATTTTGGAATCTATAAGAGAAGCATATGTATTTGTGTGTCGAGTGAATGTCAATAGGTAGCTTTCTCCCCCCACCCACCTCCTCTATGTTTAATAGAATCAGACTCTGAGGTTATCAAGCTGAATGCGAGGAGTGACAAAAGTCTTTCTCAGACACTATACAGTTAAACAATGGAATTTATTCCTCTGTGATGTTATGGTGGACAACATCTTGGATGGCTTTGAAAAGGGATTAGACAAATCCTCGTGGAGGATAAGCTATCAGTGGCTGCTAATTACTCCAGCTACATGTCCAGTCTAGCTTTGAATACCAGTTGTTGGGGGATGGTGTGTATGCCTGATGCTAGGGTAATGTATAATCACTGTAATAAAGATAGGCCCTTCAGTGTGCATTATAGCAGACGCTGCCCTGCCCACGTGCGTTGGCCTTCTGCATAAGGAACACAGCAGAGCCATCATGTCCTTTTCAAGTGAAACAGCCAGACCTGCTGAGCAATATATGAAAACAAACTTAGAAGACCAAAGGAGAGATTGTTAATATTACTCACCCACCCAAAATAAACTTTTTTTTTTTACAAAAGTCAGATCTCTGTTGTAGGCTTCTTCAAAACAACCACTGCAAGAGTGAAGAAAGAAGCAGGTCTGAATGGCCTTGGAGTCATGCCCTCCCAGTAGATAGGAGACAGACACAGAGATAGAAAGGCCCATGGGAGTACAAAGGCTGAAGCCCAGAAAAGCTCCTGGCAGAGAGCTGAAAGGAAAACCAATGCAAAGGGACAGACCCCTGGTAGAGGAGAAATGCCTCCCCCTCTTGAGCGTTGTTTTCCAGCTTCTTCAAGCCCAAGGAAATGACAATTTCCTGCTATGGGGTACTCTCAATTTCCCAGATTGGCACTGATTTTGGGAAATGGTACAGTGTAAATAGCTGATGAATAAAACCCACAGACAAGAGGGAGCTTCAAAGAGCCTTGGGGAAACTGCAATCAGCAGACAGGAGGGGCATTTAGGTTAACAGGCAAACGAAACAGGAATAACAGTGTAATTGGATGAAGAGTTAACTGTCTACAAAAAGAAGATGACCACAACTTTAAGATCACAATGTGGGGCGGGGTGACAGTCGGGAATGTCTGGATCATTATCACAATTCCCTGGGGCTGGAGCGAAACCAAGCTAAACCTGAAGATGGGAAATACTACCTTAGGAAACTGGTCCCTTTTGGCCTGGAATATCCTTTGTCATGAACTTCAGAGGATGGCACAGCTAAGGCAGAGGCAAGGGTTCTCCCATCTAAATACTAACCAAAGTTGACCAGGCTTAGTTTTCAAGAAGAGATGGTATCTGGTACCCAAAGGGTATTTAGGCCTTAACAACCACTGGATTAGAATTAGAGAGCTGGCCAAGTCTGACAATGGCTCTCAAGACAAATCGTTCCTCTACAGGAACTATAAGAACCTGAATGTAACACCAGGAAATCCTGCTCCTCCTGATGCTTCCTCAGAACAACTAAGCAAAAGTTCCAGCCCTGCTCTTTAGGATTACGATAGTTCAGTCTAAATTTTCTTCTTCCTGTAATATTGATGTCAGGTTGGTGTCTTAGATGCCACAGCGCCAACAAAGGAACTGGAAGATACACCCACCTTTCAGCTACTTGTACTGACTTGCTGATTTCTAGCACTCCTATCCTCTCTTTGGCACTGTTCAAATCAGGCTGAAAATTACCTGTATTCAATTCCTTGGAAGAAGAACCAAGAAAGTTACTTTGTAAAGTATACTGATTATCCCAAGCTCGTCTCCCCCACAGGATGGTTAGCTACTATTGCAGTTATCATTTGTGCTGCAGGAGGAATGACATTTGCCTTCGTTACATAATTACAATGTAACAATTATGCCTTAGTTGTTGCCAATAATTACAAGTAAAACTTGTTATTTTGAATTAGTCGTTTCCAAGTTCCACCAGCAAATAAATCCCCGTTTCTAGATAATTGCATTTAGGATTACAGTCTGGGGCCAACTTTGGAGAATGACTGAAGGCCATATCTTCTAAGGTTTTAACTATATTTGATGCAGGAAGCTAAAAAGACATTTTAAAGCTTGGATTTTTCCAAATCTGAAACACATTGAAAACTGAGAGTGGGCACCAGTCTTTAGTATGTAGCTTACACAATGTAACAAGAATCCATTTTCAAATAGATTTTCTCTCTCTCTGCAAAGTTAACCCATAGCTATAAAATATTTTAGAGGGAAATTATTTTCAAGAAAAGAGAGGACATTACTCTCATTTCAAAAGTTAAAGAAAATAGAAGCCTATGTTGACTGAAAAGATGACCAGATGAAAGTGAGATAGTAAAAGGGCATCTGAATGAAACAGTAAGCTTGAAGAAAACTCTCACTGGTTGCAGCACCATCTGTCCACACACACATGTACTGTATACATTTTAGGAACCACATGATAGGCTTCTATTTAGATAATAAAAAAGGAAACTTTTAATCCTAAGAACGACGCTGACAAATGTGAAAGCATTCAGGCAGTGTCTGTGAAATCTTCAGAATTAGGCTTTGCTGTATATATATATACAGCACAATTCAAAGTGCTGGCTTTAGCCTATAAAGTCTTAAAAAGCTCCAATCCAACTTACCTGTCCGAACATATCTCCCTCTATGAACCAGTTCATAGATTAAGATCTTCCGGGGAGGTCCTGCTCTCGGCCCCACAGACCTCACAGGTGTGACTAGTGGAGATGAGGGACAGGGCCTTCTCGGTGGTGGCCCCACAGTTGTGGAACTCCCTCCCAAGTGAGATCAGGCCGGCCCCCTCCCTCCTGACATTTAGGAAAAAGCTAAAGACTTGGCTGTGGAATCAGGCATTCAGCCCATCACAGGAATATCTAAAGTTAAAGTTGAAAGGGTAATGACCCAGGACTGTTTACAGACAATGGCTATGTCTTTGTGTGATATATGATGTTATTTTATGTGATGTGTTTAATAATGTTTAATGTTTTATTGGGGGAGGGTCAACTTTGATGTTTTATGCTGTTTTTTATTGAGGGCATTCAATTGTTGCCAACACTGTGAACTGCCTTGAGTCCTCTTCGGGGTTGAGAAGAATGGTATATAAATACCACAAATAAATAAATAAATATTTGTTGTAGAATTTCTGTTGGTAAGGAAATTATTATTATTATTATTATTATTATTATTATTATTATTATTATTATTAATAATAATTCATTTCTACCCCACTTTTATATCCCACCATATATCTAATTCCTTCTCTTCCTTCTAGATATTAAATTCATTATGAAATCTGAAGCAATATCTGTAGCTTTTACTTAATTAGTCAACAAACCCAGTTTTTGTTGGACAGAGTCCTTCCCTTAATCTCTGGAGGAAGTTTTCTTTACTATTTGTATCCTGTTCCCCAACCAAGCCACGGCCCCCAAAGCAGTTTACAATCCAGCTGATTAAAAATGTATGAACTGCATATATTTTAAAATTCCATTTTACATCATGAACTAGAAACACAACAAAAGTAAATAAATGGCATTGCCAACAATCATAAATCCACATTCCCTTACATTAGGAAGCAAGGGAAGATTACTTTATATGAGGTACTTTGCAGAAGGCAGGGCAGGGGTGGGAATGATGTGGGCCTCCAGATGTTGTTGAAAAGCTACTCCCAGCATTCATTACCACTACTAGTGAGTGTGGGTTGCTGGAAATTGAACTATAACAGCATATGGAGATATGCATGGCTCCAATGCTGGTGGGACATGGGAAATGAAAATCTTCCCAAGAATAAAAATGTAAAGAGAGAGAGGTATTATTGTCTGTCTAAAACAGGAAAAAATAGATGATAATGCTGTGCCTCCTTGGCTTAGGAGTCCCATGTGTATGGATAACACTTTTATTTGGATAAGAATGCACTATACCTCAAACGACAGAGGGGGGTGTCTCCAGGGTATGTCAAGGATAGCAAATGTGGGATTCCAGGGAGAAGCTGGGCAGGAGAATCCCAGAGCAAAGAGGGCATAAGCATCCCAAGCTAATGTAATGCTTACAGCTGCTTTCTCAACCCCGAGGCCTCTTTAGGTGTGTTAAGTTACAACTCTAATAACTTCTAAGGTCCATACTGTCTGTGGACAAGGGGAATTGACATCCACCAGATGTATGGACTACACACTAGGTATACAGATGCCAGTGCGCAGCACAGTAGGGTTGATGGTGGAGGAGAGTATTTTCAAAGGCTTGTGTCCTCAAATGCCATTATATCAATCTACATCTTCTCTCTACTCACCTTTGCCCTAATATGTTGCTTCAGAGATCCGCAGGATCTCTTGAGCACAACAGCAAGGGTCTATATCAGGAGTCCCCAGACTAAGGCCCGTGGGCCAGATGTGGCCCTCCAAGATCATGCATCCACCCTCCACCACAAACTTTGAACTTGAAGGCACACAACAACACATCTAATTAACTTGACTATCTCATCAGTCAAAAGCAGGGCCACACTTTCCATTGAAATACTGGTAAGTCCAAGTTGGTTAAAATTGTTTTTCATTCTTTCATATTTTTTGCATTAGAAATAAGATATGTGCAGTCAGGCCTGTAGCCAGGATTTTGTTTTGGGAGGGGCTGGGATTTTGGTTCGAGGGGGGGGGGTGGGTGAGTCTGAGCGGGAGAGGGTCTACCCTAGCAAACCTTTTGTATTGTTATCCCAATACCCCCATGCATATGGGATATATTGAGCATGGTGATCAGATCATGATATGAATAAACATAACAGTTTAAATACTAAATGTAAGGCCTTCTCGCAGACCACTCTGAGAATTTGGGGGGGGGGGGCTGAAGCCCCTCAAGCCCCCCCCTTCCCGGCTACATGCCTGTGTGCAGTGTGCATGGGAATTCATTCATGTTTTTTCAAACTATAGTCCACTTCCCAACAGTCTGCGGAACTGTGAATAGGCCCTTTCCTTAAAAAGTTTGAAGACCACTGGTCTACATGCATTAGACCAGGGGTCCCCAAACTAAGGCCCGGGGGCCGGATGCGGCCCTCCAAGGTCATTTACCTGGCCCCCGCCCTCAGTTTTATAATGTAATATTTTATATCAGTTTTAATAATATAATATATTGTATATACATATAATATTGATAATAATCTTATGTTATACAATATAATACTAGTAGTAATACCATATAATAATATTAATTATATGTTATATATTACATATTATATAATAGTATAGTGGTATAGTTCAATATAGTAATGTATAATGCTAATATTGTGTTACACTTTCCATTGAAATCCTAAAAGGTTTATGTTGGTTAAAATCGTTTTCATTTTTAAATATTGTATTGTTCTTTCATTGTTGTTGTTGTTGTTGCACTACAAATAAGACATGTGCAGTATGCATAGGAATTTGTTTGTATTTTTTTTAAAATGATATTTCGGCCCCTCAACAGTCTGAAGGATTGTGGACCGGCCCTCTGCTTAAAAAGTTTGGGGACCCCTGCATTAGACAGTTAGGTCAGTGTGGTACCACTTTAACTGCTGTGGTTGCATCCCATGAAATTTTGGAATATTAAATTTGGGGAGAATTCTCAGCTTGAAAGTGCTAGGGTTGTATGGTTCAGCAGGATGCACTACAGATCCTTGCAGAGAATTTCAAGTGCTTTACCAAACTATAAACCTAATAATATGACTCTGTAGTGCAGATACATAACAAGTAGAGATCAAATTTACTTTCCCTCGCCGCCTGAGTCTGGAACTTGGGAGAAAGGTGGAGTATCCTCTTTGAGTCAGAAGGTCTGTGAGGTATGACAGAAAAACAGAGCCCATTCCCCCATGTCCCCTGTGCATGTCAGAAGGTTCAGGAGAGGGTCTCTTTCACACTATGTTATTATAAAGCTTTGATTGCACTAACTACTATGGATGCACCCCATGGAATCCTAGGGTTTGCAGTTTGGGAAGGCACAAATGTTTAGTCAAAAAAGAATTAAAAATACTTCACATAACTGAAAATCCCCAAATTATATGTAACTAGCTGTGCCCGGCCACGCGTTGCTGTGGCTAGGACTTAATTTTTCTTTTCTTTTTGTTGTGTGAATGTAGAGGCGTGGATGAGAGGTTGTGCTGTCAATTTTCGAGGTTGTGGGGCATTTAGTTTAGTTGTTTTGTCCGGTGCCGTGATTCCATTACCCTTTTATATATATAGATGGAGCCACGCAGTTAAAGTGATACTTAAGTGGAGGAGAAGAGAAAGAGTAAGGTCCCCATCACACTACACAAAGTGCTATTATTCTACTTTTCCTGCCATAGTACATTGTATGGAATCATGGAAAATGCAGTTCAGAGAGGGGCATTTAGAATGCCCTTCCAGAAAGCACTTGGAGACCCCTAAACTAGCATTCCAAAGAATGTTGAAGTGGGATGTAGTGCTTTAACTGTGTAGTTCTAGTGTCCAAAGTGGCAACCACTGAAATTGCTTCCTACTGAGTCCAACCAGATCTTGCAGATCTCTGCTAAAAACCTTCTTGTTTCTTCAACAGCTTTTAGGGAGCCAACTAATTGGGGGGGAGGGGGGGACAATATAGTGCAATCAAAAATGTGTGTGTGTGTGTGTGGGGGGGGTACATTACTGAAAGTTGCATATAAATGCAAAAGCATGGACAATACTGAGATGAAGGATATCCGGCCTAAGAATATCATAGAGCTGCACTGGAGCACCTAGAAAATGCCTACAGAACATATTTTGTCAGATGTGGATGAATGAAACTGCGGGTGCAGGGGTAATCTTTTTCTTTCCACTGGTTTTTATTTAAATGCATAGAAACACGTTTCTGAAACATCAGCAACTTCAATGCAACTTGACAAATGCTACACAACAAAAACTTCACATCACAAAAGATGAAGAGAAACAAAATCAAAATTATTTATTTTGTCAGCTTTCCCAAATAAATGCTTTCTGAAAAATGTGTGTGTGTGTACGTGTGTGTGTGTGTGGAAAGACTCAACCTTTCCATGCGTATACAACTTTACTTTCCACTGTTCAGTTTCATGTAACTCCAGAGTACCCCACAGAGATGACAGGACTCCCACATAATCTGTTTGTCATAGCAACTTAGGAAATGGACATGGGCTGCTACTACTGTCCTTATTCCTGGGCAGACCTCTGCTATCTGTAACATGATCTACAAGAGAGGAACCTGTACGGTCACAACAGCTGTGCAGTAACCAAAGACTTTCCACTATCTCATTATACGTGTGGTGGAGGATAAGAAGCAGCACTGGAGTACATGAATTGTACTCCAGTAGTTCTCTCAACTGAGAACAGGATGAGAGTGAGATTTGTCATATTATTATTTTTAGGTGAGTCCAGCCCTTTGACTTCCACCCACTGGGGAATGCTGCTGGAGAATCAGGTGCAGTGCCAAGGCCACTGTTTATGACAGCACTTCCTGCCAGCCCTTCCTGTATTAATTGTTTTTTCGTCAGAAAAACAAATCTCAAATAAATTTGTAAATAAGGGTGCAAGCATTTTCTAAGTATGAAGAGAAAGATTGTGTGCCTTCAAGTCATTCCTAACTTATGGTGAACGTAAGGTGATCCTACTACAAATTTTTCTGGGGCTGAGAGTGTATGATTTACTCAAGATCACCAATGGCTTTCCATGACTGAGCAGAAAATTTACCCTGTTCTCTAGAGAGTCATAGTTCAATGTCTCCATGTTCAAAAGTTTGGGTCTTAATCAAATAACTATCCACATATCCCATCATTGCATACAAGTTAAGAGGACCTCATTCATAGATATTTTTGCTTGCAGCTGTTGCAGCAGCTCACCTAACTGAAGTTTTGGAAATGAACAAGAAAACTTGCCTTTGTTATCTGCTGCAGCCTACTGCACCCATTTCAGTCTACCCATTCACTCTAGAAATTGTGACTTCTACTCTAAACTGAATAGGGAACATGGTTTTTGAAATAAATGCTGGAGCAAAAGAAAGCTTTTTTTAAAAAAACTGCCTTAATACAGAACTAGTAGGTGTAGTGAAACTTAGCTTTCTTCTTTCACTGATGGTTTCTATTGATGCTATTACGATCATCAGAAAGCAAGACCACAGTTGCTCACAAGTTCTCCCTACACTTATGCATATTCTGAATCTTTGTCAAAGATGTAGATTTTGTCTGGGTTTATTTCTACACATCATTTTCCTGGCTTCAGTACAGTTGACTTTTTAAAGTATCTCACTTGTAACACAGGATAAATGCTTTGCACACTCTGTTTCATGTTTAAAGCATCACTGGGAAAATGCAAACAGGAAATGTGAGATGAGAGGACACTGAGGATCACAAAGGTCTAGAAAAAACTATACGGAACAAATGCAAGTATGAATTAGTGGCACTTATTGGCTTAAACTTTAGTGACCTGGTGTTAGCTCTGATCTTTAACAGGGTTTTTCAATGGAGGTTGGTTTTAGCATCTTGGGCGCATCCTTTAAAGTTGAGACTGAAACCTAGAGAGGTTTAATCACCCCACTCACCTCAAAGCCACCAGCAATGGACAGTATGGATATATGGAATTTCCCATGGACCTAGCATTGTAGAAACAATTATTGCATAGTTGCTTGTGAGTTCTTGCAGCAATGTCAAAACACTATTACAAGGGAAAGAAAGGTCTCACAAAGCCAAAGCTGTATTGTGCAAGTAGCAGCCCACACAGGGAAATGCAAGCAAGCAGGGATAATTCTTGTCTCTATTTAACACTCACCTCCTTCCACAGATCCCATGTTAGCACCTTAACACTGACCTCCAAACACAGAAAGCATAACGTAAATATGGAGGTGAAGGTAGACTCAGTTCCTGCTGCTTTTTGTGATGGGCTTCTGAAGAGTGCCACACATTAATTCTCTGCCTGTTGCAGTGGCTCAGTTTCCCCAGGAAAGAATTGCAGCAATGTGCGGGAGAGCAATGTGCTTTGGTCAGGAACAGCTGGGGGGTGATCCTATCCCTGCCCCTCCCTCTTTCACCACACACACCCCTAAATCTGGCTGCATTTTAGGAGAGGGTGGAATTCCCAAAGTGGATATTAGGCAGCAGATCAAGAATGATTCAGGATTCCTCCCACCCAATCTAATGTCACCCCTTCTATACGGCAGGGCAGGCCCATATGCTCCTGACCAGAACCCAAGAAAGCACAAACAAGTAATTAAAGGGTCCTCTATGTTACATCACTTGGCTCTTGGGTCAAACAAATGAACTAACAAACCCACTACATTGCAAAAAAAGAGGAAAATCTGTTTGCAATTAAAAAAATAAACACTGTATAATTCAAGATATTAAGGATCCAACAGAAAGTTAACAGAATACAACACACGGGAATAAATCGCTGCTTGAAATCAATGGTTGTACAACACTTGATCATATCACTGATTCCATAGGTAGTAATAAGAAACTACATTGTGAAAACATACAGTACAGTGTTCTATTGTGAGATTAATCATCACTTTGGTTGAGGAAATGGCTAAGAAGGCAGAATTATCCCTCTCTTTTAGCATCAGTGCAGCAGACACACATCATGAAGTTAGAGGAAAACATCAGAACATCTCATTATGGATCTGATCTTCCATATCTCATCTTTTTGGCCATGCAGCATCTCAAACGTAATGGGTGTGTACTGGTTCTACAGCAACATGTAGCTGAGCCTTAGATTCAGCAGGCATACCGTATATCCTTGAGAGGCTGGGAGCACTGCTAGCCCAAGATTTCTCAGTTTTGCACTATTCATGGTTAAGATATGAAAACATCTCACATTCTTCTCTACTGTTATGGAATACAGTAGGACGGGGCTTCAATCTACAAAAGCAATGTCCTGGTATTACAGACAATTATTCTAGCTGAACTATCAACTTTTCAGCCATAGGACATTGGTTTTTCCATTTCACACAAGCAGCAATAGATATAGTAGCAGAAGCCGAGGACCACAGAATGGTGGGGAAGGATAAAGTTTGGCTTGATCTCCCCCTTGAAACTAGATTAGAGGGCTAGCGCCCCCCCCCCTAAAATGATTTGTCAAAATAGATTGCCAATACATGGCAGACACTGACCATAGAATTGCACAGGAGGACTTAGGGAATTGCTAGAGAAATATACCTCAGGTTTTTAAAAAGTTTTTTTTTACGGATTCCACTTTCATGGAGGTCTTGGGCCCTTAATCCCTGTGAAAGTGGAGGCCAATTTATTAAGGCAGCCGTCATCATTCATTCTTCCCAGAAATAACATAAGCTACCTACCATCTATCCTATACATTCTTATTTCAGAGCAGTCTATGCTGAACACATGGAAAGGTTTTGTACACACACATTGTGCTTATATGAATCTTCATATTTAGTGATGTTTCAGTGTTAATAGATAGTGAAAACAATCCTTCCCCTCTACAAGTAGCTGCAAGGAGGCAACATTTATTAACAACCTGCTTGCCAACGCTGATCACCACAATATAGTTACTAGGCAATGATACTTGGACTGTATCCATACTGCAGAATTTATATGGATACTTTCCTTCCTTTATATTCCCTTTTTAAAAATTAGACTGTAGGTCCTTGGCAAAATATCTCTTCATTGTTCCAGTTCCTTGAACAACAATGGTAGTATATAAAAAAGAAACAAAGAAACAAGACCTATAACGACATAGCAATTTAACTGCCATAGCTTCATCATAAAGAATTTTGGAATTGGTAATTTAATGACGTACATAGATTTTTGAGTTGGAGAACACTAATCCATTCCCCTGAACTAGAACATTACAGCCCTCCAGCAGAAAATTCTAAATATATCACCAAAACTATAAATCTCAAGATTCCATGTATGGTGGCATGGCAGTTAATTTTTTTTTTGCTCTGGATACACCCCTGGCTAGCAAAAACAGGAGTCTAATACGTAAATCAACATCAGTGTTTAATTATCTGCAAGGATCTACACTTTGGACACTATGCCCTTTCCTCTTTGGGAAACATCCATTCTATCAGTTCTGTCATACTCTGAGGGCACTCCAAACTTTTCAAATGAAATGTACAGTCACAAGTAAAACTCATAGGAGAAACCAGATAGACTAGAATGGCTGACTGAGCATCCTGCTTCTCCAGGACCAATAGATGCCCACAAGCAAGACATTGAAGTATTTGTCCCTCTCATCTATAATTCCTCAGAAAACTCACATTTGATGCTTGGAGCAGAAACTTTTGCTTTTGTTTGCACAGATCACAGAACCTGGGAGGGGGACAAGGTTCATAGTTTCCACAAAGAATGGCTACATACTATGGCTAGCCATATCTATGCAGCACTTTGCCTTTGTAACTTTACAACTGACACATGATTAGCTTGATTAGCAAATGCCAGGAATCACAGTTGGCCCTCCATATCCATGGATTCAACAATTCACAAATACTGTATTTCTCTCTCCCCCCCACCCAGTCCTTGTTGGATGTTGTAGATGTAACAAATAGAAGCTTTACCACAGCTTCTGAACCAAAATTTACCCTACAGTGTAATAACGTGCCACTCAGGTCTGTGAAATATGTAACAGTAACTTTACTTCAGTTCAATAGGTCGAACAGAACAACAATATATACAGTAATTTCTCTGGCTTCTTATAGAGAACAGAGAGAATAAATAGTCCTTTTAAAATAGTCTTTAAATATGCCTCATTGCCTTATAAATAATAAAGCTTCGGAGAGTCAGCAGCCATTAATTCCTTAGCTGTTACCTCTTCATTCTCTGAGGTAAAATGCCAGTTCAAACCGTTTCTCTCAGCAGCAAGCCAGAGGCAGTAGCCAATCAGAATGTTGGCTCCTGGCACACTTAGCCAATCAGCTGCTGACACATGTATTTCCAGTCAACCCATTACATCATCGTGCCTTTTACAAATCCTCACAGCCCCCCCCCCTTAAGTTCCAAAAGACAAACTTTGATTTTGCCATTTTTTTCAAGGGACACCATTATACTACACATTATATATTAAAGGACTTGAGCATCCATAGAATTTTGGCATCCTCGGGGGTCCTGGACCCGAGCCTCAGCAGACACAAGGGCCCACTATACTTAAGGGGAAGTAAAATTCATCTAAGAATAACTGAACTTATATTCATGCACCTAAAAAGTCAATATCAGTCTATACGGTCTATAGAAATCCCCAACTAATTCCCAACAAGATTGTATCATCTTGCCCAGTGGTTCTCAACCTGGGGTCCCCAGGTGTTTTTGGCCTTCAACTCTCAAATCCTTCAAGTCCTAACAGCTGGTAAACTGCCTGAGATTTCTGGGAGTTGTACAACAAAAACATATGGGGACCCCAGGTTGAGTACTGCTAGCCTAGCAAGGAATTCTAGAAAACTCAATTCTTTTTTAACATTTTGGTTGGTCTTAATAAATACCCAACATGACACAGTAGTTAGAGTGCACCAGGAATCTGTGAAATCAGGATTTTAATCCTGACTCAACCATGGAAACCCACTGGTTGACCTTGAGCAGGGAAGGGAATGGCAAATGTCCTCGGAACAAATCTTGCCAAAAAAATCCAGTTAACTATGTTTGCCATAGAGTTTTCACAAGTTGGAAGCAACGTGAAGGAAAACAACAATAAAGCCCGACTTTGTCCAATCCCACCCCACCCCCACTCTTGCATGGGCCACAGGATTACTTTTTGGAGACAGCACATATATACACAATTGATTGGTCATTAAGATCCACTGCTAAAAGGATTTAGACACATGGGGGATGCCGCAGATTCTCTCCTATGCATGACTTAAAATGAAGTTTCTTTCTTGCTTCTTTTGCTGCAGGCTAACTTATTCAGACATGTAAAAATAGGAATGAAATCCAGCAAATCTGAACACTCAGACACAAGGCATTACAACATTTTTATTGAAGGGCAAAACTATTTAAATTGAGGGGAACAATGACTAATACATAGTTATATGACTTGGAATCAACAGTCTTTGAACCCACCAACTTTTGCTTCAAATCTGAATTCTGAACAATAGCTCATGTGGATTTAGATAAGCTGGGGATTGAGTAAAAGAGCTATCAGATAATGGCTAGGCAGTAGAATCAATGCAATAGATCTTAAGTAGTTTGAATTTACATACCAAACTAGATATCACACTACACAACTACGGACTGTGGTTCTTCTTTAACTCCTATAGGTCAATCCAATGGGTCCTAAAATATGTACAGTAGTTTGGGAAAGCAATACGTCTTTGGTTGAAAATGCACAAATTTTTATTGTGTCAAGGCCCTCTTGACCACCGCAGATATCTGGGCTTTCAGATTCAGTGCCAAGTCCAGGAGGACCCCCAAACAATGGACCTATGTCTTCAGGGGGAGTGTAACCCCATCCAGCACAGGCTGGATCCCTATTCCCTGATCTGCCTTCTGACACCTCTGTCTTGTCTGCATTAAGTTTCAGTTTGTTTGCCCTCAACCAGTCCATATGGATGACAGACATGAGTTGAGGGTTAGAACAGCTTCCTTGGCTTTTGGTGAAAAAAAGTAGTAGAGTTGTGTGTCATCTGCATAATGATAGCACTGCACTTCAAAACTCCAGAAAACCTCTCCCAGCATTTTCATGTGTATGTTAAACAGCATGGGGGGAGAAAAGAGGACAATGGCCAGGGGTTCAAACAGGATTCCCCCAGCAATACCTTCTAGGTATGGCCCTCCAGGAAGGAATGGAGCCACTGTAAAACAGTGCCTCCTGGTCCCATCCTAGTAAGATGACCCAGAAGGATACCATGGTCAATGGCATTGAAAGCAACTAAGAGGTCAAAGAGAACCAACAGGACATCCTCCTCCTGTCTAGCTCTTTTTGTAGATAATCCACCAAAGTGACCAGAGCTGTCTCTGTTCCACAGCCAGGCCTGAAACCAGATTGAGATGGATCAGGATAATGTTTCATCCAGAAATCCCTGGAATTGGGAGGCAACCACATGTTCTAAAACCTTGCTCAAGGGGAGATTAGACACTGGTCGATTCATTATGGAGGAGTTCGGGGATGGCTTTTTAAAATATAGGTCTCACAACTGCCTTTTTTAGGCAAATTGGAATCTGCTTTGTTCCAAGGAGGCATTGACCACCACCCTCACCCATTCTGCCAGTCCCCCTCTGGCCTGTTTGGTCAGTCAGGAAGGGCAAGGATATAGAATACACGTGTTAGATCTCACATCTCTAAGGATCCTGTCCACGTCCTCAGGCTGCATAAATTGAAAGGTATCCAGCAACACTGGACAAGCAGGAGCCAGAGTTACATCCACTGGAACCATATCAATAACAGCATCCAAGCCGGAATGGATCTGAGCGATTTTACCTGCAAAGTCTGAGCAGGTTGTTGAATGGTGAGAATAAAATAAATGTCACTACTGCTGGAGGCTTCCAATAGAGGCTATTCACCATTTTTGCAAGAAAAAGCATGGTTCTGAGCAGTCAGGAAATCTGAAGCAGCCTTAAGGACAACATGAGGACCAAATTTTAGTTCATCTCATTGACAAATGGTACCAACTGGATATTTCAGGATACAGTTAAAAAGCACGTGTAGGGAATCAGCTAGCCTGTCTTCCTGCTCAATCTAACACTATCCTAGAGTTCGGCATATGGTTGAGACTTGTTTCCTTGCTAAATATTTATTTAATTTATTTAATTTATATACAGCTCTTCTCCCCCTGGGGGACCCCAGGGGGACTCTTTCACACACAGACACATGTGTCATAATATTTTGAAATGGCACCAAGATTTTATGTTAGTCCACGTGCCAGAAGTAATTTGTTATATTTTGTAAACAAATTGTGCTATCTATTGAAGCTACCAAAGAAGGTCCCCAAATCCTGTAATAGTTCCAAATACAGACATTTCTAAACTGTTTAGATAAGATTTTGTTGGGTCTAGGAATAGCAGTCCTTAAACAGCAGGCTGCCCAAGTAATAACAGCTCCTTAATTTACACCTGACATAGAGGATACAAGAAACAGCCAAATCACACTCTCCAGAGTGTTCTTCCATGGGCGTCCCACTTCAGCTGCTGAGACAAAATTTCCTACCAGAGTTGTACATTTTATAGTTATAATTTTAGACCATAACTCCCAAAATTCCCTGGTCACTTCCTGAGCTGTAGAGTGCAACCTTTCCACATTCTGCTTCTTATTCTGCTCTCTTACTTTCTCTCTTTCAATTTTTTTTCCTTCCTGTGTTTTAGATTTTCTGCTTGAATGAGATTGAGGAAGTAAAAAAGACAAAGAAAGAAAGGGAGGGAGGGAGGGAAAAGTTGATTTCAATGCTGTTGCCACAGTTGTACCAAAGCTCTGCTCAAAGTTCCCATAACTGTTCACCATTCCCACTCAACATTCAACACAGAGAATGGTAGCCAGAAATATTCAGAGGTGATAAGAAGGCAAATATTTAGCTCACCAGGTAACTCCAGAGATGCTGCTTTATCATTGAGAGCCAGGATGGAATTTGATTGCTGTTCATGTCAGATTGGGCTGGACTGGGATTTGGGAGGTATAGCCTATGGATGACCTCTGGTCAGCCCCCTGCTCTTAGCCTGACTTTCCCCACAGGATTATTGTGGAAAGAAAAAAAGAAAGAGAGAGATCCCTGTACAGTCAGCCCTCCACATTCATTGAGGTTAGGGGTTCAGGCCCTGTGGAAGTGGCAGAAAATGAATTTTAAAGAAACTATTTTTTACCTGAGAGAACACCTATCTCAGCTGACAGTAGGATTTCATAGGAGGATTGAGAGATTCCTACAGAAGTGTTCTCTCTAGTATGGCCCTATGTTCAACTTCCAGGAAAAGAGTGGCTTTCACCCTTCAACAGGTTCCCCTTGCTGGAGGATGCACCTATCAAAGAAGGAGTGTCTTAATTGTTCTTGTCATTGCAGAACATTGCTTTCTATTTTGATGAAGAGGAACCAGCCTTTTGTCAGAGCCTTAAAGCCTGGGTGGGGAACATTGTTGGACTACATCTTCCATCAGTCCCACCCAGGCTTTGAATGCTCCATTGCTTACAATGGAGTAGACAATGGGTAGAGGCAAGTATTGGTGGGACAATCCCATGGTTTCCCTTGAGGAAGCACCATTATACAGGAAAAATTGAGTTCTCTTGACCTCCTATGTCTGCAACTGTTCCAAATGCCAAGAGACCAAAGATCACACTAACACCATCCCTTTTGTAGGACAGAACAGGAAAGTTTCCTTTCCTTCCGGCTTTTCCATAAATTCCATGCCCCTGCCCTGCAGCTGGCATTAGACAGAAGTTGCATTACTGGCATTCTCTCTCCTTTGTCTAATAGACACACCATTCCCCCCCCCCCCCCCCCAAAAAAAAAGTTTGCACCCTTCAGCAGAAGCCAATGCTGGTCAAGTGCAGAAAAGAGTATATTTATAGCCACATATGTTAGCAAGAAAGTTATCTCAACAGACCCAGCAGCTGCCCAGACCCTTGCTGGAATGCACACACTGTACATAGAGCAGATATACATACAATTTCCAGACAGGAACAGTTTAGATTCCTCTCTAGACTGTTGCTTCACTTCATGGTGGGAGAGGTGAAAAGAAGGCAGGGGAGCAGTGCTGCAGGTGACTCCGTTTGCAGTCTACACTGAAAGGAGACTAATGAAGCTGCTTGCAACAATAAGTCCAAAATGTATAATTTATCACCTATTCTCACTGGATCCTTGGACTCTGTATATTTTTTTACTATGTTTATTTATACTCCCCTCTCTACAAGAGAGGCTCAAAGCAACTTTCTCACAGATATTTTCTTTACCAGAAAATATCTATACAAAAGTTACTGTTCATAGCTATAGACAATCACAGGACACTACTCTCTTTCAAAGGCCATAGCCCCAACTGTGTGGCATTTGCAAAAGAGCCTCTACTAAGCAGGCCACATCTGAACTATGGGAGGGCTCCTAACTACAGTGCATTAGCAGTGCTCCTAACTTTATGCATTAGCATGCTAGGTTGTGGAGTAGATGGGACAGTCCCTGACTCTTCAATAGCTTACAACTGGGTAGATGTAGGTGGAAGTGGGGCAATCTATTCTTTTCCACTGGGGAAGCTGTGTGGAGGAGAAACAAGGCCTTTCAACCTTACTCTACAGTGCAGTGATGAGAATCCACTGCCTGTCCACAGTACAAGCGCATTTGTCTCCACACTGATTCAGTTTGAAAGTCTACAAGCAGCATTCTGCTGCAGCCTGTATGGGCGCTCCTATTTACATTGGGAGCAATTAAGTAACCCCCAGACTTTTGGTCTATAATTTGTGCATCACAATATTTGAATGTGGCCAGAACTCATTGTGTGTCTTTGTTCCTCCCAGGCCAGACAAACAAATGTGAATTGAGCTGCAATATTTGGAGACAGAGACAAGCCAGAGTCCCCACTCCTGCCAGCTACCACTGTCATATGTGCAAAAACATGCACATGAAAGCTGATAAAACTACACACAAGACACCGGCCCCAAGCAAAGCATTGTGAGCGAGCCTTCAAGATGCCCCTCCAAGCAATGCTCTAGAAGTCCTAGTTCAATGCTGTCAATGTTCTGTTCAGGCTGGCTTTCCCCCAAGTGCCTTAACAGTGAGAAGGCTCTGCTGGTGCAGGGCCCATAAAGGCGGTGAAGAGACTGGAGGGGAACAACAAGGGGCTCTGCTTCTTGTGTGTGAAGCTTCAAGTCACCCTTTCACTCCATGCATTTAATAGGGTTTTCTTAGCCAGAGGGCCCCCTCCCCCAGGTGGCACAATGGGTTAAACCCTTGTGCCAGCAGGACTGCTGACCAAAAGATTGGCCAGTTGGAATCTGGGTAGTGGGGTGAGCTCCTGTCTGTCAGCTCCAGCTTCCCTTGTGAGGACACGAGAGAAGCCTCCTACAGGATGGTAAAACATCCGGGCATCCCCTGGGCAACATTCTTGCAAATGGCTAATTCTCTCACACCAGAAGCAACTTGCAGTTTCTCAAGTTGCTCCTGACATGAAAAAAGCCTGTCTGTGGCATCCCCCATGCATCTAGATTAGGCATGGACAAACTTCGGCCCTCCAGGTGTTTTGGACTTCAATTCCCACAAACTCAGAGCTGGTTTAAAATACAGCCTACCACAGCATCTGATTTTTCTTGATGGATCCAAATACAAACCAGGGCTGGGCCTGCTTCGCTTTCAAGATTAGCCAGGATCTGATTCTTTTAGTATCACACAGAAATCCTGTCTAACTCACCAGCAGTTAACAGATTCATTTGAACACTTCAGACTTTCCCAAAACACACAGTGGGTGCCTTGCTCACTATATTTCAACCCTATCACTCCTCATTCTCAGATCTGCTGGCAAAACACCTCCCCCCAACATGTACACATGCCCCCCCCTTTACATTAGAGCAGGCATGGGAAAACTTAGGCTCTCCCTACAGGTGTTTGGGATTTCAACTCCTGCCCTTCCGAACAGCCTCAGGCCCTTAAGCGGCTTAAGCGTCTGAGGGGAAAAAGGAAGGGGTCTGAGGCTGTTAGGAAGGGCAGGAGTTGAAGTCCAAAATACCTGGAGGGAGGGCCCAACTTGGCCCAGGCCTGCATTGCAGGGCTGGCATCCAATGTCCTTGTTCATTTCCAAATGAGGCTCAGGTGCACCTTGTTGTTGGTGGGCCTGGCCAATGGAAAGAAATAGGGTAACACGAGTGGGCCATTCTCTGCCCCCTGAAGCCTTTCTTCCGCCCCTGATGCTGCTGCTGCTGCCTGGTGACAATGACAGGGGAGGGAGCCAAGGCGGCTCTTTCCGCGCAATCGGGCGGCTGCGCCCACCCTCCTCCTCGCAGGTCGACACAAAGCCCGTTCGGGCCCTGACATTCTGGGTGCGCCTGGGAGGGGGGGGGGGGGGAAAGATCGACCCACGCAGATGCACTCCTAGACCCGCGCGCTCTCTTTCAGTCACAAAGCCTAGCACACCCGAAGAACTACCGTGTGTGTGTCCCTTCTTCTTCTTTTTATGTTATGACTATTTCCCATCGACTGCGCTTGGCATTCCTGCTAACGCTTCCTTTGTGTCCCGCCGCCCACTTGGCCCCCGGGCATAAAGCGCGCCTCTTCCTCCTCCTCTGCCCGCCCGCCCGCCCGCCACACAGGGACTCCGCACTCACAGGCGCGACAGGTGTGTGTATGGATTTATGTGTGTGTGTGTGTGTACATTATACAGTAACTGTATATACGTGTGTGTAATATATATAATATATCTACACATACTATATGTGTGTGCCTGTGTTGCTGTGTATATATGTGTATACATAAGTATATATCTACATATACATATGTGTGTGCAAATAATATACACATATACTATGTGTGTGTGCTCGTGTGTATATGTGTGTATATATGCATGCACATATACGTATATATCTACATATATACATGTGTGTGCACATAATACACACACATACTGTATGTGTGTATATACGTTTAATATATGCATACATATATACATATATCTATCTACATATACATGTATACGTGCGTGCATATAATTTATATATATACACATACTGTATATACGTGTGTACGTGTGCTCATGTCTATATGTGTATGTATATACGCATATATCTACATATACATATATGTGTGTGCATATAATATATACGTACATACAAAAACGTGGTTATGGGACCAGGCATTTGAGCATGAGTAGCAGCAAAATGAGATAAGAATATATGACCTACTGACAGACCCCACATGAACATGGAAAGCGCCTTAAATGTATATTTAAATGTATAATTATGTATATTTTAATGGATATTCTTAATTTTATTGTAATTTTTAATCTTGATGGATTTTTAAATTTGATGACAACTGTTTTTAATGTGTATGGTTATACTGTAAGCCGCCCTGAGTCCCCTGATGGGTGAGAAGGGCGGGGTAGAAGTGATGTAATAAATAATAAATAAATAAATAAATATATATGTGTGTATATCCATACATACATATCTACATATAAATATATACGGGTGTGCATATAATATATATACACACATAGTATACATGTGTGTATGCATACATACACGTACGTATGCATCTACATATACACACACACATATATCCACATACACACACCCCTATACAATTTCCTCGTCCCTTTTTCTCAGCTGCTTGGCGTTGTTCCACAACCGACTCGCCCCAAAACAAGGCCCCTGGCGCTTTAAGACCACCACATAAAACCAGCATATATTTATGCGTGGCGTGTGCCTTCCAGTCGTTGAACGCTTTGCCCCATCCGGGTTTTTTTTTTTTAAGCAAACAATACACAGAGGTGCTTTTGCCGGTTCTTCCCTCTGAAGTGTAGGGTCTTTGTTAGCGGCCTCCCATCCAGGTCTTAACCAGGGCCGGCCCTGCTTAGCCTCCAAGATCTCGCGGCGCAAGGGTCACGATCCCCGCACCTGGCTGCAAACGGAGGAGGGTGGATCCAGCGCGGGCTCGGCCGGCTGCTGTGCTTACCGCTGAGTCGGTGGTCCATGGTCCGGGCTGAGAGGGGTCTCCCTGCGGCCGCTCCTGGCCAGGCGCTCCTTCGAGCAGCAGCAGCAGCGCCACCAGCAGCAGCCCTTCCCGCGGCTCCCCAGCAGCACGCCACCGGCGCTCCCTCCTTCCCTCCGCCGGGGCGCCCCAGGGTCCTAGCGCCCCTCCTGCTCCAGGCGCCCAGCCAAGCTGCGCGGGGGCAGCGACACAGGCCTCCCGCCCCGCCCTTCCGGATCAGGTGCGGCCGGCTTTGCTCTCTCTCTCTCTCTCTCTCTCTCTCTCTCGCCGCCCCGCCCACTCCGGCCACCGGGGCTGCCGCTTCTACACCGTGGAAGGAGCGCCGGTTAGCACCACTTTCATTGCCATGGCTCAAAGTTCTGCCATCCTGGGAGCTGTAGTTTGAGAAGATGAAGATTTCACCTCACTTTCGGTCCCTGTGATCATTAGATTTTGTTGTGGAAACAAGGATTCGTGACAAGACCACTTGATGAACCAACCTGGGCACAACATATTACAGTAGAGTCTCACTTATCCAACATAAACGGGCCGGCAGAACGTTGGATAAGCGAATATGTTTGATAATAAAGAGAGATCAAGACAAAGCCTATTAAACATCAAAATAGGTTATGATTTTACAAATTAAGCACCAAAACATCACGTTAGACAACAAATTTGACAGAAAAAGTAGTTCATTACACATTAATGCTATTTAGTAATTACTGTATTTACAAATTTAGCACCAAAATATCACAATGCATTGAAAACATTGACTACAAAAATGCGTTGGATAATCCAGAATGTTGGATAAGCAAGACTCTACTGTATTTGAGAACACGAAAATGCTGGACCACTGATAACAACCACCAGGTCAGGCTGCACAGAGAAGCCACAGAAATCCACAAGCATGTGGACCATTCCAACAGAAAGGAGGAAACCATGAAAATGAACAAAATCTGGCTACCAGTATTTTTTTTAAAAAAAACCCATCTAAAACCAGGACAGTAAATAAAGAACAACATTTTAAAAACGGAGGAATTCCTGGCATGAAACAATCAGAGCCAGCTAACACCTCCCAACTAAAGATTCCCCCAGGCAGGAAGCAGCCAGACCTTGAAACTGAAAGGCTATTCAATGCTAATCAAGGTGGCCAATTGCAACATTCACATATGCCTCCAACAGAGAAAGAGTTATTTCTCCCGCCCTGGAAATTATTCCACAGATATATAAACCCCAAGTACCCAGTTACCTCACAACCTCTGATGATGCCTGCCTGCCACAGATGTGGGTGAAACATCAGGAAAGAATGCTTCTGGAACATATTCATACAGCCCGGAAAACTCACAGCAACCCAGTGATTCTGGTCATGAAAGCCTTCAACAACATATTTATGATAACACTTCAGTGGAGAGTTACCCCATGATAACTCTTTCAGGGATAGATTTCTCTCACTTCCTGTTGTCTCACCCCGTTCTGAACTAGTAGTCGTTTGTAAGTTAGACTGTGTAGTACATTCTCAATTCTACAAGGAGAAAGGACAGAGGGAACTGCCAGCCTCCAAATTCCCTCTAGTTTTGCAAAGAAGAGTAAGTCACAACTGGTTTTCACCAGCTTCCTTCCCTCCGTTCTTAATGAGGTGAAAACGAATCCTCTGAGGACACTTGCACACTACTTTATCTGCCATGGCTATATGCTATGGGGTCCTGGGAGCTGTAGTTTGTCAAGGTCTTTGGCCCTTTCTGCCAATGAGTTCAAGTGCCTCACCAGAATACAACATCCAGGATTGCTAGCACTGAGCCATAGCAGTTGAAGTGGCATCACACTATGCTGAAGCGGCTGAAGTGTCTGCCGCTATCCTTTAACTCAGGCCACTGATGTTGGAGATAGCAACCTGCTCAAACCTCATCTTTTTAATGTTTTGTCTGTTTATAATGTGTTGGTTTATTTCCTGAAGTATGTCTTCTTTGGTTTGCAGTTTTCTTAGCTCTATGTACTTAAAGCAGTGACTGTTCAGTGATGGTTTAGAATGCAGTTTAGAAGGACGACAGTTAGGAATGATAGTTGAGGCTTGAATCTGTTTTGAGTATAGAAGATAGTGTTAGAAGTTAGAAGTCAGTTGAGGCTTGTGTTCCTTGGAAGTAGCCTGTTATTAAAGAGCAATACAGTTTTGAAGAGACTGTTAAAGACTATGAGTTAAAGATACAAACTGAAACATTTTTAAACCTTAGCCTGACAAGAAATGTACCTCTATATTTAAATACATGAAGTTGTGAGTAAAACAAACATGTTATTTTAAAAAAAAATCTATTTCAATCTTTGACTGCTGAGAGCATGGAATAGAAACAAGACATTTATGCACCCAGTGATATTTCATTACCCAATAAATTAAAGAAACATTTCTGAAACTCTGCTACCCAATAGGTTATGATACTAATAGGTCATAATCCCCAATAGGTTAAGATCCTAACAGTCATAATCCAATAGTCCAATAAGTGAATGGGTCGGTGTTCCCATACTGTGAGTCTCAGCTAGAGCAGGCCCACCAAATGAAGGGGTTTTGTGTCTGTGAAGATGAGTTGATAGGTGACTTCAAGTCATTTTCGACTATGGCAGTCCCAGGGCCAGCCTGGTGCCTGGTGCGAGAGTTGGACTAGGACTCTGCAGGGTAGGATGTGAATCCCAGCTTAGCCATGAAAACTCCCTGACAGACCTTGAGCAATTAACACACTCTCAGCCTCTCAGTAAAGCAGCATCAAACCACTTCTGAGTCAATCTTGCCAAGAAAATCCAATAAAAGGTCCACAATAGATCAGAAACAACTTGAAGGCACAGTACATATAATGCAGTCTGTCTGTCACAAGGTTTTCTTCACAAGATTTGCTCAAGGGTGCCTCCCTCTGAGCTGAGAGAGTGTGACTTGGCTGAGGCAACCTAGTTGGTTTAAATGATGCAAGATACTTCATTTCGGCAGAAAAAATTGAAATCAAGGATTCAGAATGGGGAACGCCTGGCTTGACAGCAGTGTGTGCGAAAAAGACCTTGGAGTCCTCGTGGACAACAAGTTAAACATGAGCCAACAATGTGATGCAGCAACTAAAAAAGCCAACGGGATTCTGGCCTGCATCAATAGGGGTATAGCATCTAGATCCAGGGAAGTCATGCTCCCCCTCTGTTCTGCCTTGGTCAGACCACACCTGGAATACTGCGTCCAATTCTGGGCACCACAGTTGAAGGGAGATGTTGACAAGCTGGAAAGCGTCCAGAGGAGGGCGACTAAAATGATTAAGGGTCTGGAGAACAAGCCCTATGAGGAGCGGCTTAAAGAGCTTGGCATGTTTAGCCTGCAGAAGAGAAGGCTGAGAGGAGACATGATAGCCATGTACAAATACGTGAAGGGAAGTCATAGGGAGGAGGGAGCAAGCTTGTTTTCTGCTGCCCTGCAGACTAGGACACAGAACAATGGCTTCAAACTACAGGAAAGGAGATTCCACCTGAATATCAGGAAGAACTTCCTCACTGTGAGGGCTGTTCGACAGTGAAACTCTCTCCCCCGGGCTGTGGTGGAGGCTCCTTTCTTGGAGGCTTTTAAGCAGAGGCTGGATGGCCATCTGTCGGGGGTGCTTTGAATGCGATTTCCTGCTTCTTGGCAGGGGGTTGGACTGGATGGCCCATGAGGTCTTTTCCAACTCTACTATTCTATGATTCTATGATATAGCTGCATAGGGATTAGATCCCTAGCAATTAGGGCCCTAGTCCAACACTCACACCATACTGGCTCTCAACTGTTTAGATTTAGATTCAATAGGTTAACTCTGGTTGGGTTTAAGAATTATGGCTGTGATGTTTTTACAAAGGGTGGGGAAGAAGAGGTGGAGGTGCTTCTGACATAGGCATCCAGATAACAAGTCCAACTTGGGGGTTGCACCTAGACTAGTATAACTGGAATCTTTGCTGTCCTACCCTCATTTCCATGTTCTATGGCTGTTTTCACACTGCACATTTATAGCAGTATGTTATGTACTACTATTCCTACTGACCTGGCTGCATTGTGTAGTATCCTTTAGTTAGGGAGGGGCATTTAGAGATCTCCTAGGTTAGAGCCATATCAATCAAAATAAGATCATAGCACTGTATAAAGTGAAATCACAGCTTTGGGTATGTGTGAATGGGTCTCTGTTGCTTCTGTTGCCCAGAAGTTGATGCCATAATAGAGACATACATTCGTTAAGGTGCATTTCTGGTAACTATGGGAATCTTCCTTCTGTAAATTCACATGCCACTTTTTTCTTAATGCTTCTGCATATGGAGCAACCTCTGAGATTAAGGGAGAGTATTTCCAGTCAGTACAGGATGGAAGAATGACCTTGTGTCTGTTTTTGCCACGTTTGATTACGGTTGATCTACCCACATTTTCTCACCTGGATCTCCATGAAAGAAAATCCTGAGGTGCAAAGTGGCTCTCACAAGAATAGGGCCATCTTTTCAGTTCCTTCCAATATTCAAGAAGGATGCAGTCTCACACATTACGGAGTTGAGTGTACCCAAATCAGGTGAACCAACAGACTTTGTATGTTGAGTGATGAATCATGGGGACAGAATTCCACTTAAACTAGTCCTCTCAAGCCTGCTATCTTGTTGAATGTGAATAATATTTAAAATGATGTCATGGAAAATGGAGCGAGCTTGCTTTCTGCTGCTCCAGAGACTAAGACATGGAGAAATGGGTTCAAACTATAGTACAAGTAAAGAGAATCAACCAGGAAGAGCTTCCTAATGTTTGACAGAATGGGGTTATATTGGATGGCTCTTCAAGAAAAAAGTGTGTAAAATAGATAGAAGGTCTTCATGTTTGGGCCTGAAATGGGATCCTCGTGTCCAAAAATATATAGAAAATGAGTATTCAAGTAGGAAGGGAGGCCTCTGAAGATACACAGTCCCTACTCTAAGCTTTCCTTAGCTGGGAAGAATTGGCTCAATGTCTCTTATGGTGTTGAAGGCACTTCAGTGCTCCTTATTCAGAAAATACACAATTCCATATTTTTGGAATATGATTCACAGACCACTCGGCTTGCCTCAGCCATCCCACTGTCATTATGTTCATGAGTCGTTTGCTGGCTTGTCAAATTAGCTAAATGCATTTAATGCAGTGATGCTTTTTTACTTGTGTGTTCAGCCATATTACCTCATCCCATATGAGGTTGTGATCAAGGCATCTTACTCATACGTGTATCAGAGGAGAGGAGAAGTGCAACTGTGTTTTTAAATTTTCAACATGAAACAATAATCACAATACCTTGTCTTGTTTTAGGTGAAGCAATGGTGACACCAGTACACAAAACATCTTGCACTCTGTCCTCTGTAATAAGCCGAGATATTTTGCTTGTAAAATGGAGAGAACCTACAGTCCAAAATATTTTGTCTATCTTGTGAGTCCTTGTTGTTACAACCCCCCCCCCCCCAATCCCCTGTGACTTTAAAGGATGTAGGAGATAAAGATTTTCAATAGAGCATACGTCCCCCAAAATGCAGATTCCACACAGTGGTTTTTGGGAGGGGGGTGCATCTGGCATTTAACTTTGGTGCATTTACACTGTAGAATTAATGCAATTTGATACCACCTGGGAGTTATAGTTTGGTAAGGCACCAGCACTCTGGCAGAAAAGACTAGAGACCTAGTAAAACTGCAGCTCCCATAATACCATAGCATTGAACCATGGCAGTTCAAATGTTGTAGATGCACTTTGAGACTAAAGGAAGTTGAATGAAAGTGGTTGTGATCCCTTCTTCTTTCTTTTGTTTTTCTCTACTCTAAATTCCCTAGTTTATTAAGGATTTGGAGTTGGCTTGGGGCTTCCTTTCCCCTCAGTTGAAGTGACATTATAGACCTTGCCAAGTCTGCTGCACCCCCTCCATTCAGCCTTGATAGCTGATCTTGCAAACAGAGGCATTAACAGGCAGGCTTTACCAGAAACTTAGATGATGCAGCATTAGGATCTGAGTCATTCTAGAAACATACATTCAGATTTCTTTTGGTAGTTTGGTTCCCCATTGCTGTCTGCCTTTATCTTTTCTGAGTTATGGTGATCCTAAGGTATTTTCTTGGCAAAATTTGTTCAGGGGGTTTGTCATTGCCTTTTTCTGAGAGATTGTGACTTGCCCAAGATCACACAGTGCATTTTCATGGCCAAGCAGCAATTCAAACCCTGGTCTTCAGTGTCACTGCCCATTGCCCAACATTCAAACCACTGCATCCCACTTCCATCATAGCCTCATCCAAATGCAACTAGACCCTTGTATCAAACTGCAGGGCTTTCTGCTCTTCAAGGGATCCCCTAATCTTGAGATGTTTAACTTTTGAGGAGTCTTCTTATTCCTGAGGAATCCACTGTCTGTCGTAGTGACTCAGAATCATCTAGTGATTGTATTGTCGAAGGCTTTCATAGCAGGAATCTCTGGGTTACTGTGAGTTTTTTGGGGGCTGTATGGCCATGTTCCAGTAGCATTCTCTCCTGACATTTCACCCACATCTGGGGTCAGCATCTTCAGAGGTTCTGTTGACAGTGAAGCAAGTGGATTGTATATATATTTGTGGAATGTCCAGGGTGGGAGAAAAAAATCTTGTCAGTTTTGAAGCAAGTGTGAATGTTGCAATTAGTAAGCTTGAATAGGAGGTATGAAGTTTGCAAAGTAAAAAAAAAAACCTCACAGCAACCCATCTAGTGATTCCTTGTGGTACTGCAAGCTCCTGATAGATTCAAGTTTCTTAAACGTGAATCCTTTTTTAAAAAATGGAAACAAAATAACATTGAGATAACTGTTAACACTTTTACTGGCCTTTATATATATACAGTATATAGAAAATATTATAGAATCTATACTTGCAGTGCAGTAATCCTTGAAGGTGTGAGGTTTATTCCCATTGCTTTCAATGGGCTGAGAATGGTTGCTTTTTTGTAACTATAATGCTAAAAAGTATTCAAGAATATGTCAAAAGGAAAACTCTTGAATCTGTCTTCAGATAACAAAGAATTAAGAACTGTATTACAGATGTATGGATGTTAGAATGTTTACCAAATTACTAATATTGAATTGAATATGTTGACCAAAATCTGGCCTCATCTATACTGCCACATAATGCAGTTTGAATCTGCATTACATGGTTACTGTAGACACATATAATGTAGTTTCAAATTGAATTATATGGCATTGCAGATAGGGCCTAAGACAGAGATATGGGTTGCAGCCAAAACATGCACACACAGTTGTTGGTATGGCAGAAAGAATTGTGGCTTTTAACTTCCATGACTATGGGGTAATGAATAAATTCTGAGTTTTGGTCTGGAATTTAAGAGAGTGATCAGGTGTGCTGGACATATTTTATAGGGATAGTTTCAGCACCTTGGATAGTCCTGAGCTTAGTTCCCATAAAAAGGAGCATCTTTGTCTTAGGTTTGTTAGCAGAGGTATGCCTGTATTGCAACACAACTATGTGGGATGATCCGTAATGTGTGCTGACACACAAGTTTTAAAATGATTGGTTTTTTGTATTCCTTAAGATAACCATTGTCATTGAAGTTACTTTTAGATAATTAGCACCTGTCTTGCGACTTTCAACAACACAGGAATGTTAAATGTTGTTGTTTATTTGTTTATTTAATTAATTTCCAGCCTGCTTTTCTTTTGAGAGGTGACACCAAGTGGCTACAACAAGATATAACTGAAAACCTGATAGAAATGAAAAAACAAACCACTTAAATTAGCTGTCATGTAAAAGCACACATAATTTAAACAATGTAAACTAATTTAAAAGACATACTAATAAAAAGAAAAAAGGACCAGATGCACAAGAAAGTCCTTCTGGAACATGGCCATACAGCCCAGAAAACACACAACAACCTCATCCATTCTGCCTCATCCATTAATCACCAAGTGTCTTTATTTAAATGTAAAAAGACTTTATTTTTCATTGAAGGGAGAGCTAAGAAGGGGTCAAACAAACCTCCTAAGAGAAGGACTTCCATAGCCTGGGAGAAGCCACCAAGAAGGCCCTCTTCTGTGTCCTTTCCAGGCCAGACAGTCATAATGGTGGAACAATGAGAAATCCTTGAGGATTTTCAGACTTGGGCAGGTATATATAGGTAGATACTGTTTTTGAGACTTATCCCATTTAGTTGTTTTCCATTTGCCATGGATTAATAAACCCATTTTGCGCTCTTCTATCTAGTAATCAATGAGTAAGATGGGATCAATTTGCTTCTTAAGCATCCCCGTTGATAATCATTTTCTGTCTTGGTCTGAGTACAGGAGACAGCCAGGCTGTATCGATTGACAGAAACCTTTCTGCTCCGAGTTAAAGGCCGGAAGAAGATGGTATCTGCAGTAGAGCCACACCATTGCAGTAGAACAAATGATACATGAGAGTATTCATTGGGGGATTATCAGAAAGAAGCATTCATTTATAATTCAACCTCTGCCCCTTTTACTTTGGCAATCTATAGCTGAGCTTCCAGATGAGCCAGTCATTAAAACTCCTGCATTCACAAACTCCCCAGGATTTCAGGAACCTTTATGGCAACAGCTTTCATAGGTATGTGGGAGAGAAAATTCAAAGTAGAAATTCTTACAATTTTTGACGAACAGTGCAAAAGGAGACCTATATCTGTTCAGCCATCAGTCTACTTGTAGAAACAATACCCCATAGTAACACATTCAATTTAATGTATTGATTCTAGAGCAGGAGCCAGCAATTTTGGTTTGGACAAACCTCAGGAACCCTCTGAGGACTGAATGGATTACTCCCACCAAAAATATTAGTTGGGAAAGAAAAATGGGCTGTGCCCAGAAAATGGGCTTTGAAAAGAATTGACATTTTTATGTGAGAGACCTTGCAATCTATGAAAAAAGTGAATTGTCTTTCCTGAAGGCTTCCTGAAAATGTTCAAAAGTCAAGTCACTTTTTTTGGCATGGAAAATGATGGTCCAGAAAATCTGGATAGGTCAACGTTTATAAAAAGTGTTAATACCACATGGTAGCCTCAGGAACATACTGTACCCACCCCTAGGGCCTAGGTCCATTAAGATCAATTGGACAGGGACTCTAGGCTGGGTCTTCTTTGCATTTTATGTAAAATTTAAGCTTTCTGAACACTTACTTGGGATTTAAATCTCATTATCATTGTAAATGTTTTTTTCTTTTGTTAAAAAATCAGGCAACAAAATTTTCCATTATTGTTCATGCTAAATCTTCCTTTCCCCCTAACTTTTAGCAACATTAATATTGGACGGATGGTGAAGGAGGGCTGGAAAAACACAGAATGTCAGTGTCAGGTTGCAACCCAGTATGTCTACAGCAAGCAATGCAATAAAGCTTGAACTGGGAAGGAATGGGATTCTAAGTACTTTAGCCAATTCTGTTGCCATGTATGCCTGCCTGCAATAGGCAAGATAAACAGCAGCTGCATCCAGAATCCCTGAATGAGCATCAGATACATTTGTTCCCCACAACATGCTACAAAATAACATAGATCTCCATATTTGAGTACTAACATGGAAATCATAACAAAGGTGGAGGCTTGATGAAACAAAAATTAATCTCAGATAAATTTTGGAAAAAGTTTTGAGTCATCTCTAGAAGGTTCAAATGAGTGTTTTTGTTTACTCATGAAAGGCTTATATGATGTGGTTATTTCATTTCACATATGCATTTTTCTTAGCTTTGAATAAAATGTTTTGATGCAATATATTGTAATAAATATACCTGACTTTCCGTATGTCTGCCTCAGACACCAGATTTTCTGTTGAAGAAATAATCCCCCAGAACATTTCAACTTTGTTAAGTGAGGTATAGTTATAATTCATTTCCTGAAAATATTGTGATTTCATTACTCCCTATCAAGTAGGTAATGCTATGCAATCCACTTGGCCAATGTTTAGAGTTCCTTTTTCATCACACAACAGTATGATTCCACTCATGGCAACATCCTCTAGTATCTTGGATTTTGCTGTTTAAGAAGCAGTACTTAAAATGATCAGCCATAGAGCACTTCTATATTTGTATTGTTTCTTGAGTGTTTGGTTAAAATCTTCCCTATTAATTCTGAAGAGGAAAACATGCCAAACAAGAGAAAGAGCTGAGGCAATATACAATTTTTGTTCAAACAATGTATTAGATAAGAAAACTTTTTTAAGAAAGCAGAACAAACCTACAATTTCCCACAGAGATAAAGACATTCCATATACATTTCTTCAGTTAAAAGGCTATCATATTGGTTTTATCTGATATTGGGGGCATCACTAATTGCCATGAGGCCATTGAAATCCATACTAAGTAAACATGAGTAAGATGTTCCAGCACATGACAATATTTGTCCAAGCTCTTTTCCTTTTCAACCTAAATCCACTTCTTTAGAAAAGACATGGGTGCTACAAAAACCTTTATAGCTCAGATGCAATGCCTCCAATATTACATTTGCCTGGTATAGTTTAATCTCTTCTTAACAACAAGAGACAATGTTTATTTAAAAGACACAGTAGAAAGAGAGAGAAAGACAGAGAGTTATGTCTGTTTCCTTTGGAAATGCGACAGGGATGTTGGCTATTTCTAGCTACATCTAAACATAAAAAAAAATAGTGTTGACCTTCAGTTTGCAAGATTAAGGTCTCCCATGGCAGTGCTTACTGGTTTAATTGGCTGATTCTCCCATTCATTTGCCAATGGGAGGGTGAAGCTGGAGAAGTGAAAAGAAGACAATTTTTTTGAAGTAGGCGCAATACTGGATGGTCTTTCTAGGCAATAGCCAGGCTGTGCACATTCCATGAACATGCGCAAGTTGAGAAAATATATAGAATTTGGTACTTATGAGAACACAGTCTGGTAGGTGTCAAGGAGAACTGGAGTGAGGGGCAAGCCGCATACTTCCGAAACTAGAAGGAAGCAAGCCAACTCATTTACTCTGTGTTCATGGAGGAATGGTCTATCAAGTAGACCTTAGCAGTCTTACAAAATTCAGCTTCAATGCACAGAGGGAGCCCTGTTTGATTACTAGGTATTGCAGACAAACCATGGAGGTGATCAACACCACCAAATGTATTTCATGAACTTCCAAAGGCATCTAGATGATTGCAGTAGGAAACCAAGAGGATTCTTCTTCTATTCCTATATGCAAACATGTTTAATACATACAATTCTTACAATTATTTTTCCTTCTTGGTGTAGAATATATTGCATTCTTGGTGTAGAATGAAGCAGCACAATGTGTACATAACCCTGGATATGGCTAAGGCAGAGTAATGGGAGTCAAGCAGTGGAAAAACATGTAGGAACAAGAGGCTGGATGAGATAACTCCCTAGCTTGATCCAGCAAAAAACTTCTGGTGGCCTTACACTACAGTTGGGCTTCAGAAACAAATTAGTTCTTTGTTAAGTAATGTGCCCCATTACACTGCTATTTTACCTCCCTTGGGATGGACTTGGATTTAGGAAACTGATAGACGAGATACGATAATGCCCAAGATTACCTGACATTCATATAAGAAAATGACCGTTCCATATAAAAACAGGATCCCGCCTCCTCCCCCGAGTTTAAAACTTCCCTAAATAACAGTTACATTTTTAAAAAATGAATAAAAGAAACAAAGGGCATAAAAATATTCATGAGATTTCAGTTCGCTCTACAGGCTTCCGAAGAGAGCAGCCATGGGTTCTACTGTACAACAAAAAGAGTTATACAGCATTTCAATATAGAGATCTTTCTATATATATATAGATATATATTACATATAACTATATATATGTATATATTTATAGGTATGTATACATATATATGTATATATATATCTTTATTTATAAAGCACTGTGTCTAAAATAGCCGTGCCTGCTTCTTCAGCTCATTCCTCTTCCACAAGGCCAGGCGATCAAATTCGGCAATGGTCATGCCAAACACCTGGTAAAATTCCTCCGGTGACAGGTGGCGCTGGAGAGAGAAGAAGAAGAGAGGCTTTATACTACACATGCATAGCTAATGCACAAGTGTGATGCTATGCCCATCCTTGCAGGAAATGCTGGAGCAATTGGGAGGGCATCTAATTTATGCTACCACATCATTGTGTTTTTATCACTGGCTCTTCCACTATTCATTTAGCAAGAACATATTGGAAGAACAAATGGTTGTTGGGAACCACTGCATGTTCACATAGAAGAGAGAAGGATCTGAACCAGTTACAGTTGGCTACCTACCATGATGGGCAGTTGACTATTTAGCATGTAATGTATTTATGTGGTACCACAACTGTTGGTATTCCAGTGAGCTTGTATGAAATAAGTGTGAGCTGATATATAATGCCTGCAGCACTGGGTTGTGAAGCTGGAAGTCTCTTGTTCAAAGCTTGATTCTGCTCTTTGTACACTGATTAAGGCCCCTTCTACACAGCTTTATAAAATCCACAATATCTGCTTTGAACTGAATTATATGGCAGTGTAGACTAAGGGCCCTTCCACACAGCCACAAAATCCAAAATATCAAGGCAGAAAATCCCACAATATCTGCTTTGAACTGGCTTATCTGAGTCCACACTGCCATATATTCCAGTTCAAATCAGATAATGTGGATTTTCTGCTATGATAACCTGGATTAATCTGGCAGTGTAGAATGGACCTAAATGATCTCAAGACAAACTGCTATCTCTTAATCTCAGTTCCACTTGCTGTACGGAGGGGGTGTTAATTCCAACCCTCTGGTATTTTGCTGTTATGACAATTGATGAGATCATGAATGTGAAGTGTTCTGAAAGTCAAAAAAAGCCATATATAAGAGGGGTACATTTGGCTTTCCGGGTCATTTGGATTTCAATTTCTCAAAGCCCCAGCCAGCATGGCCAATGATAAAGAGACTATGAAATCTAAATTTCAAAATATCTCCACCCCTGAGATATTAATTAATTAATTAATTAATTAATTTCAATTATTTATACCCTGCCCTTCTCACCTGAGGGGACTCAGGGTGGCTTACAAGTGGCAAATGATGCCGTTACATCGTTATACAATGAACTAAAACATTAAAACAGTCATAAAATACAATATACTAAGTTTAAAACAATGTAAAGTGCTTATGCCATTCATAACATGCCATTCAAATAGACACTGTTGGGTCTAAAGCTGAATATTCTGTGCAAGAATATAGAATGTAGGATAGTGTGGAGGGAAGCAAACAAAACCATCAGTTTCAGATGAAAAACACAAAAATATCGGAACAGGCTATAATTACATTTCATGGACAGCAGATCTTGTTCTTCCTTTTGGCTACAAAAACCAAACCACCACAGAAACAAACTGATAGCATTGGCAGGAGGGTTGGCAAATTTCACTTACCTCTAACCGAGTTCTGTCCGCATCTTTGGGCAAGCGGTTCCTCCCCCTTGTTGTCACTAGAAGCAGCTCATATGGATATATCTAGAAAAGGTGAGACAAAAATAGGCCTCTAAATCAGAGAATAGTAATCCACAAGCATGCAAAAAATGAAATGAGAGAACATTGTTTTGAGGAGACTTGTAACATCTAAGTCAGATACAAATGCTCCCCCTTGCACATTTTGATGTTTTATGCAAATATAATACAAATACTATCCTCTAAGTTTTATCCAATGTGATTTTAACTCTTGCAAAATGGTAATTAGCAGTTGCACAATGAAACTGAAATGCAGCACAAAAGTTGCTGTAATTTTAGACTGCAAAAGAACTGAATTTCCAATGAATTCAAAATGAGTTTTTATTATTTCATAGCATAGACAGTCTAATGGTGCAAAGGCTCATCTATACTGATCACTTGAGTCTGTGTGCAGTTGGATCAGCCCTGCAGCAGCTAAACATCACATGACATTTATATCCTACCCTTCTCACTCTGAAGGGGACTCAGAGCGGCGTACAAGTTATATGTACATACAATATATTATATTATTAGCATAGCAGCACAATATTAGCATTGTATAGTACTATATTGTACTAGACCACTATACTGCAATATTATTAATAATATTACATGCAATATATAAAATATAATTATTATACTGTATTATTATATTGTATTAGCAGCGTGAGCTCCCACTGTTAGCCCCAGCTTCTGCCAATCTAGCAGTTCGAAAACATGCAAATGTGAGTAGATCAATAGGTATTGCTTCTGTGGGAAGGTAACGGTGCTCCGTGCAGTCATGCTGGCCACATGACCTTGGAGATGTCTATGGACAACGCCGGCTCTTCGGCTTAGAAATGGAGATGAGCATCAACCACCAGAGTCGGACACGACTAGACTTAATGTCAGGGGAAACCTTTACCTTTATGTATTACATTATAATATTATTATCAATATTATATGTATATAAATATATTATATAATTAGCATTGCACAATATTAGTATTATATATTACTCTATTGTTGCTTGGGGGGGGGGGGGAGTGGCTCCCAACTGATAACACAGCTTAATCTGGGGCAAAGTTGCCTTAATGAGATATTGTCCTGGGTAAAGCAAAGTTAAGGAAAAGCCTGAATCTTGACCCAGAATTGTCTACAGCTGTCTTGACTGTCATCTCATGTTCACAGGCTCGGTTGGACCAGGAACATGGAATGGCAGTTCCCTGTCACCCCCCCCCCCCCCACACACACACACTCCATGTCAGCTGCGATACCTAACCTATCTTGCTCTTTAGCTCTCTGGCTATCGTCAGCCAGAGTGCTAGTGCACCAAGGGAAGGGGGGCTTTTTTCTTCCCCCCCCCCTCCCTTAGCAGCAAGGCAGGAGGGAATCCCAACTGTTCAACTATGCAGAACAGCTATGCCACTGGGCAGCTACTCCAGGGTTTTCCCAACCCACCGTGTTGTCCCTACATTAGAATATAGAAAGGCTCTTGAGTTGGTGTTAAGTCAGCATCCTAAGCAGTTGCCAGTACCCCAGAATGAAACTGACACCTCCTGTCCTTTCATGGCCCTCTGGATGCTGACTGCCATTCTGCAATATCTAACCAGGAATCAGAACAGTTTCGTGATTATAGCAATCTCTCGGTCAATAATTGCCTGAAAGAACCTCAGACTAATAGCAATTGATAAAAGAGACCAAGAGAATGCTGGCCTTAGAATCTAGGTGAGACAAATGTTTCACACCAACAGGAGAGTATGATTTCTCTTTCTATTTGGCAGGAGGGAGAACTCCCAGCAGAGTAGAGTAGCTTCCAGAAAATATGAGGCTAGGAGCAGCAGGTGGCAAAAGACATATTTGTCCCTCCTTCACCTCTTTCTTCTTCGTCTTCTTTTATTCATTAGTTCCTCAAATGCATTCCTGAAATAACCATTTATTTTCCCCAACGTGTCAAATTTCACATGGCAAATTACACTATGTAACCCATAGAATGAAAATTCTGGCTGCAGAAATTTAGTATCTTTAAACATACATGCTTCCAGATTATACTTAGACATATACATATACATATGTAGAGGAAGAGGATACGACCACCGAGAAACCCTCTATCCAAATAGGAGCTCTCAAAAGTAGTATAGCTAGCATGGAGGTGAGGATGATGTTTTCTTTTCAACATGTTCAATATGGCTTCTGTGGATTGGTATTCAGAATTTCAGAACAGCTTAGGTAGTAGCTTCTCACTTTCCAGAGAGAAAGGACCCAGAGCTTTAGAATGCTACAGTTTCCTGGGAAAGTATTACCTTGTATTCTGTAAGAGATTAAGATAAGGGAGAAAAAAAGTCAGACACAGGTTATTCTCTACTATTCTCTAGAGCTAATACTGAAAATGAGAAGCAGTTTGATGTAGTGGTATTTGAAATATTTGGCATTTGTAGGCTTGTGATGCATGATATTCTGTATAGGACAATACACACAAAGCTCTAAATAAGATATAAAGCTACACCACAGTTATCTTGATTCTTGGCTATGAATAACTACACTCAATGGTTCATACAGGCAGTTTCAAGCCTATAGTCACCCAGCCATGAATTGTTGAAACTTTAGGGATAATTACATTAAAAAACATAAAATTCATTAATTTCAGTGGGAAATAAATGAGAATAAAAATAGTACATGTATGGCTGGACTGAATTTTCATTGGAAACTAAAATCTCATGCTGTGGTCCTCTAGTGCACCTAGTATCAAAATCTGGATGTTCTGTTTTTCAACACACAGTCTTGAATTCTTGTATCTTTGTCTGAGATGAAATCACAAATTATTGTTGTGTGCAAATTGCCTTTAAAATGATTTCACAAGGTCTGAAATCTAGCAAGCAATAACCACCTCTGTTGCATTACTTTCTTAAATTAAAAAAATCTGGAAAATCCTTCTAAAACATCACATTTATCTAATATACTGGCGTCATACTCTCTAGAAAGAACAAATCAGAGGTGGATATTTTAGGTCCCTATTTCACAAGTCCTATCACCCCCCCCCCCCCCATTTTTATTTAAGTTCTTCCACTCACCTCGCATCCCCCAGTTGACAGCATTTGTGCTGTCATAGTGGAAAAGCTCGGCGCTGGGAGGCTGTAGAGGAAATAACAGGAGAGCGAAAATAGCAGTCAATATGGGAGAGAATTCCATTAATGGTCCCTCAGCTCTTCTAGATTGGCCTCCATTAAATGTCTGCCAGTAAATGTGTGTAGCAAGAGTAGAGATTAGTGGCTGTTTTAGACATTTACATGAATTTGTTAGCATGATGTGCATCAAATGCTTCAGCTGTACTTCATTTTTTTTTTAAAAAAGGGAAATCAGCCTGCCATGTTGTTTAGCAAACCTTGCAAATGCTGATTTTGCTTAATGGCTATCTTGTCAGCTTCAGAAATGCTCCCCTTTACATTTTGATTTTAAAAAACTAAGTTGGGTTCATAAGCAATAATCAGTTGAAATCAAAAATACTTGTTCTTCCATTAAAAATTCAAGAAGAATTTGCCTGCAACCTGTGCAGGGAGAAAAGGGTTAATCTACTTGCTTTGGGGGTGGGGGAAGGAAAGGATATGTATTACATGCATGTGTGTGAACCGACCATATTGGAAACAAGAGATAAATGGATATGGGTCAATTTCAGGCACACGGCCCACTTTGCAACCTGGGATCCCCAAAACACCCCATTGTGGCCCCCCAATTCAGGTGAATAAAGAAAAGCCAACAGAGTATATTCTCCTGCAAACTAAGCATGCTAGCATGGCATGAAAAGTGTTGCAGATGTGCTAAATAAACCAGTACATCAATCTCTTTAGTATGCAAATTTGCTTTAATCTTTAATAAATGGTAACATTAGATGTATACCATAGAATTGCCTTAAATTATTTTTAATTTATTATCAATAATTGTTTGATATGTATGCCTATTTTATATACCTATATATCTGGGTTGCGTTAGAAATTATCGGTGAAAAGGGGTTGAGAGTGGGAAAAGTTTAGGAAGCCCTGTCCTAGAGTACAGGGTGAAATAACTAAAACAGCCCATTTTTTTCTTGAGAACAATCCTATGGAACAGCTTAGGTTGAGAGTCACTGCACCCAGTCTCCAGGTCCCTGAACTAATATATTCTATGAATCCCGCCAGCCTGATAAAATGCGTTCTTCAGAAGAAGCCCAAGATATTTGGCTACTTGAGATGGGCAAGATGCTCTGGTACTCATTCCATGTAGAAATTGAATGGTCTGGCAAGTGAATCCAACTGCTGGCAATGGGGAAGCCTCATCTATTCCACTTGAAGGATGCAGCTAGTTGTGTCTGTCAGTCTGTGGATGTGAAATGTAGACTGCTTGGTACAAACAACAATTTCTCCCAATCCCAGCAATGATGTCACCTAGGATAGCTACCTCATTTTGTCTAATGGTAGGAGCAGCCAATTCCCAGGGAGGTGTTACACGTGTTATATTTCTCACCAAGCGTTGTGTAAATATGATTTAGTCTCATTTAACAGCCACTTGTTTTGTAAGCTTCAGGACTGATCTTTGACCTTTCCTCCATTTCTGTACAGTAGAAAGGTTATGAAGACGTACAGAATATTCTGTCCAGTTGGATTCAGGAAGCTTGGCTGTGTCTTTTTGGGTCCTTCATTACTGGGAATCTAATCTGCTCAGAACATCTCCATGGCTGTTTCCCAACCCTAGACCCCTGGAAAAGATGTGAATGCTTGTGTCCAAGGAGGAAAGGCACACACTTCACTTCTGCTTGTTGCACTACAGATTGCCTAACTTTAGCAACAGGGATAATTTCTTGAACTCCTTTTATTTTCCAAAAGGATTGCAAACAGGCCTGCTTTCTATGAGCATGACCAGAAGTGGCTGTGCTTGGTGGCTGAGAGCCCATTGGCATTCTTACCCTGTGCAGCCCATTCCGTCTGTAAGCAGGAAGAGAGGCAGATTTTGAAATGAGGGGATCTAAGGAAGAAAGATAAAGCAAATTCAGAACCTAGAAAACAAGAGGCATGGCTGACTTGGTTAGGAAAGGCTTCAATGAGAAGAGCACTTTGCACCCAGGTAGATAGAAAATCCTTCTGAGTTGGGTCACCTCAGACTGTGTACTAAAGGGCTGGCCCTCCTTCAACCCTGTATGTGTGGACACACTTATGACAAACCTCACATCAAGGCAGAAACATAATCACTGAACTAAAGCCCGAAATTGAAGGTTTTGTAGTCTTTCCCTCCCCTTCATCTTACATTTTGTATTCTCGTGCAGAGTATGCTGCTATAGCCCCACAGACTCTCTGTACATCCAGGGCTCTTTGTCTAAAACAGATGAACAAGGACAAGGTAAAAGAGGCTGGGAATAGAGATCCACATACCACTGTCTGCCAGGTAATGTGTCCGTGGTGCTGTGGGAAGAGAAAACAACAAGTCAGACATGACTTGGGATATATTTTTTCACTGTACTGGCTCTGTGTGTAGCCTTAAAGCTGACTGACATATCATGTGAAGGAAGCTTGGTGGAAATAGGGAGATACTCTGACACAGCTATGGAAGTACTATTGTAATTGTAGAAATTTCTGCTCATTATTCCAATTCTTAGTTACAACAAGTATATACAACCTTCTCATACATCAGGACCATTGGTGTCGAATTTCCATCTTTAATTCAACAGAGCAGCTCAGAAAATAAGCAGCATTTTCACTTTAGATGGAGTCTTTCCCCTTTAGACAAAAACTCCTGTGTGTTTTGTTTACAAATAGATGTGTACTTATGAAATTCTTTTCCAAAAATGTATGTGGGTTTTTTGTATATAAATGATTCATTTGCACATGTACAAAAACTCTACCATTTCCAGATAAGTGATTTTTGCACAAAATTTCTGATTTTTTTGTACTAAACACAGCACTCTCCCCCATCAAAATGTTTTTATATGTAACAGTGCTGCTGTTTTGCTGAAAAATAGCAATCCTAGCCTCTCAAAATAGCATTTTTGTGCAAAATCGTTGTTTTTGTGAAAACCAACAATCATGTACACAAAAAACAATATATAGTGCTTTTATCCCACATTTTGAAACCACCCACCCCAGCCTAAAATTATTGCACAAAGAAGCCACAGGTATTTGTGAATGGAATAAATAATCTACAGGATAGATACACCCCAAGTCTTCTAATTTTCTGGGCAAAGTTCCTGGATCCAAAGGCTACTTTTTAAAAAGACTAATGGAAAAGCTACATGATTGCCTGCCATGTGAGGCTCAGCCTTCAATGATTTAAAAAGGCTGCTGTTCCATTGTTGATAGTGCCACCTAGTGCCAAAGGGGAGCCAGTTCCCACCGTGGAGAGATTTCACCTGCACCTCCAACTTGCCCCTCACCCACACTCCTCTTTGCATGAAAGGAAGAAAGAAAGGTGGGATAATGTGGCAGCTCATCAAAGATTAATGAAAGACTCCTTCAGAGTCTGCTTGGTAAGGGGCTTTAGGGAATGCTATCGCGTGAGTGCTGTGCAGGTGAAAAGGTACACATGTTAAGCCTGGGATTCATAACGCAGTTAAACAGAGATACACAGGCATGCAAGCACGCACATAGACAGGATTATATGGGCAGTGAAATGCATTCCAACATCTTATAATATATGATTCTGGTAAGTATCATTTTTTCTTCCCAGATTTATTTACCAACACAAACACTAGATGGCAGCACAATAAATATCCACAATTCCTGAAGTGTAGAAACCAGGAAAAACATGGCATATCCCTGCTTTGTACAATATACAACAGTTGGGGAATCTCTCCAACAAAGAATCTCTCCAAACACCTACTGGATCAATTAGGCATAAAGGTAAGCATAAAAGACAAGAATGGCCCAGAAACATTATAAAATATACAAGCCACTCAACTGGCAAATGATCTGATTAGTCATCGTAAGATCACAAAACTATCTTTTAATAAAGCATACCAAAAGAACACCAGCAAAAAAGGACAGTCCATTCCAAGTTCAAAATATTAAGAAGAATGCAAGTTTCTGAAAGCGAGCAATAAAGTTTATAATGAAAGAGCTGGGAAAAGGAAGATTAAATGCCTGCTACTGAGCAAGGATGATCTCAATGCCAAGTGGATGTATTTAGGAAGACAATGTCATGTGTAGGGAGCTATGCTGGCTGTCTTTTGCACCATTGGGAAGGGTCGATTTCAAACTATCCATTATTCTGTGAATATATTCCTTCTTGTCTGTCATAGCCAACTAGAGACTCTCAAACCTGAATAATGCTGCTCCCTTTTTTGCTCCCACTGCTCTATAAAGAGTTGGGGAGGAGCGGGTTCCCAGGCTAGGAAATATTGGTGGGCAGGAAAAGAGCTACAAACAGGGATGTAAATTTACCGTTACTTTGAAAATGAGAACTCTGAATCACAGAGAATCGCTCCCCACAGAAACCTGACCAGTCTTTCTTAACATTTTCATTTCCACTGCAGTTCTCTTTTCTGCAGTCTCACAATCCCTGCCTATGAATGTTATATGGAGAAAATAAAAATCTAGCTGGAACCAACACATCCACAGAGAAAAAAAGAAGGTTCTGATTTAATTAAGTTCTTCCAGGAGGATTGAAAAGCTTGATTTCCTGCAGTCATAGCTATTGAGGAACAGCCTTTTCCAGTGCCATAGGCAGAATACTAGAGCAGAATTGACACCGTTTTATGATTAGTATATCTTGCCTCTGACTTTTCCTGCAAGCAATCATCTTTAACTTTGCCATACTGTAGTGACTGATAGCTCATAAAAAGGCAACCTCTCTGTGCTATGTGTTTTGAGCAGCTGACCCTCTGTTGGTAGGCTGGGCATGTGCCCCCCCTCCCCCATTGTAATTGGGTGTCTGTTGTTACTTACAACCATTTAAGGAGCTTTCATAGCCAGCAGTATGCAGAGCTTCTCGACTGCCAGCTGAACTGCGGGGTGGCGTCCATGGGTCGGCATAGGAATTGGATCGGGCCTTCATTTCTTCCTTCAGTATCAATCTGCCAATCCCAGTGTGGATCTAGACATCACAAAAGGTGAAGAAAAGAAATGCAATACATATTTGTAATTAATTTTACACTGCAGCAGGGAACAGATCCATAAGTGGTGGAGAAGGAATATCACATAGTTCAACTATGGGCTCATGTTCTGCCTCGTGCAGCTGCTCTTGTACTCTGTTATGGGTGTGGAGGTGATGGCAAGGTAGATGGGAGGAGAGGACTAAGACAATAACTAAGCAGATTTTGAGGCCTTGGAGATATAACTGAAACTAACTACTTTCTTCAAAAACAATTTCCCAAGCTCTGGATACATGAAGGCAGTTCTCATTTTAGAAGAAATTCCAGTGGCACTGAGTCTGTTATGTACTGAAGTAACTTGCAGTCCAAGACACATGGGTCTAGCAAAATATAATCACACAAAATGGTAAAAATGCAATAAAGCATTATTCAAAAGTTGAGATAGTGTCACTGTTGAAATAATTTCCAGGGATCTGCACCTGCAAAATCCAGTGAATCCAGCCCAGAAAATACACTCTTGATTTTACCACCATTCAGCTGCTCCAAAATGTAAACTCCTGTTCTTGGGCCACTGATTGCTTCTGGCTATTTCATGTTCATGGACAGTAGAAAACAAGAGACGAGACTGTGGGTTTATTGGTTATTTTTGTTGTTCACCTTCATGTCATTTCTGATCTATCATGGGGTTTTCTGAGTCTGAGAGTGTGTAACTCGCCCAGGGCAGGTTTTCGTGATGAGTAGGGATTTGAACCCTGGTCTCCAAAATCATATTCCAGTGCTCAAACCACTACACCACATTGGATCCTCAAAGATAAAAACCAAATAGCAATGCCCTTTCTGTCTCCTTTTCTAAAGTTCTTACTCATGTATAGTAATAGAAACTGGCACAATGAGTAAAGACCTTGAAGGACAAAAGAATATTTGGCTGAAAGAGCTGGAAAAACATATCCAAGCTCAGCATAAAAAGGGTGAAGGTGAATCAATGAAGTTAAGCACTCACTTTATGCATCCCTCGATCAAACCCATCTTCTTCTCCTCCTGATGAGAATCTCCGTACTCGTGGTGCTACAAAAATGAAGATAGGATACATAGGATTGAGAAAAGAATGATCTAGGAACAGCTTATAACAAAAGTGAGAAATATAGGAAATTTGTTAGGGGAATGGAAAAGTTTAGACATGGTTTTCTGGGATTCCAAGGGACAGGAAGTTTTCAAACACGACGCTTTGGATACACAGAAGCTTGTTCCTTTTAACGTTTTAAATTGGGAAGCTCAAAATGCAATATACAAAAAGTGGAAGCTGCAAAAGTTGATAGGGCTGGTTTTGACCTATAAAGTCCTATACAGCTTGGATCCAAGTTCTTTGAAGACTGTGTTTCTCTCTATGAACCTGTTAGAACACTACGGAATGAGGAAGTACAGCCACTAGTGGACGGTGAAGCAACAGCTCCCCCTGTGGCTGGAATCGTGAAGCTGGAAAAATGTTAAATGCCTCTGTGTCTGTCTATACTGTATGTTGTTTGTCTGTTGGCATTGAATGTTTGCCATATATGTGTTCATTGTAATCCGCCCTGAGTCCCCTTCGGGGTGAGAAGGGCGGAATATAAATACTGTAAATAAATAAATACGGTCCTCAAGGGAGTGCCTTCTCTCTGTCCCACCAGCTGCTCAAGTGCGTTTGGTGGGAATAATGGAGAGGGCCTTTTTGGTGGCTGTAGTGAGAATATTGAACTCCCTCCCAAGAGAGACCAGGATGGCTCCATCCCTGATTGCTTTTCGCAGGAATTTGAAGACATATATCTGCCATCAGGCATTCAGGGAATTATGAGGTGCTGACTGTAAAGGATGCTGTGAGTGGAATTTTGGGGAGGGGTGTTTGTGTGTCTAGTTTTTAATGTAATTTTAATTGTATTTTAACTGTATTTTAATTTTGATACTCATGACACAAACATTTAATTGTTATTTTAATTTTTATATTCATATGTAAATATATTTGCCTTTTTAAAAAATGTATTGTATAGGGTCATGTCATTGTTAGTGACCTTGAGTCACTATGGAGAGAAAGATGAGATTAAAAATAAAGATGATGATGATGATGATGATGATGATGATGATGATGATGATGATAATAATAATAATAATAATAATAATAATTTTCAGGTTTTAGTGCCCTGGCATTAAATACTTACCTTTTGGTGATCCTTGGAAAGTCCAGTACTCAGTCTCAGAATGGTAATATGGATCTGGAGAATAGGCTGGGCTATATTTGGAGGTCTGGGCAATATCCTCACTGGTTTTGCTTTTCGTAGCTGCAGAGTGAGTATCTGTAAAAGCAACATATAAAATGAATAAGAAAGACATAAAGATAAACTGATTGATTTAAGAGGCTGTGTCTCAAACAACAAAGTATACCACAAGTTTTGTTTGTTTATGTCTGTGACAATCCTAATCCTGTATAAAGGAAGGGTTGGAGGGTCCAGTATTTAATATAAAAAGGGAGCAATATTCAGGGGAGACAAACATGCTCGATCCAGACACTGTTGCCCTCCCCTAGTAATACTCCCTCCTTTCCACACGGCTCCTTCCACATGTTTTCCTTACTGTGGAAAATCCACAAGGGAGAAAGAGACAGAATATGCAGCATCTCTAACTCTTTTGAGTAAGAGCCTCTTCCGGTGGAACCACCCTTTGCTCAAATTGTCAAGTGGTAACATTCATCCTTTGACAGTGTTTCTTAGAGAGACAAACTGGTGTCGTAATAAATGGCAGTATCTCCATAAAGCTTAGGCACCCTTGGCAAAAATGCAAGTGACTTTAACCATAACCCCTGCTACCATAATCTCGATATGACTTTATTTTAAAAAATATTTGCATGTTGTTTCTTATCATGGGATCTCAAGCCAGTGTATAAAATCAACTTAAAACAACTGAAAACAATTGAAAACAGAATAAAATCATATTAGGTTGAAAAGGTTTAAACTATCTATGTCTACACTTTGGCTTGAATTAATAAAACATGTTTTAACCTAGTCCTAGAAGGATGCCAGTGTCAGTGCCAACCAGACCTCCAAGGAAAGCTGAGATGCGATAGTAAACAATACTTCTGATATAGATAGCAGGAGTTGGGGCCTAATAGACAGCAGAGCTTGGGGGATGAGGGAAGGCCAGCCCTCCATATCCATAGATTTTGTATCCATGGATTGAAATTATTTTTTGTCAGATTATATATGGGACACTCTTCACTGTGTCATTTTATTTAATGGGACTTGAGCATCCAGGGATTTTGGTATCCATGAGAAGTCCTGGAACCAAACCCTAGCACATATCAAAAGTCCATTGCCCACACATATCTTTAGAGGTCGCGGTGCAGCCCTTTTCTACAAGCCATTCATACATTTGCTTGAAAAAGAAACAACAAGGAGAGCAGGACTATACCATGGTGTTACATGGGTTGAGAGGATATATTACACAGGCATGGGTTGAGGGGATATACTGTATTTCTTATTTTGAAGAAAATCTGTCTGGCCAATTCATGCCGCAAAGTGTTGTTTGCAGTAAACTTATAGGGCCAAAGAGCAACAAACATTGAACAGTGTACACATAATTTTTTTTCTTTTTCAATATGAATCCACTAAAGCAATCATGTTTTGCTTCTGGACTTACCTCTATTCAAAAAGATCAGATTTCCCCAACACACACATACAGACGCCTATATTTTCATTACAGTGTAATTAATTTGGAACAATTTTCATCAATTGTTCAAGACGTGAGTTAAGCAATAACTGACTGGAGTGACTTGAATTTTGAATATATGCCCTTAAATGTACATTAAGGCATCAGGCAAAACTCCAGATTTTGTATACAAAAGGATATTTATAGAGCACTTAGAAATCTGTAATCTGCATTACATTATTGTTATAAATAGCTCTACAAGAATAAGAGAGGTTTTTTAAAAACAAAAATCACAGAAAACTATTTTATGTTCCTAGTGGAGAGCAGCATTGTTAGTTTTCAATCTCAAAAGGTTGACTGGGAAAAGTCAGAGGGATTCTCTTGGGAACATGCATGGTGGGATCACCACTATAAGGAAAAGAGGCAATGGCAGCTACTTACAACACAGTGGGGCGCAGCCAGCCAGCAGGGCAGGGTGTTAGGCAAACAGCAAAATATGAAAGGGGAAAGGAAAAAAGAGGAGGATACACTTGGTTACTACAATAACGGGAAAGCCGCAAGACCTCTAAAACAGAAAAAGGATCTGGCTAGCAGAGGGCACTTCTCCTCTTGTGACCCAGAACATTGCTTCCAATAAGAGAAACTCCGTAGTTTTCTGTAGGCAAGAGCGCCCTGCCTTGAACTAAGGCAAGCCTTGAAGCTCCTGCAGTGCCTCTTCCTTTATTCCATGCACAGATCGGTTGTTCTTCTAGCTTCTTCCACTTACGTTTTTGTATTGTTTATATTACATATCTTAATCATTATCTAATTTCATATTTATCAGTGATGTCCCGTTGAATTATACAGTGTTCCTTCACTACTTTGCGGTTCACTTTTCGCAGATTCGCTGTTTTGCAGTTTTTCAATAAACTCTAAAAGACTATTATAAATCATAATAATTACAATTTACAGTCTAAGGAAGGGAGGAAGGAGAAGCCAAAGGGAGAGAAAAGGAGCCAAGCAGCAACGGGAGGAGAAGGAGGCGATTTATCAACACACGATTGGTGGATAAAGACTTAAAATAGTGTATAACTACTAAAATAATGTATAAATATTAAAATAAATATAGTGTCCCTACTTTGCGGATTTTCACTTATTGCGGGTGGTCCAGGAACCTAACCCCAGCAATAAGTGAGGGAACACTGTAACTAATATATTTATGGTGTTTTACTTCCCTCTATGTATTAGGATTTGTTGTTATTGTTGTTTTGATTTAATTTTGTGATGTCATTGTGTATTTATATTTTATATTGTGTTTTCTCTGTTGTAAGCCACCCCATGTTCCCTCGGGGAGAGGGGGCAATATATAAATAAAGCATTATTATTATTATTATTATTATTATTATTATTATTATTATTATTATTAGCCTACTGAGAAATACACCTGGAACCTATTTAGATCAAGTGACCAGTTAGAGCATTAGTGACACTACTCTTATTCCATCATCTCCTATATATTTGCCAGTAATAATACATTGGTTAAGGTTCAATCCTGAAACAGACCTTCCTCCTTTAAAATGAAGATTTCCTGAGGCTGTGTAAGCAAATGCATTTTTATTAAAAAGAAGAAGAGGAAAAGAAAGGAAATTAAAGGAAAGGAAAGAACAACCCCAATAGAATTCTGATTCAACCTCAGGCTGGACATCGAATAGTTGGCTGTATGCCTTCTCATATTGATTGATGCTCCCAGTGAGGTAACCTCCAGTTTATACTGATCTTTTACTTTTCTTGGGTTATTTTTGCAAAGAATTCCATATTTTGTGTGAGCCACTATCCCATGTGTTCCTCCCGTGGTATTCCAGTAATCTTCAAGGGCACATGTTTCCACATTTTAAAGAAATTAATACTGTGAGATAAACAGCAGAAAAGCACTTCCCATGTCACTAGTGGGACCATTCAGGCCCATATCATTGTCTGACATATCCAGTTAGATACTTTCATACATTGTCTCTATCCACTGAAACTGTTATCAACTATGTGTTGTAGAAGACTTTCATGGCCGGAATCACAGGGTTGTTGTGTGTTTTCCGGGCTGTATGGCCACATTCCAGAAGCATTCTCCCCTGACACTATGGCAGGCATCCTCAGAGGTAGTGAGGTATATTGGAAAAAAACTAGGCAAGGAAGGTTTATATATCTGTGGAAGGTCCAGGTTGGGAGAAGGAACTCTTGTCTGTTGGAGGCCAGTGTGCATGTTGAAATTAATCACCAACATGAATCTGGCAAGGCCATTAATGCTAATCAAGGCCATACAGCCCGGAAAACACACCACAACCCTGTTACCATCTATCCTGCTGAATAAGAATGAAGTCCACCTTTCAGCTGCAACACTTACCTTCCTTTTATGTTCCCTTATTTTTTCTATTAACAAATCATGTCACTTCTCCCTTTATGTAATATGACAAAAATATGGCTCCTCCTCCATGTGCCCTTGGCACAAACTTTGGTCCTTGGTTTGATCATCTTTAATTTTGACTACTACAGCCTTCTCATATCTGGTCTTTGTCCATGACCATTGATGCAACATTCTTACTGACACCATTTTATCTCACTGCTTTCGATATATGACATAGCTCCTTAATTCCCTGCACTCGTTTTCCACATACTCCCAGCTGAGCCTGGGTATGCACTTTTATGAATAAAATATAGATATAATAACAGGCTGTAGTTCTCCATATTGAGCACTACCACTACGTATTCATGGATGGAGTCATTTTAGCTTTCATCTTAAAAAGCAATTTTCCAAGCTCTGACCCTGGATCCAGTATAAACTCCTAATCTTTAATCTAAAGGCACTTATGGTTTCTCTCTGTCCCACCTTTCCTGCTTATCTCCTGATGCAATCCAATACATGATCAAGAGATACTATAACTATTATAGTAATATTGCAGCAATAATAGTTAATATAAAAATAATACCATCATCATCATCATCATCATCATCATCTAAAGGATATGTTCATGCACATATATGGCCCTATGAGTCCATATCTGGCATATCCTTTAGTGTTTGTAGGTTCATGAATCAGTAAAGATCGCCAGATAAACAGTCCACTGCTACTTTGTCTATGTAAGCAACATCAAAAATGAGGTCTCAGAATTTAGGAAAGTTTTTTTTGGACTTCAATTGCTGACAAGCAATTCTATGGGTATAGTCCAAAAACAGTTTGTCCAAGTTTTGGGAAGCCAACGTCGAGTTGGCTCTTCTTAATGTGTGAAGATACTGTGCCCTCAAATAGCCAAGAAGGCTAACAGCTCATCCCTACATCAGATATCCCAAAATACATTTCCCTCTTTTTCATGGTGCATTGTATCCAGTTCTGGACCTTTTGTATAAATCTTTGTAAAACTCATGGAGCCATTCCACATTCAATTCACAGCACTGTAGCTAAAGAAAAACCAGCCTTTGCTATATGTGTCCATATATTTGCCAAAGCCATGCTCAAACTGTACCGTGTCTTTTATAGATGGGAGGTTTCCGGTAGATGTTACTCTCTGCAGCTGCTGGAGGCAAAAAGAAAGATAATGAAGAAAAGCAGGAGAAATAAAGAGAGTAGGAGCCAGAGAGTGTATGTAAGAGTTACAAGAGCCACCATATATGTGGGTATGTTTACCTGCCCACAATCGAATTGCCTACTTACTCCAATCCTCCCCCTTTTCCCACTAACCTTTCCAAAGTATTGTGGTAAAATCTGAGGCAGCCTTATTATTCTACATATCTGCAGAGCAGAAGCAGGTTGGGAGCTGGTTTGATGAGGAAGAAGGAATCAATCCTATTTGAAGTGATGTGCTAAGATAGAGAATGTGTTTGTGCACAAGAGGTCATGCTGTGAGCATGCTCACAATTAACAGCATGCAGAGTCAGGCAGGCATTTCTCCTTCTGGCACAGTTGGTGGCTTGCCTCAGTTCAAGAGAGACTTAATTTGTGTGGTGGTAATGGCTGTGACCTTGTTGCCTACAATGGGTATCAAGTGATTTATAAGTTGGCTCCATAGAGGCAATAGGGATGTAAAACCCTCCCCATCCTCACACAAAAGCAAAACAAGTCAGCCAAAATTTCTCCAAATGACAGAGAAGCAAAGCAAGCTGGGAAGGGAGCTACCCTACCAGTACAGAGACTTAGTTATGGGCTGAACTGGCGAGGCAGGCAGAAGGCCATCCATAAAAGACATCAGCACAAGCTAAAGCGCTATCCATCATTAGAGCACCATTGATGGCAGTGCCAATGACAGAAGGGAAAAGTGGCAGGGGAAATTTCAATTCACTTAAGTGGAATAAGGCTTGTCCTGATTTCAGTCCTGGGCTGGTGGTACAGAGGACTACATCATTCCCAAGTCTACTTGGTGTCCCTTCATTGCTCCAGAAAAAACACTGGGATGGGGAGCCCCTAGCAAATGTCCAGAAGTGTGGGCACTAACATGGACCTCGATTCAGAAGGTAAACAGCTGAATCTGGGCTTTACTGCAAGGGCATCTGTTGCCTGGCCTCATCCACAGTGAACAGTATGTGCTTCTGTTTGTTTCCTAAGTAGCCTGTACTTGTCTTTCTGGCCTGCTTAATCAATTGACACCAGCATACTGGATGTCAGTGAACATTCATATTAGGTATGTGTAGTTATATCAACAGGCTCTCAAAGCAGCAGCCCAGGTGTGGTTCTGGGTTCTGCCAGGTATGGACCTCAGGTGCTTAGAGTGAAGAATTGATTCTAGATTTATCTTGCAAGCAAAGCAGACTGCAAACTATGCAGGCAGACAACTGGGGAGAGCATATGTGTATCCACTTGTGTGCAGACAAGGGATAGGTGCTGACTACCCTCCCTCCTTGTAGGAGAGGTAGGGGGTGGCCCTTACCTGATGGCCCCTGGAGTCTCTGCTGGAGGGGAGCAGCCATCTGGCAAGCCCAAAGAAATCTGGGAGAAGGGTGCGGCGGGCCCTGAGGGGAGCAGGAGGAGTATAAGATAAATTATCTGTCAAGGATGGGTGTAGAAGAGCAGCTAGCTGACAGACAAGTTTTGCCCTGTGACCCTTGAGGAAAGAGAAAGGAAGGAAAGGAATAGGAGGACCTTTTCTTTCTACAGGAGGGAGAAACTGTAGGGTTTGGGTGAAAGCGGGTGTCAGAGGAGACAAGGTAAATGCTGCAGGTCTTGTTTATGGATGGCCTCTCTCATGCGTATGTATTTCGCTGTTGCTAGCATACTCTAAGCTGGCAATAGCACTACTCATGCAATATACACGTTTGGAACATGCATACATGCCAAAAAGAGGACACAGCGCTCCTTCACAGGCTGGCCAGAGGCCTCCAGAGCCTACCTGGAATGTGGAAATGCTTAGGAGCTTGGTATGAGGTTGGAGTAGAAGACCTCACATCTAACTGGCTATAGTAGGGGGAGCTGCGCCCACTCTCTGTCCCTTGAAAGAGCAGATTGGAGAGAGCAGCAGAGGAAGAAAGAGAGAGGCAGATGAAAATTGATGTTAAAAAAGCAGCCTTGTTAGAAGAGTAGCAAGCCACCTGTGAATCAATTATGGGGATGCATGGATGAAGGGGGTGGTGGTAGTGATGATGATAGTGACAGTGACTCCTATATGCACCATGGTGAGGGATCAGTGTTGGGATCACAGATGAACAGGAGCGAGAGGAAACATTCCGCAATGCATGTCCCCAGTTGCAGTTCTAAACCCATTTCCAGAAACACTTAGTGGTACAGAGTTCAGCAACAACTGCACCAGGTGCTTCATTTTAGCAAAGTAGTGGTTCTGATGAGCCTGAAGACCCTTTTGTTGGACATGCTTCTATATGTGTATTTTTTTTGCCACATTCTGAATATATCATATCAAAATCCAATGCTGGTTGTGTTCATGCTAAAGAAGAATCCCCTAGCACCTCTCTCTGTGTGCATATGAGTCCCATGGCATCCGTTGCTTCCCACATCATCCGCTCCTTTCCAAGTCAGCTCTAACATGGAGTTATCATTTTGGACTTTCCACAGAGGAAAGGAAGATGGTATATGCACAGTGGAGTGAAGTCCCAATAACGAACACTCATCTGTATCCTGAGAATGGACCACAAAATAGTTGGCTGCTTGTCTAACATTCTGTCAAGAAATGGTCCAATAAAACACAGGAAATGATTTGGGAGGTGTATGTCATTTTTGACCTCCTTCCCTCTCAACCACCCTCCAAAGATAAGGCTTCACAATGCAAACTCTCTGGGAAAGGAAAGATGTTCTAGTGCTGAATGTCTCTTGTGGAGAAATGTGTACATCCTGGAGATGATGCTGCAACGACGTTTTCGGTTTCACACAGGCACTCCGCTGAATCCTGAGGGAAAGAGCCTTTTGTTGGACATGCTTCTATCTGCCCTTACCTGAGCGGTAATAATGATGTGGAGAACGTGGGATGGTGGGGGACATGCCTTGACGACTATAGGTGGGGGAGTCAATGTAGCCAGGGCTGGAAGCTCGCCTTTGCCGGAGGTCCATGCTTTCATAAATGTCCTGGAAAAGTAAGAGTACCGATAAGCAGACACCCTGCTTGTGCAATAGAGGTGTTACAGTTATGCATCTGGGGTCTGTGTCACAAAATCCCAGCCTTCTTTTACTTTTATTCTAGGTAGTCTCTTTTCTTTTTCAGCTGAGGGCAGCACCTATGGTGTGCAGGGTTGTCAGACCAAACATGGGAGTGTACTCAAGCACCTTTAATGGTTGAGTAGAAGAAGGAATTTCAGAAGGTGTTGCTTGATACTTGGATATATGAGAAACAACACCTCCTAAAAACCCTTTCCTGTATAATCATTAAATATACAGGAGTCATCTCCAGTTTACATTCTGTCAGCCCTAGTTGTGTGTGTATGTCTTCAAGGTATGTATGTGTGTGTGTGTTAACATCAGAAGGACAATGTGTATTATCACGACTACTCTTAATTTAATATCATCAGAGGTGGCTTTCTACAGTGGCTTAGTAGCACTCTCTAGCAGGATGCAATGGGATCTCCTTGGCCCAGCCTTCAGGGAATGCTTTTTCAGCTCTGACTTTACAAGTGCTGGCCACACAAGCCCGCATGCTGTACTGGCAATGTTGCATGATTACCTGAGAATATGGAGACAAAGTTCCCAGAGACTAGAAGCGACAAGAGACGAGATACAAGCCATGAGGGAATGAAGAGTAAGGAAAAGAAAGAGAAGGAAAATGATTACAAGTTGACATGACTGCTCAGGGCAACATAATTCATCTTCCCCCAAGTTCCTGTCTCCTTAGCAGAACAAAAAACTTATTAGAGTTGTCAGGGGGGGCTCAGGAAATCTGGGAGAAAAACAGGCAAAATGACCATAAAGAAGAAGTAGACTACAAGTTCCTCCCATGTAACTGTGAGAAAAACAATAAAAGAACAGAGCCAGCATTTCTCTTCCCTACAAATATATAGCTGTTATTGATTTTCAGAACTCATGTAGTGAGTGTTAGTCTCTACCCATTCCCTTTCCACCATCACTACATTTAGTACTTTTGTTTATAACGATGTGGCGTGTCCCCTATATGTAAAAACACTAGCACCTAATAATAATTCTTGAATAGAACTTAAAATGAACCAATTTCTGTAAAATGTAGACAACACGTCAGAGTGTATTGCACTCAATTCAAGGAGTTCCCTCCTTTTCCTACTACTACGAGAGATCAGCCTGCTGAGGAAGGAGGGCAGGCAGGAAGGTACTAGCATTAGGCAGAGAAGGGCAAATATCTAAGGCAGTAGTTAAGTGGGAGACAGCAACTGCAACCTTCTGATTGTATTTCCCAAGACTTTATTGATTTCATTTATTGATAGAACTCTGTGTCCCACATTACCTTACACCCCCAGAACAAGCCTACTGTTTTCAAGGATCTTTTCAGACATCACAGTTATAGTGTTCTGATTCCACTTTAACTGTCATGACAACATCCTATGGAATCCTGGGATTTGCAGTTTAGGAAGAGGCATTCATAAGCTTTAGTGCTTCATCAAAGCACAAATTACCAGACTTCTCTAGGCTGCTGAAGTAGAATCACAGATACATAGTTTGAAAGGTCCCCAGGTGTAATGTAAGGACATATCCTATTGTCAGAGTTGAAGAAAGATTCAACTGTCAGTCAGGCTATTTCATGTATATGAAAGGGTGACAACAGCAGGGTGGTGGGACACAATCGTGTCCTTTGCTTCAGAAAGCAAAATATCTTGGGCCATTTGATAGGAGTTTGGCACATTAATTTGGTAAATGAGCATGAGCATCACAAATTTAATGTATCAATGACATCTATAAATTCAGACACAAAAAATAGATAGGTATTAACCACTTGAGGAAAAAGTGGTCCTGGCCCAGATCTCTGTTTCCTCTTAGGCTGTTGCTTTTCCTCCATGAAACACCAAGTGCCATTAGCTTGTTGAAAGGAGGAACATCCCAATGCATGAAATGAATGTGAAAATATGTGGTGGCATGTCCCTTTTTGAAAAGTCAAAATGACACTCTTCACCAAGTTGAAGTGCAATCAGAATAGGATCAAACACAGCACAATTCAATTTAGTGCAAACCAGATAAAGTTGCCCTGTGCTAATCTGCAAGTGGGGACTGCTTGTACCCCAGAGTCCACTTTCCATAAAACTGATGGACTGAAGTTTCACTTGCTAAATATTGCTGCCTGGACCTTTGTAAGGATTCATAAGCTGCCTTCTGCATTTCATACACATGTTGAATGCTAGATGTTTTAAATGGCTAATGACTTGAGTTCCCTCTGTATCAAACATTCCTTTCATTTCACTGCCATGTTGATACCACCCACTTCTTTAGCAGAAACCTGTAGGCTGGACCAGTTTAGAGCAGTCCTATTCCTTCTTTGTTGCCTTCCACCCACAAACTAAAGCAAAAACTGCTGTTAATAATGGAATGTAGGACAACCAGATTCAGCCAAAGGCCATAACTTCAACTATATCACTAAATGAGTCAGGCACATGCATAGCAGATCTGCCACATTTATTTTAGGGCTACCAAGATGCCTGCGCATCTTCTTGCTCATCAAGGATGTTAGAACATTCTGGAGCAAGGCTGAAGAGAAAGCCTTCATCATAACAGACACCGAGATATCATTCTTTGAGAATCCCAAGAAAGACTTCTTTTTTGCACCACTTACATTGCATTTTAATAAAAACTGAATTTCTATATCTTATCCCTGGACACACAATATGATTTCAAAGCAATATGCCTTTTCCACATGTTTCCCAACAACAGAACCAGGATCCCCATATCATGTCTTTCTCTGGAATATTTTCAACGTATAAACAAGATTGCGGTATGGTAATAACTTGCTTGGCTGTTTCTTTTTTGGAATGTGAGAGATGTATCATGGATCTCAAGTCATCCTATAGACGTATAGCCATAGGACAGCTATTCTTAAACTCTGGTCCTCCAGATGTTTTGAACTTCAGTGCTCAAAATCTCTGACCATTGGCCAAAATGACAGCGGCTTCCATGAGGAAATCCAAAACACATGCAGGACCAGAGTTTGGGAATCACTGATATTATTATTATTATTATTATTATTATTATTATTATTATTATTATTATTATTATTATTAGACATGGATTAGGTTCTGATTATTTCACAGCTCTTATTGTGCCCCTGTGTCCATGGTGAAATGGCTGAGAAGCTGTACCTCCCCATAGCTATATCTCTCCAATGTCTCGTCCGACGTATATCTGTGATAGGGCTCATAGGAAATGAGGTCAGGACGCTGCACCTCGTAGATGGCTTTAATCTTGGGAAGAGCAGCCAGGTCTTTGTAATTAAGGATCTGATTATCCACTTTAGCCTAAGGAAAGGGAAAGACACAGATAGACGAACACAGAAAGAAAAGAAATGGGAACTGGCGATGCCGGGGAGAGAGGGCACAGTTGGAATATACAGGTGGAGTGCATCATCATCAGAGCAAACCAAAATGGAGAAATACAAGAAAGGGGAAGATCACATTTTGTAGGAGGTGACAGAACTTTACTTCTGTAAATGAGACAACAGTGGAAAGGGAGCAGTAGGATCAGGACTGAAATTAACTTCATGAATAGGCATCAGAGTCCTTCAGTCAGGTAATGCTCAAAGAAGTTATGTTAATATCAGAACTCTTTGGCAGTTAGACAATCAGAAAAGGGCACAGACATTACAGGCTGGACTTGTACCATAAGACTGTCGGTCTTTACAGACCCATAGATTGGGGAAGAAGATTCCCAGGCAGTAAGAATCCAGTTTACAACAGCTACATAAGTGTCTTAGATAACATTTTCTTATCACCCCTCTCAGGACCCCAGGACACACCATCCCATGTGCACTTTTAGAAACTGCAAGGCCACATGCCAGGGAAGTATACTTACACAAATGACTCGGTTGGGGGAGCCAATGCTGGAGCCAGGCGGGGATATGGAAGTTTCTGACGTTCTTCTGTGCTGTGTACACAGGAAAGGGCATACTGGGTTATCAACTTGTCCTCTATAAAACCTGCACCACTGAAGAAAACATCACAAATAGCTCTGACCTGAGCAAGGAGCATGTCTTTAGTACTGCCAGAGATATAGAGCTTGAAAAAAAAAAGCTTTTCTACACGTTCCAGGATTTCCCAGTCAAGTTGGCTGAGTTTTTCAGGGAATTATCATTATAAAACAATACGTAACAAGTATTAAAAGAAATATTATGAGCCCTGCAAAAATTTTTGCATGTCTTCTAATATTTCTTCTTTTTAAGCACCTTAATATCTGGATGTGTTGCATCATACTTAGCCATTTTAATTCTCTTCACTACTTGTGATTTATCTGAACAGTTCTGACTCTAACAACCCAGCCATTTTGCATTAATTAAATTATTCTGAAATGTTATCATATGCTGTGATGTATACCTTCATCAACTACTTGCAGTCTGAATTCTCAAAGGTCTAATGAGAAATTTCAGAGAATACAAGGCTATCATCAACTCATGTTCCACATTCCTCACCCATCCAGACAACAACGTTTTCCTCTGGCCATGTTTGTTAACAGAAAACATGACTTGACAGTGTCCATTTCCCACCAGTCCTTTGGTTATTTTGGGGTGGGTAGTGGGTGGGAGGGAAATGCTGAATGCATCTGGAAATACCTTTGCTGGGGAAGGACATGTTACAAAAGAGATCTGTTGCTATCACCTGACATTTTAAACCATGTAGTAGTCTTGCAATCCCTGAGCCAATCAGTGTTAATACTACACATGTCAAAATTAACTGTTAACTCAGTAGTCACCTTGCAGAATATTTTAGCAGTGCTAATAAAATCATATTGAATCTAAAAAGAGAGCCCCCACTCTCTCATGAAACCACTAACACAAACCTCTAATTTCATGTAATGCAGGTGATAATGGTCCCAACTGGAATACCTATCCTTTTCTAGTCACAGTCCTTAGAATACAGAATGCAACAACAGGTTTAGCTAGCAGGGGCTAAGAACAGACTGACACTAATTTCACTGAGCCAGTACTCTTGATTCCCCCCCCCCCCCCCCCCGGGACAACATCAGCAGCCAACTTGTTATTTAGTTCCAGACTAAATAAGAACTTTATCTTGATCCATAGTGTGGGGTTAAAGAACCTTATTTCATGTAAATGGAAATATGACTCTGAGACAGAAACAAGAGGCAAATGGTAACCCATTTTGCAGCAAAGCGTGATCAAGATTGTTTATCCAACCATTTTAACTACAATGCTATTCTGGCCAGAAAGATGGCAGCTGCAGGCCATAAAGAAGATGATGACAGCTCTTTCACAGCTTATGTACTAAGTGAGTTTGTTGTGGATACACAGTGCGCAGCTGTGTGCAGCATTCACCAGCAAGTAACAGACACATGCCAGGGAACCATGGCCAAATGCAGTTCCATGGCAAGTATACAATGTGCAGCCTGACAGTGTCTGGAATTGCAGACCTCTCTGTGGTATTTTAAATGTTTGCTATAAAAGCAGACACCAATGTAACAAACATAACAGCTGTGTAGGGTATGAGGACTCAAGACAAAGGATTTAGGGCCCTTCCACACAGCCATATAACCCAGAATATCAAGGCAGACAATCCACAATATCTGCTTTGAACTGGGGTATCTGAGTCCACGCTACCATATAATTCAGTGCAATGTGCATTTTATACAGCTGTGAGGAAGGGGCCTTAAATCCATTGTTATGATACAGCTTCCTTGGTTATAAAAGCTTCAAAGATGCAGATGCCTGAATCTTAGGCCCCTTCTACACTGACATATAAAATCCAAATTATCTGCTTTGAACTGGATTATATGGCCGTGTAGACTAAAATAATCCAGTTCAAATCAAATGATGTGGATTTTCTGCTTTAATAACCTGGATTACCTAGTAGTGTAGAAGGGACCTATCCTGCAAGATAAAAATCCTGCAAGATAAAATTCAAACTTCTTCTTCTCCCACAATTGCTACTCTTTCAAAACAAGTAAGGCTCCTTCCACACATCTGTATAATCCAGTGCAAAGCAGATATTGTGGATTATCTGCCTTGATATTCTGGGTTATATGTCTGTGTGGAAGAGCCCTAAACCTGGCTCCTTTTTAGTGTGAAATATCCTCCTGCTTTTAGGTATCATGATGGCTGCTCAAGTTCTCCTGCCCAGCCAACCCCAGTTCCATTTTACCTTTAGTTTTTTTTCTGCTCTTGCTGCTTGTTTGCATATGGGATGCCACACTTCTGACCCTGGAACAAAGGAGAATGTGTTGCAATTATATGCTGTCCAACAGGAAAGATAATCTACATACAGTACTCAGGCTTAAAAATGCAATACAGTTTGCCCTTCATATCCATAGATCATGTACCCACAGATTCAAACATCCATGGCTTGAAAATACATTTTTTAAAAATTCAAAAAGCAAACTTTGATTTTGTCATTTTATATGAGGAGCACCATTTTATTATGCCACTGTGTGGGATCTGGGAATCCAGGGATTTTGATATCCATGACAGGTTCTGGAAAAATCCAAATCACAGCAGGTACCAAGGGCCCACAGCATACATCTCCATGACTATGGTACATCACAAATTATTAAAGGGTGGAAATTAAATAAAGGCATTTCCAGATAGAGGACTCCTCACATTAAAAATTAGACATTACTTTTCACAGAGAACAGATAAGCAGTAGGTGGGAGGCAGTGGCTTCACAAAAAGAGCAGTAATCTGAAGCCCCCATAAAGTATAATGATGCTGTGATGAAAGCTCATCTGTAATCCACTCAAGGGCCATTTAGTTTAACATCTAACTACAGAAAGTAGTATTGCCTGCATCCAATTTTGTAACTGATGCAAATCAGAGAAAGAGAAACCAGCACTAAAATGCCTCAGCGGTAGTGCAGCTGTCTAAATCAAGCAAACGATTCAAATCTTGGATACCTGTCAACTGAGCACTAGTCCTTCTCAAGTTATGGTGCTTATGAGTAAAATTAAAGATTGGACACTTTCTGGGCAAATGAGATGCCACTTTTGAATACCTGTGCAAAATGAAACACACAGCAGTTGGCTCCCATTCTATACCACCCCACAACATGCTACTGGCACACCTTCACACTTCCAGACAGTTTCTGGTTTCCCATGTTTGGTGGCAAAATACTGGAACAAGGTGGTGGATAAATTCATGAGATTATTTCATGTAATATTCAAGGATATTACATAAAATCATCCCATTCCCTTCTTGTGGATGGTTAACATAGCTGGCAGCATTGCCTGTGGCAGGTGGTAGTAAAAGGTTTCAGCAACACAGGGCTATAAAGAATAAAAGGATGAATTAAAAGCATCAAATGGAGAAGTAGACCTATGTTGCTCTCCAGGGTCTTCTAATAATCTGGGATCAGCTTTGAATTAAAGCTAGTGCATACAATAAAAACACACGGGATACTTGGGCATAGAGATTCTGTGTGTGTATGCACACATACAGTATATTCATAAAATGTCAGCTCTTGATCAGATTTGGATGCTAATTTTTAAAGGTAAGTTCAAATTGCCCTTCCCACCCTTGTCTCTGCTTTCATGGTTGTCTGATGGGAAGAAGGAAGGAAAGAAGAGAGAGAGAAGAGCTTTTAGACTTAGTGATGACAGTGCATGCCATTGATTTCTGGGGTTTATTGATTTTCCTAAGATCCTTCCACCTTAATGGTGTGGTCAAAGGAACATGCCTTCAGCTGGAAATGAAAAGAAGGATGCTAGGAACAGAAACAACACTAACTGTGTAATATGATTCCATATGCTTCACTTCTGTGGCTGTATGATTCTCTCAGGATCATGGTTATTGCTTTGGGCCTCAAATCTAGCTATTACTGGCTACTGATAAAGGTCAAAGCAAGATCACACACTTTTACATTTCAGTTACAAAGTGCCTTGTGTGGTTTGAATATGCTTCTGCCTACCTATCTTTACAAAGACATCATCAAAACTGCCAGACAGATTATTGGAAAAAGCATAAAGTCCTCATAGTCTCCAACATAACAGTGAAAGAGCTGTCTTTGCAGTCAACAAACTCATCACACATAACAGACTCCATCAGAAAGCCAGTGCCTGTTTTATTAGCCTGTTAAGACTCATGTGCAGACTGCAAGAGATGAGCATTAATTTTGCCGAGTTCATTTCACTGGACCTGAGTTCATTTCACTGGGCACACTTTAGACAAGTAACTTCTTGGACAAGAAGTCTCACTGTTCTCCAGGTATTATAGCCACTTTCCATGGTGGCTGGGAAACAGGGGAGTTCAAGAATAAATGTTTGACATTCTGCCTACAAAAGAAATCATGCCTATAAAGGCCACAGTGTTTTCTTCGTGCCACAAGTCCCTTTGTGGCAGCATGCAGACTACATCATCAAGTTGATCTGTTGGGAGTGCACAGGGGGTTGGATTGCACAGCCCTTGTGGGCCCTTGTATCTATGATTCTGTTTCATATCACTATTGTATCCAATGCCAATAAGCCAGGGATCAGCATCTACTGAGCATTAGTGTGGTAAAGAATGGGATGCTAGGTACACTGGGTATAAATGTACACCCAACAGGCAGATTGTGATAATAGTTTTTTCCAAGAAAAACATCCAATCATTCAGACAAAAATATTTCTATTGGTTAAAAAAGTAAATTGAATATACTTGTCAAGAGTCAGACGCCAGTTAATATACAAAACAAAGTTTATTCCGAAGATAAGCCAAAAAATAACATAAACACAGGAAATATCCTTGAAACACTTCACTTTTCAGTGTTTCGAGAGTAGATTGGACAATAATAACTCAAAAACGAGCCACGCTAATTTCCCATGCTGGCATTCAATAAAAAACTAAATAACGCTTCAATTCAGCTTTGGAAAACAAATAGAGTTAATTGCTGGAAAATAAACAAACTAGAAAAGCAGTAAAGCTGCTTCCACGGTGCAGATAAGCCGAGAGCCTCAAAGGGATGATGAATAGCTGTCGTCAGAAGAATCCAAGGTCAGGTCAGGAGGCAGCAGAAATTCCGAAAGACAAACCAATAGTCAGAAGCCAGGAGTAGCCGTCAGACAGAGGGCGTAGACAGAAGCCAGGTCAAATTCAATCCAAAGCCCGAAGAGGGTGCAGTCATCCAAAACAGGTCCACGATAAGACACAGCGAGAGCCAAGCCAGATGGTATCAGCAGATCCGAATCACAGTCCAAGTCCAGAAACACAGAGATCCCAATGGCGCCTCAGCAACACCTTGCCACACGCAAAGTGCAGTGGCCAAACATTCCCATTTTATTCCCCTTCCTCCTGGGTGACCAAACACTCACACCCAAACACCAGGTGTCCCAAATCTACTCAGAGTCTGAACTCCACACAGCTAGAGCTCGTGGATCTGGAGTACCTAGCAATTCGTCGGAGTCCCAATCATCCTGCCCATGAACACTTAAAGAACCATCCTCCCTTCTCCAAGCATCCCAATTGGGATCAGCTCCTGCAGAAACCCGAGGTTCAGAAGTATCCATAAGCCCCAAATCCCCAGATATCTCCGGTGGCTGTGCCCATTCAGTGCCCGCTTCCCCAGCCACCACCTGTTCCTCAGCATCCATTTCCCCATCTGAATCTTCCTCAGAAGATGTGATGCCTCATGGGCCTTGTAGTCCTGTTCCTGGTACTATTGTGGCAGATGAAGATGAAAACATGGGGTTTTCGCCGGTGCAACAAGAGCCGGAGTCTCTTCACCTGCCGGATGTTGACGTTTGCCCTCAAGAATTCAGTAAACCAGGCCTTGGGCAGTACTCCCCTCCGTTTCCCAGGAAGGAATCTTATTCTAGAGATAGGGGAGTTAGAGAAGCTAATCGGAGAAGCCTGAGAATCGCTGCCAAACAACTGGCTGATTAAGTCTGCTTCCCTTGGGAAATTCTAAGGAGTCTTGCATCTGGACAGAGTGGGTTTCGCTCCTCGTTCTCTAGGGAAAGAGTTTGTTGGCGGGAAAACGAGACCCAATATAGGGGTTTGGCGCGAGAGATTCTTGCGGAGTCAATTGATCAGCTTCAGGAGAGAGATCGTGTGTGGACTTCGTAACCCCAGTTCCTTGTTTCCCGGACCAAGCTTTCAAGCCTTTGCCTTGCCTTGCGGTTTAACCACGGACCCTGCTCCACGCTTCATGTTTTGCCTTGTCTCCAGTCACGGACCTAGTCAAGAATCAAGTTTATTTCCAGCCTTGTTGTCAAGCTTCATTGGACTCTAAGACTCTGTCATTTCCCCACACTATTGCTTGGCAAAAGTGTGGGTTTCGGTCAAGTGGATTAAAACTTTGAACTCTAATATCATTTATTGGACAATACATTTTTGGACTATATTTGACCTCATTTGAAAGGTCTGCTTCTGAACTATATTCTTCACTTGTTTTTATTGCTTTTATATATTTTCTTAATAAAGATATTAGATAGAGACTGGCCTCCGTGTAAGGTTATTGGTGCCCAGCAGCCAGGGATCTGACAGAAGATTCCCCATATAGCTCTCTAAGTCGCTTCCTGCGCAACTCCTCCAGTGAACCCTCATCACGAGGGTTTTTTCTTCCTCTCCGAATTCCATCACCATCAACCATAATCCCCGAAGGCGCAGTCACAACAATACTGATTTGATTTCATGATAGATTTTTTTTTTAAAAAAAGAGAGAAATGAAGGAATGTATCTGAACACATATATGCCAACATTAACCTGGAATAGTTCATGTATCTTCCAGATTTAGCTTCTATAAGTCAGCCTTAAAACTATTATCAGCAGCCATTTACTGTGAGAGTAAGGCTTTGGATACTTATCCTGGATTATTACTGAAATGAATCTTACAACATGGCAGTATATACATAAGCCAGTGGATTCAACTAAAAAGTACATCATACAAGTTAATGAACACTACTTAAGAAGTTACAGAAAGGAAGGCCACAATGTAATCTATAATAAAAATGGGAAGAATGTAGGAAAAAGGGGGAAAAAATTCCATCAGGCTTTGTTCTTTTCTGGAAACATACCATTCACCCACCCTCTTGTGCACCTTCTCCCCACATGCATACATATTCCCACTTTTTTGGAACCATACCTCCAAGCTCATTTGGTTTGCTACAGCAACAGGTGCCACTTGCAGGCAAGTTAAAGGCAAGATAACCAGGTGCAATAGTTCAGGAGGTAGTTTAACCTTTATTTGTACCCCTATTACAGTGACAGGGTTTCTCATAAATGCCAGATTGCCTGACAGGCCAATGTGACACTAATGACACACCAACTCCCTCACAGTGATCTGTCAATTGACACCCCATACAGAAAGCGGCCCATCCCTAACCCCACAGTGAATGCAGTGTTGGGGTGGGAAGGACACAACCCTGCAATTAATGCCAGCGGGCAGAGAGTAATTAGTGAGTCAGGGTGACAAGCACCTAAAGGTTGAATAAGGGACAAACAGGGTTTCTCACTATGCTGAAAATAGATCTATAGCAGCTAAGTACCCTGTGTTCATACAGAAACCCAATAATTTCTTCATTTTTCATTCCATATCCCCTCAAGGTATGGAGTTGAGCTGAGTATTTTGCAATCAGAACATCTAAAGAAGCTTGCCTTGGGGGGCGGGGATTAATCACAGGGCCTCTGTTTGCAAATCTCCCGACGCTTCTTGAAATGAGACTGATAATATTCATCTGTATTTCATGCAATGCGCACTGAAGATTAATCAGTATATCTTGAAGGAAATCTAGACTATGTCATGACAAAGGACTCAGCAACCTTCAGAGATACAGTGTACAGCTCTCATGTCACGGGCATGTGAAATACTAAAAGTGCAAATTCTTAATACCCCAATTGTCTATCTAGTTTGGATGGTTGTAGATAGCCAAAGTGCTGTTCCTACCTGTGAGGTACATCTCTTCTCCTTCCGTGAACATCTGGTGGCAACGCACACATCTGGCACAAGTGGGGTGATAATGCTTCCCTCCTGCCTAAAAGAATCAGTGAGAAAACACAGCTTTTAGACAGACAGAACTGGTGATCTCCCTGATAACTGGCTTGTTTCTTAAGTATTTTTAAGTGAACCCCACCCTCAACCTGGACCAAATCAAAATGTGGCTCACAATCAGAATAAAACTAGAAATATAAAATATATAATATCTAAAAGCAATTTTAATTCTCAAAAAAACCTATCCCCAACTCAAGCAGCAAGACAGAGAGGGGGGGAGAAGGGGGAGGGGGCGCCAAAATCTCAGTTTGTCTGATGATATGGCAGGCCCTATAACGAGACCTTTGTCCAGTGATGAATTGAGCTTGGTGATTTCACATATTGCTGCCCCTAGCCTTTCCAGAAGTAACAGAAGTCACAGATTTTGACAAAGTTGTCTATCTGCCTGTTTCTTGTCTTTGGTGCATTTGACTCGCTTTCTTGCAAATGAAGTAGTCCATGGGATATTCTGCTAATGCCTTAGAAATATGTGAAAGGACTCTGACCTATCTTACTAGAATCATAGAATCGTAGAGTTGGAAGAGACCTCATGGGCCATCCAGTCCAACCCCCTGCCAAGAAGCAGGAAATCGCATTCAAAGCACCCCCGACAGATGGCCATCCAGCCTCTGTTTAAAAGCCTCCAAAGAAGGAGCCTCCACCACAGTCCGGGGCAGAGAGTTCCACTGCCGAACAGCCCTCACTGTGAGGAAGTTCTTCCTAATGTTCACTGTCACTAATAAGAAGGCAATACTATTTTGTGTAGCATTGTCTTACTTGATCCACTGAAAATCAGCAGTAATAAAAGCTTTGGGTCACATTTTAGCCAAAAAATCAATGCAAAATTTTTGGATTGACTTATTCATGGATCAGTGTGAGCGTACCCAACTTCTTATAAAAAACAAACCACCCCCTTCTCTGAGCAGAGTGGAGAAAAGAAAGTGTTGAATATATCCTGGGAGACCCTAAAACAAGCACCAACCCAATGTACTCTCTCTATCATGGTACCATTATTAAAGAAAGAGAAAAAAGTACATCAAAGGAAAGAGTGATAAATAGTGAAGAAAAGGAAGGAAGGAAGGAAGGAAAGAAGGAAGAAAAAAGAAGGTTGATCCCCAATCTTTTGTTTGGTGGTTATACTTACAATTAATCATAGCTTCTCTATCTACATTTGTAATAGCACGTTTATAATTGGTTATTTTCATGAATTTTAAAACCACAAATCTCAATTTCCTCCATAATTATTAAGAAGTGTAATTCTTACAGTTTTTTATACATGTTATTGTTATCAACCTTTATTGAAACAACTCCCCCGTCCTCATATAGCACATCTAGTAAAACACCTCTGTAACCCTTTCCCATGAATCTCTACAGTTCATTTATAGATTATAAATAATTTTCTAACAGCTTAAAACCAAGCTACTCCTTATATAACGATATCACTACATTTAATTGTAGTATCATCTAAAACTCAACTTTTATCTGCCTATATTTCACCATATGTTCTATTTATAATGTTCTCTAACAATTACATGTTCACATATTTTAGTTATGACCTTTAGTAACATTTATGTATCATTTTATAAGGGATCCTTTTATAAGCAATGTCTTTATAATCTGAACATAAGTACATATTTAAGTACATCTCTTGAAGTATATATTTCCCCATTAATCCACCAAATAGCCCAAATTCCTGGTCCATTTTAGCCCCTATTGTTTAATTTAACCTTACAACCACTCAACTGCTGAATATGCCTGCCCACACAAAGAAGGTGAATATTGCACTGAATAAGACATGTAGAATAATCACAGGATGTCTTTTGATAGATTCTATAAGTTAGCTGGCATCCTCCAACCCCCTCCCCCCCCCCCCCCCCGGACAGGAAATTGCCACCAATTGCAAAAGAAATCAGGTTGAACACTGTGAAAGCCACCCACTATATGGCTATCAGCCTCCTCCCTGTAGACTGAAATCAAGGAAAAGTTTCATGAGAACCACCACTCCTCTAAATGTTCCTCCAGCAACAGCAAGAATATCCCTATGCGCAGCAAAATAAGACAATCCAACTAGATGCCCCCCCCCCCCCCCAACAAGGCTCTTCCTCCAGGGACAAAGCAAGAATGGGCACTTGGAAGTCCCTGAACAGACTCAGAAATGGAGTTGGGAGATCAAAAGACAACCTGGCAAAATAGCCTTACCTAAAAGAACTCTCCACCTTGTGTGACTGTGGAGCAGAACAAACAATTCAGCCTCTGTATGCTTGCTCACTATGCCCTGCCTCATGCAGATGAAGAACTGTTTAAAGCAGGCATGGACAAACTTTGGCCCTCCAGGTGCCAAAAGCAGGCCAAAGTTTGCCCATGCCTGCTTTAAAGCTACAGACAACGCAGTTGCTATTGTCAGTTTTTGGTCTAAAACTATTTAGCTACTTGTGATCTCTTTATTTTATGTTTTAAATGTATCTATTTATGCAATGCTTTTGACACAAAATAAATAAACCATACAATTTTAACTCTTAGCCTTCTGCCCCATGCATCACAGTCCTTGGAATTTCTCCCTGCCATTTGCCATTGTTCAAATGATACATCCCTTCTCAAAATAAATATTTTCTGAAAAAAGAGACTTCATTTATTTCCCCTCAAATTTCTCCCCTTCCACAGTAGATTCAGTCTGTCCTGAGCCAAATATTTCTCAATTCTATTCCATGTCTCCAGATGATTATTTTGACATAACCACCACATTCATGTTAAAAGAAAATAACACATTCATCTCAATATCATTCCCATATTTCACTATTTTCTTAAACTGACTGTTTTCATATCTACTTCTTTAATCTTCAAAACGGGAGAAGCCAGATCTGTTTTCTTAATACATTCATATCTATATTTTTCCCTTTCACAGCTTTACTCAGTCCTTTCACCGACTCCTTAATTTTATTAACCTCAGTTTTTCAATCCTCCTTCAATCCCTGTTGCAAATCCTTAACATCCTTTTCCAGCTCTTTGAACTCATTCCTTAACTGTCTCACCTGCTCCAGCAACATCTGTAAAGTTAGTAAAGAAAACCCCATCTTCCACCAATCCAGCAATTATAAGGTTAAAAGCAAGATCCCAAAACTTCACATTCTCAGGCTGTCTCCATGGTAACACCACTGTCTGGCTCTTCTTAGCTTTTTCTCTCTCTCTTTAAAATATATTTTTGAACATTTACATTAAAATGTATACATCGGGGGGAAAAGTAAAGCAGGAAGAAGCAGGGATGAAGAAAAGAAAAATAGGAAAGAACAGAAGACAAAAAAGGATACATAAAATATAAGCGGCTTCCCATCTTTTTAGCAATGACTTAAACATATAATCAGTTTATACCGCTCTCATCAATATACAGTCAGGCATTAACATTTGCAGGTTAAATGTTAGCGAATTTTAATATCCACAGATGTAATTAATATGGCCTTTTTGGGAATCTCTAGATTCTCCAGTGCAACTCTTTGGTCAACTTCCTTGAACTTCCAGCTGAAGTTGATAATAGAACTGCACTGCTGGACCAAAAGGATCCAAGGATCTGTGAAGTCTTGGCTCTGCCTTTCCCTCTCCTTTGCTTTAGTTCCTCCTGTTTATAGGTTTTCCCAATAATGATATCTCCCTTTGTATTAGTTTTGGGTAGAGCATAAAATACCCCCTAGAGGCCAGCCTTAGTTGGTCTATTCCATTTGCCTGTACAGAGCTCTCTTGCTAGACTCCTCCTCTTTCTGCAATAGAGCTACAGAGATTAGAGGCTTGGGCATTGTCTGGTAATCCTAGGCCCAAGCAATCCAAGCGGCATCCTTAGTACCTGCATTCAGCCAATATTCATATACCACCAGTCCTAGAGACAACAGAAGCTTTTGACTAGCTTAAGCTTCATAAGAAAGAAGGTTGAGACAGGGTTGTTGTACATTTTCTGGGCTGTATGACCATGTTCTAGAAGTATTCTCTCCTGACGTTTCGCCCACATCTATGGCAGGCATCCTCAGAGGTTATACCTCACAACCTCTGAGGATGCCTGCCATAGATGTGGGAGAAACATCAGGAGAGAATACTTCTAGAACATGGCCATACAGCTTGGAAAACATACAACAACCCTGTGATCCCAGCCATGAAAGTCTTCGACAACACAAGGTTGAGACAGCTTATAAGCACCATCGCTTTGCATCAGAGGCAGAAGACTCTGAAAGACTCCAGAGAGATGACTGCAACCAGCAAAATCTCCTTTTGTAATGTATTGTTTTAAGCTATTTTATAATAGTCCTGGGTGGAGAAAACCCTTTATTCATCTTGTTTTCAGTAAACTCATTTTGGTTATCCTTTCACCTTGCCTAATGTGCCTTTTTGTGTTAAGGGTCTTGATCTTAACAGAAGGTATACAGATAGCCTCCAAGTAAAGCCAGGCACTATAGTTTTCCCCAAAGGCTTGGGCGTGCCATCACAGGATCTCACGCACCTTCTTCTCCATTCAGAAGTTAATTGGTGTTTCAGAAAAAAATGAAGAGAAGGGATACTCATCTCATACTACTTCATTTTTATAAAGTTAAAATAAATTCTATAAATTTGAAACCACAAAAATGTATTTTACAAATGTCTTAAGGAAAAACAGCTTCATGTCTGTATTTTCAAGCAATTATTGGGAGCACTGTAGCTCTGATATGAGGATGCCTTTTTTGGTTTTCTGCCTTTTCCATCCACAGACTTGAGGCCCAGATTTTTAAACTATAGTTTCACTGTCTGGTACTTAACTTTTTTGTTCACATTGCCTCATCTGTTTAGGATGCATCTGTTTGTTTGTTTTTTTATTTATCCCTAGCTAGTTCATATACTGTAGAAACTACAATATTTAAGCTAGCTAGGGATAGATAGCAGATGCACCCTAAGACATTGATAGAATGGGCTCATCATTTTTACTGCTAATTTTCAGCCTTTTGTATGTCAGACTACACAGAGAAGCCATTTATCCACAAGCATGTAGACAATTTCAACAGAAAGGAGGAAACCATGAAAACAAATACAATCTGGCTACCAATATTAAAAAAAAATCTCTAAAATCAGGACAGTAGATAAAGAATAACACTCTGAACACAGGGAATTCCAGGCATGAAACAATCAGGGCCAGCTAACACCTCCCAACAAAGGATTCCCTCAGGCAGGACGCAGCCAGACTTTGAATCTGCAAGGCCATTAAATGCTAATCAAGGTAATCAAATGCAGCATTCACATTTCATCATCATCATCATCATCATCATCATCATTTAATTAATTATTAATCACCCTCCATCCAAGATGCTCTAGGCGATTTACAAGCTAAATTGTAAAGGATAAAAATACAAACATACAAATATTGATAAAATTAACATAGATTAAAAGCTCTAGTAAAAAGTCAGGTCTTAAGTGCTTATACAGTAGAGTCTCAATTATCCAAGCTAAACGGGCCGGCAGAAGCTTGGATAAGCGAATATCTTGGATAATAAGGAGGGATTAAGGAAAAGCCTATTAAACATCAAATTAGGTTATGATTTTACAAATTATGCACCAAAACATCATGTTATACAACAAATCTGACAGAAAAAGTAGTTCAATACGCAGTAATGCTATGTAGTAATTACTGTACTTATGGATTTAGCACCAAAATATCACGATGTATTGAAAACATTGACTACAAAAATGGCTTGGATAATCCAGAAGCTTGGATAAGCGAGGCTTGGATAAGTGAGACTCTACTGTAATAAAAAAATTCCTATAATAATAAGTTTATAACAATAAGTTTATTTTTGTATCCCGCTCCCATCTCCCCAAGGGGACTTGGGGCAGCTTACATGGGGACAAGCCCGATATCAACATACATTAAAACACAATCTTTCTCCCAACCTGGACTTTCCACAGATACATAAACCCCAGCTGACTAGTTTCCAACATATCTCACAACCTCTGAGGATGGCTGCCATAGATGTGGGCGAAACGTCAGAAGAGAATGCTTCTGAAACATGGCCATACAGCTCAGAAAACTCACAGCAACCCTTTTGTAGATAATTAAGGGTCCCTTCTTTGTTCATAATAAAATGAATAAATTTCTCTCTCACTAGTTTACAACTGTGATATATCTTAGTTGCTAAACTCTTGCCAAAAAAGGAACTGCTCACAAATACACCTTTATTCCAAGTTCTGGTTTCGGAGGAGATTTCTCTAAGGCAGCAGCTACTAAAATCAGGCAGAAAAGGCATATTTCGCTTCTTCCATCCTAGTTATTTATGGCCTATGTGCAACCAAAGGTTGACATTCAATTACAGATCCAATAAATAGTTCCAATTCTCACACAACTGCACAAAGCATCTGCAACCCATGTCAATCAGACATGTTTTCCGGGTCTTTCCAATAAGAATGAAACTGATTTGCAGACAAATGGCTTTGCACCAAATGCTATCACTTACACCTGATGATGTGGATACCAACTGTGTATAAAATACACAATGAAACAAAAGGGTTGCTTTTCCAGCTCCAAATAAAGTGGTAGTGTTTGAAATGAATGGGGTCATTCAAGGCTCCAAGTGAGTGAAAGCTTGTGGGATCAACCTTCATGTTCGCTTTGTGACAAGGAGAGGCTACGAGGTGCTCAGAGCTGTCACGTTGATTAAAAGGACCATGCAGTCTACTAAACTTCAGCTTTTTGTCAGTTGTATGACTTTGCCAGAACTCGGCAGGGTGACAAGTCACAGCACAGCTAAACCCAGGGTGTTGTTAGAACTCTCAACTACCACTGAAATAGTGTGATAGACCTGTTTTGCAAGAGGTCATGATAGGTGAATCTACACAATATATTTGATTCTGTTTCAATGGTCATGATTTTGTCATAAAAAATCCCAAAGTGTCACAGTTGAGAATTCTCTCCTAGAAAGCTCCTTTAAACTAAGGTTCTTAAGCTACCCTGAAAAGAGATTCTAAAGATTAAACAGGAGTACTTTGAGAGCTGAAGTGCATAGAGCTCTCCAGCAGACAATTTAAAATTTCATAAACTATCAATGTCAGGATTTCTCACGACTGAGCCATGGTGGTTAAAGCAGCATCAGACATATATCTGTGTAATCTAGGTAGCCTTTGAGCAAACTATAATTGTTAGTTGAGGGTGAAGACATCCATCATGGACCAAGAGTTAGAAAAACCTAGAGAGACAAAAATATTCTTGAAATGGCCAGTCTTGATTTCTATTTTGATGTTCTGACCACAAGGCAGCTTTTTCTCCTGATGCCTTTGGTGACTATGATATTCTTAAGATAAGAAATGCAAACCTACTATTTCGCCCACTTGCCAAGCAACAAGGCTGTTCTCTCTGCCCTTTAACAAAGATAATAGGTTTAATTGGTAGCTTGTTTTCACTCAGAAGTGTCTGTTAGGATTTCAATTATAGACTCATTTTCAGAATTTCAAAGCTTAGCTGCAGTCATGGGTTTACTTTGGTACAGTCTGCTCCGCTGTGTGCAAAGCATTACTCCCAAAGGGGCATTTTGCAGCAATAATAATAACAATAATGATGGTAATGATGATAAACAAAGAGAAAATGAGGGATTATTAAAGGGCATAGGCAAAGGAAGGACGATGAAGGCCTTTCATTAGAGAACAAACATTTAAAGTTAAAACCAGTATTAAGGATAGCAAAGCTTTCCTAGAAAGGAACCAGCTGAATATCAGAAGGACAGACTTGCCAGATCCATCAGCACAGCATCAAGTCACTGTGTGTTGGTCTCACTTATGCACACAATACTTTTGGTTCTAAAACTGATTCAAATTCCTTCTTAAACTGTTTAGCTATTAAAAGGAGTTGATGGCACAAAATCAGAAATGAGATTATAGAATGATTATATAATGCAGCTCTCTCAAAACAAAACTAAGAGGAATGCATATTGGATTGCAAGTTGTACTAGACATATTTTCTGGGATACAAAATAGAATAGCTTTATATTGCCATTGTACTATTGCATAACTCAGTTAAATGCCTTCCCCAGCACACATCACAAAAACAATACACCAACCCCTCCAACTACTACAGCACAGTCCCCAATGCCACATCAATGTGAAACCATGGAGTTCAGTATAGCAGATGCTGAACTGGTTTGGATTCAAATATGTGGAGGCCCTTTACGGCTCAGAATGCATCTGCAGTGTAGAATGAATGCGGTCTAGAATAAAAGCTAACACTCAACCTGTTTGTCCTTGTCTTTGTCACCCTGTACCATCTACCAGTTGACCACAATTCAAAAAAGAATATGCTGGGTATGATGGAGACCCAAGAATGCTGTGATCTTTCTTAAGGCTGCGGGACTTATAAAGTTCATCCAAAGAGGGGAGAGGGCATATGTCATAATGTAGTTTATATCGCACACTCTCAGTGTCTTTGGTTAGGGTTCCAATTCTGAGCAGGTGGGTTGGTGGCAAAAGGTTATGGAGTACCTGAAGATACTTCCCCATAATATTTTTTTGCCTGGATAAATATTGAAGGGGAACATTATCCTAAGCATTCTACTTGAACCAGATCGTAGCAGTTATTGAATATTCAACTACTATCTCATTAAGCCAGAGAGAGAAGTAATTATCTGTAGCAGTCCTCACTATCTGTCTTTATCTATCTTATGTATGGAACTGAATAGATCACTAGACATAAGATGGGTTTTTTATTAGTACCAGAAAGATTTTATGTTGGCCATAACTACAGGTATGCACTGTTCTGATTACGCTTCCCAACAACAAAACATTTTTTCTTGGTGTCTTGGTTTTTAGGTCTGTTCCTGGGGTTATTTGGGCACTCTAGTTTCTTACATAAAGTTATCATGATTTTTTATGGGCAAGCAAATGAAGGCTGGCATATGGCATATGTTTTGTATCTCAAAAACTAAAGCCAATGGGGAAAACTGGTGTCATTTTTGGAAACCAGAAGGTCAAATATATCCATAAACAGGGCTAATATTTGAGGCACCCAAATGTGTGTTGGCCAGCGTTATAATTGCAGTGGCAATTTGTTTGATGCAAATGAAATATGATTTGGGCTTTTGTGAGTTTTCCGGGCTCTACGGCCATGTTCCAGAAGCATTCTCTCCTGACGTTTTACCCACATCTGAGGCATCCTCAGAGGCTGTGAGGTATACTGGAGACTAAGCACAGGTTTATATATCTGTGGAAGGTCCAGGGTGGGAGAAAGGTCCAGGGTGGGAGGTCCCACCCTGGACCTTCCACAGATATATAAACTTCTCTTAGTCTCCAATATACCTCACAGCCTCTGAGGATGTCTGCCATAAATGTGCATGAAATGTCAGGAGAGAATGCTTCTGGAATATGACCATACAGCCCGGAAAACTCATAACAACCCAGTGATTCCGGCCATGAAAGCCTTCGACAACACATGAAATATGATTTGATTTTATTTGACTAGAGTGCAGATTCTCAGCTCGCAGTCAATCAAGGAAGCTACAGCCTTCAAGACCTGAGCAGAGCTGTTAATACCATAGTTCCCTCTGATTCATAGGTTTCTAAAAGTTGAAGTTAACGTAACAGTACATAGCAACCACAAAAGTACCCTAGCCTTCCTGAATACATTTATTCACTATATGCATCCCTATCTCATATTTCAAGCAGGAGAATACAAATCTGTGGTCTAGTTATTTCATTCAACACATTAAACAAAAAAGAAGCTGAACACTGCCTGGATGCAAATATGAACTTCCTTCGCTGAATTAATGAGACTAGTAGTGTGATGGGCAATAATCAACAACTGCTTCTGGCTGATACATTCTCGAATATTTGAGTGTATTTGGTAGTATGGAATTTCCCAAGACACATGGGGCACAATGATAATTCCTCTGCTAATAGTTGCTATTCCAGATGACTATCATTAGCAAATGAGGCATCATCCACATGTTATGATAGCAAAGAACAAATATAATACTAAGTTGCACTACTTCTAGGTATCATTTTGACTGAAGGCATCATTTTCCCCATTCTGCTTTAGTAGTACTATCACTACTCCAGATGTCTGGATTAATAGTATCTGGAAGGAAAGCTCAGTAATCCGGGATTTGTGCCAGGAATCTAAATGGCAGTAGAATATTGAACAGGGCAGCAAGGGAACTAACTGTTGAACATAATTTTCCACTGGTGCACCAGCAGAGGAAAAACTCACCCACATGGTTCTATACATTTTTTAAAATGAAGAATAAATATATGTGGTTGCTCATCTGTAGCTCACCAACACATTTCCTTAATATTATTTACTAGCTGTGCCCAGCCACGCGTTGCTGTGGCATGTTTGATGGTATGAGAAATAAAGAATGAGGAATTGGTGGTAGTTAGTATATGTTATTTCCTAAAGCTTGTGAATATACAATATTTCTGGTTGTTCCTTTTTTTTGGTCTGTTTGGGGCAAGTATGAATGGTGCAATTAGCCAGAATGATTAGCATGTAATGCCCTTTCATTGTCAAAGCCTGGCTGCTTCCTCCCTGGGGGAATCTTTTGTTGGGAGGGGTTAGCTGGCCCTGATTTTTTCCTGTCTGGAATTCCCCTATTTTCAGAGTGTGGTTCTTTATTTACTGTCCTGATTTTAGAGATTATATTGTTCTGTTTTATTATACCACAGTAATTTTTATATATTATATTTATAATCTTATTTGCTTTGAACTGGATTATCTTGATGCCCCTTCTACACAACTGTAAAAATATCCACACTGAACTGTATTATATAACAGTGTGGACACAAGATAATCCAGTTCAAAGCAGATACTGTGGATTATCTGCCTTGACATTCTGGGTTATATAGCTTTGTGGTAGGGCCTTAGGTCTACAGTGCCATATAATCCAATTCAAATCAGATATTCTGTATTTTATAGGCAATGTGGAAGAGGCCTAAGTAAACCCTCAGCGATTGTGGCTGAGGTGGTTGCTAGGACACGAAGTGAGTGAGGCTCAAAAGGGGTGGGGCCTACCCTTCTGACTGGCAGTCAGGGGAGAACGGCTCTTCCTCTGTAATTTGGACTTTATTTTTCTAGGTTTTTTTTAATTGAATGGCAATCAATGAACTGCAACAGAAATGAGGAATTTTTGCTGAATGCAACAATCTCTTTTCTTTCATTATACAAGAGATACAGGCCCTTGGAATCTTATGCTGAATTAGACCATTGGCTCATTTAGCACAATATTTTTCACCATACTGCTATCTGCCAGAGTTTCAAGCAGGATCCTTTCCCAGCTTTACCAGGGACTTCTGCAAAGCATGGGCTTTGCTACTAAATTTGTTAATTTCTAAAAGGCACTTACAATGAAGATGGAAAAGCTGCACCTTTGACCATTTTGCCCATTCTTTGTCCATGCTATAAAAGTATTTTGTCTTTCCTTAGACAATTACAATCCCTGCTTTTCACCTCACAAAAACTAGTTTTCTCAGAAATTTTGTATTTCATATCCTGCTATTCAGGAAGCCTGGATTGCTGTTTAATTCTAAATGCAGCTTTTTCAGGAGTCAATTTGTCCACAGTACAAGATTCTTCAGCATATTATGAAAAGAATAAAGAAAGAAAAGGCTGAGTTGTTGAAAAACCAACCAAGCATAGCACTTCAGCATTTTCTTATGATGCCGCATTATCTGATTCTTCTCCCTCACACTTTTATAACTTTCAAGAGCGGAAATTTGAAAATCAATGATGATCATGCAAATGAAGTAAATGAATCATTGAGTCACTTGCAGCCGAAAGAAACAAATCTCTCTCTCTGCACTTTTCATAAATATCCAGTGCCTCCAGGAAGCTGATTTTTGTGCTAATTCACATATCCCCTAGACTTCAATTGAGATTTATGTTAGCTGGGCCACTGCTGTATTTGGGCATCTCAAAAGTGACGTGGGCATCATATCAAGTGAATGGCATGCTACCTAATGCAACAGTGTCAAGAAAGCTAGCCACTTAAGCCCAATAAGCTATCCTCCAGGGTGAATGAAAACGGTTATGTGGGATTTACCACACAATCTTATGAGCCCCTCAATTTAGGCAGCAGCTCATAAGATCAAGTGCTTATCTTCTAGTGCCCTTTTGAGATGCCCATGTGTGCTCCTATTGGAACAGGAGCATCCTCCAATATTGGCACCTATGCCCCTACCTTTGCTTTGTACTACCAAAGAGGGATGATGTCATCCATTATGGCCGTCAGGAGTAGGAAGGCACTTAGCCTTCCAATAGACTTCCATGGTCTTCTCTGACCCAAAGCAAGCTTCCTGAGTAGGCAGAGATGTATGCTAGCCACATCTACACTCAAGAAATAATACTCAGGATGGTTTCACCATCTATAACTTCTACAATGTTCAAAAATTGTGCCTTCAGCTTTTTCTGCTAGAAAAATAGCTAGATAGCTCAGAGATTACTGTAGCAAGAGATATCTGAATCTCAGTTTTGAAATTAATTTTGGGACTACAACTCCTAAAATTCTCAAGCCATCTTGGGTGAAGATAGTAGAAACAGTAATTTTCCACAATCACTTCCACAAACTCTAATCTGGGCACCATAACAAATCTTATATGATGATTGGCTTGCTTGCTTGCTTGCTTGCCTGCCTGCCTGCCTTCTTCTTTCTTTCTTTCATGACATTTATGTTAAATAAACCCCAAATGTACTTATGATACATACTACATATTCTAATAACATAATTCTGCTTGGTTTTTAATCAGTGGAAGCATTTGGCTGATAGCTTGGTATTCTTGGCTACCTAGAAAATGAATTTTTATCTTGTCCCTATTCTGCCTCAGAGCAGAAAAATCCTAAATCTTCTCCTTTATTCCTGAGATTTCTCATAAGATTGATGTAATTGCCTAACAAAAAAACTGTAGCTGGCTTTTAAAACAAAAAATATTTTATAAAATTAAAATTATAGTCATTGCAAGAGCCTAATGCTGCCGACTCCGAAGAGAGTATGTTCAAAGTGGGAGGGGAATGTTGTTCCTTTAAGACTCATTAATCTTCCATGGCTGGCTGCACATCTTAAAGTCATCTGGGACAGCCAGAGGCTCAACCATATGAAGGCTGATTACGGTAAATGGTTCAAGGCATTCTTATGCCACCCTTCAGCATGAAGGACATGGAAGCCTACTGCTTTGAAGGCAACAGACTCCTACGGCTGTCCATTCTTCTATCTGCTTTGCGACTTACTAAGAGATGCCACCTTGTGTGTTTGGTGTGAATAATAACAACAACTGAGAGATTGCTCAGGGATTCTGAGATATGTCTGCACAGCGACAATGTTTCATATTTCTCAAAATATAGGTCGTTCCATGACCACAGGTCCTCTGAATTGCCTGGAGACTTTGCAGTCATCATTACACAACACACTGCACATGGCCTTGCTTTTCGCACAAGCTCCAGGATTAGATGTGGGATCTTCCCAGAGCCCAGTGAACTTTGTTTCAAGCTAATTCCATCCTGAGGATCATGAGGCAGTTCCCTTGGACATGCTCCAGGGACCCTACAAATGATGACAAGCGAGATGCAGCATGAAAAATAGGAATGCCTGCATTCAAGGAGAATTTTAAAAATTCTCCTTGAACTTGAATACATGAACAAAAAAATCCCATAGATATTGTGAATGGACCTCTGGGAGTCTTCACAATACACAGCAGCTTCTGGTGCTTATTCCAGGTTGTTAGCTTGCTTTCGGCAAAGTTGGGAGATACTCTGGACTTTGCTTGAAATGTCAAAGTACCTTGGGGTCTGGGAGAAGTTTGAACAGCTGGATTGGGTTCAATTCAACTCAGTCCACTGTCCAGACAGACACTCCTTTTCCCTGTGCTAATTAGCTAACTAGCACAGGAAAAAAGGAATTGTTCCTAATTTTCTGCGATTGACCAGGTGCTCCATCCAAGAGCCTGGCCATCACCTGCCACATCTGTGATGTCAGAACAGGGTGCCCACCTGTCCGGCAAGAAAGAGGAGAGATTGACCCCTCCTTATGGGTTGCACAGGCACCTAGTTTTGATATCAGCAGAGGTAAACATGACAGCAAGGTTTTTGTATAATGTAAATGACCCATGGCTCTACCTGATGGAATTCTTGGATTTGGACTTTATGAAAGAATATTTACTATTCTCAGCCAGAGAACTCCTCTGTGCCACTGACCTTAGGGTCCTACAGTATGTTGCCAAGTGTGCTAATATGGAAAAGGGACCTTGGCAAATGGGCCTAGTTGAGGAAATGCAAATTCAAAGTCACTGGACTTATTGTTCTTCCAGATGTCTTCGAATCAATTTCCTCCATGTTTTAAGCTTCCAATCACATCATTTCTGTCGCTGGAATTTTGCGACTGTACTCCTAAATGCAGCTCAACTGGCCAACTGCATATAATGAAAAGTATACAGTTCTCCCACACGGTAGCAAGCAGCATCATTTTAAAAATCCAGTGCTTCTCCAAAAATTTTGGCATAACAGGCCCCTTCTACAATGCCATATATCCAAGAATCTGATCCCAGATTATCTGATTTGAAATGGATGAGTCTACACTGCTATATAATCCAGTTCAAAGCAGATAATCTGGATTTTATATGGCAGTGTAGAAGGGGTCTAAGTTATAGCAATCACAAATTGAGTTGAAATCTAGTTTTCTTTGCCTTTGGATGTTTCTTCGCATGCTATGGGTCTTAAAATCCATTTAGCATGGCTTTTGAATAGTCAGATGGTGGGAGTCATAGAAGGTTTATGTCAATTTCACTCTAGAGACAGGTCTTTATCACAGTCTGGGAACAGATGGTCAGTGGTGCAGAATGAGGGGAAAAACCCTGACACGTGTCTAAACATGAAAACATTCCTGTACCATGGTTCTTTCTTAAATCTACAGATGGGATTATCTATGGCAGACTAGGTTACTCCCTTTTACCCCAGCCAATGCTTAATTTCAGAAGGGAGAAGTGCCAAGCTACAACTTCTGCTATGTCTGCCTGGAATTCATGTCATCCATGTCTGCATGTGTATGTGCCTTCAATTTAAGATGACCTCACAGATTTCATAGGGTTTTCTTATGAATAAGAATACTCAGAGGTGGCTTTGCCAGTTCCTTCCTCTGCAATATAGCCTACAGCACCTGGTATTCATTGGTGGCCTTCCATCCAAAGATTAATCAGAACTGACCCTGCTTTGCCTGTAAGCCCTGATCCTGAATCCTAAGTAGACTGGAAAGAGGTAAAACTAATGAGTGGTTAAAGCAGAACACATACTCCACATGTTCAAAGACACTTTGCCTTTTTAAAGCTATTTCACAAATTCTAGTAAGCTCATGAGATAATGAAAACAATTTCTGGAACTGAACCTGAGCTCAAGCGCAAGTTAAGCCCTATTGAAACCCAGTGGCTGTGTGCAATAGCAATGGGAAAATTAATTCCTCCTTGAGTTGTCTTTTAACAGAGGGGAATATAAGATGTGAAAGGATGCCAAATAACCTCCATTGATACCTGTTAAAAGAAAATCTAACACCATTTTAATCCACTTGACTTGTGGTTGCCTTTAACATAAAACATTCATTTAAAACCCAACAGCCTGGAGTGTCTCTGGTTTAACTCTCTCATCCGACAAGCTCCGTGGGCTGACTTGTGGAATGCTTGCCCTGGGCTCACACATTTCCCTTTGCAGCCACAGTCTTCTACCACCAGGGCTCATTTCATTATTTGAAAGGATCCTGCTGCAGGGCTAGCAGCAAGTCTGGATTTGTTGCCACAGCAACAGAGAAAAGCAGGGTGGAATCTGGCTACTGAGCAGACTTTCAGGTGGACGGATATACGGGAAGTAGATGCAAATACGTGTACTTCATCAACTGGAGGGCAGAAAGGATTGCTGAGGGGATATCACAGACAGGGACACAACTGAATAGCGCTGTTGAAATGCCTTAGGCCAGAAAAGAGGAGAAGCATGTCAAGAAAAGACCTTTTCTCCAGTACATTTAAAGGTGATCAGGAAGAAGAGAATGAACTTTTTTGGGGAAGGAGGCTATGAACAAAAGTATTTCATGGACAAAATGCATGCCTAGGTTTGCTGAACCTTTTTGCTATTCAAGAAAATACCATCACATCTTTCTTAAAATCTATGGTGTTAAGATTACACTTTGAATTCTGTGTATAGGTTGCTACAACTCAAAAAGAATACCACAATATTAGAAAAAGATGCAGAAAAGAACAACCGAAATGGTCAAATTCTCCTCTGGCATGAAGTTACATTTGGAGCTTTTTTTTACTTTAGGAAAAATGGTGAATATAAAGGACATGATTCATCTTTATGAAGGAAGACAGTGGCTACACTAGCTGAACAATATGTGTGAAAAGACTATGAGTCAGTGGAAAGGAGGAGAAATTTTTCTGGCTGGATCTCCGCTATGAATTACCAGCTGTCCCCCAACCAATATTTAACAGTCCCCATATGTTTGCAGGTGATTTTCTCTGTCACCATGAAGTCGGGGAAACATTATGTCAAATACAATAGTGCTTGCATACACAGGATTTCTCTGCAGCTCCCGAATTATACATTAGAATGCACATTCCACACTCTGTAATGTAGACACAGCCGTGCCAATTTTTAGCTCTCCCTCACCCCAACTATATATAGCCAGCTATATTTAGCACCCACCAGGCTAGCCTATATATTTGTAATGTACAGCTGCGTATTCACCTCTTGTCGCTCAGATTCTTAAGCTCAGTGTATCTCTCTCCTAACAGCCAATCCTTTACACTGGCATTCCTACAGCAAGCTCTGCTTTTATCTAGTAATGTGGAAACAATAAGATGCAGCCCCCCTTCACAGATCTCTGGTTCAAACAGTCCCTTTGTTATAAACATCCCATGGTGCTCCTGCTATCCTTTGTAATGAGAGATGCCACATTTTCTAGTGGGCACTGTGTAGCATTTATTCAATTACAGAGAAACAATAGTGCTCTGGACGTCTTCCTTGAATAGAAGGCATTGGCTTGACATCATGAGAATAATTTGATGGAATGTAGCTTAAAAGTATTTGTCTGTGTTGGACTCACCTCCAGAACCCGGCCGCTGATATACCGGTTGCAGGTCTCACATTTAATGCCAAATTGGGCATGATAGTCAGACTCACAGTATGGAATGCCATCCCTGTTGGGGGGGAAAAATCAGCCAAGATATTTAGAATAGGGAACAAGGCAGGGCAGCATCTTCCCCCTTCCCCTCAAGCTCATGTTGTTTTTCACTGTATGAGGTTGATAAGTCACCTGTGCTAAAGTGTAGGGCAGCAGGAGAAATGCTGCTTTCACAGTGCTTCTCCTTGATGGCACCTTAAGGAGAATCCACTTTTTTGCTCTGTGCTGAGGAAACAGAACAAGTGGATTCACCTTACATCCAAGGAGCAACACGAGGACTGAATTTACACTATTCCACCCACCTCAGCTTTCCCATTTTTGTTTCTCTTCTCTGGCCATGCCCTCACCTCTAAAAACCTGGCTTCTCTTCATTACTTGTTCAACACAGGCAACAGCATTTAACAGAATTCATATTTTGGCCCCAGTACTTCCAGCAAGAGGAGTATTTCAAGAACATGAAAATGTCTTGGTGCAACACAGATAATTCTGTCCACATGCAAATTGTATGTGTCTGTGTGCCTTTGAGTCACCTGTCAACACATGGCAACCCCATCAGTTTGACAGGATTTTCCTAGACAAGGAATATTCAGAGGTGGTTTTGCCACTTCATTCCCTTAAAATATATTTTGCAGCACTAGAAGTTAGTTGACGACTTTAGACCATTGTGATCTAGTGTTTTGAAGATTGGAATATGACTCTGGAGACAAGGGTTTAAATTCCTGGTCAGCTACTGAAACTGATTGAATGAACTTGGGCAAGTCACACTCTTTCTGCCTCAGAGAAAAGCAAGGCAAATCCTTGCTAAACAAACCTTGTGAAAGGGTCACTTTAGAGTTGCTGTAAGTTGGAAATGACTTGATCCCACACAACATTTCTTTAATAGCTCCCATCATATGTCTGGGTATTTAGTCAGAGCCTTTATGTTTTCAGCATTTCTTTCTACAACTGCACTGGCAGGTTCAAGATGTTGTTGCTGCTGATGGTAGACATTTTAGTTTTGGGATGGTGGGGGACACTATTCAATTTTAAATTAAAGTATTATTACATAAGGGGGTATAATTAATATTGCCTGATAATGTGAATCTGCCCATAGTCTGCTTGGGCCCATTCAGATCACAATGCAGCTGCCTGAGGAGGAATGCTCTTCATGAGCCGGGACCTGTGTCAGGGACTGAGTAATAAGTGAGCTCTCCTAGCTCTTGCTCTCACTTGCTCTCAGCCAAATTTGGGTGAATCAGAGATTTGAACAGAATGGATAAATAACCATGACATGATGATGAAGAATTAGACCTAATGCTGTGACTATCCAAGGGCAGGACAAAGCTATGACCCACTTTAGCCCAATGAAGGGCAGGCCTCTGACGCATCCTTGAGTGAGGACTGACATGTTATTCAGAGGAAGAAGCATGCAGGGTTTGAATAAACAAAGGACATGAAAAGAAGCAGGCATGCATTAAATAGTCAGTATGCTTTTTCATTAGTGGCAAGTCTAAACTATTTCATAGTCATTAATATACATTAATAACTGAGAGAAAAATAGCAGATATTTGAAATGGTGCAACTGCTGCTAAGCAAGGATGGCAAAGTGCTAAAAGATCACAATGGAAAAGCAAAACTGGACTATATGTTTCCATGCATCAGGAGATACCTTGGAATCTATCTTGCAAACGAAGACTGCTAAGGAGTTAGTCAGGAACTACCTACTGTAGCTGACCTAAATCTGAAGCATCAGATAAATTGCATTCCCAAAAATTGAAGTCGCATAACCACTCGCTATATTTTTAAAAGAAATTTTGGAGAAAAAAGTCAGGTGCCATAAGACTGGAGATTAGCAAACATTATCTCTCTTAAAAGAAGACAAAAATTAAGAGCCAGGAAACCATAGGTCAGTCAGCCTGACCTCAGACCAGGGAAAAATGAGAACAGATTACACAGGAGTCAATCTGAAAGTGTCTTGATGACAATGGCATGATTGGTAGAAACCAGCCTGACCTTTTCAGTAACAAATACCTGTACTGTCAAACTAACCTTATATCTTTTTTATTGAGTCACTAGTTTAGTAGATGGAGGGAATGCTGTAGATTCCATTTACCTGGATTTTAGCAAAGCATTCAGTAAGGTCCTTCATGATATTTTGTTTAGTAAACATTTATATGCCGCCCTTCTCACCCCGAAGGGGACTCAGAGCGGCTTACAAATTAAATTTACATACAATATTATATTATTAGCATAGTGCAATACTGGCAATAAATTACTATATTGTACTATATCAATATATTATAATATTATTAGTAATATTACATGTAAAATATAATATATAATTAATATTTAACTTTGATAAACTAGAAAAGTGTCTTGAAATTAATAAAATAAAATTCATCAGAGATCAATGCAAATTCTGCATCTAGGTTACAAAAACCAAATGCACATATATAGGATGGGGATACTTGGCTCAGAAGTACTAAATCTGAAAATGACCTTGGGGTTATTATTCATGATAAGTTGAACATGAACCAGCAGTGTGATGTTGCAGCAAAGAAGGTGAATGGTAGTTTATCCTGCATTAATAGAAGAATGGCTTCCATACTGAGAGGAATAATAGTCCTAATATATTCTGTGCTGGTCAGGCCTCATCTGGAGCACTTTGTTCAGTTTTGGGCAATTCATTTTAAGAAGGACATAGACAAACTGGAGTGAGTTCAGAGAAGGGCAATGAAGATAAGAGCGATGAAGAACAAAACATATGAGGAGAGCATGGAGGAGCTGAGCATGTTCAGCTTATTAAATAGAAGATTGAGGAGTGAAATGATCACACTCTTTAAATACCTCAAGGGATGCTGTAAAGAAGAAGTTATCTGTTGACTCAAAAGGTAGAAGTAGGCTTGAGGATCTGTGAGGGAGAGGAGGCCGGAGAAATACGTAACCTGGCGGGGCTTCCGGTTTGACGAGATGGCGGCGGGGTGGACTTCTTGAGGGCTCTCAAGAAGCCAGCCGATCCAGGCGACCGGGTAGAGCGTGGAGCTCCCTCTCCCCGACGGATCGAGTTCGGGGAGACAGCCAAACCCGCAGGGCTCCAACCGATGGTCTTGAGACCTCCACTCCTCAAGAGTGGGGGTCAGGAGAGACCCGGACTGGTTGCCCGTAGGGTGAGCGGGTCGCAAAGACGCGAGCGGACCGAAGGCGTCCAGGAATACCGCCGAAACTCGTCGGATTTTAACAGCACAAATTAAGCTGAACAACAGAAAGGTAACGAAAGAAAAACCTTCTATCTATATTGGATTGAATGGCTTCACGTATATAGGGAAGAAAATGCTTAAGAATATATAAAAATGCAAGTAGAACTATGAGAATCCTCCCTTCCCAAGCTCATAGATTTAAAGCGTCTAGAGCTTAATAAAAAGTGAATCTAAAGAAGCTAAAGAAAGAACGGGACAGATCCGTCTGAAAGGAGAGACTTTATTTGGAATTTAAGTTGTTTATATAATTTAAGGTGTTAATGGAAAGGACATTGCGGAGTAAAACTAAATTGGAATATAAAATAAGGAAGAACTGACTGACCTTGAGAGGAAAAAAATTGTTGTGTCTACGGCAGTAGACTAGCCATAACAAACTGTCCGCCCAGTGGAGGAAGCGACCTTGACAGAAGAGGGTGAGACTCCCCGGAACGGACTAAGAATTGCAACCCACATACCATAGAGAAAGGGAGAGCGGACAAAAAAGACTGTAGAACAGGAAGTGATCTAAGAAAGGAAAGAGATATGAAAGGAAACCATAGACTGTAGAACTTTCTGTTATATAAAGAATAGAGGAAATTAAGACGGGAGAAACTACGAACCATATAAAGAATATAAGGAACGGAAGGAGAGAAAGAGACCCAGAGTAAGATACGAAGGAAAAGGAAGGACGTTGACAGAGACGAGGAGACAAAGGTACAGAGGGATAATTTGAAGGTGACGAAGAGTCAAAGGGAGGTTAAAAGGTCTGAAGGACAGAAAGGATAGGAGGGATGGCACGGAACTGGAAGGGATAACCTGGGAACGATAATAGAGTGACGGGGAGGCCAAAGAGTGAGAGTTAAGGGACGACGGAGAAGCAGAGGAAAATTAGAAGGTAACAACGGATTGATAGAGAAATCAGAGGAGGGGTCTGAAAAAACTGAGAAGAAAAAGGAGGGGGCAAACAGTGGAAATACATAGGAGCGGCACGACGGAAAGGACAAAGGGAAGGATCGTAGGGATTGGAAGGATTGTGGATAGTAGATAATTGGATAAAGGAGGAGTGTATCAAAGAGCTACTAGACTAAGAGTGGACAGTGAAACTCATTAAAGATACTAAAAGTTTGAATGAGCTACCATTAAAGAACAAGATTGGGCTCAAAGAATAAAATTAAAGGAAAAGATAGATAAAACAGATAAAACAGAGGAAGAAATTGTTAAAATGTCAACATTTAAATTCAGAATGGATAAAGACAAAGGAACACAAAGGAGGGGCTCACTTCCGGATGATGTTAGCCTAAGAGATGTCATGAAAGAGATGAGGGAAATGATGAAAGAGGTCCAGAAAATGGCCGAGAAGCAAGACGCATATCAAAAGATGTTTCAGGACCAAATGCTAAGTATGAAAAATGAGATTACAGAAGAATTAAGTGACATGAAGAAAGACATAAATAATTTGAAACAGGAAATGCAAGAAATTAAACAGGAGAAACAAAAACAAGAAAAGACACAAATGAAAACTCAAAACAAGATAGAGAATTTAGAAATTAAACATCAAAAATTAGAACTGAAACAAGAATTGATGGAACAAAAGAACTTAGAATACCAACTAAGATTCAGAAATATAGAAGAAGAAAGCAGAGAGAATATAAGGGAGACAATAGTCCAATTAACATCTGAGCTAACACAAAGTAAGTATGAAGACATGGATCAGGAGATTGACAGAGTATATAGAATATCTACTAATTATGCCAGAAGAAATAAGGCCCCAAGAGATGTGGTCGTTCACTTTACAAGGAAAAAAACCAGAGACAATATACTAAGAGAAAACAATAAGCAACCAGCTTATTATAAAGGAACAAAAATAGCGATTCTAAAGGAATTCTTGCCATCAACTCTGATCAAAAGAAGAAAATACATGTTCTTAACAGAAGAACTAAAAAGGAGACAAATCAAATTTCGGTGGGAACAACCAGAAGGGATCATGGTGACCTATAAAGAAGAAAGATTGTGGCTTACTTCGGAAGAAAAAGCCAAGGATTTCTTCCAAAAATTAAAAAAAGATTCTGTAGCAACGCCCCTAAGAGATAAAGGAAAAGAAAAAAAAGGCAAGACAGACAAAAAGAGATCTAGGGAAGAATCCCCAGATATGGAACACCCTACAGAAAGTATGGCATTTCCGGAATTGGAAGAGGTGGAAGAGGAGGAAACAGTAGACCAGGAGAAGAGGGAAAATTTGGAAGATGGAGAGGCAGATAAAATGTTACTCTAATAATATTAATGGACTTACCAACCAAGTCCATTCACCAACCAAGAGAAATAAAGTCTTTAATAATAACAGAAAAGGTCTCTATGATATTGTGGCCTTACAAGAAGTCCATATCACACAGAAACATAACTCATTGTTAACCCAAAAATATTTAGGTAAAGAATTTCATTCGTTAGCAAAAGAGAAAAAAAGAGGAGTGATGATATATGTTAAAGATTGGATAGCAGCAGAATTAGCATTTAAGGATAGGGAGGGAAGAATTCTGGGGGTTTTCATATACATAGAAAATAAGAAAACATTGATTTGTAATATATATGCCCCCAATGGCTCAAAAACAAAATTTGTCAAAGATTTACAAGACTTGATACTGGAACATGAATTTGAAAATTTGATTATACTTGGAGATTTTAATGGAATTTTGAATATGGATTTAGACAAAACAAAAGGGGAACACAAAGATAAAAAACTGGAGGGGGAAAGCTGCCAAAGAGTTTTACAAATTTGCTACAAGAATTTAACCTACAAGACGCCTGGAGATTCCTCCACTCACAAGAAAGGGACTACACATTTTTTTCAGATAGGCACCAGGTATGGTCACGAATAGGCATGGTCTGGATCTCTAATAGTTTAATAACAAAAATATCTAAATTAGAGATTTTAACTAGAACCCACTCAGACCATTGTCCAATGAGATTGACAATCCATGAAACAAAAAAACCAGGAAAATGGAGGCTAAATGATCTATTATTAAGAACTGAAGAGGACATAGAAAAAAACAAACTTAATCTGAAGGAATATTTTCATATAAACACAACCCCAGGAATTGCTATCCAAACGATATGGGACGCCAGTAAGGCTGTAATGAGGGGCCATTTTATCAGACAAAATGCATGGAGAAATAAATTAAGAAACCAAAAACTAAAAGATTTACAAGAAGACATAGCGAAAAAGGAGAAAAATCTTTAAAAATCGCCTAAAAATCCAAAGTTGAAAAAAGAGTTAGATCTCTTAAGGTTACAAAAAAATAATATGGAAATGGAACAATTAGCAAAGAAATTCAAATTTATTAAACAGGACTTTTTTCAAAATGCGAATAAGCCAGGTAGATGGCTATCAAGGAAAATAGGGAAGAGAAAACAATAACAATTTATAACAAAGATTAATTCTAATGGAAGATGTTACCAGACAGATAAGGAAATTCTAAAACAATTTGAAAACTTTTACAAAACCTTATATAAAAAAGACCAAATTAAGAAGGTTGATATAATGCAATATCTGGGGGGCAAAAACCTACAGAAGATAACAGACGAACAAAGAGAATTTTTAAACAAACCCATAGATGAAGAAGAAATAAAGAAGGCAATCAGAAAGATGGACCCAAATAAAGCGCCGGGACCGGACGGCTTTTCAGTAACATACTATAGGACATTTGAAGAAGAATTAATACCTCATTTTAAAAAATTGATAAATAACATCCTAAATGAAGGAAAACTACCAAACACCTGGAAAGAAGCTAACATTACAGTAATACATAAAGAAAAAACTGATCTGACAAATGTAAAAAATTATAGACCTATTTCCCTATTGAATGTCGATTACAAAATATTCACCAATATATTGGCAGGAAGAATGAAAGAATTTTTGGGAAATTGGATTAAAGAAGAACAAACGGGCTTTCTTCCAAATAGGCAACTGAAAGACAATGTTAGAACAGTCATTGACATTGTCGAATATTACGAGTCAAACAATGAGAAAGAAATGGCCTTGTTAGCGGTGGACGCGGAGAAGGCCTTCGACAACATAAATTGAGACTTTTTTAAATTACTAATGAGAGAAATAGATTTAGGATTCCAATTTATAAATGCTATTCAGGCCATATATGAAGATCAAAAGGCAACAATTTGGATTAATGGCTTTAAAACTGAGGAAATCAAGATCAACAAAGGCACCCGTCAAGGATGCCCGCTCTCTCCCCTCATTTTTATTTTCGCCATGGAGATCCTATTAGAGACCATAAGGGAGGACCCTAACTTGAAAGGAACCAGAATTAGAGGAAGCCATTATAAAATACGGGCATTTGCCGACGACTTAATTTGTATTATAGAGGATCCAATGGAGGGTATTAAAAAGTGGTTAAATGTTATGGAAGAATACGGCAATGTAGCGGGTTCCAAAATTAATAAAAGTAAGTCGATGATGTTGACAAAAAACATGAATAAGACAGATCAGGAAAAGTTAAAGATAATATCGGGACTTCAAGTAACAAACAAAATTAACTATCTAGGAATATCAATTACAGCAAAAAATTCACAATTACTAAAAAATAACTATGAAGGAAAATGGTCAGAAATAAAAAGACAATTGGAAAATTGGAAAAACCTAAAACTCTCATTACTAGGAAGAATTTCGGTAATTAAGATGAATATCCTCCCAAAAATGCTCTATCTGTTCCAAAACTTACCAATTCTCAGAAATATGTCCATATTTAAAAAATGGGAGAAAGATTTGACAAAATTTATTTGGCAGGGAAGAAAAGCAAGAATTAAATATACCAACCTGATAGATGATACGAAGAGAGGAGGTCTGGGAATGCCGGACCTTAAATCATATTATGAAGCGAATGCCCTAGTATGGATTAGAGATTGGATGACACTAAAGAGAGAAAAGATTTTAACACTAGAGGGCCATGATCTACGAGTCAGGTGGCACGCATACCTCTGTTATGGTAAAACAAAATCAGAAAAGAACTTTGGAAATCATTTTGTTAGATCAGCAATTATGAAGGTCTGGAATAAATACAAAGCAAGACTGTACCCCAAAAACCCCCTTTGGCTATCGCCGCTGGAAGCGGGACAAAGGAGACTATTAGGCTGGGAGAAATGGCCCACATATAAAGATATATTAAAACAGAAGGATGGAAAATTAGAAATGAAATCCCAAGAGGAAATTAAGGAAAATTTTAAGAACATATCATGGTTCCAATATAGACAATTAAAAGAGTATTTCAATAAAGACAAGAAGGAAGGTTTCATGAATAAAGAAATATTTTGGGACAGAATTATGAACTCGGAAAAAAATTGACAACAAAGATCTATAAAAAAAATCCTCGAATGGCAAACTGAGAAAGAATTTGTGAAAGAATGTATGACAAAATGGGCAATAAACTTCAAGAAAACAATTCGGATGGATCAATGGGAAAATTTTTGGAATAAGAAAATAAAATAAATGTACTCATATGACCTAAAAGAAAATTGGATAAAAATGTTCCACAGGTGGTACATAAGGCCCAAAAAATTAGGACTTATGAACACATCTTTACAGACCTCCTGTTGGAAATGCAAAAAAGAACAGGGATCATTCTTCCACATGTGGTGGACGTGTGGAAAAGCAAGGAAGTTCTGGAAAGAGATACATGAAATATCACAAAAAATACTAAATATCAAGTATCAAATGAGACCAGAACACCTACTTTTAGGAATTACAGAAGAAAATTGGAAAGAAAATGATGAACTTTTATTAAACTATATGACAATGGCAGCAAGAATTGTGTATGCAAGGAACTGGAGAACAGAAATAATACCTGACAAGAATGAGTGGCTGATAAAATTAATGGAAATTAAAAACATGGATAAACTGTCATACCTATTAACTAAACAACAGGGACTACCAAAGAAAAAAACGGACTGGAGCCCACTACTGGATTATTTGAAAAATAAATAAAAACAATGTAACCATATATGGGACAGGGAATAAAGAACAAGAATAAATACGGAACACAGTGAAGCTTACAACAAGAAATAAGAGAAATAAGAGAAACACCGGAGGAGATCATCCGACGGACTAATTCCAATTCGGATAGGGATGGAAGTCATGGAAACTTTACACACTCCCTTTTTGTTTGTTTGTTTGTTTTATACTCACTTCCTTTATACTCTCTCCTTTCCTACTTTACTAAATTATTTTGTTCCACCACTTTCGTTGTATTCTCTTTCAAAAAGCACATAAATAATTTTTTTTTAAAAAAAGGTAGAAGTAGGTCTAATAAGTTACAGGAGGATGGATTCTGCTTGAACATTAGAAGAAACTTTTTGATATTGAAAGTGCTTCAGCAATGGAACCAACTGCCTAGAGCAGTTGTAAGGTCTCCTTCTCTGGGTGTCTTTAAAAAGAGTCTGGATGATCTAGCTGGAGATTCTGCATTGAACATAGAGTTGGACCTGATAGCCTATGGGGGGCTTTTCCAACTCTATGACTTTATGATTTGTGGTATTACCATTTTTAGCTAGGGTCCTACATATTCTCAATCTCCATTTCGTTCAGTTCCTTTGAATCCTATTCTCCCATAAGGAAATTAAACCATGTTTTCATGGTCACATTTTCTGTAATGTAGGCAATGGCATGTGTTTATATTTCCCATCCTAATGTATATTCTTCATACAGTCTGTGATTCTAAGTGCCCAGGTCCTTGCAGCCGTTCTTTTTACATACATTGAGTGGAAGACTAGAACCTGATGAAAGTTAGCTACCCTTCTTTTCAGAAAAATGCTGATAGCTTACTTCTTTATAATCTTTATTTATATTCTTTATATTCTACCACCATCTCCCCAAAGGGACTCAGGGTGGCTTACAAAGGCACTCCAAGATGCACATATAACATACAGCAAGTAATAAATGTTACATAAATATAAACAAGTCACATAAAGTTATAACAATAACCCCTATAACACATATAACATAAAAGTCAAAATAATGCAATTTTTAAAATATCAGTAAATAAAACTAGCAGCCATCAATTCAGAAAGTGCCAAGTGTCAACTTCGTATTGGCCCATCAAGCCTATTAGAGGTCAAAGGCTTGTTTGAACAAGGCTTTGACCTCGTAATTGAAGGAAATAGTGTTTTTTTTAAATGTAACTGAAGGAAATGGTGTTTTTTTTCAACTGAACATAAGGGACCTGAAATATTTCCTTGGTGGCAAAGACCTCCAGAGGATTACAACATGGACAGACAAAATGTAACTACTCAGATGTTGTTGGACTGAAATTCCCATGAGCCTAATCAGTATGTTCATGGTCTGAATCTGCAGTCCAGCAACATCATGAGAAACATACTTTGTTCTCAACTACAAGTTTTGTCTTTCATGTACAGCTAGAATGGAAAACTTCAGTAGGTTAAACAGAAATCTTTTGCCACCAGGAACCATAAAGGACCAGATGGATGAGCAAAAGTGTTTCAGAATTGGGGCGGGGGGGGGGGGGAGGAAAACCAAAAATAGAAAAAAAAATGTTTCTGTTTTTGAAAAAAAAAGTGGCACTTCTTAAGTCAAACAATAGCATTGTTTCCTGTAATTTATTTAAAACCTGAATCAATGTCCCTAGAGACTTCCAGGAAAGGCAATTCATCCTTTTTTGCCAGAAAAAAAAGCAGTTTGAGAGGATGTTAAGGGGATTGCTGTGTGTTTTCTGGGCTGTATGGCCATGTTCCAGAAGTATTGTCTCCTGACATTTCGCCCACATCTATGATAGGCATCCTCTCTCCTCAAAAAAAATCTGTGGGTGATGCACTTGGCCTCAGGGCTACACTTTGCCTTTTCTGATCTATATAATCACTTATAGCATTTCTACACAGATAGTATGAGAGAAAGTGTATGTGACTCATGCTTCTTTTGTGAAATGTGAAATTATGCTTGTATTATTTCACTGCTTTGAAATGCATGCATTCCAGATGAATGGGAAACCCATTGATCTCAACATACAATACACAGTTTACCACTTTGCACATTACCCAAGGTGTGCAAACAAAAGGGTATGAATAATTTGTGTCTTCATTTTTCCCTACTGGTTTGTAATGTGCAAAGTTGCACTAGGAGTACCAGATGATTTCACTTGAAATTTTCCAAGGGCACAGTTCAAACACCTAGTATTGAAGGAAACCTCCACCCCATCCAGCATATGTGTCTGGGTTGTGGGGATAAAAGGAGGAGGAAACACATACTTGCTAATGTATTCTCCAGTCAGGACGACTCCACAGGTTTGGCACTTGAAGCAGCTGACATGCCACTGTTTCTCTAAAGCCAGGAGGGATTGTCCTTGCTTGATCTCCTCCTTGCAACCTGCACATTCTAAGAAACAAGAAAAAACAGATTACCAACACAACAGCAATGATGACATCAACATCCTTGATTATTTTAGAAATCTATAATGAAGTCCTACCCAAAAGGGGGATAGTGACCCCATGGCTTAGCATCAGCGACTGCTGGTCTCTCACAAGTTTCCAGGAAAGAAAGAAACAACTGCAGCCAATGTGAAAACATAGGGCTCCAGTCTCTGGCATACTGAGAGAAAAGCCTCCCAGTCAAACAGCTTAAGAGACACTGCTACAGGAACAACTTGGAAAGGAATGGGGAATTAGGGGCTTCCAGATGATCTTGGGCAGCAGATCCTATAACCCTTCACGACTGACGGAAGCTGCAGTTCAACAACATATGAAGAGCCACACTCTTGACCTTGAATGCTCTTCTTTGGCATCTGTCTTCTAAGACTAGTATTGGTAGTGTTAGTGTAAGCAATTTTTCTATCTATGGATTGCAGCAATAATAGCAATAACTGTGAAGTGCTGAAGCCCCGTGGTGCATCTGAGACAATTACTAGAAAGCCCATGTTAGGGCATCATCCAGATTGTGACTGTAACTGGATGTGTAGACTTCAGACCTTATTGAAAGAAGTCACTACTTGGGTTAGCAACAGGTGATGTCATGGACGATAGCACAACGGGTTTCTCAGTATTTGAAAGATACCCCATTATCCCATGACCCCTCACTGTAAACATTATGCGTAGCTATAAGCTGAACTGAGTGTACAGGATTGAGACTTTTTTGTTTTAGGACACATTTGTTGAGCCTGATATGATTTTACATATTTTACTATTGACAAGCAGTCTGTGCAAAGAATGATAGCAATCATTCTGGATGCCCACTATCATCTCCTCCTCTTGTATATTGATAATTTAACCCTTGATCCAATTATCTGGACTAGATCTGGTGCAACACTATAAAAGCAGCATATTCACTCTGCAAAACCTAACCAGGACTCAGTGAAATTTTGGTACCGATGTATTGATAAGGGAGGAAAAGGCAGAACGTGTTTATGGAACTCCTATATATACAACCAGAGTTTGTGTAAGAGTGCCTTAGGTCACTTTGTTCAATGTCACTGTTATGTTGAACCATTCTGATTATGAATTGAACCACAGGGTGGTGCTGGCAGCCTCCATCTGTGCTTGGTGCTCACTGGTAGATGTTAAATGGCAGAATGGTTTTTGGATACAAGCTAGTTTTGGAAAAGCTGTTCCATAACTTCTGACTAGTTTGGCTATGTTTGGTGCTTGTGTTTGCATGTCAGGTATTCATTGGTCTTCATTCCCTTTTCCCTTGCTGCACACTAGCTTAGAAGCCATGACCTTGATAGCATTCTGACTTTGGATCTTTCTTTGAGTTTTGAGAATCTCCTAGATTTTCAAGGATTTCTTTTTTTTACAGAAAGGCAGGAAACAGCCATAACATTGCTTTGGAGAGTTATTTCAGGTCCTCCCTCTCACAGTAAAACCAGAAAATGCAATATTTTTTTTGCAGGTTTTGATAAATGTTCTTAATTTAGAAATACCCACTGACATTGTGCTTTAGCCTAACACACCAACATGTGCTGGAGAGAGTTGACTGAAAATACAAATTAGGCTTGCATCTGCATATTATTTTGGTCTGATTTATATGATCCCCTGTAACCCATATGTTAAAACTCCCCCAGGTCTGCTAGTCATCTTTTTAGTACATTACATTAATAGCAAGGCTTAGGAAGACCTCAAACCTTGAATATAGACACAGATATAAAATTCAAAGCACCAGAATTAAAGATATACAGATAAATATCTATATCTACAGAGAAAAAAAGTCAGGGACATTACAATCCTGGGTTTGCACACTAACAAAATATTCTTTCTGCTTTTTTTCTAAGATCACTGCTAGATTTCATCTGATGCCAATTTAGAAGCAAACACATTACAGGCGGTGACTTAGAAAGGTGCAGATAAAGCAGGCAGAAAGATGGTGTCCTTCAGCCATACACATCCTGAATGCGCTTACAGCTGGTTATGAATAATCCATGGTGCTCTGAAGTAACCTGAGCTTTGCAGCCAAAGAGAGGAATATATCTAGGAGTGATTTCTAGGGAGGATATGGTTTCCTGGTAATTCTAAGCAGAAGAGCACAAGGGATGGAAAAGAGGTGGCCAAAACCATATAGTGGTCTGTGCATTGTTCCATCCAGAGAAAATTGATTAAGGTGAGAACCATTGTTCCAATTTGGTAGGTGGGCTATTATATGCCCAAATGACTGCACTTGACTTTTGAGTTTCCAGAAGCAGGAAAACTTGGCTAAGAATGATAATTCTGAAAATTCTTTTTCATTTGAGAAACTGTGTGTTATTCGTCTAAGCTCTCTCAGGGTGATAAAATTCAGAATGCACAATATGGACATAAAGGACATGCCTTAACAAAGCAATGGTGTTGCCTCAAGTGCTATGTAGAGTATTACATTTTATTACACATCACCTTGGTGTAACAGGTAACTCAAGAATGCAGAGTAGCCTTAGAGACTTGGATGCCTGGAGCAGAATATCCACATGGGATTCCCCTCCTCTCGGTTAATTAATATGGAACACAGCCCCTGGGGAAGCTCTCCTCTACAAGACCCAATGGAAAAACTACAGATAATTCATGCATGTCCTGTTTATTTTGTACAGGTTTCGCATTTCCGTGAAGAAAGCATTCAAATCTTTTGAATATGACAAGTAGAATCATGTTCAAGAGGTAATATCACCTCATTCCAAAGTTGGAAATATTAAAATGTTTGAATTTTCAAATCAATTTTGTCAACCTTTTTTAAAAAAAAAAACCACAACAACAACAAACAAATGATGGCCAAAGATTTGATGCAATGTAATGCAATATTCTGTTCTATCATCATACAACCCAACATGAGATATTGTAGCAAGGCTTTGGAAAACTAGCATAAGTGTTTTCTAGAGTAGGTATGATGAACGTGCCTGGAGGATATAATGGGCTGGTTGGAGAAAAATGAATTGAAATCCTGATAAGACAGAGGAAGTTGCCATTAAGGAGCCTAACCTGGGGATGGAGGTCTTTTAACCAGTTCTGGATGGGGTATACTCCTGAAAGACTGTGTTAACAGCTTGGTAGTGCTCCTGGATTTGTCTCTCCAAATGTCAGCCCAGGTAGATGCGATGGTCAGGATTGTTTCCTACAAGCTTCAGCTGATACACCAAATGAACCCCTTCCTAGAATTGGCAGACCTAAAGATGCTAATGCATGTGCTTCTAACCTCCAGGTTGTACTTCTGCAATGTGTTTTACATTGGGTTACTTCTGTACCAAGTTTGGAAATGCCAATTAATTCAAAATATAGCAGATAGATTGATTACAGGAGCATCTAGGAATGAGCACATTACACATCATTCCACTGGTTGCCATTTAGATTCTGGGTAAAGTGCAAAGTGTTGGTGATAACTTTTAAAGTCCTACATGGTTTGGGTCTAGGTTACCTACAGGATTGCCTTCCACCATATAATCCGCCTGGGACACTTAGACTCTCTAAAGGACACTTACTCTAGCCATTTATAACCTAACTAGAAACAGTCACTCAGAGGACCTTTTCAGTGAACGCCCCAAGACTGTGGAATGACCTGCCAGAAGAACTCCAACAGCCATAGTACCTTCTATTTCTTCTTTTTTTATATAGATAACCATAGTTACCATGCTTTTTTCTTTTCCATTCCCTTCTCCCTCCCCACACCCACCCCTCCCCCTATAGTTATATATATAATAATAATAGCTCCAACAGCTAAATGAGCTGCCTGCATTTAAGGCAGAAGTAAACACCTATCACTTTTATTAGGCCTACCCAGACAATTTTTAATTGTACATTTTAAATTTACATTCTAATTGTATTTTAATATTTGTATTATATTTTAATCATTGCACTATGTTTATATATTTTATATGTGTATATATTTCATGATGGTGTGTTTTAAAGTATGTATTTTATGGAATGTATGGTGATGTATTTTAAATGTGTTTTGCCCCTCTTCAAGCTGTAAGGAGAGATGGGTAATAAAATAATAATAATAATAATAATAATCATCATCATCATCATCATGCTCACCAAGTACACACTTGTGCTACTTGGAAAGATTTCAAACCAGAAGTGACATCTTGTGTCTCTAAAATCAGGAAGACGATAATTAGGCAGGAATTGCATTTTTCATGGAAACTTCAGTACTGTTGCATCCTTTACAGCATTGACTTTCCTGACAATTCTGGCAAAATGGAATACATTTAAGAATGGCATAAAATGAGAGCAGAAACAAACCTCTCTCCACAAATTCAGGTGTACTGCAAAAGAAATGGGTTTTGGTAGACATACCAATAGGACCTGAACTACCTTTTACTGCCCTGACAGGGGCAGGCCAGAATCCAACACAGCACTATGTCTCTGTGAACCTAAGCCAGATCAATAGATTTAAGAGCTCTTCAATCTGTTGAATTGTGGCCACAGTGCTGTCTTGTTTAGCATCTCTCAACAGCCAGGCCAGGAGCAGGCTGTCACAGGAAAACACTGTTTTGTAATCATAGTGAGAAAAAACTGAACCCTTCTCCCTCTCAACAATCAATGTGTCTAAGTAAACACTAGGGAACAGCAACATCTGTTGCCTCCTCTCTGAGATCACACTGCATGCATTGCAATTGCATCCGGCTGGTTCACTTCCCAGTATCAACTGTTCCCTTTTAAAAGTAGCTCTTTATTTCAAAGCTGAGCCACAAAGATCTGAGGACTGTGAGTGACACTGGATGATACAAGGAGGATGGTTTCCAGTATCACTCCTAGTCTAGATTCCTTTATTGGCCATCAGCTTCAGTCCAATTCCTGGCCTGTTTGCAGGAAGGGCATTTCTCTTCCCACCTACCTCTTGCTGTACTCTGTTTGCAAAAAGCATGCTGTACAAGGGCAATGAAGCTGAATTTAATGGATGCAAGACACAGGGAAAGGAAGAGACATTTTCTTCCATATACTTACCCTGCAGCTTTTCATTTAACCACCTGCTCTGGAACAAACAAGGGCCTTCTGTGACCAAGGTCTGGTGGCAGCAGGCACAGTGATCCACACAAGGCACCTGACCAGTTCCTGAACTTGTGGACCATGGACCTCTGTATGTTAGGTCAAGGACTGGCCACCAAGAAATAAAAGAGCTTGTTTCTTAGTTTGCCTTGTAGTTGTATTACTAGGGAGAATCTGGCTTTCCTCCTTGATCCAATCTCAGGAGATAGGAATGATCCTTCTCCATGCAGCCAGTGTTTGTAAGGCAAAAGGGCTGTCTAAGGCAGGGGTCCCCAAACTTTTTAAACAGTTCATGATCCTTTGGACCGTTGGAGGGCCGGACTATAGTTGGCCACCGAGCAACAATTATTATTAATAATAATAACAACAATAATAAAAAAGAGGGTTGGAAGAGACCCTTTGGGACATTGAGTCCAATCCCCTTCTGCCTTTGTGCACCAAAAGCACAAGGAAAGCATCGCTGACAGATGGCCACCCAGCCTCAATGTTAATAATAATAATAATAATAATAATAATAATAATAATAATAATAATAATAATAATACAGCATTTCGGAACACAATACTCCTGACCTCACAATCGTGTTAAAAAACAAAGTATGGATTGTCGATACTGCAATATTAGGTGACAACAGGATTGATAAGAAACAACTGGAAAAGCTGACACAATATGAGGATTTAAAGATCGAATTGCAAAGACTCTGGCACAAGCCAGTCGAGGTGGTCCCAATGGTGATTGGCAGACTGGGTGCAGTGCCTCAAGACCTTGGCCTGCACTTAAACACAATCGGAGCTGACAAAATGACCACCTGCCAGCTGCAGAAGGCCACCTTACTGGGATCTGCGTACATTATTCACCGATACATCACACAGTCCTAGACACTTGGGAAGTATCCGATGTGTGATCCAATACAACAGCCAGCAGAGTGTCTGCTGTGGATTCATCTTGTTGTGTTTCAAATAATAATAATAATAAGGGTTGTAAGAGAAGAAGACACCCCTTGGGTCATTTAGCCCAACCCCCTTCTGCCCTTGTGCTGTGGGGGCCGAATAAATGGCTTCGATGGGCCGCATCCGGCCCCTGGGCCTTAGTTTGGGGACCCCTGGTCTAAGGTATCAGTAGGAAAGTGACACTGTGACACCACCACACCCCAAGCACTTGTGAGTATGCACATACATGCCCCCCTAGAAGTTCTATATAACAAAAATAAGTATCTTGCTTGCATTAACATATATGGCCAACTCTCATCCTATCAGCAGTTTTTTAAATTAAGTTTTATAAATTTTATCGTTGTGTGTCTTCAAGTTAATTCTGACTTGTGGCAACTGTTTAACAGGGGTTTCCAGGAAAGGTTTATGTAGAAAGGTTCACTGACTTCCTTTGATACTAGTGGAGTTGCTAAAGAAGGGGGAGGAAGAGAGTTCCCTTCCAAATAAGAATTCTCTTCCCACCAACAATGAATTTTTTTCTCAGTTCTCAAATGGCTGTTATTGGAAGTAGTTAAACACTAAAAATCCTATCTAGAACATCAACATTTGCTGTGATCACTTGCACTTGGTAACTTTGCCTTCTATATTTCTTTGGATACCTGAATTCTTTCTACAGTAAATTAAGTTTTAAGCAATATTAGAAATCTTGGTCTCAGGATTTAGAATTTCAGAAGTCACTACTGTTATCTTGAAGATTTGCTTATAATTTTGGACAATGTGACCATAGAAGCTACTGCTGTAGCCATATGGTTCCAGGTAAATACACATATGAATAATTAAAAGGAGTAGATCTCTACCTCTTTGATGATGTTCAGCTAAGCTTTGACATTACATGGAAAGGTCCAACACTGGATCACTAATTCCTGGATTCTTCCAATCTTGGGAAGGGGGATAGGTGTGGCAAGAGAGTGGAGATGGGTGGGGAGGAAGACGATTCAAATCCACTAACACTAACCCCGACATAATGAGAAATTGAGAGGTGTATCAGGGTATACCTAAGCTAATTTCCTCTCAAGGCTTACTGGCTCAGGGAGTTTTGACCCTTATTTGGCCGGGGGGGGGGGGGGGGGAGGTATTCAAACTCTGGCGCAGGGAAGAATACAAACATCAACACATCTGATATTTGCACTCCAACAACAGCCCGGTTGAATTTGGGCCACATTGATGTGTCCACTATCATAGCATTATCTCCTCCATACCTTCCTCTTTAGGCTTGTGCTCTTAATTTTTTTTTTTTAAAGGCAAGGGTCTTAACAGATTTATAACCTCCAAATATATTTCTGGTATGGCTTCTCTCTCTCTTGTTTTCTACATTTCTACATTATCTGTGAACCAACAGGTTTCCTGCAATGCCTTCACATTCTGCAACTCAACCCTTTGGGGATAATACATTAAGAGGTCAGATATGCTTGACTTACGGCTTGGTCCATGAATCTTGATGGGTTTGTTGCTGATTAGTGAATGGGAGCATGTTTGGCAAACACAGTCCTTCCCACTGAATGTAACTTTGTCCCCAATGGGGAATGGCTTCCTGAAAGAGAGGACAAACCAGGCGAAAATTATCGGTGTATATTTTCAAGCTACTATTACATTCAAATGACATTTTAAAAAACCAATACTTGTTTGTTGAATTGTGATTTAGCCATACTGGCAGACTTCAGGGACTAGTGAGAGCTGCAAATGCATCTCTCTATCTTTCCAAAAAAAATCTTGATGGCCAAAGTCTGAAATTTACATTTTTGTGGAAAATCAAAATTAAATAATTTGTGGGTTACTTGTTTATCTTTTCACATGCATTTTGAAGAACATGGCAGACAAGATGGAAATTTGTGGTACACCATAGGCCAAACGAGGCATGAGTTTAAGAGAAGTTTCTTAGTATGATCTTCCAAGATGACTGTTGCACCCCAAGGCAGCGTGAGCACTGGAAACCAAACAGAGACCAATAATCATATAATATCTTTATTAAAACAATTATAAATTCAGGAAAGAATAAGAGGAAATGATGAGTGAGCAATAGTCCTTTATGATATGGTATGAATTAGTCCAAAGAGATATGTCCAATATTATTGTCCAAAGTCCAGAAACCAAAACACGCTCAAAGCTGTTGGGAAGTTCTTGAGCGGGGAAACAACAAGAAAGCAGGAGTGAATAACAAGGTCTAAAGTCACTAGGAAGTCTTTGATATCAAGGCAGGCAGAAGATTAAGCTAAAAGCAATCTGGATTCAGGAACAAGGCAAGGATGTGAATTTACTCCGGATTAAATCGGGAGTCGCGGCTCAGCTTGGCTGCCAGGAACAGAAGACTTGGTTTGGTGAAATCAGGGAACTGGAAACGGTGAAGTGTTCTCAGAAGTCGCTACGTTGACACCACAAATTGTTCACAGTGTAAGACACTTTTATGGAACTTAGATCTAATAACCCCAAAGGTTACCAAGGAAATCTCCTATCCATTATCCCCTCTAGATGCCAAACGTTGACTCCTTCGAAGCTCCTGTTTTTCTGATCTCTGGCGATGCAAAAACTCCCTTCTGTTAAAGGATACATTCCCTGGGGAACTCGGGACATCTGGTTCTACCACGGGAGTAATGTTTTCAGTATCTCTCCCAATTAAGGAAGCATCGGAGCTATCCACAGCTGGGGTCTGTAATTGGAAGGAGCTTGGAGAACTGGGCAAAAGGTCAGAATAAGCTTCATCCTGGTCAAAGTTCATTTCTGAATCAAGTTCAGAACCCAAAGGTGGCTGGGGTATAACAATGACTTATCTCCAGGAAAACCCTAATTCACTGTAATACCATGTCTTCTAAGTCCAAAGTAGACAAGTAATCCAGGACACTTCTAGTTACTCATACTAAAAGTTGCAGAGAGGTCCAGGAGAATCAATAGTGTTGCAATGAAAGTCATTTATTAAATTATATGAATTTATTTTCATTTCACCCTAAAATCAGGCTTGCAACCTTGAGTCTTCAGAGATAATCAGTGTTGTAGATGAAAACACCATACATATCAATTCATTAATCTTTTGGCCCCATTTCCTGGCCTAACAAAATCAAGCATACTCAAAATTTGGCTTTTAGAAACTATCAGAAGGTATGCAAAATGTTATGCTAGCATGATTCATGGATTTTTTAGGGTGACAGTGACTCTTCAGGAAGGTTGTGTGCATATTAGTAATAGTAAGAGCTATTCTACTCTTAATTAATTTCAAGCCTATTCTAATTGTCAAAGCACCCAACCAAAAGTGACATGGAGAATTATAGTTATATTAATTCTCTAATGAAATGTTATAAAGTAATAGTTCCCATGCTTCCCTGGAAATCAGCATGGAACCTAACCGTAATACATAACACAGATACTGCTCTTACTGTTACTATCCACATGCCTCATTATAGAATCACAGAATCATAAAGTTGGAAGAGATCACAATGGCCATTCAGTCCGACCCATGCCATGCAGGTAAACACAAGCAAAGTTATCCCCCTTTGTCATCTTTTCACTTTTAACACTTTTGTTATGTCTCTGCTTTCTCTGTGGTGTGAAGCCAAGACCCAGCTTCCAAACAGGGGGTTAATCCAAACAGCAAACAGTTCAAGACCAAACTTAAGAAGCCAACTGAAGAGACACAACCTGAAGGAAATAACACAAGGTGAGCCTATAGTCTGTTCCAAAATCCATTTTCAAGAGATACCAGTGTCCAAGGCTCACAAATCCTAAAATAACCAACACTTCAAGGTCACAGCTCGAAACTCTGATGTTGTTGCCAGCAACAAAACGCAACTCCTGATCACCTTTTAAGATAGTTTCTTTGGTGTTGCCTATTGATAGCTCATCTTTCTGATAATCAAGTGGACATCAAACTTGATCCTTTTCCCTTCATAAGTCAGAACACTTAACGCTTCCTCCACCAGTTCAAATAAACTTGTCTTAACATGACTGCAGGCTGAGAAGTGGTAGCTTCCCCCAAACACTCTTCTTCCAAGCTCAGTTGAGGAAGCTGCAGGGTACTACTGGGCTCCAACTCAAATGTTGACCCTTCAAACAGCTCCTCCTAATTATCAGAGCTAGCAGTACAGCATATGTACTGGGAGTGGGGTGGGAGATAGGGTTTGCTTCATTTTTGGCAACTGAACAAATCTTGCACAGTCTCAAATATTACAGTTATTAACTTTGGGTGCCTCTATACTGTAGAAAATGCAGTTTGCCATCACTTTAACCATCATGCCTCAATGCTATGGAATCATGGAAGTTGTAGTTTTACAAAGGTGTTCAGCCTTCTCTGCCAAAAGAGAGCTGGTGACTCACTAAACTACGAATCCCAGGGTTCCACAGCATTGAGCCATGACAGTTATAGTAGCATCAAGCTTCATTAATTCTATAGTATGGATGCATTTTTTGTGGCTTTTTATCATGTTTCATCATGTTGATGGAACATCAATTCCTGCTTTCTAATCATAAAGTCTTTTTAAGACAGAAAAATGTCTAATATTGCAAAACTTAGAAATTGCATTGTTTGCTTGTGTGCAATATTGACCTGTTGGTCATAATATTAGACATGGGAAAATCACACCAACAGCAGAACAAACACACCATGAGGCATCAACATGCATAAAGGGGTGGACAAGTACTATTGCACAAGGACCTCTGTAATTTCAGCAATGGCTGCCAGGTTACAATGACTAAATACGTGAGTAAATGCAATGTGTTTAACACACACAATGGATCACAAACCACACAGAGTGCAGCTAGCTGCCTGCGGATACATAGTCTTGGCACATGCTTATATAATCAGTTTTATTCCTGTGAGAAGCCAACCATGGGAAATTAGCTTCTCGTGGCAAGATTTGAAATTCCTAGTGACAGCTTTGCTCCACATCTGATAAAGTAAGAAAAAGACTGTAAAACTTAGGAGGAACTCATGAGAAACTGTGTGAAGATTACACTACATGGTGTTCTTTAAGGAATTTTTTAGTACTCATTAGCAGACAGTTGACCACCCTTAAAAACTCGCATCTCACCCACCATGCATTGAAGTTCTGATCTGGGTTTGTGAAAACAAAGATGAAGCACTTTACACCTACATGATTCACTTCAACAGGAACACTCTTCAGGGGACATACACACTGTCTTGCACAAAAGGGAACCTGTCAATCCTTAAATGAAACAGGTCTTGGTAGTAGGTGACTCCCTCCTTAGAGGAATGGAAGCCATCATTTTCAGACCGGATGGGATGGCTCGAGAAATATGCTGCCTCCCGAGGGCAAAAATACACCATATCACTCAGAGGCTCCTAAAGCCCCATCCTCCTCCCCGCCTCCTTATGTTGATTCATGTAGGAACCAATGATACCACTAGGCATTCTTTTCAAAAGATCACAAATGATTTTTGAGCCCTTGGAAGAAAGCTAAAACTGTGTAATGTACATGTGATCTTTTCATCCCTCCTCCCCATTGTAGGACACGGCTCTACAAGGGCCAGAAAAATAGTACAGGTTAATAACTGGCTCAGAAAATGGTGTCAGGAGAAGCGTTTTGGCTTCCTCGACCATGGCCTACTCTTTCAGGAGGATGGCCTACTGGCAAGTGATGGGTGCATCTCACACAAGTAGGAAAACATCTTTTTGCACACAGACTCACAAACCTTATCAGGCACACTTTAAACTAGATCCACTGGGGGAGGGGAACAACAGCCTGGCAAACACTATATTGCCCATGACCACAGGGAACCGCCAAAAGGCTAAACAGAGGGCTGCACAAACACAGCAAGGACCAAGTACCGAGAGTACAATAATCCCAAATAAACAGCTCGGGGGAAGGTCACAGGGGCTTACATGTCTTTACGCTAATGCACAGAGCATGGGAAATAAGCAAGACGAACTCCAACTTATAGCACAGCACCACACATACGACGTCGTAGGCATCACTGAAACCTGGTGGGATGACTCCCATCACTGGAATGTAGCCATTGAGGGCTATAACCTCGTTCACAGATATAGAACAAAGGGGAGAGGAGGGGGAGTAGCTTTATATGTCAAAAACAGTTACGTTGCAGAAGAAATGCAAGACTGTAATCCGGGAAACCAGCTTGAAAGCATCTGGATAAGAATCAAGGGAACCGAGACTCAAAAAGATCTTGTTGTGGGTGTCTACTACAGACCTCCGAGTCAGGATGAAGGACTTGATGAAGCCTTCTGTCAGCAGCTGACCAAACAGGCACAAAGAAGAGATATAGTAGTCATGGGTGATTTCAACTATCCTGATATCTGCTGGAAAACAAACTCGGCCAAGAGCACAAAGTCCAATAAATTCCTCACTTGCCTTGCAGACAATTTTATGGTCCAGAAGGTAGAAGAGGCAACAAGGAGATCAGCAACTCTTGATCTAATCTTAACAAATGTGGAATACCTGGTTAATACAGTTGAAGTGATTGGATCCTTAGGGGCAAGTGGCCATGTGCTCCTGCAGTTTGCCATACAAAGGAAGGCTGAAACTAAGACAAGTCAAACACGCATTCTGGACTTTAAGAGAGCTGACTTCCAAAAAATGAAGGAAATTCTGAGCAGCATTCCATGGATGCCAATATTAAAAGACAAGGGAGTTAAGGATGGATGGGAGTTTTTCAAAAGTGAAATACTCAAGGTGCAAATGCAAACAGTGCCAACAAAGAAAAAAAATATGACAAGTGCAAAGAAGCCAAAATGGATGTCCAAAGAACTTCTAACCGGGCTAAGACTCAAAAGAGACATGCACAAGAAGTGGAAAAGGGGAGAAATCACCAAAGAAGAATTCAAACGTATAGCCAACTCCTGTAGGGAAAAGGTTCGCAAGGCTAAAGCGCAAAATGAGCTCAGGCTTGCCAGGGACATTAAAAACAACAAAAAGGCTTTTTTTTGCTTACATTGGTAGAAAAAGGAAGAACAAGGAGGTGATAGGGCCTCTGCGAGGAGAAGATGGGGTGATAGCGACAGGGGACAGGGAAAAGGCAGAACTGCTTAATGCCTTCTTTGCCTCAGTCTTCTCACAAAAAGAAAGCCATCTTCAACCTCAGCAACATGAAATGGACAAAGGATTTGGGAAAATCCAACCCCAAATAGGGAAACAAGTTGTCCAGGAACATCTAGCCGCTCTAAACAAATTCAAGTCACCAGGGCCAGATCAACTACATCCAAGAGTATTGAAGGAACTAGCTGAAGTTATTTCAGAACCACTGGCAATCATATTTGAGAGTTCTTGGAGAACGGGAAAAGTCCTAGAAGATGGGCAAATGTGGTGGTCCCTATCTTCAAGAAGGGAAAAAAGAACGACCCAAACAATTACTGTCCGGTCAGCCTCACGTAGATACCAGGCAAGATTCTGGAAAAGATCATTAAGGAAGTGGTCTGCAAACACTTAGAAACAAATGCAGTCATTGCTAATAGTCAACATGGATTTACCAAAAACAAGTCATGCCAGACTAATCTGATCTCTTTTTTCGATAGAGTTACGAGTTGGTTCGATACAGGGAACGCCATGGATGTAGCGTACCTGAATTTTAGTAAGGCCTTCAACAAAGTCCCCCGTGATCTTCTGGCAAACAAACTAGAAAAATGTGGGCTAGACAAAACTACAGTTAGGTGGATCTGTAATTGGTTAAGCGAATGAACCCAAAGGGTGCTCATCATCTTCATCTTGGAAAGAAGTGACGAGTGGAGTGCCACAGGGTTCCGTCCTGGGCCTGGTTCTGTTCAACATCTTTATTAACAACTTAGATGAAGAGTTAGAAGGCATGATCATCAAGTTTGCAGATGACACCAAACTCGGAGGGATAGCTAACACTCCAGAAGATAGGAGCAGAATTCAAAACGATCTTAACAGACTAGAGAGATGGGCCGAAATGAACAAAATGAAGTTCAACAGGGACAAATGCAAGATAATTCACTTTGGCAGAAAAAAAATGGAATGCAGAAATACAGAATGGGGGATGCCTGGCTTGACAGCAGCACGTGTGAAAAAAGACCTTGGAGTCCTCGTGGACAACAAGTTAAACATGCGCCAACAATGTGATTGCAGCAGCTAAAAAAGCCAATGGGATTCTGGCCTGCATCAATAGGAGCACAGTGTCTAGATCCAGGGAAGTCATGTTACCCCTCTATTCTGCCTTGTTCAGACCACACCTGGAATACTGTGTCCAGTTCTGGGCAAGGCAATTGAAGAGAGATGTTGACAAGCTGGAATGTGTCCAGAAGTGGGCAACTAAAACAATCAAGGGTCTGGAGAACAAGCCCTATGAGGAGCGGCTTAAAGAGCTGGGCATGTTTAGCCTGCAGAAGAGAAGGCTGAGAGGAGACATGATAGTCATGTACAAATACGTGAGGGGAAGTCATAGGGAGAAGGGAGCAAGCTTGTTTTCTGCTGCCCTGCAGACTAGGACACAGAACAATGGCTTCAAACTACAGGAAAGGAGATTCCACCTGAACATCAGGAAAAACTTCCTGACTGTGAGAGCTGTTCGGCAGTGGAACTCTCTGCCCGGGAGTGTGGTGGAGGCTCCTTCTTTGGAGGCTTTTAAGCTGAGGCTGGATGGCGATCTGTTGGGTGTGCTTTGAATGGGATTTCCTGCTTCTTGGCAGGGGGTTGGACTGGATGACCCATGAGGTCTCTTCCAACTTTACTATTCTATGATTCTATGAAGCAAAGCAGCTGCTATAAAATTATTGCCTCTGATGCTCCTACTATTTTGCCCCATTATTTGTAGTTGCACACAGGAACTGAATAATGAAAACCTATTTCCCCACCCTTGCATAGAACTAATGATACTTATCTCAATAATCCTGAATCAAAACTGGCCATAATCAGAAAAAGATATGGTTATTGGCTAGATGCCAAGAGGCCTGGGTCTTATATGCTCCATAAGTAACACCAATTCTATCCTTTGATGCCAGCATGATTACTCATCTGTAGAAACAGATATTTAAGTCCAATCTGGAAAATGACCCACTGCCCTCAGTGAAAGACCTATTCAGGCAGAATTGATTTCTTTGATTCTTTGATCCATAACTCTACCTTGTACAACCTGCTCTGATGCCGCCATCTCATCCAGCATGCATTTTGACTCATGTTGAAATCTCATCATGGCCCAGCTATGGCCTCACAACCCTAGAATAACCAATAGTGGACTCACATGCCAAAAGTATAACTTAGGGCACATCCAGACAGACCCAAACTGCATTCATCTGGATTATAGAGCAGTATAGACAGATATACGCCAGTTCAATACAGTTAATCCACATTCTGAAAATAGGTTATAGGGCAGTGTAGATTCAGCCTTTGTAGCTTCCACACCTTTCCTGGAAATCTTTGAAGGAAACAGATTGGGTATAGTCAATGACATAGTTACTCCAAACTAATATCATCATACCTTGGACCCGGTGATAAATGACACCCAGTACATGAAAACAATGCCACAATAGAGCTATGTGATTAAGCAGTCTATAGTAATGGTGTTATCAGTGGTGTGTGGAAGCATGTGTATGTCTGCTACAGAGCCTATGGGGCTAATAGAAGACTAGACTTTCCTGTCACTCACTCACACTCATCTTTCATTTTAACGTTGCCCTAATGCACTCCTAAGGCTTTGACTGACAAAATAATAGACCTGTACTACCAGAATATTTCTGAGATCAAGAGTAGCTCATAACTCACAATAGCTTCACTGTTCCCTTGAGATATTACTTATCTCCCTATTGCATTTGTAGGAATATCCGTCCACAGTCAGTTAATGATCAGATTGTCAAACAAAGTGGCACCAATATGATCAGAGTTTAAACCCATCTTTATTTGACACACTTTTAACTCTGCCAATGTGGCATACACATAAATCAGTGGATTAATTGCTATGTATTGATATGCATGTCTTTGAGTCTTCGAATTTGTTCTTGGTGTGGATCCTCCACTGCGGCCCCTCCTGGAAGTACATGACTCCAGTGTATTGTAATGAATGTTTGTATGTATGATGTGTAAACTGCTCTGAGTCCTTATCGGAGATAGAGTGGTATATAAATAAAGTGTTGTTGTTGTTGTTGTTGTTGTTTTGTTGTGATTATGCCCGCATGTTCATTGGAACACACAAACCCGCTCACCATGACAAGGTGACAATCCATATACCTTGTATGTATGTTCCCCAGTATGTACTTTTGAAGGCACATTGGAGTTTATTTGAAAATTTTCTCATCTTTTATGGGAAAGGTTTTCTCAACACAGAGACACTCTCATTGAGAAACTGGTGAGGTTTTTTAACTACTATGCGAGAACAAAAAGACAATAATATTCCCTTCAAAGTATTAGTGCAAGGTCTAAGTGTCAGGCCTGAATGCTGACTGCCCTGGTTTCTCTCATGCCAGCACTGGATCTTCCCCAAGCACCTTAAGCATTTTGCTTGTGATCCTTATATTAATGTGTAAGCAGCATGTTGTTGTTGTTGTTGTTGTTGTTGTTGTTGTTGTTGTTGTTGTTGTTGTTGTTGCTGTGTGCTTTCACGTCCTTTCTGATTTATGGTGACCCTAAGGAGAACCTATCATAGGGTTTTCTTAGCAAGATTTGTTCAGAGGAGACTTATCTTTGCCTTCCTCTGAGGCTGAGAGAGTCACAGAGCTCAAGCAAGTCACCCAAGGCCATCCAGTGGGATTTCTAAGGCCAAGTAGGAATCTGAAGACTTTGGCCTCCTTGAAGCAGGCAAATCACAATTACAGCAGGCTAGGTTTCTTTGCCTTGGACTTATCATATGATCTCCCTCTTTCCCACTGCTCTCCCAGTAGGAAACAGTTGGAAAATAATTTCTTTTACAAGCAGATAATTCATTAATGACCTTCTTTTTAAAAGAAAGGGTCTCCTACCGGGAGAATGGCAGGAAAGAACAATGGTATGTGATAAGTCTAAGGCAAAGATGTTGTTGTCTTGCTGTAATTCTGATTTGCCCGGTTTGTGTGATAGACTCCATATTCAAACACTTAAATCATTACACCATGCTGACACACATTACTGAGATATTAAAGTACATCAGGTATTTTGTTTGTGATTCCAAGCTTTTAATCTGTGAACCCATTACTGTCACACATTTAACTCACCTGCACATACTGCACACAAAACACTTGGGGTGGTAGGTTCGGCCCAAGGCAGAGATAACCTCTCCAGTGATGAAATCTTGGCAGCTGTCACAGCGGGTGCCATAGAGCTGTTGATAGTCATGGGTACAAATATATTCCCCATTTTTAAAGAAAAAGCCAGACTGAGCTAAGTCACAGCCACACACTGGAGAGGAGGAAACACAAAAGAGACAATATTTTAGCCCACTTTGCAAAACTGTAATATTATTTTAGAGCATTTGTTCAAGATGCCACAGTAGAGTTGGAGGGGGAGAGAGTGCACCAATGGGAGGGATGTTTTTTGGTCAAAGAGAAGCTACTGAGACATTATATTGGGCAACAAATTATCAGCATTACCTCACTGGTTTATACTTTATACCTCATGGTTACCACAGCTGCATAGCTTTTTCTCATGGTCAAATTATGGAAGGCAACTGTGCATCCATACATGTACGTGACCGTTATGTAAAGATATAGCTGTTTCCTCTTTACTGGCCTCCAGTTTGTTTCCAGTCTCAATTGAAATTGCTGACCACTAACCTTAAAACCTGGACAGAATTAGGTATCAAAAGAACTGTGTCCTATTATATCAGCGTTCTTGCTCTCTGAGATCATCTGGAGAGGCCTTCCATATAGTATCTTGCCAAAATTAAGTTTGAATGGACAGAGTTCTGTATGATAAGTTCTTTACTGTTGTAATATCTAGGCTTTTTTCTGCCTTGCCCCAGGAAATAAATTTGACTGTTTCCAAAACAGCACTTTAATTAAGTCCTATGGCTTTTTTCTCTCTTGTGTGCATTCAGCCACTTGGGTATTTGATTTTTGTTGTTGTTGTTATTATTATTATTATTATTATTATTATTATTAATAATAATAATAATAATAAAAACAACAACAACAACACTAATCTTTATTTATATCCCACCCTCTCTCCACAAGGACTCGGGGTAGCTTACAATACTATTCACACTGCTATTTGAAATATAGCATCAGAAACCTTTTTGGTTTTCCAGTTTTAGAATAGTAAACCTTAGGTTGTCTATTTTTTCAAGCTTCCTACAACCCTCATGTTGTGAACTGTCTCCCAGGAATAGCTCTGACTTTGTTATGGTTGTTATTATTAAAAGCTATCAAGATAACTTCAACTTATTGTCTTTTCTGCATATCATGTGGCTTCAGGCTATATCCCAAAGTATGGTAACATCAGTATGGATATATATGAGTGTGTGATATCCATCAACTCATTCTGTTATCCTAATTTCTCAGCATAAGGTGGGCAGCAGCTGACCATTATGGTGAAGTAGGTCTGTCCTTTTTTGTTAAAACCGTGTTAGCCCATTAACATGCACAAGCCACCACTAGATACTGCTAAAAATAATTGGCAGTGGGGCAGTGAATTTGTTCGGGCTTTTAGTCCAAACCTTAAAGGAATTATGCAAGGTACTAAACCTATACTTGGAAGATCAGCACATGTGATCATTCACTGGAAGTTCAAACCCAATCTCAGGACAGATTCACTGCTCCAGATACACAAGTCAACAGTTGCCATGGCATACAAGTCCCTGAGTGATTCTTGGTTCTTTTTGTCATAATTGTCTGATTCCAAATATCTGAACTTGGCAATGTATTTTTTCTTGGGCAGTTAGTAAGTTGTTATTCTGTTTAATCAGACCTGCCCATTTAGAAAAACCTTGAAAGGGGAGAGCCCTTCTTTCAACCCCACAAGATGTCACTGTTGGGTTGTGGGGAAGATGTATCAAAATACAGCAGGCACAGTTTTGGAAGGTTTGGAGCCTGCTGAGAGAAAGCTTGACCACTGTTTGTGGGAATTGTTTGTGAGCTTTAGTGCATGATAGCTATAGGCGGTGTCCTCTTTGATTGAATATTAGCAGGAAAGAAGAAACTATCTGGTCAGCCTGGGAGAGGGTGTCCTGACTTCCATTCAAGTAGCCCTTGAATTATACCAATGCCTGCTTCCCAGGCCGCTGCTACTGAAGTGCATCATTAGTGGTTGCTGCAGCCATGAAGGAGAAGGAACACTACATGCAGTAGGTTCCCTTCCTTCCAGTATGCCTGTGCCTAGACTGTCCTGGTGAGGAAACTGACAGCAACATGTAATAAGGCTGACAAATGGCTTACTTACCAGATTCGCACATACAGACCTGGGGAAAGAGGTGAAGTTTGAACAGACATTTTTGAATTCGTTTGCACTTTGGAGATGCATTTCTCTAAGTGGTCAACTTACCAGGTTATAATGTGACTGAACAAAGTGATTTGGGGCCCCTTCACACTACAAAACTATAGCGAGAGTTGCCAGATTGGAAATTGGAAAAGGCTCCTGTACTTTTAATAACTGTGTGGAAGAGGGAATTCAAGCAGGGGCTACTTGTTGCACAACCAGGTAACAAGCAACAGCTGGTGAAATATCTTGAGCTGCATAATGATTAAAGGTACCGGAGCTGTATAATTTCATAGTGTCAAGGGGTCTTGATGAGTTGACATGTTGAATTCTCATGTGGGCAGGTTTTGGATATATTCAGGGGGCAAAGGCTGAATAAGGAAGGGGCAGTGCTAAGATGATCTTTTTTAAATGCCTTTATCTTCCTGATTCAGCTCAGGCCATCAGATGTTTGCTTCAGAAAAGAAAAGATATAACTCTGGTGGCTGACTATAGCTTTCAATAATACAAATAGGGAAAGTAGCAGTTAATTAATTGGATTTTAATGCCAAGGCCTTTTTTGTATAGTTGATTTTCAGACAGAAGAAAGGTTGCATGGATAGGTAGTCATGGTTTTTTGTCCAGGTTGTGTGGCAGACTGTGGACCTTGTTCGTAATAATGCTCAAACAAGATCTGTAGGAGGAAAAGAGGAGAGGACTATAAGAATCTTAACAGTGGATGCTATGCAACGTTAAGTGCACCTCCACTTATAGAACTGTGGGTCTAGAAAAAAGAGAAAATCTGGAAATGAAACTGGGCATGTAAATACATACAGCATGGAGCAAAGAGCTGATGAGCCAGGAAGGATAACTTCAGTGGCCGATGGTTCAGGGCATTTTTAATGATATATGTTGTAATGTATTGACTTGTTATATATGGTTTTACATAGTGTGCAATTTGTGTATTTGGTTTATCATGTTTTTTGTTTGAATATATATGCTAGGTAATTTTTGTTTTTAACCACTGTATGCCTCTTTGAATCCCACCCATGGGAGAAAAGCGGGATAAAAATAAATAAACAAGCAAATAAATAAATAAATAAATAAATATTAGGAGTGAGGGGTTATGAAGGAAATATTGAAAGCATGGATTTCCATTTTCTTTTGAAAGCAGATGCAAAACAGCTGCCACATTCTCCCGTGGTAGTTCTGCATTTCTTTAGAAACTGGAGATAGTCTGTACTATTTGTCTAGCAGAACAAAAACACCAGGGGGCTGGAGACTGACAGGTGAGCATGAGAACATGCGGTTTATGATGATACGATGGTGATGATGATGATGATGATGATGATGTATATACTTCCAGATATAGTGTCCTGCACTAGATTGCCAAGATGAAAACCGGTTCTGCAAGCTGGACTTTAAACTTTGCCCCATATCAAGCAAGGGAAGATGAAAATGGGGAAAATGGGAAAAGAAGAGAGTTGTAAAGTGTAAATTTCAGGATTGTGTGACCTGTGGGTCCTAAATGCCTGTAGATAACTGATTCTGTAAATTGTAACATACAAAAATATATCTAGACCATTGATCTCTATGTTAATTAATCCATGGAGACTAGTTTATCACAGCTACGCTGCCACCATGTTAGCATATTGGAAGTGACTTGATGTCTTCATGACAAATCCCTCTTTCCATTTAAGTACTTCATGTTCCATCATATGATTTCTCCCCAGGGGAATATTTTGAAGCACATACTCTATGTATGTTGAATCTAAAAGATTCAAGGCAACACTTCGTTTTGCACTTATACAGTTTTTCTTAATGGGCTCAATATACGAATGCTCCAAGTTTTGGCATGAACGATGGGAAACACTCAATCTTCACAATCCCCTTTAAAGCTATCTAGATGATTTCTCAGGGTTGTGAAGTGAAATGTATATAGTACAGATATAGAATGTTTTGAACCCACTTGAATAATGCCTTTCTTTTTTCCTATTTATCATAAAACAAAAACTATATTCTCAAAGTAATTAATGAGACAATAAATTATAGTTTTAATGTTATCTGCTGTGTAGTATTGTTAGACTTGATTGTTTGTTATTATAATGAATTCTTGATCAACACACAAACCTAATAATTAAAAAAGAATGAAATGAAAGAGCTGAAGATGCTTAGGGGGCAAAGGTCACATTTTCCCCCAGGGTTTGAAACATTAAGTGTGAATTGTTCCTTTGGCTTGTCCTTTTTATTATATCTACACCTCCCACAGATCCACTATGACATTATGTCAAGCTTGCTTATGTAAGAGCCACATATGATAAACTGTTTGTTTATATTCATTTAAAAATCATAAAGTACACACACACACACATATATACACCAAATATTGTCAAAATTCTGATTGATTAGCCTGCTAACTGTATTGAACGTATTTAAAATACCGGTAGTATTGAGTTACAGAAACACCAAATAAATATGCTATTTTTCATTTTATTAACATTAAGATTGCCAAAGATTAAAAAAAAATAAGAAGCTAGGTATTTTAAATTATATATATGTCTTTGTAAATATCTGTTCAAAACATGGAAAATATGTTATATGTTCAAAACATGGAAAATAGTAATAATTATTAACCCAAAACATATTTAATCTCTAATTCAAAATCCAGCAATAAAAGGAGGATTTAGATTTTTAAATATATTCACGCTCCAAAACACTAAATTTACATCTTAATCCAATGGGCTCTCAGTTTATACTCAGTAAATAATGATAAAGCTTTACATTTTTAAAATTACCTTTCATGTGAATTGTAATGCACAAAGAAAGTCACCCAGCATTTTTCTGTGAGCTATACATTATATGTCAAAGAGTCACAGCTATCTCGAGAGGCACAGTATGGCCACTTCTGCATTATTAATTCCACCTGCTTATTAGGATAACAATATTCCTGTACCAAGTCATGAAGACTTATTAAGAACCAACACATAGTTACATCGTTATTTTTACTATAGACCAGAATTTATCAATTCCAATATGCCATCTAATCTACTGTGAATAAGAATTATGATGTTGCCATTTATAAGTGGCTTCTGCTACTCTTTCCACTGTCATTTGATTCACAGGAACAACATATGACACAGCATTGAAGAGAGTTTGCCAACTCTCTTCTGCCTTTTTGGCTTTCCTCTCATTCCTGTGGCTTCCTCATTGTCACCTGCAGTGATGAACATGTCCTGAGTCTATGTTGCATTTTCCAGATAATCAAATGTCATGAATTACTTAAGCTTGTCCCTGCCCTGACAGTGGTGGAAGGATGGATGGGGAGGAGAAAACCATGAGATGCCATAAAAGCCAATGGCCCAGAACAGATGTGAAAGGGCTTCTTAATATACTTGTAGAAACAGCTGGTCCTATGAAGGGGTTGTAACCAGATCTATAAATTGTACAGTGTAAATTACCAGAGCCTGGTACGGCTTTCTATTCATTCCCACTCCAGCTGTTTTCCACTTAGGAGTGAATAAGAGTTTTATACTCTGTGCAACACTTCACTGTGTCTTTCATCAAAGTACGCAACAGCTTGCACGGCAGGGCTGTCATTTAAATGCTATATGTTCATGCAAGCACACAGAAATGAGAAATTGTGTCTCTGCTTGGCAGAGTGCTTATGCTGCCCACATATTTATTATGGTTTTACATTACTTTAAGAGTCATGGTTTCTTTGTAAGAATCTTGGGAATTGTAGTTCGATGAAAATGCTGATCATTTATTCAAGATCCTTCTGTTGCTCATCAGAACTATAGCTCACACTGACAGATATTATAAACTTTTCGTCTATACCATTTTGCCCACTGGTATGTCTCAAAGGAACAGGAAAGAAGGTATGACTAACTTTTGTGCCTTTCTTCAGCAAGACAGCTACACCCCTCCACTCCCTCTAAAAAAGATTACCTTGGCAGGTGAAGCATCTAATGTGGAAGTGATTGCTCTGGACACGGACCACCTCCCCTTTGCAGGTATCTCCACAGCGGTAACACTGGATTATGGTGGGACGACCTCCAGAGTTGTATGGGTTTTGTTGAAAAGGAACTGCTGGCAAAAAGAAAAGGTTCTGTTAGCAAGGATGGCAGAGAAGAATAATTTTCCAGCATTAAGCTGAGCAACATTCATTAGCTAATTTCCTTCTTGGCAAAAAAGCTCTTCCCAATCTGGCATCCTCCAGATGAACTGGACTACAAACTAGGATCCCAGCCTGACAAAGTTTTAGCTAATTAATGAATTCCTGTTGTTTATCACTTTGCTTCTGGGATTGATGTTTTACTGGATTTTATATTAATATATTAGTTTAGTACAACCTGGAATGCACCTTTGTAGTTGAGGAAAGGTGTAGACTTTTTTTTTTTTAAAAAAAGATGAGTAACAATGACTGTCCTTCTTATATGTCCTTATATACAATGTCTTGGTCTAACAGTCAGAATTGGAAAAGTTGCTTTTTAAAATTACAACTCTCAGAATCCCCTAATCAGCATGATCAATGGCCACACTGGCTGGGGGGTTCTGGAAGCTATAGTCTAAAAATTAACTTTCTCAAACTCTGATAACACCAATGGATAGCAGATTTCTAGTTCTTGTCACCTCCCACTGAAAGGTTGGCTGGGAAAGGTGTCTTCCTGAGGCAAAGGGAAACTGATTGCAAGTGAAGTAGACCAGAGGTGTGAAAACACTTTGCCTTCAGATGATGCTGAATGACCCCCAGGCCTAGCTACCATGGACAATGATGTGCAATCCATGATGGGATTAATAGTTCATCAACATGAGGGCCAAAGTTTTCATATTGAAACAGACACTAATTGGCTAGAAGGCCCAACTCCCTAACTCTGTGTAAGGCAGCTTCGTGTAACAACACTTAACCTCTTAATCCTCAGCATTTAAATGTCACCAAGACAAGATACATGGGTCACTTACAAAATAAAATCTTCCTTTCTAGATCTTCATTAGCCCAAAAATCAAGCACACAGTAAGGGGAGTGCCTTTTCAGACATTCCTTCTTCCTAAACTTCTACGTCCATTTGTTCATAAACAGACATGTGTAAAACTACCAATATTATCTGAGGCAAAATCTACACTGTCATATAATGCAATCTGGAATTGCATTATATGGTCAGTGTAGACCCATATAATGCACTTTAACTTCATTATATGAATCTACACTGACCATATAATGTAGTTCCAAGCTACTCAAGGCATTTGCATCTCTCTCTCTGTCTGACCCCCCTCTCCCTCTCCCATCTAACACAGAGACACTGCTGTTTGAGAAAAGGAAAACAAAAACTAAGATGGAGTCATTCTTGGTGTGCTTTGCTTTTCCAAAGAGAACTAGAGGTCTCCAAGGCATTCTCACATCAGAATTGAAGGTCATATTTGTCAGGGTTAGTTTGACTAGACTGTGAGAATTCCCCAGGGAAGTGTCGGATGTATGAGCCCTTTCAAAGGAGTTAGTAGATTACGAGAGCCCTAGGAGAATTCCTTGAGAGAGATAAGGGTCTTCTAACCCCTTTGAGTCTTTTGAGCATGTTTGCAGTGGAAACATCATTTTCCCCCCTCTCTCCGTGATGCTTGTTCAGCAAACGATCTATTCTGCAGACCATTGGGAGCCTATCACGATGACCCCCCTCAAAGGCATGCCTTCATGTTGTGCTGATATAAGAGACTATATGGCGTCAGTAGCACTGTAGTCATGTAATGAAAGGGGAGAATAATCTTGCTGCTGGGGGATTGCTCTGCCATGGACAGATAGCCGGCAAGCAGCTTTAGAAATCCCATATGCACAATCTAGGTGACTTCCGATGGACAGCTCCTTGGTGCGCTACCAATCAGAAAGGAATTGTACAGTTATTCTCTCCTTTCCTTTGCATATTATGAGAAAATATGGGATAAACAATATGGGAAATATGGGAAAGTTACAAAAGAAAAACATCAGAGTCTGGATTCCTTTTGCAATGTGTTGTTGCCATTCAGTGAGATGTACATCCCTATGCTAGATCTACTAACAACAAAAAGGGACAATTGTGCCTGGGAAAATTGTTTTGTGTTATGGATCATCAATAGCATTATAGGCACTAACCAACAGAAACTGCTAACAGCATACACTACACACCTCTCAGAAATTCCAACAGAAATGCTTTTGACAGGAAAACACAGTTGCCTGACATTCTCATCGTCTCCTGTAAGCAATCTATGGTGCAACAGGTAGAAAAGGGGCATCTGTCACATATCCCCCTCATGCTGGATATTTTTTTTTTGTGTCAGGAGTTACTTGAGAAACTGCAATTCACTTCTGGTGTGAAAGAATTGGCTGTCTGCAAGGATGTTGCTCAGAGGACGCCCGGATGTTGTGATCTTAGAATCATAGAATTGGAAGAGACCTCATGGGCCATCCAGTCCAACCTCCTGCCAAGAAGCAGGAAATCACATTCAAAGCACCCATGACAGATGGCCATCCAGCCTCTGCTTAAAAGCCTCCAAGGAAGGAGCCTCTACCACATTCCGGGGCAGAGAGTTCCACTGCTGAACAGCTATAGAACACACTATATATATGTTTTTACCATCCTTGTGGGAGGCTTCTGTAATGTCCCCACATGGAGGTGGAGCTGATAGAGGGAGCTCATCCGTGCTCTGCCCAGGTTGGATTCGAACCAGCAACCTTCAGGTCAGCAACCCAACCTTCAAGTCATCAGTCCTGCCAGCACAAGGGTTTAACCCACTGTGCCATTAGGGGCTCCATGCTGGAGATTACTGACATGAGCGGTGGGGTAGAAACATCAAGAAGTTGCTTTCTGATCCACAAGGGAACAGACCCCTGTCAACTGCAGTGCCTGTTTTCCAGTTAGTGGGATATATAGGACTTTCATACTTCCTAAGTAGCCCCCTAAACTAGAAGATGTATAAAGATTGTGAATATGTAGTAGCTGCGAATGTGTAATTTTAAATTACATATTCAAAACTGCCCAACAGGATTCCGCCCATCTCCATTTGTTCATCCAAATATTAAATATCCTCTCATCTCCCTGCTGTCTCTGTATGGCTGAAATATGGATTGTGAACCTCTTGGAGTAGGAATGTATAAAGATTTGTACACTCTACCCATGACCTGTGTGGATACTGTACTGCAACACAGATGATAGACAGATAAATAAGCAAGAGATACAAAAATATTGCAGTTCAAATTTTATCTGAATTTTCTAAATTTCATCATTGTTTTATTCCTGTCTTTATTTCATCTTTGCTCGTGAGACTTTGGATGCATCCAGTCGCATTAAACTGATAAGAATTTCTCCCTGTTCTTTCCTGTTTTAATTTAGAATCCATAGACTTTTCATTTATCCCAAAATATTTTCTGTAAGTTCCTGGTATATCAGGATCATTTTATGTTAATACAGTATAATACTGGAAAAGATTGTGACAAAATATGGGGCCTTTCAAAATATGTTGCCAATGCTATATTGCACTTTGTCCATTTCAACTGTGAAATTACCTTCCCTATTTCGGCCCATTTCGGCACATTCTGCACTTTGCCTGGGTTCTATGAATTAGTCACCAGTGTTAATATTGTATGTTTTATGTTGATTTTAACAATTGTTTTTACTGTAATTGATGTTTTTATTGGATAACTGTTTTATTGCTGTGTTTTGATATTTGATTGTTTTATCGGGCAAGGCCCCATGTAAGCCGCCCCGAGTCCCTTCGGGGAGATGGGGCGGGGTATAAAAATAAAGTTGTTGTTATTATTGTTGTTGTTATTATTATTATTATTATTATTATTATTATTATTATTATTATTATTATTATTTCAATCATTCCTGGCTATTCACTTTTTGTATTTTCCTTTCACACTGAAGTTAAAAACATTTTTCTTGCACATTCTTTGTATTACATGTAATTTCTCTACATTTACTAGAGAGCACAGGATTTCATTTACCTAAGTGTGTTTCTCTGTATTTTTTCTAGCTACACTCATTTTAGCTGATTGTGCTTTAAAATATAAGCATTGTTATGTGTAAGCTTCATTTCATGGAAACAGCATTTAAGCTTATACATCGATGTACAGCAAATCTTGGGAAGTGCAAAAATATTACTTCTGATAAAGTCTGGGAAGTTTGATGAAATTTCTCTCCATCATTAAGACAGACATACAGATAGAAAGACCTATGCAAGGCATTTTGGATAGCATTTCGGAGTGACTGAAGTGTAGCGGTAAACCTCCCCTCCCATGCCTGCTTTCTGCATTGAGAACAAAGATTGAGCCAGACATAGGCTGCATCAGAGCCTTTTGTGAACAAGGATGAGGGTTTGAGCCAAGGAATTAATCAAACATTCATACAGATATATATATAATAAAATGTTGGATGATTTATCCACCAATTATTATAGGATCCTAGTCTCTAAGGGAAACTTCCTAGTGTCCATAGCAACCTGCCACCAAGCTGGTGAGCTCAGTGTCTGATGGGAAATGAACTGAATAAGGAAAGGTATGGAGCGGGATGTATGTGGAGACCATGGGCAGGAGACTTAAATGAAATGGTGGGATGGAGGAAATTAACTTTGAACATGTTTTAATGGTTTTTAACTGGGATTTTTTAAATACTGTTTATATTTAATCCTGTTTTGCTGTTTGCATATTTGTATATAATAAATTGTATGCTTATGCTTTTATGTTAAGCCTCTTTGAGTCTCCTGCAGGAAAGATAAAAGTATAGGTATAAAAAACCATAATAATAATAATAATAATAATAATAATAATAATAATAATCTCAGCCAGCATTTGGAAACAATAGACATTGACAAAATCACAATCTGCCAACTGCAAAAGGCGACCCTACTGGGATCTGCACGCATCATCCGAAAATACATCACACAGTCCTAGACACTTGGGAAGTGTTCGACTTGTGATTTTGTGCTACGAAATCCAGCATGTCTATCTTGTTTGCTGTGTCATAATAAAATAATATGTTTTTGATTCCTATCTCAAAAAAGAAGTAGCTGTTCTTTCAGAAGAAACCCAGTAAGATCAGGTACAGCCTAATGAACTGGACTTCCCTCATTCTGTCTGTCTGCAAAGCATTATATGCCCTTCCCAAGTTCAGGATTACTGCTAGGCACCTGATGGAATTTCCCTTCAACATACCCAGTTCGCATTGTCCTCTTCTGTTTGCAACTGTTTTCCAGAAAGCTTTCTGTTTCCTCTTGCTCCTACATAGGAGCATTACACATTGCATTACCCCTTTACAGAGGCACAGCCGATCAGGACAAAGCTCATTATGTCTGAATAATCCAGTAATAATGTAAGTAGCATTAAGAAACTTACGCAGTAATCAGGAAAGGAAAGGAGGTGGGCGGCATGGAAGGAGGAGGGAAAACCAAGTGGAATGCCTTAATCCCACACTGGTTCACTCCTGCCTGAAACAGACGGTGCTTACTTAGCAAGAAATTAAAGCCAAGTTTATCTCATCATAGTTAATACATTTGCGTATGATCTATAACAATGCAAAAGGCTGAGTGGGCTACAGTTCTCCTACATGTTGGAGAACTAGTAATATGGCGCATGGAGGGAAGGAAAGAGTGGTCCAGGTAGAACACCCAGGGGTCTTTCAGTAGCTTTAATCCCAAACAAACTCCACTTCTGGAAATCTCCAAGACTGACCATTCATTTTTAAATAAGTGGAAGAGCTCCCTCACACTGTTGAACACACACACACATGCATGCACATATATCAATCAGTTTTTCAAAACAAAAAATTGACTTACAGCCACTTATGTGTTTTAGGTATTCTTGGTCAGATGGCACTGATCAGCAGAAATAAACAAATAGAAGAGGAGGGGAAAATGGAGGCAGTGGTGGCATGGTGGCATGGTGACACTGTGATGGCAGGGGGATAGCAACCAAAGAAAAAACTGAGCTGCTTGGGAATGGACGCTGCAGCTATAGCACCTGATTGGATGGGTTTTGCTCCCAAACCCACTCCCAAGTTCCAGTCAAAAATGGACTTACTGTCAACAAACATGAGTCTTCCTCCATGAGAAAACATTTACAGGATTATAACCTATTTGCACCATGGGAGTACCAGGGGAGGATACATGTCCCTTCTGCCAGCCGTGGCAACTCCTGCCAAAAGAATATGTCAAAAAGTTTGCTCAGGCCTGATATATATAGTAAAGGTTTTTCCCTGACATTGTCTAGTTGTGTCCAGCTCTGGCAGTTGGTGCTCATCTCAATTTCTAAGACGAAGAGCCAGCATTGTCTGTAGACACCTCCAAGGTCATGTGGCCAGCATGTCTGCAAGGGTGCTGTTACCTTCCCACTAGAGCAGTACTTATTGATCTACTCACATTTGCATATTTTCAAACTGCTAGGTTGGCAGAAGCTGGGGCTAACTGTGGGAGCTCCGCCCGCTCACCAGATTAGAACCGCTAATCTTTTGGTCAGCAAGTTCAACAGCTCAGCGGCTGAAAAAGTTTGAGAACCCCTGCCTTACATGAAATGATATGTCACATTTAAGAAAACTTAATATGCAGGGTCAGCCCTGACTTTTAGTACTGTGAAATAGTGGCAGATGAGCACTCAAGAAGCAAAATGATATATGGCCTCCTGCATACCCTTTAAGGGCAATGGAGGATACTACTGTCCTAAAGTCAGAACTGTAGTCAGTCAGTATCTGGTTCTGGTCCAGCTGGCTTTTGTACATGGAATTGGAAGAGGCACCAACGTATTCTTTGGTATCAAGTGACAAAATATCTTAGTTCAGCTCTGTCTGTACAATGATAACTCTGAGATATTTTATTATAAAAGAAAGCATGTTAAAATATTCATGTGTGACAACAATTACACATTATTTGGTTGCTGCAGAAAGGCTTGGTATACTCCAGCATTTCCAGAAGCAACCAAAGAAGCTGAATCTTTAAGTACAGAATCATATAATATCAGAGGGCTGAAGGCTGAAGAAATGTACTCTGAAATTGAGATCTGGTACAGTTCTGCGTATTTACTGACCTGGAGGTAGGATAACTGCCTTAAATCGATAAAGAGTAAAACAAAATGCAGCACACAAACATCTCCTAAAAGCTTGCCATAAAGCACTTACAAACCACTTCAGCAATAGACCAAAGTGGTCATCGTAAATAGAAATCTATAAACATGCTTATGAGTGTGATGAAACCAGACCCTGAATGCCTTAATCAATTAATCCACTGGTGTAAAATGTGATTTAAGGAAGGTTAAAGAGTGCAAACTAGTTTAAAAATGAATCAGTCCAAACACAGACAAGAGAGATAACAATTAGTATACAGGATGATGGGTAGGAATAGCAGTGTATAGTTATGTTCTAAATAGTGTGCCATTCCAACAAGTGGGAGGAAGTTATAATATGCCAAGCCTTGTTGAAGACTATCCATATGTGACAGATGGAACAGGGGACAACAATTGTATATTACAACAACTACTTTATCTTAACTTTAGTTTTGTCTAGCCCACATTTTACTAGTTTGTTTGCCAGAAGGTCGTGGGGGACTTTGTCGAAGGCCTTACTGAAATCCAGGTACGCTACATCCACAGCATTCCCTGTATCGACCCAACTCGTAACTCTATCGAAAAAAGAGATCAGATTAGTCTGGCATGACTTGTTTTTGGTAAATCCGTGTTGACTATTAGAATCATAGAATCATAGAATCATAGAATAGTAGAGTTGGAAGAGACCACATGGGCCATCTAGTCCAACCCCCTGCTAAGACCGCATTTGTTTCTAAGTGTTCGCAGACCACTTCCTTAATGATCTTTTACAGAATCTTGCCTGGTATCAATGTGAGGCTGACCAGATGGTAATTGTTTGGGTCGTTCTTTTTCCCCTTCTTGAAGATAGGGACCACATTCGCCCTCCTCCAATCTGCTGGGACTTCTCCCGTTCTCCAAGAACTCTCAACGATAATTGCCAGAGGTTCTGAAATAACTTCCGCTAGTTGCTTCAATACTCTTGGATGTAGCTGATCTGGCCCTGGCGACTTGAATTCGTTTAGAGCGGCCAGGTGTTCCTGGACAACTTGTTTCCCTATTTGGGGTTGGATTTCCCCCAATCCTTCATCCATTCCATGTTGCTGAGGTTGAAGATGGCTTACTTTTTGTGAGAAGACCGAGGCAAAGAAGGCATTAAGCAGTTCTGCCTTTTCCCTGTCCCCTGTCGCCATTACCCCATCTTCTCTTTGCAGTGGCTCTATCGCCTCCTTTTTCTTCCTTTTTCTACCAACATAAGCAAAAAAGCCTTTTTTGTTGTTTTTTATGTCCCTGGCAAGCCTGAGCTCATTTTGCGCTTTAGCCTTGCGAACCTTTTCCCTACAGGTGTTGGCTATACGTTTGAATTCTTCTTTGGTGATTTCTCCCCTTTTCCACTTCTTGTGCATGTCACTTTTGAGTTTTAGCTCAGTTAGAAGTTCTTTGGACATCCATTCTGGCTTCTTTGCACTTGTCTTATTTTTCTTCTTTGTTGGCACTGTTTGCATTTGCGCCTTGAGTATTTCACTTTTGAAAAACTCCCATCCATCCTTAACTCCCTTGTTTTTTAATATTGGCGTCCATGGAATGCCGCTCAGTAATTCCTTCATTTTTTGGAAGTCAGCTCTCTTAAAGTCCAGAATGCGTGTTTGACTTGTCTTAGTTTCAGCATTCCTTTGTATTGCAAACTGCAAGAGCACATGGTCACTTGCCCCTAAGGATCCAACCACTTCAACTGTATTGATCAGGTCTTCCACATTTGTTAAGATTAGATCAAGAGTTGCTGATCCCCTTGTTGCCTCTTCTACCTTCTGGACCATAAAATTGTCTGCAAGGCAAGTGAGGAATTTGTTGGACTTTGTACTCTTGGCTGAGTTTGTTTTCCAGCAGATATCGGGATAATTGAAATCGCCCATGACTACTACATCTCTTCTTTATACCTGTTTGGTCAGCTGTTGACAGAAGGCTTCATCAAGTCCTTCATCCTGACTTGGAGGTCTGTAGTAGACACCCATGACAAGATCTTTTTGAGTCCCGGTTCCCTTGATTCTTATCCAGATGCTTTTAAGCTGGTTTCCCGGATTACAGTCTTGCATTTCTTCTGCAACGTAACTGTTTTTGACATATAAAGCTACTCCCCCTCCTCTCCCTTTTGTTCTATTTCTGTGAAAGTGTTTCGTGATCTCCATGTTGTGTCCCAGGAAGGGAACACAATGGAGAAAGAGAAGGGACTTCATCACCCGAGTGCCGTGCTAAAGGAATTGAGCAATGGGGACAAGCGGTGCTAAAAGCGCCGCTTTCCCTTTGATTGATATTTCCCCTTACCCTGCGAGCGGGGCCTAGACGGTGCCGCTGGCCGAGTCTAAGTTGTCTGAGAGGTTTGTGGAAGAGGTTTGCTAGTGGTGTCATACTGCTTCCTAGTATAAGAGGCAGTTGGATATGATTTGCCCTGACAGCGGGACGCTGGAGGAAAACCATATTTGTTCGCCGCCTGGTGAACCTCCTGGGCCTCCTTAAGCTTTGCATCTGTCTCCGGATCAAAGAGACCCTTGTCATTGACTGGTAGGTCCTCTGCTAGAAGCTTGCCTTCTTCAGATAGTGTGGAGGCCCGTAGCCAAGCATGTCTGCAGATAACAGTCGCAGCTGCAAACATTCTGCTTGCTCCCTCTGCTGTGTCTTTTGCCATTTCCTTCTGTGACTTGGCTAAGGCCAGACTCTCTTGCTGGATAGCTTTAGCAAGAGCACGTTTGTCCTGTGGCAAAGCCTCCAAGTAAGGGGCTATGTTTTGCCATAGATAGTCCTGGTAGGCCGCCATGTAGGCTCCATAATGTGCAAAACGTGTTGACAATCTTGCCTCTAAGTGTACTTTCTTGCCTACTGCTTCCAATTTCCTGCCCTCTTTATCCGAGGGTGTCAAATGGGTCTTTGCTGAAGGTTTGTTCTGCATTACCTTGGTGACTACGGAATTAGGTCTAGGTGGCTTTGCAACCCATTGAGCAGAAGTTAGGTCTATCTTATACAAGGCATCGCTCCTTCATGGAACTGTGCCTATCAGTGATGGGGCAATGTCTTGTGCAGTTGCAAGCCGCAATAAATATGGTACTGCAGGCAAAGTTGTAGCTGATTGAGCTGCTGGACATTGCTCTTCTGCTGGGAAAAGATGGCATGCCATGGGCTGACTTGCCTCAGTGACAGGCAATTCCAGTGCCCTAGACAGGCGTGACATCAGGGTTATAAAACTTGATGTTTCTGGCTCCACTGGGAGTTCCACTGCTTGCACATCCTCCTTTCCTTCATCAGAGTCAGATTCTGATGCAGAATGTGATGGGATATCAGCTCCTAAAGCTGGAACAATAGCAGTGCTGAGGCCTTGATGCGCAGATTGTGCAACAGGATTTGCTTGTATTGGGATTGAGGTTGGTTGAGGCATCTGTTGGTCTTGGACCGATATTTTCCCGAAAAAATAAGCCCTTCCTCCTGGAGAGCGATGAACATAATCTGCCTGGGGAGTAAATGGTCTACTCCACTCCATAGAGACAGTGCTCAGTGTTTGCCTCTGTGGAGGCGATGGAAAAAAGCCTTGGCTATGGCTTAATGGAGTATGTGAAAGAAAAGAGGCCACACTTGGCTGCGGAGAAAACAATACCCTTTCCTCATGAGGAGGATCCATAGGTTGGGAGGCAGTGAGAAACGGAGACATAGTACTCCTTACACTGGCCTCTCCAGAAGCAGGCTGCCCAGCAGTGGGCTCAGCCGTTTTTTTCCTCACCCTGTGGCTTTCTCTCATCCCTGCAGGGAGAGTGGGTGGCAGTAGCTCTTCTCCCGGCGGGTGGGCTGTCTCCACCTCGGGGAGCATCCACACCCATGACCGGAGCTGGCGAGGCCTGTGTCGGCGGCATAATGCGTGCCTTGCCTCCATGCTCTTGCCCTGACATTGTGGGCGGAGACAGTGGCTGTATCCCTTCTGGCAATGTCAGCACTGTGGGCGTGGCCACGCTGCGTGCCTCAGATGCTGCACGCTTTTTCTTCCTCTTGCAGCTCTCAGCCGCAGCACCGGAGGTCTTCTTGGGAGTAAGGAGAGCAGGCAAGGCTGCCGGCGAGGAAGTAAGTTGCCGGCGTTCAGCTGGCTTGCCCTGCCGCAGCGTTCAGAAGCCGCTTGTAGATGGGGCCGGGAAGAGAGCTCTATCCAAGAGAAGAGCTTTTAGCGCTTTCTCCCTGCTTTTATGGGCTTGCGATGTAAGGGCCACACAAACCAAACAATTCTTTGCTCCATGAGCCTCCCCCAAACATACAAGACATTTATCATGGCCGTCTGCCTCAGGCAGCTTACAGCCACAGGCCACACAGTTCTCTGAAATAGAAGTAGCCATACCAATTCCGAAGTCAGGGAGCCAGAAGGTAGAATAGTGTAGAGAAGTCCGAGTCAAGCCAAAGTATGTTATAGAATTAGAATAGTCAAATAAACAGTCCAATGTCAAGAATCAAGAATCTAACTGAGAGGTTCCTAGAGAGCTGCTGTGAGGCGGCGGAAAAAAAAGGAACTAAGGCCACAGCCTCACCTCTGCAATATATGCTTCCTGGGAGAAAGGCGGGGCTGCAACCAAAGTACCACTAACAGCTGTTAAACGTTCCAAGAGTAATGCTCAGGCGCAATTACTACCACATGTGCTCATTTCACAGACACCATGAGGAAGAAATGGGCAAAGTGGAAGAGGCCTGAGCTGCTACACCATTCTGACAAAATATGCTTAGCACTTTCAATAGCTCCTTTTACTTCTAACTAAAAACCCAGAATAGAGTCACTGTTTCACTAATGTTAGAATTATCAGCTGCTGTGGGGTGTTTTTGCATTATGTATGTGCTAGAGCAGGGGTCCTCAAACTTTTTAAGCCGAGGGCCGGTCCACAATCCTTCAGACTGTTGAGGGGCCGGATTATCATTTGAAAAAAAATACACAAACAAATTCCGTTGCACACTGTACATGTCTTATTTGTAGTGCAAAAACAACAACAACAACAATGAAAGAACAATACAATATTTAAAAAAATATATAATAATTTTAACCAACATACATTTATCAGGATTTCAATGGGAAGTGTACTCCTGCTTCTGGCCAATGAGATAGTCAAGTTAATTAGGGTTGTTGTTGTTTTTGTTGTTGTTGTTGTGTGCCTTCAAGTCATTTCAAACTTTGGGCGAGCCTAAGTCTAAAATGTATTTATTAATTATTTATTTATTTACTGCATTTATTTACTACATTTATATCACACCCTTCTCACCCCAAAGGGGACTCAGAGTGGCTTACAAATTATATGTACATACAATATATTATATTATTAGCATAGCCCAATATTAGCATTATATATTACTTTGTTGAACTATACCACTATACTGTAATATTATTAGTAATATTATATGTAATATAGAATATATAATTAATATTATTATATGGTATTATTATTAGTGTTATATTGTATTACATTATAATATTATTATCAATATTATATGTATATACAATATATTATATTATAAAACTGAGGGCGGGGGCCAGGTAAATGACCTCGGAGGGCCGCATCCGGCCCCCGGGCCTTAGTTTGGGGAACCCTGTGCTAGAGGATATGGAACAGTGCATTTTAGCCCAAGGCATGAAACTGGTATGCCAGCAATGGGGCTGGCAAAATAACAGTAAAGATATGATCAAGGCTGTCTTTCCTTCCTACCTGCTATTTGGATGAATATCCCCTCCCCAATTTTCTGACTATCCCTCCCATTGCTTTCATGCAATGATGGGAGCAAAAAAATGATTAATCACATTAATCTCGGCACATTTCCTGCAGTAATTGGCCTGTAAATCATTCTCTCCCCAAAATCCACATTAGGTGGCAGTTGCCAAGGCCAGGGAATTAACTGCAACATGGGTTTCACAGGGGAACATCTCCTATAGGCTGGCAGAGTTGTTTCCTGAATATGGGCAACATAGGAAACCTGATGGGAGATAGTGTCACTTTGTCCTTATTAGCTGCAGAATCAATGGAAGGGAATCAACAGTTTTTTTCCATAACCTGCTAAAACATTCTACAATCCTTTTATGCAGCCTGTGTCTAGAAATCAGAACCATCAGAACCATAACTCAAACAATGACAGTTCTTTTAAAAGTTAGGCGTAGTCACCCCCTTACATTGAATATGTTCCTTAACCAAAACAAGAACTTTCTTACATTACCGATTTCTTACCATTCTGAATCTAGCCCAAGACCTGATGAAAGACAAGATGCAGAGCCCATTCCCTTTCTTACACCATCATAATCTGAAGGTTGCTTAATTTAACCATACACTGTTGAGGTATCTGTACAGGCCACCCCCATCATGCCATAGGAGGTTCCCCAGGAATGTAGGTGTGTAGGTTGATGAAGTTGCTCACAAGGTTGTAATTAGCTGCCACTCTCCTAGGAGCAGAGGAATTAAATAGGTCAGCACTCCTCGTTTAGCAGTCTGAGCCTCAAAGCAATAAGAGATCCCTCTACTACATCATTTATGTAACTAATCACACAATCCTGCTTTATTTGATGTGTAGATGTCTCCCCATTCATCTAGCTGCTGCTTTTCTATTACTCATTTGCTTACTTAGCAATATTCACTGTCAGTAAAAAGAAAACAAAAAGGAACAAAATATTTGGTAAAATAAATCTACCCCCTGCTCAACATACACCACACACACTGAAATTTCTAATACCTTAAAGATCATATATTATTGATGGACGAAGTTGATCTTGTGTCTATTTTTATTGTACTGTGAAAGGTTGTTCTTGTCTTTCATAGTTTAAGAGTCCATTGTGAAATGGCCTGTGACTAGATATTAACATGAACTTTGATTGATTTGAAAAGTACGTAGACAATAGTGTTGTGCTTACTAAGGAGGGATTAGGAAATTACAACAGCTGTCAGTAGGACCAGCGACTCTGATCCCATAATGGGGACTTAAAGGTGAGAGGCTAGTAGGACAGCCCACTGACAGTTCACAACAAACCACTAAGTTTCCTGGCTAACGAGGTCTAACAAATTCTGAAAGGCCAAACTATCTAAAGGAAAATGAATTCAAAGAAAATTGAACACCACAGCCGGCTGGGGCGTCCTGGTAATTGTAGAAATGGAGTCAGAGAAATAAAACTAGTTTAGATCACTGCTTACTAGTTGCAAAATTTTACTCCTGCCATCACTTCAGTCTTATAAGATCTCTTAATGGAGGTAGGATCCATAGTGCTCTATTTTGCCATTCTGTCTCAGCAAAGACATCCCCCTTGTTAGCCATCTGGCCAGCCATATGCAAGCCCCACGGAGCAAGTAAATATTAAGGGCACACCACTAGCAAGAAAGACAAAACTTACAATGTTCTTTTTTGTGTGATCCCACCAGAACTTAACTTCATAGATAAGAGATACTGGAAGGCTCAGTGCACAGGTGGGATTGCTAGGCCTCTTCCATAGAGAGCTTATTTGGCAGCAGAGACTAAATGATGGCCTCATATCATAAGTCTAGCACCCTAATGTCCTGTTGATATGCATATCAGAAATGTCATTGAGCTAGAGATTGCTAATGAATGCTGATTACATGGCTTCTACTCTGTACAGGTGGGAGACTGATTGTGAAGATCTCCTTCTTTCCATGTATCTCCATGGTGACTGATGAAGAGGCACATAATTCCTTTTTTTTAATGATGTGCTATCATTTGGCCTATTACCGAATCCAGGTGAATACATCTGGGATGTAATTTTACCAAAAACGAGCATATGCTGAAAAAAAAAACATTGACTTAAGGAAATGTACTGTATATCTAAAGATGTTTACATCCAATGATGATGACAATTATGATGATGATATTAATGTTTTTTAATGATAGTAGTTTGTTCTTAGCCCATAGTGTTTAGGACTTTGGGAAACCCTCAGTGTTAACCTATCTTAGTTCACTGATCAACACATCCATAAAGATGAATTATTTTAATTCCCCAACAAAGCAATAACAATACACTAGCTTTGTTTTGTTTTTGATAAAAGGCATTAGGAAAATTAGAAGATTATGGTTCAGGAGAAAGTTTGTGGAGGCAGAGGAAGAGTAAAAAAAATGTGTCATTCCAGTTCAGACAGAAGGATTGTTCAACAATATTTAGAAAGTGTACTCAAGAAGAATCCTGGACTGATAATAATATTTGGAGTTTAGGACTTAGTGTGTGCAAAATTTGTGATTTGTCCGTATGTGTGCACACGTGTGTGTAAACAGCATTGTCTGCACATGCAAATTTTGCATGGAATAAGTACTGGACTGCTAATAGACTTCAAAAACTGCAGAGAAAGAAGGAAATTGTTAAAATTACTCACTGCCTCTTTTAACAATGAAATCAGAAAAAATGCAGTCCTGCATATAAGGCAAAGGTAAACAAGTGGTTGCTTAGCTCACATTGTTTACAAATGAGCTAGCAGTCATGGCTGCTAGAATGAATGAATGAATGAATGAATGAATGAATGAAAATAATCTAGTTTTGAATACATAAGCTCTTAGAACCTCTGCACATTGCATGCAAATTGTATGGGTATAGGCACTGTTCAATCTAATTATATAGTAGATGTTTCAAGCTGTTATTTCACTCAAACAGAGAGTATACATGGACGGATCACATACACACGGACTTTGTGAACAAATCCAGGTGAAAGTTTATGGGATAGGAAGTGGACCAACAATGTGTGTGCTCCAACCCCCACTCCCTACATTCATTCATCCCAGGTAGTTGCATTCAATCATATTCCCCACATGATCCATATGTTCTCTTAAGTGTCTTGCACAATCATGTTTCATGCTATGCCTGACTGCTTCCATGTCACAATAGTTTCTGTATTATGCCCTGAACCAGAGCTGTGGACATAAAAATAATCTTACCTGAAGTTTAACAAATGCAGATTAACTGCATTGAACTGGGTTATATGAGTCTAAACTGTTATATAATCTAGTTCAATTAATTAATCTGCTTTCTGAAACTGCATTATATGTGTAGTGTAGATACAGCCTCAGACAACTAGTCTGAGAGATGAGAAAAAATGGATGTATGATTGAAACTGAGCCATTTAATGCAAAGCCTTCCCCTTTTTATCCATCAATAACCTGACAGCAGAAGACTCCCACTTGTCCATCTCAATGTACCAAAAGGCATATGGTCTCCACAGCAGGTGGCCTCTGGCCAAATTGTCTGCACCCATGTGTGGGATGAAAGAACGCCAGACAAAGGTGGATGTTATACACATGCCACTCTGCTGCCAAGAACAGGGAGGCTGGAAAGGGCATCAGCAGCTGGCACATTGCTGACCTAACCAGCTGAGGATCTAGCCTTGAGGGGTGAGTGCATGTGTACAGAAAAGTGCTAATTCACAGCCAGCAGATAAAAGCTGTATTGAGTCCAATTCAGCCAGAATCCACAGTGAATGAACCATGTTAAGAGCTGTGGGGATTTATTTCTGGCACCCCCATCACTGGTCTCAGCTGCTCAGACTCCCTTAATCACCCAAACACAAAGAAACAAACAGGGAGAACATGGGAATATTACTCTATAGCTCACAGTATCCATCAGTTTTTCAAAGCTCTGCACCATCAAGATGAAGAATGAAAAACAAATTCATTGTGATATTAAAACAATTTTTAGCAGAGATGTTTATTATAATTTTTAAAAATATACATATTAAAGCCTAACAAGGAAGACACAACCAAAGTCAGAACCACACTGAAAAAGGGGGGAAGGTTTCTTGATGTGATCCCCAGAAAGCTGACCATACTCCACTAAAAAAAAAAAGTGACAATAAAAATCTCTCATTGACAACAACAACAATTTCTTTTCTACCGGTATTCACATGGTGGTGGTTTAGGATTGTGGTAGAGCAGAAGAGAGTAAAAAGTAAGTGCTTTGCATTGTAGTCCTTAGATCAAGCACATCCATGCTTCATTTTAATTTAAAGAAAAGCTGATACCATGCTTAGCTATGCATGGAATATAGGAATCTCAAGCTTCATTTTACCACAATCATTTCTCTAAAGTCAATGTTATTGGCATGTCAAATGCGGCATGTTGCCAAACTGAGCAGAAAGTATAGACAGAGATGTTTTTAAAGAGTTAAAACTGGATTTGCTGTTCATAAATCATCCCACACTCTCTGATAAACAGGTTTTGCAAGTTTTTGAGTTAAAAGCTCGCAACAGTTTTGACAATGGAACAAAAACTCGATGGAAATGTGTGTGAGATAAGGAATTCACGTCTCAACCCACTTTCAACTTGCTCAAAATCAGTCATTTGTCTCAGAAATACAAATTTCACTTATTTCCAAAAAAGATCATGATCATGTGTGTATTTTTCCCACAAGTGGCTTAGTGCCAGTGCTTACTTTTATTATTTCTGTGAACACAGTTCCTGCTAAATTGTTTATATTCTGCTTTCCTTATTCTTTTTGTTGTTTTTAGTACAGTACAACACTCTGTGCATAGTACGTTACCAGATTTCACACAACAACAACAACAACAACAAAACTTTATTTGTATTCCATTCTATCTCCCCAAGGGGACTCAAGGCGGATTCCAACATACAACGATGAACATTCACTGCCTCCATAAAACAAACAAATATTGATATAAAATCCCAGGAAAACCCCACATATGAAAACAGAAATTAAAACCTAACATCAGATTAAAGCTAAGATCAATGAATTAAACCTAATTAAACCACATATACGCAAAGTGGTAGAGAACAGCAAACCCCATTGAATTGAAGGACTTCTAGCCCAAGAATACCATAAAGTAATCCTGGAGAACCTAGAAAATGTCTATAAAAGACACGTTTAGTCAGATTGAAAACACTATATGTGGGTCGTTCTGTATTATTAATGGATTCCTGGATTTTATTTTGGATACAGACACAGTATGGAGATCTGAGGCAGGATAGGTGAAATGGCAGGATTGCCCTTTTGAAACTCAGACCTATAAAAGCAAATAGTATTTGTGAGGCAGGATTTCAGATGATAGACTAAGCTCAAAAGCACAGAGTAATTGTCAAATCTTCAAAAATTGGTGTGGGGAGGCTTTCTAATGGATCCAACAGGGTTTGTCTACATCTTTGCGTTGCATATCCTTTTGAATTTCCAAACAAATTTGATAGAACGTATGCACACTTTTTTTTTTTTTTTTACAAAAGCTAAGCTCTATTTCTTCTCAAATCCCATCCACCTGAGCCTTCTGTGGATCACTGTAAAGAGACATCAGCACTTCTGTGCCACTGCTCCTCACCTGCCCCTCGGCATACCCCTAATTGGATCACAAGCAGCCCCACTTGCACCTGCCTTTCATTGTCATCTACCATAGCCATCACCAGCACTTTGTGGAACTCTGCTCCCCATCGTGTGACAAAGGAAAACAAACAAGATGGGGGTGCTCATGAGGGAACCCATGTGCATGCAGTCAAAGTGGCAGATGCCAAGACAGGCACTATCATCTATCTGACAGTCGCTGAGGAGGGATATATAGAGATAGACAGACAGAGGTGCATCCATTGAAACTGGTATGACTGCTGCTCCTGAGAGAGGGCAAGAGAAGGCTTGTAAATTTTAATGCATGTGAATATGAGATAGGCATCCTACTTCCCACAGTGTCCTTGATCGTGAGGGTATGCTCCTCATTTGAACCTAATATCTTGAGATGTCCCTCAGGTCCCCATCATTCATGCAAAGTGGTTCATTTTCTACACTGCAAGTTGCAAAGTATATCTGCAACTATGTATATATAATGTTTTTTGGAGACGACCTGGATATCTACTGGGCAAACAGCATGAAAATCTGACTTGTTCAATTATTATATTCCACAAACACGCAATTATTCCAGTGTCTTGGAAAGCTGCATCTCTCACTCTCTCATCCTGTTTACAAGAGGTTATCTGTATGCCCTTATTCAGTGGATGTCAATGAGTAGGAGAAGCCATTGCACATTTTAATCTGAACTTTAAAGGAGCTGTCCAAATTGCCAGCCCTAGAGTCCAGCAACCTCAACACTTCCTTTATAGTTCAGACTAAAATCCAGAGCTGATTGACCATCTCCCTGGCCCTAAGGCCACTAACTTCTACTGGTACAATTTACACTTATTCCTGAATGTTTTTTTCCAGAAGAGTTTCATTCTCTAATTTAACAGACAAGGCATTTGGAGACATAATGAAAAACAGAGGTTGTTGTATATATTCAAGTTATTACTGACTTACAGCAACCCTAAGGTAAATCCATCACAGTAGTTTCTTGACAGGATTTGTTCAGGAAGGTTTACCTCTGCCATCCTCTGTTGTTGAGAGAGTGTGATTTGCCTAAGAAAGGGATTTTAAACTAATTTTCATAGAGGACCACATCATCCTTATGTCTACCTTCAAAGGGTAGTTGAATTCATAGATTGAGAATATGTGGATATAAGGGCCAATTATATATATGGTATATAGATTTACATAGTGCTCAGTGCTCTTTAGTTTTTTTTTACCACATTTACCACACCAGATGATATTGAATGACAACTCCCATCACTTTTGATTATCTGCAATGTAGACTGGGGATAATGGGAATTGCAACCCAGCAACATTTGTGGCTCTGAGGTTGTGAAAAGTTAAATGACATTTTAGTTAGGTATCATATCCACAAGCCTTTTTTCTAAATCAAAACGCCAATATGCTGACAAAACAGAACGAACTGCAGCTTTCCAGATGTTACTGTATCACAAGTCCCATTAGCAAATCATGATGTCTAATAATGAGGAGTACAGAAATTGTAGTCCAATATCTGGAGGGCAATATAAAACGACATGGCTCTCAAAACATGAATATATTTTTAAAAAACATTTAATAGCATATTTTATTACACATTTTTAAAAACAGCAGCATATCTTCTGTCCCAACCAGTGAAAAGGGTAGAGACTTGTCTTTTAACAAAAACGGAGCAGATAATGGGCCAATCAAGTCTTCCTTAGAAGATAATTACACTTCCTTGGAGCAGCCCTGGATTGGCTTTTTTCTGAGTCCTCACCAACTGTGAGTGTGAAGGTGGTGTGGCAGAGGGAAAGCCCTCCTCTGCAGATCATAAGACCTTTGCAGGCTGTGTTCCTGCATGACCCCAGTCTCTTCTGCTTTGCTAACACTGCAGCTAGAAGATTGTTTTTGCAAGTGTACACATAGAAAGAATGTCCAGTATATACACACACAAACACTTCATAGAAATTACATATCAAAGAAAATCTATTCATGGGTGTAGTAGATTTAAGGTTCACAGAGGTCATCTACTTCTAATCTTTCTCAAGCTTCCCTGTTCACTCTTGGCATTATGGTAACCCTCTGAGTAGGAAGGGAAATTTATTTCCTTCAAATAAAATACTGCTGAGTGCCACCACTGTTGTGCTACCCGTTGTGGGGAGGGGTTGCTTTGTAGCTTGGTTCTCAATGGGCAGTTATGAACCATTCCCACCAGAAAAGATCTGCTCCTGATGCAACTGAAAACTGTCACCTCTGTCTGCTAATATGACTCAATGAAACTGAATGTATTCTAAAGCATTCAGGGCAATATGGTGGCTGGGAATAGTTTGTGATGAGTTTCTACCAGACAGCCATGTGATGGATTTTCCTCTTGACTGGAGTATAGTGAGGAGCCTATTCTGGTGCCTTTCCCTCCTCAAGACAGATAACAGTAAGAAAAAAAATCCAGCCTGCCCCCAGAAAACATTCCTTGTGCGTGCGTGTCTGTATTGCATTACTTGGTCTGTTTTGTTATCCACACTGTTGATATCTCTTTTAAGCACAGATTGCCGTGTTATTATGTCTCACCTCCACATCGCTTTGCAACCTGTTTAAATGTTAACTCGAATGTTGTTTGCTTTTCTCTATAAAATTAGGATTTTCCTACAATATAATCACCTAAACCAGTCCTTTGTGTGCTTACACGTGATGCGAAAAAGATAGGTCCCTGCTATGAATTTAACAGAGCATGTAATTTTGCAATCCTCATGTTCTTATGAGAATAGTGCAAGCTTTTGAGTTTCATCTGATTATTGGTCCACTGATAATATTTAGAGGAAACCATGCCATATGGGATTCATATCATGATTAGAAAGTGCAAACTCCACCCCCCTTTTTACAGTCCCCATGATTTCCATTAATGTATATCTTACCTGACATAGCTTTCTGTGCTCCCACAGCCAAAAATTGCATTAGCATCTCAGCCATTGAAGTTAGGGCGAAATGGGTAAAAGGCATTTCTGGTAGAATTATAAGTTTAATGTGTAATTTATTTTTACAGATACAATTCAGGAAAAACTATTAGTAAACAGAAGTAAAGCATATCTCTATATTGTAAGAAAGGCTGCAACCAGGGGAGGAAACGTGTGTTTGACCGTTCTGTTATTAACAGACAGCCTAAAGGCTCCTGCTTTTCCCATCTTGTGGTTCATTATAAGACTCGGAGAAGAGAGCCCTTCAAATATGGGACAGCTTCAAGCAGAGGAGTCAGGTAGCCCTTCAAACAGGGAGCCATTCTCTGTAGAATAAGGCATATGGCCCCACCACATCATACTGCGAAAAAAATCAGCTATACTTTGAGTGTTTGAGTTACTTATTACTTATAAAATACTGGCTTGTGACAGCAGTTTCTTTATGAGCTCTTGTATATGATGTACGCTTTCTTTTTCTGTTTGAACAGGATAGGGTTTCATAGAGAAAAACCAGACTCTTGTCCTGTCTATACAATATCTGCCATTTGTTATCTGGCCTTTCAATTTCTCACAAAAGTTGTGTTTCCTCTCCTCAAACAAATACACATAGAACACATATAACTCCATAATTTAGCCAAGAATGTTCACACCTAGCCCATTTTTATTAGCATGGAAAAAGTTTATTGTTACACTTTTATCTGGAATGGCAACATACCAGTTTGCATTCCTAAAGGCTTATAACACAAGAACCCTATCAGTGGTTGACATCCTTTGAACAGATGCCATGTTGCAATACTTTGTCAGGTTCATTGTGACACCTGCCTGTCCCTTCCATTAAAATAAATTGTTCTACACTCTGAGCAGCAATTGGTGGATAGTTCTAGCTGATATATTAATTTCCCATAATGGCCCTATTGTAGCTTTATTCTGGGATATAAATTCATCAATATCCCAGAATAAATATCCCAGAATATCATAATTGTTGGTGGCTTTGGTTATGTAGAGTGCTGGCACTGCTGGTCAAACTAGTATCTACTTCTATCAGGAAAGCCCAAGAAGCCACCTGACAGAAAGGCCTACCAGAAAGAGAGGTTGGAGAAGTTACTACGTAACCCATGTATCTATGCAGGATAAATGTTAAGACCTCATGTGAATACCTGAATCTGTGGATAATGGCAAATGCTATATTTTGACTATACTTGGGCTTGAAATATACCATAGAATTGCACTGGAGAACCTAGAGAATATCACAAGCACTTCATAGAAGTGGTACTTTTTGGAGCTTGGATAACCGAAACTGTGGATATTGAGTCTGCAGATGAGAAGGCCATATGGCTAAACTACAGCTTTTTGGAATTGTCTATCCAGCATAACCACAGACTGATGATGTTGGTTGGAGGATTCCAGAAAATGTAATACTAATAGAAAAACATAACTCTTCTTACTTGACCCTTCTCTGCCAAGAGTGCTGATGTCTCACCAAACTACAACTCCCCTAGTTCATAGCATTGATTAACGGCAGTTGTGTCAAACTACATTAATTCTACAGTGTAGATGCCACCTTAGTTGTGAGACAACATTGTGGGGAGGTGCATATGGGTAGCATAAGGTCAACATTACTTACTAGACCTGTGGTAGCAAAACAAGGTTTTTAATGGGAGATGAGGCTCCAGAAAACGGCAACCTCAGTGGCATTCGGTTTGTTAAAAAAATGTGGAAGGACAAGGAAAAGATAGGGGGGGAAAGAGCAGAAAGAAAGAGAAAACAAAAGGTGAAATTAAAAAAAGGTTAATACAGATAACAAAATTGGCAGAAGAGCACAGGGAAAGAGAAAACAAGAGAGAAAAACAGAAGGAAAGAAATAGCCAGGTTTTCCCCCCTTTTCTGGCTGGGCTCATGGAAACTGTTCTCTGAAAGCACTGAAGTGCTGAAGGAAGCTCGTGCTGAAGGAAGCCTGCTATTGTGTGCACTGTACTATTTAACTCTCTTACCTGGCAGCGTAGCTGGTCTGTTGCCCGCAGGATGTTTACTTCACTGACATTTGGCAGGCTACAAAGCCATAAGGTGGCCCAACAGGGGTAGGAACTAACAATCCAACAGCAACTTCCTGACTATGTAGCAGCCTGACTCTACATTGTTTACAGGCCAATTGGTAATGTTTTTCATGTTCAGCAGCACACTGCACTTGCTGCTGTGTCAGAAGAGCACTTTTGCAAGTCAGGTTGCCTCAGTGGATCTCCCAGTGAACTGGGAAGACTGGGATTTTTATTTATCCAGGCTGTTACCCTGTTACCCTGAAAATAAGACATCAACAGAAAATAAGACCTAGTAGAGATTTTGCTGAATTGCTAAATATAAGTCCTCCCCTGAAAGTAAAACCTAGCAAAGTTTTTGTTTGGAAGCATGTCCACTGAACAAAACACCAGAGCATGCAGGATCGGTAAATGTACGTACCATAGATTGTTGTACATGGAAATAATGGTAGTAACAAGAAATTCTTGTTAGGATCCACAGTTTGGTTGGTTATGCTGGTTTGTGATGACAACTACTGTACAGTATATAATAAATGTTCGGGTTTTTTTTTTTGTTCAACAATAAATGTGAATTCTTCTTCATGGAAAAATAAGACATCCCCTAAAAATAAGACGTAGCACATATTTGGGAGCAAAAATTAATATAAGACACTGTCTTATTTTCAGGGAAACAGGGTATAATGCATATAAGAACACTTATCCAGTCTTTGAATATGCCGCAAAGCAAGAAAGAAGAGCAGGTATCCCATTGCAAGGTGATTCTTGCTGGCAGGGTTGTTGCTAAGTAACAGTGAAATCCTTCCTAACACATGACCAACAGGCACCAAAAGTAACACGGCAGCAGTAAGGGGCGGGTAGAGATAAAGCAAAGATTATGGACTGGACAGGCAGACACACAATCCCTACAGGGTACAAGACAGTCAGAGGTGTTACTATTGGGAGGCAGTGCGGCAAAATGAGAACATTTCCACCCAAAGTAAGAATTTTGCTTCCCCCCCCCCCCCAAGAAATGTCCCTTCCATCCCCACATTTCTAGCACTGCAATAATTTTTAAAAATCAGCTCAGTATTTAGAAATACAATCTAGGCATTCTAAGAATAGGGAAAGGGAAAATTAATAAGGGAAAGCAAACATAGTAAATGGAAGAGTTATAGGTGTGAATGATTTTCAGTGTTTCACTCTGCACTGCTAGAGAATTCTTGTTTTTGGTGTGGTACGACACCCTCCATTCAACCATCTCCCCTTCCAGTAGCTACACACCCTTGAAGCCAGCCTCCGTATATGACAGGTTACTTTGTTTCATTCACAAAAAAAAACCCCACAAAAAAGGAATGAAAATCTCGAACTGAAGAAATACAGGTTTGTGACTGGTTGGTTACAAATTTACTGACCTATTGGATGAATCTGCTTCATGGTAGGAACTAAATCTGCTCAGCAACCACATCTTCAGCCTAAATAGTCTTTTATCGGCAAGGCTGAAAAAGCTTTTGTATGCTGAACACAGTGCTGTTTGTTGTGCATCTGTTAAGAAGAATGTCAGATATATATATATATATATATATATATATATATATATATATATATACACACACACACACACACACACACACACACACATACACACATACACACACACACCCCTATTGAATGGCTTTGCACTGTCACTCTCATATCCTTCTAGAGTAGATCTGAACATGCAGTTGGTGGAGAATTTCAGCAGAAATGTCAGTTCATGCTATAATTTCTGTGGAACTACAATTTAGTTCAAAACAAATCTACTATGATGACACAATGCTTGTGTGTGCTGCACACTTTTTATTCCATTGTCCCATTCAATGTTTCATTGCCATATATCGTCATAAGACATCATAGCATTACAGCATCTTCACAGCCACGGCACTAGAAGGCTTGATTGCCAAAACCTGTACCCAACCCCAGCCAAGCCCTTTTTACAATCTCTGATACAAGACAAGGGAAGGATTAACGGTATGCTGTGCTAAGAGACAGTAGAAATGGCCCAAGGCCCAGACAGTTCAGCAGCATCAAAGCGAAGGAACCTCAGAACCTCTTTTCATTAAGTCAGCCTCTAAAAAAAAGAACAAGTCCCTAGTGATATTTTTCTGATCCGCTAATAAAAAAAGGACAACAACAGATACTCAGTACAACAGAAATGCTTAGGACAGCATGTGAGTTTGGGCACTGTTGAATGCATATTTCATAAATGCAGAATTGTTTAGATTAGAAGGTCTCATTTAATGTTAAGAACTTTCAGTATGGGGGGGGGGGGGTTATCAGCTCAGCTCTACAAACACAATGCTGCAAATATTTAACTCATACTTTACACAGAATAGGAGAACCACTGGTTACTAGGCCCTTCTATGCAACCTGTTACTGTCTCTTCTGAGGTCATACTGACTCTTGGTCCTGCATGCCCACCCTTTCATACAATGCAGAAGAGGGACAATTCAGGGCACATGAGCAGGGGAGGGCTCAACCATGTTTTCATGTTCTCAGCAAAACATGTCTCTTTGCAAGTGACAGAATCACTTACAAAATCAGGATTATAATTTAAAACATATGGCATGAAAAGGAAAGAGACTGGGGGAAAGCAGGATAAGAAAAGAAAGAAGCACAAGAACTAGTTCAAAGTTACAAAGTTTAGTGATAAAAATTCAGTCAGTTATGGGCCAGCGGGAAGGATGCAACATCCTCAAATCCTCGGTGACCCTTCAGCAATGGCAACTCATAGATGGAGAGAGTGGGCCCATGCTACACTGTCATATCATGCAGTGCAAAGGGTGCATTAGCATGTAGAAGGTGTATCCAAATGATGTTCCAGGTTAATGCAAGTTAAACTGGAAGATCCGGATCTTTGCTGGTGTTGTGGCTGTGGAGACTGCTATTGAGGACTACCAAATACAATCCCCAATAGCAGTCTCCACAGTCATCTCATGCTCTCCAGGCTCAGGCAGCCTGGGAAAGTGGGGTGGCAGTGACTCGCTTCCCTCTCTGCATCCTGTTTCACCCCTAAATGGGAGAAATAGAATGCTTACCAATACATGAGACTTCCCTGCAGCTCTGAGGCACTCAGAAATTACGAAACAGAGCTCTGGAGAGAGGAGGGGGAATTTCCCCTCTGAAGCTCCATGACATCATTTCATAGCACCACAGAGTACAGGGAACCTTCCTCCATCCTGTAAGGAGGCTCTTTCTGCTGTTTTGGGGTGAAAAGTAAAACAGGGAGGGGAGGGAGCCACTGGTCATGCTTGTCTGTACTGAGAGTGCACTGGCACGGGTGGGGTGGGGTGTCCTGCACCCCTCCACCAATGAAGTGGGACCCCCACCCCCCATCCCCACCCCACTTTCCACCTTGGCCTGGTATGGCTTCAAAACGTGGCCAGCCCAGTGAGATATTAGACTGGATTTGGATCTAGGCCTCTTCTCAGCAAAACCCATCATGTAGTAAATATTTATATTGTGAATGAGGAAGAAACAAAAATGTATGATGTTAAGAGAAATTGCAAGTGGTTAATTTAGTCATCCTCATTCCCAGCCTGTGAGTCCTGCAACACTGCTCACAAAAGAATATATATATATATATATATATATATATATATATATATATATATATATATAGCCTTCACTGGGAGCAATTATTCCCCATCTAATTTACAGAGAAGACTCAGATATTTACACTTAATTCTTTTGAGCGAACAATGTAGTTCTGGATCTGCTGTGAAAAATGCAAGAATAAATAATGTGCTTTGGGTCCTAGAACACTATGCAACATGATTTTTGTTCCTGGGTTATAAATGTCATTTCCTAATTGGCTCTGTCATAAAAACATGGAAAAGGCTTATTAAACTGGAAAAAAACTTTGTTTTTGCAGGACATCCGGCAGCATCTTTGCTATAGTTTTTCAATGAGTATCTCATCAAGTCTCAACCAATTCAACATAGCCAACAAAATCTCTTGAGTATAACAACTACTTTCCACATAACAATTAATCTGGGATAACACTTTCAAACCAGGAAAAGATTTTTTTCGATTTTTGTTACATTGTGTAATAACAGAGTCCAATCCATTTCTTGCTCTCTAAAGACAGAAGTTTCAAAGCTGGTTTCAAAGCTGGTACTTCTGCCAGGCTTTTATGGCTAGATTCTGGTCAGTACTACTTTGGTGCCAGTGATTACTTTTATTATATGGCACAAATATAACAGCTCCACCAAAAAGAGAATGAAAATGACCCCCACATCTTTGCAGCTGTGTCCTTCCAGATGGCACTGGATCCTAATCTATCATCTTTCCACAGTGACTAGGTTGTAATCCACCTAAAATGCCATACAACCCTCAGGAATGCTCTATGGTATTGGGAACGATCTTGGGAAAGTTAGTTTGTTGGATAACAATTAACAAGTCCATCCCTGACACCAGCTAACGAGATCAGCGACTGCTTTCTGGGGAATTCTGAGATGTAAAAAGTGGTTTAGATCAAAACCACTTTTAAATCTCTGTATGGGAAACTTTGAAATATCTTGTACTATCTGTCCATAAGAGAGCTAGATCCACTATGGATAGCAGTGGAGCCATCAGACAGCTACAGAGCAGAAGGAAGGTTGTTTTCATGGAAGTGCTTGATCTGTCAGTGTGGCCTGCTTTTGTCTTTAATCAAAGAGCTTATAAAATTGATCACACAAACAATTAAATAAACCAAGAAGCAAATGGAATAGAGAATGTAGTGGTGGTGTGGGGTTCCCTACCACCTGCAAGCTATACATTAGAGGATCAGCTTCCAGAATCTCAATCACCCCCCTCAATCCCCTCCCTCCCTTTCCTGGGAGATCTACTAATGTCCTTCCTTTCCTGCCAAGAACAGTTCACTTCATCCTGCTAGAACAGTGTTTCTCAACCTGGGGGTTGGGATCATTGGGAGGTCGCAAGGAGGTGTCAGAGGGGTCGCCAAAGACCACCAGAAAAAAAAATGTGCTCTCTGGATGTAGTTGAATTACATCTCCCCTAAATCACTGTCATTTTCTCCCAAATCCCTCCAGTATTTTTTGTTGGTCATGGGGTTCTGGTCCAATTCTGTTGTTGGTGGGGTTCAAGGGGCTCTTTGATTGTACGTGAACTACAAGTTCCAGCAACTACAAATGTAAAGGTCTATTTTGCCCAAACTCCACCAGTGTTCAAGTTTGGGCATATTGAGTATTTGTGCCAAGTTTGGCCCAGATCCATCATTGTTTTGGGTCCACACTGTTCTCTGGATGCAGGTGAACTACAACTCCAAAACTCAAGGTCAATATCCACCAAACTCTTCCAGTACTTTCTGTTGGTCGTGGGAGTTCTGTGTGCCAAGATTGGTTCAATTCCATCATTGGTGGAGTTCAGAATTCTCTTTGATTGTGGGTTAACTATAAATCCCAGCAACTACAACTCCCAAATGACAAAATCAATCTCCCACAACCCCACCAGTATTCAAATTGGGGCGTAGTGGGTATCTGTGTCAAATTTGGCCCAGTGGATGAAAGATATCCTGCATATCAGATATTTACATTACAATTCATAACTGTAGCAAAAATGACAGTTATGAAGCAGGAACGAAAATAATTTTATGGTTGGGGGTCACAACATGTGGAACTGTATTAAGGGGCCGCGGCATTAGGAAGATTGAGAACCACTGTGCTAGAAGATCAATTTGTCACAGACGTTTGAGTTGGAAGTTCTTTTTGCATTTTTACTTGATTGCCCCGTGTTTGCCAATGCACTACCTTCCAGCAAATGTGTAGTATTCTGGTTCTACTTAAAACATACCCTGTTTTCCCTAAAATAAGACATCCCCAGAAAATAAGACCTAGTAGAGGTTTTGCTGAATTACTAAATATAAGGCCTCCCCTGAAAGTAAGACCTAACAAAGTTTTTGTTTGGAAGCATGCCCGCCAGACAGAACACCAGAGCATGTAAGATTGGTAAATGTACGTACCATAGGGTGTTGTACATGGAAATAATGATAGTAACAAGAAATTCTTGATAGGACTCACAGTTTGTGTAGTTTGTGGTGACAACTACTTTACAGTATATAAGAAATGTTCTTTTTTTGTTCAAAAATAAATGTGAATTCTTCTTCATGGAAAAATAAGACATCCCCTGAAAATAAGACCTAGCGCATCTTTGGGACCAAAAATTAATATAAGACACTGTCTTATTTTCGGGGAAACACGGTACTTAAAACAAAAATCAGAGAAAACCTGCCCTAGTAGTCGTTGTATAAAATTGATATACACATGTGTGGAAATCCTACCTTTTAGACTATCCAGAATCCCCTAGTCAGAATCATCACCAACCACTGGCTGGGGCATTTAAAGTTGAAGACCAAAACAAAACAAAAAAGATGAAAAAGTTTTCCAAGCTTTGCTTGCATTCACATCAATAGATAGCAACAGATGAATGGAGAACTATCAACAAAAGGTTATCAATTACTTCTGTTGCCTGAAGCATTAGCTCTTTTATTTTATTGTTCTGAGATTTAATTTTTAAATAGTCATAAACAGACAATAGAAAAGATGCACGCATAATACAACAACATTTCTAAAGAAATCTACCATTGGAAGAGATCAAACAGCTAAATGAGCTGTCGGAATTTAAAACACATCTGAAGAGCTATGTCTTCCGACAGGCCTACCCCATCAGTTTTAATCATGGATTCTAAACTTGTGTCCACTATATTTTAATCAGTGTATTTTAACATATGTATTTTGTAGAAATACATTTTAATATGTGTATTTTATATAATGATTACGTGTAACCTGTCTCAAGTCACAAGAAGAGGCGGATAAGAAATAAAATTGTTGTTGTTATCTATATTATAAGTGTGGGTATCATACATCTCCCTAAATCAGGTATCCTCAAACAAAAGCCTGTGAGCTGGATGCTGCCCTCCACTTTAGACTTAGGGTCTGAAACGACGTGAAGGAGCACAACAACAACAACAATCCTAATTAACTTGACTATCTCATCAGTCCAAAGCAGGCTCATTCTTCCCATTGAAATACTGGTAAGTTCATGTTGGTTAAAATTGTTGTGCATTTTAAATATTGCATTGTTCTTTCAGTTTTTTGGATTACGAATAAGACATGTGCTGTGCATATCAATTCGATATATTTTTTTCAAACTATAGTCTGCCCCCCAACAGTCAGAGGGACTGTGAGCCGGCCTGCTGCTTAAAAAGTTTGATTACTCTGCTCTAAATATTAGTAGATAGCAACTCCCATCAGGCCTGGCTAACCTAACATAGTCATTTATGAGGAATGCTGGGAGATAATAGTCAAATAATATCTGGAGGGCTGCAGGATTCTTACCCTTGCTTTAGTATATAAAAATATGCATGTGGGAGAAATGGAGTAAAATTACTTTAAAAAAATCATCCTTGGAGTAAATTGTACTGATTGTCCTGCATACTGAATAATTCCATCCTGAAGTAGAACTGCGTTCACACAAACACGAAATCTTTTATGCATTTTCAAATGTAGCTGCATGCAATGGTACCAGCAAGTGCATCTGGATTCATGTAGCCATGTATTTCTGTGCCAGCTGTGGCCATGTACATTTCAGTAGAACAGAAAAAATTAAAAACCAGTCCTCACATTCAGCAATTCACAGGAATGTCAGAGTTGGGTGAAATCAGTTCATGGGACTGGGGTGGGTGGGTGGGTGGCAGGAAGGAAGACAAACAGCTGTTTGCAATTTCTGCAGGAAACGGTCGTTGCTGTCTCCAGGCCAGACTGTTTCTTGAATGGGATTCAAATGGGTGGGGCTCATCTTTAGCAAAAAGATCAACAAACAACCCTGTAACGTTACTGATATTTGCAAGGCAATCCCATTCATACAATTCTGGAAAGGAACTGCAGGGATTTATTTCTCACAATATAGAACATGTTGGAATAGAATTCTTCACTATGATATTTAATGTCAAAGCTACTCTTCTCAAGCAAGGTTGGATCTTCAGTCATGACACAAAGAAGAACAATGGTATGATGTCTTCTGTTGTTCCTCCACTTTCTGAGGGGTTATGTATACAGACATACACATACTATGCAAAAGTGGGGATGGGTGGTGTCACTGTGGTCCCCAGGAAGGGACCACCCAAGAGGGGGAATAACCACCCCCACTGTGCTTAACCTACTGATAACCAAACCACTGTACTTATCCTGCTGATCTTGGTTAATTTCTTCTTAATGAGTGCTGCAAATGTCTGTTTTGCACACATTATCAATTACTCTATGGATTCAGTTCCTCCTCCTCTTCCTGTGTGCAACATGTGTTCTCCTTTCTTTACCTGGGCAAAAAAGACATTTGTGGCACATAGGGAGAGGAAGATTAGCCAGATCCAAAGGTTAAGTGAAGAGGCATATGGGGCTGGCTCCTCCTTTTCCTGCACGGCACAAGTGTCTGTTTCCCCTGGGCAAAAGAAGGGAGGCAAGCACAGTGCATGAAGTACCTTGACTTCTCTCACAAATGGGGCTGCCATGTGAATATCCAAAAGGGCAGTTCCAACAAACCTGTGAATAACCAAAACTGCAAGTGTGAAACACATTCAAGTGCAGGGATGTGGATAAATTGGCTATGATGAATAGAGAGAAAATGTAGAAGAACTTTGTTAAGGAATGGGAACTATCTTTGAACTTTGTGGGAAGAAGGGAAACATTTTAGAATAGGCTCCATAATTTGATCTGTTTTAGAATCTTTGCTTGTAATTAGTAGATGATGATTCTTGTGCTAGAACAGTGGTTCTCAACCTGAGGTTCCCAGTTGTTTTTGGCCTACAACTCCCAGAAATCCCAGCCAGTTTACCAGCTGTTAGGATTTATGGGAGTTGAAGGCCAAAAACATCTGGGAACTCCAGGTTGAGAACCACTGTGCTAGAGGGAAGAATGGGTGAATGTTTTACTGGGAAGGAAGGGTAAGGTTTTATATGAATATCTTCAACCCAAAGGACCAGAGGTCACTGCAATGGGACAGGTGAAGGGGCGGCAATAGTGTAATGGGGAATAATTCTTGTAGGCACTGTTCTGAAGTGTATGTGTTTTATGTATGCATATATGTGTAGATTTCGGGAGCAGGGAAGGAGGCAAAGCAATCATACCCATTATTTGTATCTGATCTCAATTAAAAGTATAATTTTCACAATATGATTGTTAAAAAAAATTAAAAAGTCTGAAATGCGAAAGTGTAGGGACAACTGTATTATATGTCACATTACCTGACTTTTCACCTGTGTCAGTTTTGGGATGAGGAAGTCATGCCTGTAGAAGAGCCAGTGAAATATATGCTTCAACCCTCTTAATTACCCTCTGTTATTCTTTGAGCACCTTAAAATTACTATGTAGCCTTCTTTTATTAATCCCATAGTCTATAAATGGCATGTCATCACAATACAGTAGAGCAAACCACATTTTGCTGTAATCTGGAAGGGAGGACATGCAAAGCTAGTTGAGAGATGGGGCTACCTCCTGTTTCAGTCAAGTAGGTAAACCCAGTCAAAGTAAAAAAAATATATCATAAAATAAGCAAAATTCTGTTAAAGGATACAAAACCAATCAGGTGTAGAAGCAAAATCTTCACTCTGGCAAACATATTTTCCATGTATCATCTTATTAATAATCCTTCCCTCTGTCCATGTGTGTGTGTACATGCTTGCATATAGTTTTCAGATTAGCCCTAATTATTTGGGTCAAGAAGCCATATGGTCACAGGGCATTATCTTTCAAAATAGCTGTTCATACTGAAGGATGCACAGGTTTTCTTATATGTAAAATGTAAAGTTGCATAGATTTCATTAGCAGTTTGTGACATGGAAAGTACAAAATGATGAATAAGTCACACTGAATGTGAACATTTCCTCTGCGGGCAAATACTTTAGGAGGAAAGAAAAGGGTGTGTCTACCATGACTATACAGGGGCTCTTCTTCTCATTCAGAGGATCGGGAGGGATAGGAAAATGAGCATTCTTCCTGCCATCTGCTTAAGCCCCTAATGCATCACTGATGGTAGGAACCCACCCACTGCCAGCTGCTGGTACAGGATGGCGCTCTGCCAAGCAACAGAACACCCCTGGTGGGTTGGGGTTTCTTCTGTTTGAAGTATAGTAGCTGTCACACATCAAATAAAAAAGAATACAAGCAGTAGCAGTCACATAACTAGGTGTTCTATGAACTTCAGCTTTCATCCAATGATAGAGGCCAGAGCATGCTGGGAGAAGTTTTATGCTGCACCCCATATCTAAGTTATCACAATATGCCACAAAGGTACACAAAACCTGGATATATCCCATGACAAACCATTGTATCCCTCCAGACACTGCCCTGTCTCTTGATACTTAATAATATTTCAGAACATGAGCAAAGTTTTAAGATGGCACAAAGATTGTGATTCTGTGTGTTCTTCACTTTGATGAAGTCCTGAGATAACTTGGGCTGTCTTTCTGTTGCATCTTTGGGAGGTTACTGCTGCTGGCTGTGGAGGCAGCAGTAGTAATGGTGGTCTCTGTGGACACATACAAGATTGCATTCATATATGGACAACTGGATTTGAGGGAGTTTCCAGATTCAGAGAGAAGGGCACAGCTGTTATGAGTCATAGAGACCATCTGTGTGCAAAAATGTAGTATTAATACCTGCTATCTTTGGATCAAGGCTGCCTCATAAATACCATCTCATACAGCAAACTTGCAAGCCGTATGAGATGATGTAGCCTATCTCCTAGTTACCAAAGTTCTAGACTATTTTTTTTGTCTAATTGATGGTAAATCATCACTTATTAAATGCAGATGCTAATAACAGGCAATGAACATTTCTTTGCCCATAAACACTGTGAACATGAAAAACTTGCTGCAATTCCATCCAGACTTCATATTTCAATACCAATTCTTTGACTGTGTCTGTTATATAGCAAGCCTTTATCTGGTATCTGAGGATTCCCTAGATAACATTTCAACATGTGTTTCTTCACAACGCCAGTAACAGCCTTGGGACTTCAGCCAAGGGCTTTCCACAGTTCTTTTCTTCAAAGCAGAGCTGAGAGTATTGCTTACTTAGTTGCGCTAAACCACACACCCAATTCCAGCATGAAGTATGACTGACGAAAGGATCTCAAAATAACTACCATAAAAAGGGAGCTGACCTGTCTATCAGTCTAAGCTGCAACTGCCATTTGAAAGGTGGTGAAAGGATCAAAGACTGTTGCTGAGACACAGCAGTGTCAAAAATGTATGTTCATTTTTTTTTTAAAAAAGAAATCCTTTCCTCCTTCACAATTTCATGCATGTTCACATTCATGGTCAGCCAGTAAAAAGTGCAATGTCCAAGAATGAGATAAGCAAAACTTAAAAGTTACATTGACAGGAATGGAGTTAGTGGTATATTTACTACATTGGCTCATAGGCTGCACTAGTTTATCAAGGAGCCATACAATTATCCAGCTCAGGTTGACTTTGTATGTTCAATTCTTAAGACATTACTGTGTTTGGGTTCTCTCAAAGAAGAGCCATGTGTTCCACTTTACAAAAGATAATGTCCCATGGGTGGACAGAACACAGTCCTTTCCTTGAAGGCATCATCTTCTTGAAGGACAGGTCACAGTTCAAGTATAATAGAATCATAGAGATGGAGGAGACCACAAGGGCCATCTAATCTAACCCTCTGCCATGCAGAAATATACAAACAAAGCACTCCTGACAGATGGCTATCCAGCGTCTGCTGAAAAACGTACAGAGAATGGGACTTCACCATACCCAGAGGATTCAAGATAAAGAATTGTAACACTAAGAATCTGGATTTGACCTCTCTACAGGTAGCACTGGCATAGCAAACTCAGTAGGTAACCAGATCATTTTACCAAAACTTTTCCCACTAAAATTAGCTGCACTGTATTTCTTTTAAAATTGCAGTTGTTTAAAATATGTGTCTCTTACTATAGCAAATTTTACATACTCTCTTTTGAATTCTTTCTGATTAGTAAATTATTCACTTTATTCACAAGACAATTTTACCCCAGGATTTACTATTGCCTTGAGCTGAATACACAAATGTGTTCTGTATGTGGGCCACTCTCCACCACCAATTGAGAAAATCTTCCTGCTTCTATGCAGGGAACTGTGAGATTACTACAATCCTTGCATTTCAGTTGGGTGACCTGCCAACAGAAAACACCCTAAGCTTGGCTTTTAGCTCTTACATAGTCTTATGTGATTTTAGCTCTTTCGCCTGATCTGTAGAAAGAAGGCCAAAAGTGGAGGTGGGGTGGAAGACTGTCATGTGTTGCAGTGTAGTGTATTAGGGAGATGTGGAAATGTAAGAGAACCACACAGAGACATAATGCCCATGGCTCAGGTCATACTACACCAGAGGTTGAAATAGAGGTGTTTTATTTTGTTGCTTAAACGGTTTAGGTCCTGCCTATCTTTGTGATCTCCTATTATGTACCTGCACAAACTTTACGATCCACCGGGGAGGCCCTTCTCTCGTTCCCGCCATTGTCTCAAACGCGTTTGGTGGGGATGAGGGAAAGGGCCTTTTCGGTTGTGGCTCCCCGGCTCTGGCACTCCCTTCCAAAAGAAATCAGACTACCGCCCACACTGACTTCCTTGTTTTTTTCCCAAACCACTTTTAATTAAGAAGAAATCAGAGCAAGCCCCTACCGCCATCTATCCCAACACTTTGCACCTTATCACTGTACCATCCCACTTGAGGTTATAATACATTGCACTTTGCTAACCTTATTCCTCGCCCTTTAGTCTGAAGACTGAAGTACCAATTATTCTGCTCCGGGGCATTGAACATGTTTTTAAATTGTTTTAATTGTTGTTGCTGTATGTTTTATTCTGATGTATTTATTGTTGTGTTCAGATTTGTTTTTACTGTTGTATTTTATTATACTGTTGGGCGTGGTCCCTTTGTAAGCTGCCCCAAGTCCCCTAGGTGAGATAGGGCAGGATATAAGAATAAAGTATTATTATTATTATTATTATTATTATTATTATTATTATTAGTAATAATAATAATAATAATAATAATAATAATAATAATAATAATAATATTGCACCCCGGATCCTTCTTTATAGTCCAAAAATCCACTTTTCCAAGCTCTGGTAAATCCTTGTGAGAGATGTACAAAATCCTAGATGTTAAATTCAACTGAATGAGCAAATAAATATATACATTGTAAAATAAGAAGAGCAACAAAAAACTGTTGGAAAGGTAAATGCATACTGCACCTTTTCAAGATACTGTACCAGCTCATAGAAAGTACTTCCCCTAGAGTATGTGACCTCTCAAATACAAGCCAGTGTTTCAAAATGCAAAATTTCCTTATATCTGAATGAAGGCTAGTATTACTTTGTTGTGCCAGGATTTTGAACAGGGGACTCCTTATGGGAAAAGTGAGGTGTCCTTATTATATGGGAGCTTATCACTTAGTTCGTGTAACTGTGATTCAATACACATGGCCACTCTAAATCAAAGCCACTCCTTAACAAGGCTATTTTGTGACAGATGGGTTTTCATGTGCCTCCACAACCTATCGGGTAATATTCTCCGTGCCTCCATTACAAAATGGAGTGTACTGTTTACAGAGCTCTCGTAGGTTCCAGATGAGCTCGAAAATCTACTCTAAGTTTTTAAACTAGACTTTAGCTAGGCTTTGAATCTGGCTCCTGACATGTAAGTTTTAAGGAGAATATGATACCAAGAAACCACACAGATTGCTTTCTGCGAGGCTTGCCCATTGCATTTGGTTGCTTCAGGTAAAGAAGGCACCTGCTCCCTCTTCCACTAAACATGCAAAAAGTTGATTGGATTGGCAGATGAGTCACTTTTCAACACTGAGGCCAGGGCAACATCTTCAACAGTACTTGCTAAAGGCAGGCTAGCTTCAGGGATGCAGGACTAACTGCATGGTACAGAACTTCTCCTCTTCCAACACTGTGTTTCCAGCTCCCAGTATCCACTGGCTGTGGAAACAACCACACTTTGCTTGATGGCAAGAATGGTCCACATAAGGTCTCCTCTAAATGTCCTCTAAACTAGCATCTTCTTTAGAATGTGCAAGCATTCTTCTCAGAGTCATTACATAATTACATATTTTACTTTTTAGCCTCTTGGCTATTCTGTAAATCAGTGTTATTGAATTAAACAGTCCCATACAAGCATCTATTGGCATTATTCCACACAGATGAATATGTATGAAATAGTATTGGGCCTAACAAACGGAGCAATATTGGGTTTACCACATCAGTAGGTGGATTAGGTCTAACACATCAGCCAAATCTTTAAATGTTAATTTGGCACATAGATTTTGGCAAATGTTAATTTGGCCAATTTTTTTTTAAAAAACTCATTAACAAAACAAATAACCCTAAACTTCTTAATAGCATAACTCTTAACTGAGAACAACAGTAGTGGGGGAAAACGTATCGTAGATTTTCACAGAAACGTATTTTCAACTGCTAAGGCAGTTTTGATAAGTTAATAAAATATTTTCTCCTTCTGATCTCACAAAACAGTTCGCTGTGTGAGCTACATCACTACCAAAGACAATAGGATGACTTGGCTTAAATGGAAAGCCATTGTAGGATACAAATGAAGACAATCTTGCAGCCCTTCTGTGATCCTTATGGATTGGACTGTGATTATGCAATACATCAGTTTCCCTTCTCTCAAATTCTGCCAATTCTCTCCTCCGTACACTGGCCAGATGCACACTGTGTTCCAAGATCATCATATTGAGAATGGGGAATGGTTTGTTTGATGAAGCTGGAAACAGAATCCCACTGAGCAACTGAAGATGGAATTTCATTGTTCCATCTGTTTCCACTTAGAACTATTGCCTAAGCTGTTTAAAGTACAAATAAACACTGCATTATGCTAAAATAGCATGTGGGTGGAGAATTGCATTTTTAAAATCTATTTTTTCTCAGAGGTTCTAAACTTTTCAACAATATAATCCTTCTTTGAAGCAGTAGTAAAAACTTTTTAATCAACCCCTTAACTATACTTCCAGCACAAACTGCTATTGATGGGGAAGAGAGGGGGTTAAAATAAATGTCAGACCAAGAGATGACTCCCTCTTGATATTGTGTCTTTCTCCCAAAACTGAGTGTGAGTAGCTCCAAACCCTCCTTTATATGGCAAAATGCTCTGCAAGATTCATTCAGAGAGAACAAGCCAACATTTTCCACCCAATTTGTATTAGCTAGTTGGATCAATGTAGCCAATAAGGGAAGTGAAGCTTTCAATACTGAGACAAAATCCAAAATAAATCCATTAAGAGATGCATACAGGGCAGACCAAGAAATGCAGCTTCTACGTCCATCCTGAAAACTCCCATAGGAGTTAATGCTTTATTCACACAAGTTGAGGATGAAGCTATCATGGCTGGAAAGGCAATTGGACATTCAAGGCTGCCTCCAGATTTCAGAATATCATTCTTGCATTAGTGAGCTTACTTGAAAATGCCAGAGAATAGTGGACAGACATTTATGTTTTTCATGCAGTACAAGAATTGGAGGAAATCAAAACATCAGTGGGTAGAGCTAGATGTTAGAAAGATTAGAGGGGGTGTTGTTGGATTACAACTTCCAAAATCTCCATCAAGCACAGCCAGCTTTCCCTTTAACTGTAAGTCCCAAAAGATGACTTTTTCAAAAGTTACTTGTGGGACTAGAACTGCTAGATACACCAGTCAACATGGCCATTGGCATACTGGTTGGGGGATCATAGGAGTTGTGCTCCAAAAAGGAACTAGTTCAGCCTCCTATGATCCCTACATGGGAGCGGGGCTCCTGGCAGCTCATCAAAGGTACCAAGTAGGAACGTCGTCATACTCTTCAGTTTTGTTCCCACCTATTCTCTTGCTTGTGATAACCCATTTCAGACAGGTATGGTTGGTTTCCCAGGGCAATTAAATGTGCACTGTTGCATCCATTTCACACAAGTTGGTAAAGATTTGATGTGAACAAGTGGTTGTTATGTACTTGCATTGCATGAGAATTTATCTGGTTTGCATTGACTCAAATGAAAAAATATATATATTTTACTGGTAGGACATTGTGGCATGATCTTTCTTTGACTCTTAAGAGTGTGAAAAACTACACAAGACTATAAATCACTATACAGGTATAGCAATTTGAAATCACTTAACCTTCGTGACTTCACCCTCCAGGATCCTGGGATCTAAAGATTGGTAATGGGCTTGCAATTCTCTGCTGGGGAGATATAAAGCTGTAATTCGGTGAATGTTCTAGATTGCTCTAGTAAAGAATTACAAGATCATTGCTAAATTATAAATCCTAGAACTCACGGGATGGAGCCATAACTGTTAAAGCAGTCTCAGATCACTATTATTGGTGTGATTTGAATATATCTTTAGACTTCAAAAGCTAAACAAATATCAGCTTCAAAGCAGAACATGGCATGTATTTGTGTGTATGTCCTTCTCAAACAGATTAATGCTTCAGCAATGCTCATGCTTTCAATGTCACTACTAATTGGCCCCTAAGGTTACTTCCACACAGCTGAATACAATCCCACATTATCTGCTTTGAATTGGAATATATTGCAGTGTGGACTCAGATAATGCAGTTCAAAGCAAATATTGTGGGATTTTCTGCCTTAATATTCTGGGTTATATTGCTGTGTGGAAGGGCCCTAAGCTAAACCCCAAGAACCCTGCTCCTTTAAATGATTGGGATACACAATGGCCCAAACTGATCAACCAGAAATCCAGTAGCTCCTTCTATACATTTCCTGGGGCACAAAACATCACATAGGTCATCAGCCAACATGAGAGAAACTTCAGATCAGCTGCAGTACTGCCAGATGTCTTCCTCGATATTAGCTTAGGCTACATGATATCTAGTGATCAAAGTAATTGTTTTCCATCAACTAGTTTCATTTCATTTCCTTGAGTTTTAAACACAACATTCAGAAATACAGAAAAATATTTCCGATTCCTTTTTCCCCTAATGGAGACTCATCAAATTTAGTTGAGAAGCCTGTCTCAAGTCATGTATATAGTCACTTAGAACAGCTTCAGACATGATGCTGATGCAGGGAGACTGCAAAGTGAAGATGTCTTCCTTGTTCTGTCTTTATACTTTTCCATCTCACCCCAAGAGGAAAATCTGCATTTTCTACTAAGAAAAGCAAAAGTTTCAAATGCACAAACAACCTAAGGGCTTGTGTTCTATATCATACAGAAGAGTAGGAAAAAGGAAGCACAACATACATGTGCTTCCAGTCCCTTCTGCACTTTCTTGGACAGGAAAGTTGTTCATATCTGAAACTGAGCTGGCATTATTAGGCACCATACCAGCTTATGAGTCCTAGAGCATCTCACCTGTCTACTATCAAATGTGTTTTACTATTTCAACAATGCAATCACACCCTTCTTCACAGTTCCAGAAAACAGCAGGCATTCACAGAAGTATGAGTGAATAATCTTTAAAAGCACACGCCTCAGGAATGTAGTCAAGTGCCTGAACCACTCATACCCTTCAGCTACTATGAATACAAATTTTACAAGTTGAATTTTTCATGATCAAGGAGAATGCCATTTTCTAAGGCTGTATTACAGTACACAGTTTATCAATGATTTTTTCCTTTGAATACTACAGTGGGATTCTCCCCCCCCCCCTCTCCCTCTCCCTCTCTCCCCCCCTCACACACATGTCAAAGTACCTTTGTTTGTTTGTACCACAAAGGCTCTTACAAGACTGGATGGGTCTGGACCAAACTTGGCACACATAGCCTTCATTACCCAAATTAAAATAATTGAAGGGTTTTAGCTACAAAATCCACCCCATTTCAAGGTGAGGGGCCCCAAAAGTAAAAAGTAGCAGTATAGAGAAGTTAGAGGAACGAGAGACCAAATTGCCAATATCCGCTGGATAATGGAGGAAGCCAGGGAGTTTCAGAAAAACATCTACTTCTGCTTTATTGGCTATTCTAAAGCCTTCGACTGTGTGGATCATAATAAACTGTGGCATGTTCTTGGTGGTATGGGGATACCAAGACACCTTGTCTGTCTCCTGAGAAATCGGTATAAAGACCAAGTAGCCACAGTAAGAACAGACCACAGAACAACGGACTGGTTCAAGATTGGGGAAGAAGTATGGCAGGGCTATATACTTTCACCCTCCCTATTCAACTTGTAGGCAGAACACATCATGCGACATGCAGGGCTTGACGATTCCAAGGCTAGAGTTAAAATTGCTGGAAGAAACATTAACAACCTTAGGTTTGCAGATGATACCACTCTGATGGCCGAAAGTGAGGAGAAGCTGAGGAGCCTTATCACCAAGGCGAAAGAAGAAAGTGCAAAAGCTGGGTTGCAGTTAAACATCAAGAAAACCAAGGTCATGGCAACTACACCTATTGATAACTGGCAAATAGAAGGAGAAAACATGGAGGCAGTGACAGACTTTATATTTCTAGGCGCAAAGATGCAGACTGCAGCCAGGAAATCAGAAGACGTTTACTTCTTGGGAGGAGAGCAATGGCAAACCTTGATAAAATAGAGAAGAATAGAGGCATCACACTGGCAATGAAGGTCTGCATAGTCAAAGCAATGGTATTCCCCATAGTAACCTATGGTTGATGCTTCTGAACTCTGGTGCTGGAGGAAAATCCTGAGAGTGCCTTGGACCGCAAAAAGATCCAACCAGTCCATCATCCAGGAAATAATGCCCGGCTGCTCAGTGGAGGAAAGGATATTGGAGGCAAAGTTAAAGTATTTTGGCCACATCATGAGAAGACAGGAAAGCTTGGAAAAGATCATGATGCTGGGGGAAAAGGAAGGAAAAAGGAAGAGAAGCCGACCAAGGGTGAGATGGATGGACGGTATCCTTGAAGTGACTGGCTTGACCTTGAAGGAATTGGGGGCGGCGACGGCTGACAGGGAGATCTGGCGTGGGCTGGTCCATGAGGTCATGAAGAGTTGGAAATGACTATGCGACTGAGAAAGGATTATCTATATCTGCATATGGATAGGCTATTGGACTATAGGCTATGTATATATGCAGCACTCAGATGCAACCACAAGAGAGCAGTATATAGATAGAAAGGGCAAAATAGCTGCACTACAAAGCCTACAACAGTGCTCTGAAGGTCACAGTTGAGCCATACATTCCATAAGGAAGTAAGCAATTTAATAGATTTATATTTTGAAAGGTGTGTGTGTGTACCTGTGCCTTGCTCTGAGGCTAGGAGATGGTGACTTCCAAGAAAAGGCTGCATGAGGGAAGATAAAGGAGGAAAGGGATAAAAAGTGAGGAAAGAATGAAAAAAAAATGAAAGTGAAAGGAAGGAAGAGAATTCAAAGAAAGAAGAGTGGAGAAGATGTATGAGCGAAAACAAGAAAAGAAGGAAATAACTGAAGAAAGGATAGCAGGACATGGTGTACGAGGAAAAGGGAGGAAGAAAAGAAAGAGCCACAAAGAAAAACGCAAACTCAAGCAACATTGTATATATGTGCTACTTATTGCAGAAAATGAGCTCAAACATAACTCGGGGAAAATGAGCTCAGCACTAACGAAGAGCAAGCAGGTGTTTTTCATCCAGTTGTTCTCACCACAAGAGGGAGAGGCTTAACAAACCACATACTTTCTGGTTGCGGTTTGCCTATGATGACATCCATGCCAAGCACTCCGTGCTTGTCTATCTGGTGACAAACCAGAGCAATAACATAACAAGAAACCACTATTCTTTCTCTGGCTTGATAGGGAAGAGAGACAAGAAGCTGGGCATGGATATCATGATAACCAAAGTTGGACAGAAGGCCCTTGTTTATTTTTGCTGCTCCTACTGCAAGCCTATTGCCTTGTTTTATAATGGGCCCAAGTTCTCACAGATTCTGACCTATTCTTACACCTGAATCCACTTCTAATTCAACGTATCAGGCAGTTTTCCTAAACAATAATCAAAATGGAAGACTGTGGATAAAGACCATTAGCCATGCTAGACATAAACACACCTGTCATTTCACCATTGTGGATGCTTGCTTTTCACAGGCTTTAGAAAACATTACACACGAGAACTTGGTGGACAGATTTCCAGGAAGATGACAAACTGACCCCAAAGATAGGTACAGGATGGCCCTTTCTATGCATGAGCAGCACTGTGGGAGAGAGTGCAAAGTGCATGTCAGAACATTTAATAAGTGAGTGATGAGCTGAATTACTCCCCAAGCAAGGGAGGATTGACATTTCCATAGTTTGTACAAGATTATAAGAAAAGCTAGACAACAAATGGCCACACATGACATTGTATATTCTAATTGTCATTCAACAATGATGTTTATGGAGGATTCTATTCTGTCTTACCTGCCTAATCAAAACTGTCATTAATTCATATCAAACAAGAGGTGAATAACAAATGGGTGGCAGTTGCAAGGGGATATACTGTCATCTGATGCCACGCACCATAAGAGATACTAAAAGAAAATAGAGAGTTTTATGTTAATGGTTAAACTTTTTCTCTGGCTTGTTAGGGGGAGGTATGCATTTAGAAACTGAGACCTTGGGCCAGTTATCTTTCCACCTAACAGGCTTCAGCAGTTTATTGCAGTCAGACCGAACACGGCTAGGCTCCTATCTTAGGGCATATGCCGCGGCAATCAAAGCTGCAAGGAGAGCCCACCTTGCGGCCAACATTGCGCCCGCACAGAACCGTCCGGCGGCGCTGTTCCGTGTCATCAGAGGGTTGTTAACTCCCACCAATCAAGGTGGGAGCCCTGATAACTCGGCAGCCCGCTGTGAAGCATTTGCTCGGTTCTTTGCGGACAAAGTCGCTCTGATCCGTTCCGACTTTGACACCATATTAACGGCAGTCTCTGAGGATGTAACGAGTGCACCTGCTTGTCCAGTTTTGTTGGATTCATTTCAATTGGTTGAGCTCGAGGATGTGGACAAGATCCTGGGAGAGGCGAGACCGACCACATGCATCCTAGACCCCTGCCCATCCTGGCTGGTGAGAGAAGCCAGAGGGGGTTTGGCCGAGTGGGTGAAGGTGGTGGTAAATGCCTCCCTTCGGGAGGGCAAGTTTCCAGCGAGCCTAAAAATGGCTGTGATCAAGCCGCTGTTGAAAAAGCCATCATTGGATCCCACTCAATTCGGAAACTTTCGGCCTATTTCCAATCTCCCCTATTTGGGCAAGGTCTTGGAACATGTGGTTGCTTCGCAGCTCCAGGGTTTCTTGGTTGACACTGATTTTCTGGATCCGGCACAGTCTGGCTTTAGGCCGGGGCATGGTACTGAGACAGCCTTGGTCGCCTTAGTCGATGATCTACGCCGGGAACTGGACAGGGGGAGTGTGTCCCTGCTGGTTCTGCTGGACCTCTCAGCAGCCTTCGATACCGTCGATCACGGTATCCTTCTGGGACGCCTCGCGGGAATGGGACTTGGAGGTACTGTTTTGCAGTGGCTCCACTCATTCCTGGAGGGTCGGTCCCAGATGGTGTCATTGGGGGATGCCTGCTCGGCCCCACAACCGTTGACTTGTGGGGTCCCGCAGGGCTCTGTGTTATCTCCCATGTTGTTTAACATCTACATGAAGCCGCTGGGAGAGATCATCAGGAGTTTCGGGGTCCGGTGTCATCTGTACGCAGATGATGTCCAGCTCTGTCACTCCTTCCCACCTGTCACTAAGGAGGCTGTCCAGGTCCTGAACCGGTGCTTGGCCGCTGTGTCGGACTGGATGAGGGCCAACAAATTGAAATTGAATCCAGACAAGACAGAGGTCCTCCTGGTCAGTCGGAAGTCTGAACAGGGTACTGGGTTACAGCCTGTGCTGGATGGGGTCACACTCCCCCTGAAGGCGCAGGTGCGCAGTCTGGGGGTGATCCTGGACTCATCGTTGAGCCTGGAGCCCCAGGTCTCAGCGGTGGCTAGGGGAGCCTTCGCACAATTAAAACTTGTGCGCCAGCTGCGACCGTACCTTGGGAAGCCGGACTTGGCCACGGTGGTACACGCCCTTGTTACATCTCGTTTAGACTACTGCAACGCACTCTACGTGGGGCTGCCTTTGAAGACTGTTCGGAAGCTTCAATTAGTCCAACGGGAGGCTGCCAGGTTAATAACTGGGGCGGCGTACAGGGAGCGTACTACTCCTCTGTTACGCCAGCTCCACTGGCTGCCAATTAGCTACCGAGCACAATTCAAGGTGCTGGCTTTAGCCTATAAAGCTCTAAACGGTTCCGGCCCAGCTTATCTGTCCGAACGTGTCTCCCGCTACGACCCACCTCGAAGCTTAAGATCGTCAGATGAGGCCCTGCTCGCGGTCCCATCAGCCTCACAGGTGCGGCTGGCGGGGACGAGAGACAGGGCCTTTTCAGTGGTGGCTCCCCGCCTATGGAACGCCCTCCCCATTGAAGTCAGGCAGGCTCCCTCCCTCCTGTCTTTCCGAAAGAGGACAAAAACGTGGTTATGGGACCAGGCATTTGAGCATGAGTAGCAGCAAAAATGAGATAAGAATATATGACCTACTGACAGACCCCACATGAACATGGAAAGCGCCTTAAATGTATATTTAAATGTATAATTATGTATATTTTAATGGCTATTCTTAATTTTATTGTAATTTTTAATCTTGATGGATTTTTAAATTTGATGAAAACTGTTTTTAATGTGTATGGTTATACTGTAAGCCGCCCTGAGTCCCCTGATGGGTGAGAAGGGCGGGGTAGAAGTGATGTAATAAATAATAAAATAAATAAATAAATGGTAAAATGGGGAAATAGAAAGTCATGCTCTCTGAAGATAAGATGGGATAACACGATAGAAACTGTGCTAATAAGTAATGTGAGGGCTACTTCATATATTTGTGCACTTCATTTGACATCTCTTCTCTTGGCTCACCTTTCCTAACAAGATTCACTAGTCCTAACAAGAGTGGTCATATTTAGTGAAATTCCCATAGGTGCTGACATTGTAGTTGAATGCCTTCAAGACATTTCAGACTTATGGTGACACTAAAGCTCCCTATCAAAGGATATTCCGGATCTGAGAGTGTATAGCTCACACAGAGTCACCTATTGGATTTCCATGGCCAAGCAGGTAATTGAACCCTAGATTCAAGAGCCATAGCTCAATGTTCCAACCACTACATCATGCTGGCTCTCCACAGAAATTTACTACAAAGCAAATGATGCGATGGATCTATTCTTATTGGGATTAGGAATAGGCCAACTCAATTCAGACAAAGGATTAACAAGTTACAAAGGGCAGAAAATTAACTCATTTTTCACACAGTAACATTCTAAACATAATGAGAGCAGTCATTTTACTGGAAGTAGGAAATATGTAGCCTTCCAGATGTTGTTGGACTGCAAGTCTAAACACATCTAGCCTGATTTCCAGAGTCATAATCCAACCCTCAAACCACTACACCACACTAACTCCATCCCAGGCGTAATTACTGTTATTTATTTATTTATTTATTTATTTATCACACTGCAGATGGAATTACTCTTTTTTCTGGATACTTATAAAGGGCATTGATGGGCACTTAAACATTTTCAATCTTTTGAAAGGATTTTTCAGATTTTATGACATTCACTTAGCAGGCTGAGGGTGTGTGTTTTCTTGAAGTAAAAAAAAAAAAGCAATGCAATAGTTAATAAGCAACATAACCAGGTACAGTTTAAATAATATCAGGGGATCACTTTCTAAAACAGTTTAATGAGTGATAGGAATTGACCATTTTTAGAAAGTAACTTGCCAGTCTTGAGCATAATCTATATCACAATTTATTGTCTAGTTTGAAATGCTCCTCTTGTAAAGAGTAGGAAAGAAATGATGAAATCAACTGATAAAATGGGTTAGCTTTACTAGAATAAAGATCAGCCAAGAATCAGCTATCATACTATCTCCGGTGGCATTTGTTCAAAACATTAAGAACTGGGAAGTAAAGAATGAGGCAGCACTAGCAGAGGGAAGAGAGGCACAGTGGACAACAGCCTCTTTCTGACAAAAGCTACATCTGCAGATGGAGGTCAATCTGGATATGGAAGGACAGAACGCAAACATGTTCAAGGAAAGTCCTTTGCATGCATGTCAAAATGCTAAATTCAATGAGAACAGAAATCATCTTAATTGTGTCTGTTTTGCTTGGATACATTCAAATGTGTCTGCCTGCAGTTTTGTCATCTTGGCTTGCACTGCAGTTTCAATCTTTTCTCCAATTCATTTCGCATCCCTGTTATGTTTGCTGAAACATATGGTGGTTGTGTCATAATAATGCAGAAGGCAGATCTCCATGGATAAACTTCTTGGAAGAGTGATAAATATAGATTGCTATGGTATATAGAAGCGTAGACTGAACTTTAAACTGACTAGCTGAGACAAAATGAAGAATGGTTTTAACAACTGCTGCACAAGAGCACAGATATTCCATGAAAGTTCAAAATGAGTAATCAACCATAATTCGTTTGACATTATATAGGTGCTACATGTGATTCAGGGCCCCTGTCACAATAAGGAGGGGATGGACTGTACAAACAGGGGGACAGAAAGAGAATCTGGAGAATGTATCCCCTCTATTTCAATACACAAACTGCAAAACTGCCTTCAATATCTGTGATGGATGGAGGAACAATGCTCCAAGACTCCAAATCCAAGCTGGGATATCCTACATAAATGAACAAATTGTATTTCATGTGTCTGTGGCAGTAGACTGCAATCCACAACAGAGGTGCAATCTACCTTAAAACAAAGCTGTTTCTCTTAAACATGCCATAAAGATTCCCCCACACCATTTTCTGTTATGCTGAAACAAGCTAACATGGCCACCATGTTATATGAATAAAACTATTAAAAGAGCAATTTAAGGTGACTTAAGTGCAGTTGTTTCATGCAAAAGCTAACATTTAAATTAAATACTATCAACGTCTTCTAATGCACATGAGAGGAACAGAATAGTTTCTGGGCATTGTGATTGGAAGATGATTTGCACATATAGCTCGGACCCTGAACACCTTGCTTCTGGTCCAAACCTCCCAACATCTGGCTGCTGAAATGGCCATCTCATTCTTCACAATGATAGGGCTAGCTATGGCACAGCAGCCAGAGCCAACATGGTGTCTGCCACTTTGTGTGTGAGAAAAGACATTACACAAAGGTGTAGGTGTCTATCTGGTGACTTTGTGTTAGCATGACTCAAACCTACAGAATCCTGGAATTGATAGTTGGGGAGTTATCAGTACTTTCTGGCATAGAAAGCTAAAGACTTTGCAAAACCACAACTTCCAGGATTCTATACCATTATTTCATGGAAATAAAAGTGCTGCTGAACTCATTAATTCTACAGCATAGATGCCTCTCTAGGCTCAGTTTATGAACAACGGAGTACCTGGCATTCACATAGACAGGTTAGAGTCTTGGTATTTTGGCATGCAAGTCCAGGAAACAATAAGTGACAGTTCAAATGAAAACAATCTGTCCGTTTCTCTTCAATTGTGCATCCATTTCTATTGACTGGAACATAGGCCTCTCTCTTTCAGGTTAAGATGTGACAGGAGCAATTGCCTTCCATGCCCATCTTGTATGTTTCCATCTTTTCTTTTACCATAATGAGAAAAATAATTCATGCCTCTGCAAAATACAGGGAGGACATTTACACAAGAAGCCATTTTCCTTTAGCCTCACTCAGCATGTGTGCTGTCTCATAATTTCTTGATTGCTCTTTTGATATATGCTAAGTTATGAGGCACATGGAAATTGTGTTACTGCCAGGTCTATAACTCTAGGCTGCATTTCAGAAGTCATGTTTGCCTTGTAATATCGGCAACCTCTTTGAATTATTTATTTCACTTGTTTGTTATGGCAAGGATACCAGGGAGGAAAGTGTTCATTGGCATTTCCCATCCACCCCTTCTATTCTCCTTGAACAATACTTCTGACCACATCTCAGATTCTCAGCCTGCCAAGGAGCTAAAGGGGTGAGAACAGAATAGATGTGCATATTTGTTTCCTGTGCCTGTTATGCAGAGTTCAGACCCTATCCACACTGCCATATAATGTAGTTTGAAACATTTTAGAGACATTTTAGGCTGAACATTTCAATTGTTATGCCATTCAGAGAAATGGAATAAGTAACAAGAGAAGTTCTCTTCAATTGTGCATCCATTTCTATTGACTGGAACATAGGCCTCTCTCTTTCAGGTTAAGATGTGACAGGAGCAATTGCCTTCCATGCCCATTTTGTATGTTTCCATCTTTTCTTTTACCATAATGAGAAAAATAATTCATGCCTCTGCAAAATACAGGGAAGACATTTACACAAGAAGCCATTTTCCTTTAGCCTCACTCAGCATGTGTGCTGTCTCATAATTTCTTGATTTTATTTTATTTTTACAAAGCCAACTTAATGGGGGAATTGGACTAGACTTTGCAGTTCATATGTGAACAAAGAGGAAAGTACATTATGACTTTTTTAATGTGACAGGTTCAATGGGTCATCCCACTCTATAAAGAGAAAATCCCTGTGGTGTAGTTGTTTGAGTGTTGGATTAGGACTGAGGGAGACCAGAACAAATCCTGGCTCATCCATGGAAATCCACTGGGTGGCCTTGGGCAAGTGACAATCTCTGCCTCAGGGGAAGGCAATGGCATCTGTGAAAATGTCAATCACACTGTTAGAATGACACTGATCATCCCACTGAACTCTGTGTATGTTTTTAAAGTGCTTATGGAAACAATATGGCTACACCTTTCATTTCAAAATCCCAGGGTATGAAAGGAATCTGGTAAAACGTGTCTCAGACATGCAGCTTACCCAAATGATACATTCATCTTAAATGGGACTTGATTCTTTCTTTCCATTGTAAGAAGAATAAAAGCCACAAGAAGAAAAACAGTTGCTTTAGTGAGATTGCTCTCCTTAGAAATGTGCACAGGGTGCTTGTTTGAATCTTTTAAACTTTTGCCAATACGATGAAACTAATATGCTCCCTAACAGGGCTATTAAACATTATTCTAAATATAGAAGAAAGATTAACACCCTTGGCTGAACAAATAGAAATTGTATTACAGGGTTCTGAAATTGTTTCTGTTATGGTGCTGTTCTTTCTTGGCATGAGACATTGTTGGTTTTTAGTTGTCTGATAAACAGTTAAGTCAGCATATACACAGACATTTGCTTGGGGCAAGGCAGAAATGGGCAAGAAAATCTGGTAATGCTTTAAGCAAATGAAATGAGCATTTAATTTAATTTAGGAAGGCTCTTTTTCCAATATCAATTGATTATTCACCCCTCCAAAAAAAAAAACCCTTCAAAACCCAACCCCATTGTGAAATAAAGAGGCTTAGCAATGATGCAGGTGATTAATGTCACTTGCAGAGTTTAATCCTTAGTAAATATATTAAGGTTTTTCCTGAGCAATATACTATTATCATGGCATCATTATTATCCTATTAAAAAAGAAACAGAAGCATTCAAAAGAATTTCTGATATAAAGCTTCATTTATTTAATTTTTAGATATCTGCTCATCCATCATCAACGGGGCTAAGTCCAAAAATAAATTAAATACCTACAATGCTCCAAGGACTTTAGCTGGAGTCATTTGTTGTAGATGTTCTTGGGTGAAATTAATTCCTTCAGAAGGAAACCAGGCTTATACATCTAGGAGTGCATCTGCAGTGTAGAATGCAGTTTTATACCATGGAATCATGGAATTTGTAGTTTGGTGCGGTAGCAACATTCACCAAAATATGTTGGACAATAATCCATGAGTCAATATTTTTCTTTCATGATCTGCGAGCTCTGACAGGAGTAGCAGTCACAGATAAGACAGAGACTCCGGTCACCATCTTAGCCCCTGTGAAATTTGCCTTAGCTACATAACTGAAGACCTCCAGGATAAAATGCCCATCCACCAGAATAAATAAATTAACCTAAATGAAGAGTGATCATTTGGAACTTCCTCAAATTGATGCCAAGTTTTCTATTTTTCACTTATCTCTGTTTAAATTCAACCAGAAGATTTAAGAGTCTACTTGTTAGATGGAGAAGACTTCCCTCTCCCTTTTCCTTTGATGTCAAAAGTGGGACTCTTCTAGTTTAGGTGGTCGAAGGGGGGCAAAGGCCAGCTAGCCCCAAGTTGAAAACAATGTTTTACAAATTGGGCAATACTCCTAGACAACCCCCAAAGCAAAAGTACTCTGAACCATAAAGATTGTAATTAATCATCTGCAACAAGTGAACAATTTATGAAATCTGCTGCTGGAAAAAAATGTCCACAATTTGTGGAGGACCGAGATGTTGCAATAGTAACTAATTTATGTTCTCAGTTTGCTAGAAAAGATGTAATTAACTCCTTCTAGTTTTTGCTTTTATTGCCCAAAGATTTCACAGTTACACATCCTGCAAATGTTATTGGAATTTTTTTTTTTAAAAAAAGCTTTCTCAAACAGAATTAAAAATCAAGCAGGATCTTAAAAGATACAATATTTGAAGCTAAACAAATGTTAACAACAATATTATGATTTGTTTTTACTGTTGAATTTTATATTGTTTGTTTCCTGGGCTTGGCCCCATGTAAGCCGCCCCAAGTCCCCTCGGGGAGATGGGGCAGGGTATAGAAATAAAATTATTATTATTATTATAACAATCACAAAACAAATCACAAAAAGAGAACAACAACAGGAGATTGTAAAGGAAAAAAAAGATATATAACACAGCAGATAGATCAAGGATTACCAGCTCATATAGAAGAGACAGCAAATGAACTAGAGGGAACAAAAACAGACTTCAGTAAGCCGACTGTGTACATAATGAAATTGTAGCAGACAAATGGATATATACATTTATCTTCCAAACAAGGAAAAACAAAGAATCCCATATAACATTTGAGGGAAGGTGTTCAAGTTTTCAAGTTTTACTTAAAAAGACAGACAACACTGATCCAAGAGGGATATGTTGCATAGAGGAAGCCTGCATGGACCTTGTTAGTTTCAAGTGAAAAAGCGTCTTAAAATTAAATGGACATATTATTATTGTAGAATGGCTTGACTTACAAGAAAAATACTGAGATAGGACAGGGATAAATGAATGGCGAACTCTGGAAGGATTAAAATAAAACAATGACTTATTTCTTTCTGGAAGGGGGTGGATTGATGAAATGAGTAAAAGGAAAATGAAATATAAAGATGAAATTAGAAGAATTGAACTTTAGACAAAATGTTTAAACTGCATGCATTAAAATCACCTGTGGGCAGTTGGAATATTTTAAATGAAGAGGAAATATAACATGGTATTATATTTTAAAATGTTGGAATACAGTAAGATTAGATTAATAGGAAAAAGGGGAGAATAATATAAGATGTGATTAATTTAAATTTAAATTTAAAAGGGGTGATATTAAGGTAATAATCAAGAGATCAATTTACAAAAAATATATAAGAATTAGAATTCAAATTCTAATGTGAATACATTTTTGATATGAATATTACTTGTGGTCATGGATTAATTTTAAATATATGAGTTTATATGTAGCAAAAGTTGAAATGCAATTAAATAGAACAAGTATATATAATAGTTTAATAGTTGCTTTTGCTTGAGGAAAGAAAAAGTATGATGTGTTTTTAATGGGTGGGGGTTTAATAATTCTTATTATTTCATGTTTCACTTTATTTTATTCTATTTTATAAGGGGGCAGATGGTAGCTGTTAGTCTGTGTTGCTAGGGATGAAGGTAAATTATGAGTTGGGATATTATGGGGTCTTTTAAAAGTTTATATTTGTTTGTGGGTTTTTCTACTTTTAATTAATTGTGAAATAATAATAATAATAATAACAATAATAAACGTTATTAAATTGGCCTCCATTTGTAGAAGACAGAGAAATGGGCAAAGGTGTGGTTCAAGAAACTAGATGGCCCCCTTTGTTGTGCATTTATTATCACCAGAATCTAAGTACCCGAACAGAACTTATACACTTACATCTCTTTGATATTGTTACAGCTTTTGTTTGCAGACACCAAATGGCAAATGGAGTATGCAAAAAGTAGCTATATTAACCATCTGCTATAAAAAATTAGCACGATTAGGAGTGTGCCAGCGCTGACATATCTTTGCCAAGTAGTTTCTAAATTAATTGTTCCTCACTGTCTCCATGCAGCATGCTTAATGTACTTTTCACATTGTGTCCTGCTTACACGGCATAGGTCATTTGCTGCTTCCACAATAGCTCTGCTGATCATTGCATTTTGGGTTTGGGCTTTGTCAAGGGGACCATTTCTGATTGCAATAAGGAATGGGCAAAGGGTGAAAGGCGGCAAGAATCCAAATAGGACTGGCCAGCATTTCAATAATTTATAATTAAACTTTTCAAAAGTCTGGCATTTTAGAAGCACTCACAATTAGTTTTATTATACTTCATCTTCCCAAAAATGTTATTAATATAGATTAAACATTCATGACTATTTTGAGTGGGGAATGGATATTTTTTGCATTTGGCATGAATAGTACACAGTAGGGAGTTGCTTCAGTTTTGGACAAATCTTGAATTAGACTTATTTGGACAGATTCAGGGATGTCTTCATTTAAGTGACACTTTGTTGAAATTTTCAAATCTGACTTTACATCTCTTAATGTTCATTAGCAATTTGAATTTAGATATAAATGGTGTGTCTCCATCACTTGACATATTGCTCTATTTTAAAGAAACCAGGTGTGGAGAGGGAAAAGAGAAAGGATTGCAGTTTTGGAACTGGCAACGATAGATTCTAATCACAATGAAAGCTTTATTAGAACTTTCCAGCCAAATTCTGTTGGGGAAAATATTGCGGTTGCATATTACAGGACGGATTTGATTATCAGTACTTCTTGGTAGTTGTCTCAGAGACAAGAATATTAAAAGTTTGTGTGTGTATGTGTTTGCACATGCATGCGCATACACTGTCAGTCCAACCTGGAAAATTCAATCACTGAAAGTTACTTGGAAAATGCTGGACATTCATACCTTTCAGTTTTCCCCACTGCACGCTTGACATGTATGATCTACCCCAATTCCATCGCACTATATGTGATATGGATGGAAAAGGAACAGAAAACTCCCTATCTTCTGAAGCTACTGTATTATATAGCAGACCCTCCGCCTTCACTGGAGTTAGTGGGAACAGAATCTCTACAAAAGTGGGAAAACACACATTAAAATGCTATTTTTTTACTCGAGGGATCACCTCTCTAGGAATCTCAAGTTTTTCCAAGGAAATTCTATGATCGACTTCCACCAGAGGTTGACTATAGAATTGTTCAGGAGGACCTAGGCTCCTTCTACACAGCTGTATAAAACCCACATTATCTGCTTTGAACTGGATTATATGGCAGTGTAGATTAAAATAATCCAGTTCAAATCAGATAATGTGGATTTTCTGCTTTAATAACCTGGATTATCTGGCAGTGTAGAAGGAGCCCTAGAAATTCCTAGAGATAATGTATTACATCTGCACACAATCAAATCCACAAAAGTTAATCCCACAAAAATTGTCACTGAATTTTGCATATGTATGGTTTCTTGCTTATGGACAAGTCTAAGCTTTATGTCTCTTTCCCCAAATCTAAATTACCTGCATCTATCTAGAAATTTTGTAGATTTCTTGACTAGGAACCCATTCACATTGCACAGTTACAACACTGATTCCGCTTTAATTGCTGGGGCTGAATCTTATGAAATCCAGGAGTTTGTGTTCTGTTCAGAATCACCAAAAGAGCTCTCTGGCTGAGGATTTTTAAGACCCTTTCCTCAGCTACAAATCCCACAATTCCATAGAACATTGTCATAGCCCATGATTAATGATGTATGTGATTTTCTTTTTAAATGCAGACAAAACCCCTGCATGTTCGAACAAACAAACAAACAAAAAGCCTATGCAACTATTGGTCCCTTATTACAGAATGACTTTGCCTTACAAAGAAAGGGAAATATAACTAATGTTGATTTTCAGTGATAATCAATAGAATGTCTGCACATTTGAATTTTCAACAAAGCTTCAGATTTGGGCATAGGCCAAACTAAGCAGAATCTGTCTGACGGCCTTTTTACCAAACTACTGAATTCAGGAGCAAACTGGATTATATGGTCAGCGCACATCCATACCATGTAGGCCCATTTTAACTGGAGTAATAACCACTGATTGGCCAGATTTACTTCCCCCTAAGAAATAACGAATAGTTACTTGAAACAATTCAGTGCAGAAAGACAGACACATACACATCCATTATTCCAAGTGATGACCACCCCAAGGATGCACTTTTCTGCACAGCCAGATATGTACTATTTTTGCTGATTTTAACAGGAAAACAAACCTGCTTTCTCATTCTTTCTTGACTACATACTAAAACTTTGGAAAAGTGGATTCAGCTATGAAACTCACAGGATGTCCTTGGGTATTTTTTTTTTGGACTAGCTTCCCTCACAAGATTGTTCAGATCTTAAAGAGATCTCCCCTCTCTCTGGATTACAGAATCTGGGACTTTGAGAATCATTGTCCAAAAGAAGAATGCTTCTAAGCTCGAGAACTGTTGTGACATGCAAAGGAGGAGAATGAAGACAGGGTGATGTATACTGCCCTGAACTCACTGGAGGAAGGGTAAGATATACATATAAGACATAAATACATAGTAATGAGATTTTTGTGTGGTCAAAAGAACTATTTCCTTTTTTTATTATTTGTTTAATTTCCCTTGCCTGGCTACCTGAGCTTAACTATTTGGAATTGCTACCATTCTTATGTGGATTTCTCAAAGAGCTGGCGTGCACAGTAGAGAAAAGCAAGTAAACCACGCTGTTGTTTAATGGGGCTTTGATAAGGTATTATACAGCTTTAAATTAATGTCTGCCAGTATGTGGTGGGAAATTGCTAAATCTAAGGAGACAGCTCTTGCCGCTACAGTGACTGTATATTCCAGCTACAAGTACCTCATTAAAAACATATTTACAGAAGATTAACAGCAATAGTGGAGAGAGGCTGGTGTGATCTTGCTACATAATCAGCCAGGATTTACTAGTAATATCACCTTCTCAGGTCCTATTACGTAATTATACTTTGTACCATGAATGAAGAGTCCACCCAAATCCAATGGTCTGTTATACACAAGATGTATAATTGGCCTTATATGACTTGTGTGCCGTGTCTTTGATCAACCTAACATCTGATATGCAACCAGACCATGCAATCTGAGCTACAAAACAAGCAACAGTTCTAGTGCAGAACATATACTGCTGCACTATGACAAATGTGGTGCTAAATTCTGGATCATCCACAGAGTTGAAAAGCCTTAAAAGATGAAGATTTTTCATCCTGAAATCTTCAAAACTTTCACATTGTCTTTGGAATCTTTTGAGGATTTGAGACTGACAGAATCTGGCATGATCTGGTGGGTTCTGGGATCTCTATATCCTTTCTTTATATTGTTGAGTTAAATTGAACATTTTGTGAAATCACAGTGCATCACTGCTGCAGCCAAGCACCTCAAATGTTTCCTGGAGACTTTTCTGACATTGTGGGCCAGTCTGGATAGAGGAGGAAGGGCCTCCTGCACGATGTAGTGAAATGACATAACCTGGATATATTGCAGGCAATGCTTGGCATGTGCACAAAAGACTTCTTGTGACAGTAAGATACAATAAATGAATGGCTGTTTCTACCAGGATACTTCTTCACTTGCCTCATGCTTTCTTGAGAATCAAGAGATACAGACAGAAAGCATAATTTGATGGAACCTGAGCATGTTACTGTTTTGATCTACAACCCCCAGAATTCGATTGGCCATCCTGCCTAGGGGTTTATGGGAGCTACAGTCAGAAAAAAGCAGTCCTTTCAAGCTGTGGGACCATTATTGATTCCTAATACATGATCCATTCTAATTTTCCATTGCATTTTCATTGGTGCAGAATCAAGGCTGCATCTACACTGGACACTTAATCTGGCTCCAAATTAACCATAATGGTGGTCATACACATCAGTCCAAATGCTCTGTGATGCCTCATTTGTTCAGCCAATCCAGCTGGCCCAACATCACATTGAATCTGCTGGCCTGTCCCCTCATCCTCATGTTGCCAACTGCCACTCTTTGCAGTGATACAAGAAAGATCCTTCCCTGTACTGATCAGAGCAGGGGAAGGGTGATGGTGTTATTGCTCATGTTGACAATGGATTGAGCCAAATTGAGTCGAATTCATCTGTCTGCATGTTTGCAAACTCTGAGGTCAGCCTGGCCTTTTTTGCAATTCCACATTATCCCTCAATTTTGCTTAATGGGCAGCAAGGTCTAGTTAAGGGCTAAAAGATCCAGATTCTAGCTAGAGGTTGTTGTGAAGACTGTCAGCACTGTTTTCAGGGTGAATACAGATTTTTATTTTTTTTTTGCAGCTTAAGTAGCAGTCACTGCTATGTAGATCACAACAAGTTTTGAACAAACAATGTTGTCACCATAAAACAGTAATTAGAAATTGCTTGGGAGCTGAACAAAATGTCTCCAGGGATCAAGCCCACCAAACCCAACAGATATGAATGACTGTAATCTGAAGAGACCTTTTTGTATTTTTGTGAGCCAAGTGCATAAGAATCTTTGCCAAACAAAAATGGTACAAAGTGCTAGAAGCTCTTAATAAGATCACACTCCCTGAATAAAATTCCATTCATTTGAGTGGACCCATAGAACATGTAAATGTTTGCCAGATTTGTAGCCAAAGCCACTTAATAATGATTTATTTCCACTTGACATACTATGACCACACATTTTGTTCATACAATGCATCTGCAATTCTATACTTACCTCCTCCCTAGCAATAAATCCAGATAAACTCAGTGGGACTTACTATTGAATCGCTGTGCATAAGATTGAGGAAGAATATTGAGGAAAATGTATCAAACACTGGATTTTTTCCAACTGTGGAAATATTTTAACAAACAAAATATTTTAATATTTTCATGTTTTTATTCTGAAAGTTATACATTAAATAGTTTCTGAATGTAGTTTTTAATATGCTTTTCTAAGTATTTGCTTTTATTATTTGATCCAGGATCATATTGTTACTGACAAGAAACCCCAACAGACCAGTAGCTTACAGATGCCACAAAGTTTATGATGAACAAAGGTCTTTGAAGGTTTATGACAAATATTAAAAACATATTTATCATTTTTGAATCCACACCCCCACACAACTATGAAATTGTATCTATATACATGACATTTCAATGTTGCCTTAAATCAGTACATCTGACAAATTGGGTTGTAATTTATGAAAACTCATAATAAACGAATACTCTTAAAGGTGCTGCAAATTACTTCCTCACTTCTTTTTATCCAGTAATTCACGTTTCTAAGCACCAAGATTATGATCTCTATCGTATATTAAAATATTTCAGCAATGCAGATATGATTCATGATTTGGAAAATGAAGTGATCTGTTTGAACTTGAACAAGAACCTCAGGCTTAACTTCAGAATTATATATGTATAGTTTTTCCAATGCATGTCTTATTCTTTTGGGGCATGTGTTCATTTTGCAGGATAAGAATGAAAGAGCTGCATATAATCCCAGGGTAAAGAGAGAGACATTTGGCTCTGAAAAGTAAAGGGCACTAGAACGTGAGCAGGGAAGCCCCATAAATATTGGAGTGAATTTATAACACTGTTCATAGAGAATAAGAAATCACTAGGCACTCTATTAAGGAGCAATCCCAGATACAGAGAGTCAACCTCTCCCTTGCCCCCTAATGTAAATATTCACTGATACCATCACTCATTATAGCTTCCCCCTCTCCTGCCCTCAGCACACCCTTACGAAACCTATGCCGAAGAAATGGCAAATCCTGGGCACTGCCTCATAAAAACAAACAATGTGGATGCCAGACAGGACCGATCACCATGGCAACTGGATTACAGCCGAGGTGAGCAAAGCTATGAGAAATAAGAGAGAGATTGGAGGGAGTACATTTGTTCCAGAGAGCTAGTGTGGTGTAGAGGTTTGAACGTTGGACTGCAACTCTGGAGACTGGGGTTCAAATCCCGTTCAGCCATGAAAACCCACTGGATGACTTTGGGTAAGCCCTAGAAAACCCTGTGAGAAGTTCAGCTTAGGGTCAGCATATGTTGGAAATGACCTGAAGGCACACAATAACAACAGTAACATTAAGCTCCTTCTGCGTATTACACACATACAAAGATGTGACAGAATGTCAACAGAGGGAACTGTCAACAGTGCGGTCATCTTGGGAAGGAGTCATAGATAAAATATTGATATTTGGAACCTTCTGTGAATTTAAAACTTTGTCTTCATTGCCACCACAAGTGAGGGCTGGAAAACACTCCCATCTCCTTGAAGTGGAGAAAACAGCTCCCTGAGAAAGTACTTCCCTGCCAAAGGGCTGCCAGACTGAACAAGGCTGGAAGAAAACAATCCAGTTGCAATCAAACTAGGATCAATAAAAATACTGCCTCAAAAAACCCGCTATCCTAAGGTCCAAATAGAAAAATCTACAGAAATCAGAGAAGGTGTCTTTGTAATTGTGAAACTCTGGAGAATGAAATGATCAGCCCAAACATCCTATTGTAATTTTGGAATATATTTTAACCATTGCTGAATGTAGGAGGAATAGTAAATGGCGGAAGAAGATTAGAAATGGGATAAATTATAAGGTACATTTAAGAATCCCTTCAGTGCATCTGAACCAGTGGATTGCAAGACCCAGACCATTAGTTTTAAAGTGACATAACACTCTACTTTTTAAAAATTTTCTTCTTTTTATAGTGAAGCTGAATAATGCATTTACTTCTTTAGAGAAAATGCTTGAATTTAGATGATGGTTCGAGAAAGATTGTGTATATTGTTTGCTCAAAATGGGAATGCTAACAAGTTGCAAAATTTCATTCCTTATCAAACGAAGCTTGGTAAAATAAGGGTGAGTGAGGCAAAATGAAATCTGTGTGGATAGGTCTAGTAAAAATGACCTAAATGTATGGAAAAGGGTTTCTGCAAACTGAGTCTCTTAGTAGATTAGCACAGAAAGCTAATTAAAATCTATAGAAAAGAGAATTCTACCTGATGAAATGAAATGGGTCTAATTTAAAGCATAGTTTGCTATAAACAGAGGAGAGTAATTAAAATGCAAAAAGGTCTGGAAACCATGCTCTATGACAAACAGCTTAGGTTGAAGGATATGTTTAATTTGGAGAAAAGAAGGTTAAGACATGACATAATAGCCATGTTTAAATATTTGAAAGGATGTCATATTGAGGATGGACCAAGCTTGTTTTCTGATGCTTGAAGGACTAGGACTGAGAGTAATTAACTCAAATTACAGAAAAAGAGATTCCACTTAAAGATGAGAAAGAATGTCCTGGTGGCAAGAGCTGTTCAACAATGGAATATCCTGCCTTGGATTGGTCTTAAGAGTTTTCCTTATCTGGAAGTTGTTAAACAAGAGGGTAGATATCTGTCATAGGTGCTTTGATTGTGAATTCCTGCATGGTAGAATGGGTTGGACTAGACTGTCACTGTGGTCTCTTCTAACTCTATGGTTTACTCATTCTTGCTCCCCAGAGCAGTTCTGTATTTTTTTCTAAAAGCAATAAATGTAATTAGATGGACATAACCTTTCCCTTCTCTCTCACACACAAACATGCGAACCTACAAACATTCAAGTTAGTAAACAGGAACTGATACCTATTACCTGGAACAGAAAGTATCACTCTGCTTGGGCTGTTTATCACATACAAAATGCTCAACACTCAATGGGGATGTTGTCCTCATACTGAGCTGTCCTTGTAAAAGTTAAATACCAAGGATGAGAGCAGTCACTTGAACCGAAACACCAACTGCCTGTATATTTCAGCCCCTGGACATGATGCATGACTCTTGGAGAAAAACTGAGGAGGAGGAGACAACTGCAGTGGCAGAATGGTTGGTTGCCTGGGAGAAGACCCAAGAGAGCACTCAGACAGCAAAGTATGAGCTCTGGAAAAACTCCTGGGGAAAAGTGTTATTGCTCAATAATAGCTGTGGAATGAGCTATCTGAACAACTTTAATGAACAGAAATGAGACCAACAACAAAAACCAGAAAAAAGTAGGAATTAGTGTACATTCCAGAGAAATAGCCTGGGAATTGTCAGCATGAAAGAGACATGCACCACATGCTGATGGTGGAAGACAGACTGAGATTTTTCAGAAGCAAACACATTCTAATACAGAACTCTATGACCACAGTTCATAAAGGGATCAGCTGCATAAGGATGTAACTGTTTGCTCCTTGCAGATGGAATTTGCTGAAGAATCCACACATGAATGTAAAATCCAATCACAGCATGTTAAAAGCTAAAGGAGACTACCAGTTCCTCTCTTTTAATCTCTTGCACTAAGAGAACTAAGGCATTCTAGATACATGCCTATGCAGTCTTTTCCTTGAAATGTAAATTTTTCCTAAGAAGCATTAAAAACATACTCAGACTCTGTACGTGTATGTCTTCAATTCACCTGCTGATTTATGGTGACCCCATAGATTTCATAGCATTTTCTTAGGCAAGGAATATTCACATTTGGTTTGCCACTGCCTTCCTTTGAAATATAGCATTATTTGCTAGTCCAAAATCCATATACTATCCAGACCTGACCCTATATAGCTTCTGAGATCAAATGGAATCTTGTGCCTTCTGAGTATTCAGATATACTAATTTTCTGTAATTTAATGTCTATATCTTAAGTTTCTTGCAAATCCTATAATGAACCTCCTAACAAATTAACAGAATCAAGGAAGCTTCTTCAGTAGAAGGAGGTCAAAGATCATCAGCTGCTACTGATTCTGATGATAGTCAGAGCGCATCCAGACAGCCCCTTAAAAGTGAGAGCTCCTGTGTTTTCATGTGGGGTATCCAAATGACACCTCACATAAAATCGAATGCATTCGGCACAAAGCAGGAATATCCTGCTTTGTGCTGAATTAATTTGATACTGGAAAGACCTGGGTCGAATCCAGTATGGCCACTGTCTGGACTGCCTCCTCAGAAGTTGTGGGACTTCTGAGAGTGCCATCTGCATAGCAGCCTCACGTTTTCTGGGCTAATCAGCCTGGAAAATGCAAGAGGGCTCTAACCCCTTCCCCCAAACTCCCTAAAAATGGGAGGAAAGTAAAATAACTTACCCGGCTGCCATTAAACTGCTGCCAGAACTCTCCTGGCGTGTAGAAATGGCACACCAGGAGAAGGGGGGAGGAGAAAAATAGCTCCTGCCCTTCCCTTCTCCTTGTGTATCATTTCTATGCTCCATGTGAGCTCCAGCAGCAGTTTAATAGCAGCCGGGTAAGTTCTAAGGGGTTTTGGGGAAGGGATATGAGTGTCTCTCTTTCCTCCCAGAATTTTCCATGACGGCATGTGGACCCCCCCCCCCCCCCCCAGAAAAGCATGCGCTTTCTGGGATGTGTGCGGACTTCAATCCAGGCGCAATAGTGTTTTTAAAACGCGATTGCTCCTGGGTTAAAGGGATGTGTGGAACCGCCCTAAAGCAATAAATCCACTCCAGGTTTAGTTGGAACTATCAGGAGCTATCCAAGGTGCTGAAACTGTTTGAGGAATGGTATTCCTTATTTTGGATGACTCTCTTAAAGTTCTGATTACAGCCTGGAGTGGATTCCCTGCCTCACTGACAACGGAGTTGCCAGCAGTAATTAAAAACTCTTACATGCAGGGAGGCATTTCTAACATTGACCTTATATAGTATTTATTGTTCAGATGCACAATATGGTCTTCACTTATAGAAGGGTTCTGGTTCAACATTTGTTGTATACAGTGAGGGCCCTTTCAGACAGCACTTATATCCCAAGATCTGATCCCAGGTTTTCTGTTTATCCTAGATTATCTGGCAGTGCGGACTCATATAATGCAGTTTAAAGCAGAAAACCTGGGATCAGATCCTGGGATATAGGGCCTGTCTGGAAGGGCCCTTAAAAGTATCAGATAGGGAGTGTGGGGGAATGATCAATTGTCTGGTAGTCTGGAGAGTCACTGACAGCTATGGACTTGTATCAGTTTGACTAGAGTCCCTTCTCCTCTATACAATTATAGCACTATGACCCCATCCTGTGGAAACCCAGGTTTTTTCAGTTTAGGGAGTGGTATTTAGAAGTGTCAACCAGAAAGCTTTCATGTCTCATATACTTCAGCATTCCAGAGGATCCAGGCATGGCAGTGAAAGTGGAATTGTTGTGCTATAATTCTGTAACATGAATTGTCTTTCTGCATTTCTGTGTCATATTTTCAGATTTTCCTCTGCTTCCAGGCTATTAGTAACCTGCTACATTGTTCTTGTGTGCCTTCAAGTTATTTCTAATTAATAGTGTCCCTTATTATTATAAACGTACACACATTAAAAAGCTAAAGCCAACTGGGACTTCTCAACATGTACACATACACAGTAAACTTTATAGATGCACACTTCACTTGTGCATTCTCTGATTGTCTAACAATAGGAGATAATTCAACTTCTATATCAAACTAACTTCCACACAAGAATTGATCCTTGTGTAAAAGAACCCTACGAGCTGCATAACACAGTGAAAAGAGCACATGTCCACTTATCTAAATTTAACATAGTGAATTGTTAAGCACAATGGTATTCAGCATAGTTGCTTTCTCAGATGCATGTAGCATCAAATGTAGTTAAGCCTTTAGTAACCAAGAAAACCCTCTTAGACAACATTAGTGCTGCCATACAAACCAGCCAACCAAGTGGCAGAATCTGCCAGGTCCAATAGACTGAAGCATGTCGGAAGAAATGTTTAAGCAAAGATGTCGTGATACCTCCCTTTCTCCTTCTCACCATTCACCCAATTCTGCTTCTCCTCCTTTTCTGCAAACCCTGTAGAGTCAATCTTCAAAGGAAAAAAGGCAGTCAGCATGCAAGGAGGCAGTGGCAGGAGCAGCAAGAATAAATGGGTTCACCCTAGCTTTCATTGCTGTCAAGGAGTCATGCTAACTAGCAGGTTCTTCCGTGGAGTGCCAATTTGGTCAAGCCTCACTGCCATGCTGGAAGTGATGCACAGTTCTCTCTATACAGGTCGGCCAGCCATTTGGAGTGGGGGTGGGGAGCAACGTGTGTTCCAGGGATTTCATCTTCTTTGCAGAATAGCTTTGTCTTCTCACCCATTCTCCCCACCCCCATCATCCCGGCCTCCACAATGTAGGCACAAATAAATCCATCTGTGTACAGTAAGTACAGGAGATCCTCTTAACACTCTGTGCTCTATGCAGTACAATCAGCACTAAGCATGGGCTCAGAGAGTATGCTAGGTATAAGAATAGAGGCATTCTCTGATAACAAATCCATTCATGCGGTTAAAGTAGTCCACTCTGAGGTCAGCTACCCCTCCCACCAAACCACCGTTGAAAACAAGCTACTGAAGAGCATTCTTCTCCAGACGAAGTGACATTCCATCTCCAGCAGCCTCTGACAGCCAAGTTCTCAATCTCCTACTCATTAGCAACAATTAGCAGTCAGTCAGCAACAAACCTGGCCAAGTTGGCTTTTTCCAGACCACTCTCTCCTTCGCAACAGGGAGGACAAAGGATAGAAACTTCTAGAAACTGGTTTCTTTAACCCAGATGCTGAGAACAGAATGCAGTGATTTCCATACATATTTATTTCAGTCATCCATTTCCTATGGGATGAGCAATTCCACGTGTGGAACATCACAGATTGGATTTTGAGAAAGGCCAAAGTGTGCAATTGTCTAAGAGATGAAACCACTATCTGAAATATGCTTCTTGAAAAGAAGGTCCCATTGAACACAGTGGAAATGTGGTATAGCAACTTGAAAACTGGACAAGAAATCCAGGAAAGCAGAGTTCAGTTCCTTGATCAGTCATGGATCTTGGGCACATCACAGACTCTCATCTAAGGGGAAAGTAACAACATGCCTACTCTGAATAAATCTTGCTAAGAAAACCCAAGGATAGGGTTTCCATAATTTGGGGGTGAACTTTAGGTGAATAATAACAGTGAAAACGGTGTCCATGGCTCAGTCATGGAGCCCCCAGATGGCGTAGTGGACTAAGTGACTTGAAGGTTGGGTTGCTGACCTGAAAGCTGCCAGGTTCGAATCCCACCTGGCGAGAGTGCGGATGAGCTCCCTCTATCAGCTCCAGCTCCATGCGGGGACATGAGAGAAGCCTCCCACAAGGATGGTAAAAACATCAAAACATCCAGGCGTCCCCTGGGCAACGTCCTTGCAGACGGCCAATTCTCTCACTCCAGAAGCGACTCAAATTGCTCCTGACACACAAAAAAAATCATGGATGAGCCATGGGTGACCTTGAGAAAGTGATGGTCTCTAAAGTTAGAACAAGCCAGAGACAAATCTCTGGATAAAACTTGCCAAGAAAACCCCTAACTAGGTTCATCCTAATTTGGGTGCTTGAAAGCAGCTGATACCAACAAATGTTTATATAATGGTGTGGAAATTGTGCAGCGCTCTAGTTGTTGCTGAAGGAAGCTCCCAATAACCTGGGCCAGCACAGATAACAGTGAGAAAAACACATCTGCTCTGTTTGCCACTTCATCTCCATAGTAGCGATTGACTTTTTAAATGACACCTTTGTTGTTAATGCACAATTAATATCACTTCTAATTTGGCCTCAAACAAGGTCACAAGAAGACAAGGAACACACTCTCTTACTAGCCAGTTGGCAGCCAACTGTTACTCTTGCTCTCCCCAGTCCTCAGGATATGTGATTTACTCAAATGAGAATAAAGAGATGTCCAAAAGGGCAGGGGATTGTGAATATAAATACACCAAGCATATTACTGACATGTTATCACCTTTGTGAAGACATCAGGGAATTGTTCCAGTCACAGTCTCACCATGATGAGATACCCGTTTGAGAAAAAGGAAGTATCCCTTCTTCAGTTTGTCACAGAGGAAAGCACTGCATGCAGAGAGATGCCATGAAGCAGACGTCATGGCTAAACCCCAATACTGGAGCCTGTTGGGCATTATTATCTCCCTGCCTCTTCTTGTCTTTCTCCCACTAGCTCAAAAGGTACTCGCTCCTTCTTTGATTTTGCACATTAGACATTGACCGATCATCCATTTAATGTGGAAAATAACCCCGTGGTGATGATCCATAGTATGATTGATAGGAAATGACAGACAATTCAAAAGACACTAATTTAAAAACAGGCATTATTGGCATGCGTGAATACATGATTTTCACATTATTTTTGTTGTTTTAACTGAGCCCAAAATTATACTGGCTAATAAAACTGGGGAAGGGTCTGAATATCCCAAAGGCACCAGATGCCATCTGATCCTGAAAGTTAAACAGGGTCAACCCTTGGATAGCAAAACTACCTCTGAGTATCCCTTGCCTAAGGAAATCCTATGCAGTTAATGGGATTACTATAAGTCAACAGGCGATCTGAAGGCACCTACATACTCACAATAAACCAGACCAACACATTCCTAAGGGGTATTGGAACTGTCTACAGTAGACCTATCCCACTCCAAGCATACTGTTCTTTAATGGGCCTTGGGTAGAAATAGAAAAGAGTGATGGTCACAATTTTTTTTTTTTTCGTGTCAGGAGCAACCGGAGTTGCTTCTGGAGTGAGAGAATTGTGAACTTTAATCAACACTATGACATATAAAAATCTTACCTGAAGTCTCAAATGATTAATAAGGGGAATTTTTCAGTAAAACCAGTCAGTACAATTTCTTTTTTCAAAGTGTAACTGGTTACATTGCCTATTGATTTTGTGAACTTTTTGGCTACATATCATCAGACACAAAAGAAATGGTCATTCCTACTCATTCATTTACTTTTAAAATATAATTTGATTCCACCCTTAAATTAACTCACTACACACAACTGTGTTACTTTCAATTTGTAAGTTACCAACCTTTTCCCCAGATTCACCTTCCTACTTAGATCTCATGAAGTAGGGCTTGGACATCACAGGAAGGCACAATTAAGACACACACGTGCTCTTTGAACTAAGAAAACTAACAATGTCAAGAAAGAAGCAAAATGTGTTTCCCTGCCAGGTTCTGCCATTTATATGCCTATCAGCTCAGCCTTAGGCAGCAAAATGTCTTGGGCATCTCCTTCATGTCTTTCATTACTGGAGATGTATTTCTCAAATAACCAAGACATTTAATTCCTTACTACCACTGTGGCCCAATTATTTATTTAAAAAACCCAGTTATATCACTAAGAAGTGCTGAGGTATGCAGACAAAAACCTCTTGGGAGTTGTTTTGACAAAAGTTACTATTATTCCCTTAGATCAGTGGTTCTCAAACGGTGGGTCCCCAGGTGTTTTGGCCAACAACTCCCAGAAATCCCAGTTTACCAGCTGTTAGGATTTCGAGGAGTTGAAGGCCAAAACACCTGAGGACCCACAAGTTGAGAACGACTGTCTTAGATCAAGGGAGGTGAGAAAGGAAGACTCTTTCAGTAGTAATTTCTCTCTTTCCTAAATCTTTGATTGGTAGTTCCTGTTCGTGTATTCAACTGTTTCATAGAGAAAGATCTTCCTCAGAGAGCTGCTTTTTGAGCCTAGGCATAACCTAACAAGTAGTGCATGCTCCCATTTATTCCCTCCTTAATTATCAGTCCTCTGTCCTCTGTCACTCCCATTTTCCCCACCAACAGAATCATCTCCCACTAGGGATGGGTCAGAATTTCATTTTATTTGTTTTTAGGTAAGACCTTGGTTGTTTTTGCAAATATTCTAAGTGGAAAGAAAAGAACTTGAGGTTTTAAACATTTAAAAGTGGGACAAAACAAAAATTGACCTGTATGTCTATCTGGGTGGAGAGCTTTTGCCATCTGGCACTCAAAGGTCTAAACATGAATCCCTGTGTAGTCAACCGTCTTTATCATGCTGATTTAGGGAGAGCTACCTCTCTCTCCTGACAGACTCCTCACCTTTCAGTCTACAAGGTAGGCCAATGCAGCACATGCCTATCAATGCTGGGAATAATTGGCCAGAAAGAAGGTTGAGAATTTTATTTGGTTCAATTTTTAAAAAATGTTTATTTTAAAATTTCTTTAAGAACAGGGTGGAGTGCTCTTGAGATTAAAAAAGAAACACGTAGGAGAAACAATTGTGACATATTCATCAACACCCATCTCTCAACACCTATTAACTCAACAGAAATTTCAAAGCCAGTCTGATTGCCTTGGTGAACTCTTTCTGTGCATTGTTCCATGGTGGTATTTGGGAACTTGTTCCAGTGGATCTTCCTCGTACTACACAATACAGCAGCAGGGGCGGTTCACCCATAAGGCAATTTAGGCAGTTGCCTCGGGCGCCATCATTTAGGGGGTGCAGTTGAGGCTGCCTCCTGCCAGGTGAAGCGGCTGGAGAGCGTGCGTGCCGCTGCTTCCAGCGAGGTCTCTTGGAAACTAGGCAAGTGGGGTTTATATATATGTGGAATGTCAGTCCTTGAGGCAAGTGTGAATGCTGTAAGTGGCCACCTTGATTAGCATTTAATGGCTTTGCAACTTCAAAGCCTGTCTGCTTCCTGTCTGGGGGAATCCATTGTTGGAGGGTGTTAGCTGGCCCTGATTGTTTCCTGTCTGGAATTCCTCTGTTTTCTGAGTGGTGTTCTTTATTTACTGTCTTGATTTTAGAGGGTTTTTTTTTAATACCAGGGGCCAGATTCCTTTTTGGTGGCCTTTTAATTGTGGATTATCTGCCTTGATATTCTGGGTTATATGGCTGTGTGGAAGGACCATCAGTGCTCTTCCACACAGCCTTATAATCCAGAATATCAAAGCAGAATAACCCACAATATCTGTTTTGAACTGGGTTATCTGAGTCCACACTGCCCTTTATCCCTGTTCAATGTTTGGTGCTAAATTCACAAATATAGTAATTCCTACATAACATTACCATGCATTGAACTGCTTTTCTGTCAGTTTGTTGTAAAGCATGATGTTTTGGTGCTTAATTTGTAAAATCATAATGCAATTTTATGTTTAATAGGCTTTTCCTTAATCCCTCCTTATTATCCAACATTTTTGCTTATCCAACGCTTTTATTTTTCAATGATTGGTTGGGGGGGGGGCGCCAAAATTCTGTCCACTTACACTTGAAAATTACCTAGGGCCGGCCCTGTACAGCAGCTACTCAACGGCAAGGATTCCACCGGGAGGACCTGTACAAAAACATCACTCTGGGAAAGGTCCTTTTGCTTCCTTCTATACAGGCTCTCTTCAGCTGGTTCAACAAATGGAACAGCTTGCAGCCCCTCATTTTATAATTTTCTCATTAATTAAGGTTTTTCTGTGATAGACACAGGCTAAGTAGGAAACAACTGTGTTTGTGGTTTTTAAAATAATAATAATAATAATAATAATAATAATAATAATAATAATAATAATACAACCATGGCTGCAGAGACTGCTTCCCGTCTCAGCCAGCCTTCCTCAACCTGATGTCATTTAGATTATCTCTGACCATTGGTCCTACTGGCTGAGATTATGGGAGCTGCAGTCTGAAACATCCCAAAGAAAGCTGATCCAGGCCATGTTCCTAGTTTTGTTACTGGGCCAGAGCATCTTGCTCACACTTCTTTTCTTCTTCTCAGAGCAGTAGGATCATGAAGGCAGGCAATCACCTCACAATCCATGCCTCACAGCCTCTGAGGATGCTTGCCATAGATGTGGGTGAAACGTCAGGAGAGAATACTTCTGGAACATGGCCACACAGCCCGAAAGACATACAACAATCCTGTGATCCCAGCCATGAAAGCCTTCGACAACACACCTCACAAAATGTTACTATGTTTACAAATATAAGGCTATTATAGCCAGATCTTGGGTATAATAGTAGTTTTATTTTTGAATTTTAACTATAGATCCCATGAGTCAGTATGAACACTGGTAAATAATCTTTCTTAGTCTTGATGATATAAAACACAGACAGCTGGCTCATGAGATGCTGAGGTGAACTTGGTAAAGAAACATAATGATTTTTGACATTTAAAATATGCATAAGAGATCAGTGATTAAGATGAATAAGATATACAGGGCGTTCCCAAAAATGCATACACCTTAACTGCTTATAATGCTGAAACCATTTTTTTTTCAGCAGGCATATATACCCTTAATAGGATTAAAGGTTCTAATTGTGAAGAAGTGTCTTGAAATGACAAATAAACTTGAAGTGAAGTTCACAATTCAGTGCTTGGACAATGTGAGCAGTGCTTTCTCTGCAGGGAAATTTGAACACATTACATAAAAATTTAATTTAAGAATAAATCTGTACCTCTGATTAAATCATTACTATAACATTTATTGTTCAATATAAGTGTATGTACTTAGGCTTCAAATAATCACTATAGCTAATATTAGTGTTAAAAGGCAAGGAACATCTCATATATTGGACTACACAAAAATGACACTTTAAGATTCTAAAAGGCTATGAAATAACTAGCACTTCCTTAAAGCGACCAAGTTTGGAATAAATTGGAATACCTTTTCCTCTTTTTGAACAGATTTATTACCATGTTTCATATACTTGATGCACCACAGAAGCCTGAGCAGAAGTATGACCTTCTCACAGGATGGTGGTGGTGGAGCGTGTTAACAGTCATTCATTCTGGCACCCGCACCTGCTGCAATGCAGGTCAACAGAAAAATTTTGGCTGTAACTGACATACACTTACAAGGCCATTCATAGTACACACATACACATGCATGCACGTCACTGCTACTTAGCACAAAAGGTGTGATGTAGTGCAGAGATTCATCACAGCAAACTTTTTATGACCTCTTCACCTCAAGTCAAATATCAGACTCAATGGAATATGTATCTTGTGTGTGTGTGTGTATGTGTGTATGTGTGTGTGTGTGTGTGTGTGTGTATATATATATATATATATATAAATGTTTACAATGTTTATGTGCTTTAATTATGCTTTAACCCACCTCAAACCATGAGGAGAGGGGGATAAAAAATACAATTACAGTAGAGTCTCACTTATCCAACGTAAACGGGCCAGCAGAATGTTGGATAAGCGAATATGTTGGATAATAAGGAGAGATTAAGGAAAAGCCTATTAAACATCAAATTAGGTTATGATTTCACAAATTAAGCACCAAAACATCATGTTATACAACAAATTTGACAGAAAAACAGTTCAATATGCAGTAATGTTATGTTGTAATTACTGTATTTACGAATTTAGCACCAAAATATTACGATGTATTGAAAACATTGACTACAAAAATGCGTTGGATAATCCAGAACATTGGATAAGCGAGTGTTGGATAAGTGAGACTCTACTGTATTCTTATTCTTACTATTATTGTTATTTGATACACAACAAGATTAGTACACAGCAAACCAGATCACTATGCTGGCTTTTGTATTTGATCACACATCGGACACATCATCATCATCATCATCATCATCATCATTATTATTGGAAGGCACCCAACAATCTGAAACAGATTGGGTCATAATTGGCATGGTGGAAATCCTCTATAGCCCATCAGAGCTCATGTGTCAACACCAGCATTCGCCTCTTTCAGTTCTGCAACTCTGAAATCAATTATATTTTGGATCCATTCAATACTTTTCACTGACATTGCTGAATTTAATCAGACTTAGACAGATGGAACCATTGATGACAACAGAAAGAGGTTTTTTGTTCTGACCAGAAGCAGGAAAGGATTTGACCTGAAAAGTATACAAAGAGTGTGATTTTGCCCCAGCCAACCAAGATATCCAGTTCCCATTCATGCAATGAAAAAGTACACCTAACTCACTGGCACTTTTCCAAGGATGCGCTCCAAAATCTATCAGCAGCAACTATCACCATGAGCTTTTTAAACCCTTGGGAAATTATCAAAAGCTTTGTCTGAAGCAATTAACTGCATTCGGGATTACCCTAAAATTGCTTCCTTAAGTGGAATATTACACAAAATGCATTTAAGAAGAAAAAAGAGGAATAGTAGTATATATTTCCTACTGTTGACCCAGAAAGTTAAACACATAAATGAGGTAAGAGGATTCCTTAGAAGAAAAATAAATAGATTGCAACATGGATGAAGATCCAGTAGTTCTTATGCTCTTATACAAAATGATGAATAAAATCCTAAATGTTACCCTGGAGCTCTGGAGCTTTACATTAGTTATTTCAGATAAGGTTTAATTACAGTTCCATAGAACATCATGCACTGGTTTTGTTTTTATGTACTTTCAAGTCATTTTGGTTTATGGCAACTGTAAAGGGAACCCATCACAGTGTTTTTGGGGCAAGATTTGCTCAGAAAAGTCTTTGCCTCCCTCTGAGGCTGAGAGAGTGATTTGCCCAAGGTCACCAAGTGGGTTTCCATTACCAAGTGGGGATTTGAACCTGGTCTCTAAAGTCAAAGTACAGTGCTCAACCACTGTACGATGCAAGCTGTCCTCATGCTATGGTGAGCAAAATACCATTACCCCAAAATACCAAAATCATTATAAGGACTTAAGAGAGGCATGAGCAAACTTTTTTGCTTTGGGGCCACATTATGGGTCCAACCGAGAGGGCAGGTCTGAGAGGGAGGGCAGCTAGGTGAGATGGGCTAGGGAGGGAGAGGGCCTGTGAGAGAGTGGGGCTGGGAGGGAGCAGGGCACAGCCTGGGTCATCTTTCTGGCATAAGGATGGGGCTGCTTACTCAATCCTTATGCCGGGAAGATAATGAGACATGTGGCAACTGCCCCAATTGTCCTCCTTGATCCTCCTCCGTGAACCTCATCCCATGACCTTCAGGCTGTCCTCTTGCCATTATGCCAGGAGGAGGGTAAGACAGGCGACAGCCGAGAACACTCCAGAGGGTTCTCAGCCTCTGTGTGCCTTCCTCGGGCCATCTTCTTGGCATAAAGACCGATCCACTCACATCATCCTTATGTCGGGAGGAGGATGAGACAAGCGGTGGCTGAGAGCTCTCCAGAGGGCTCTCAGCTGCTGCATGCTTTCCTCCCCAGTCCTTTTTGAATAAGAATGTGGTGGGCCGTTCTGTCCTTATGCCAATAAAAAAGGGAAATTGAGGAGGGCCTTAATTTGCCCATGCCTGACTTAATATCTATATTCAATCAACTATGAAGGACAAATGCAGGGGAAGTCTACTACATCATCTCAATTACTACAAGGCCCTTTATTCTTCTAAAAATGTCCAGATGCATTGTATTGATAAATGTGTGATCCCATAAAACATGGTTGAGAGGTTTGGTTTTTTTTTTCGTGTCAGGAGCAACCGGAGTTGCTTCTGGAGTGAGAGAATTGGCCATCTGCAAGGATGTTGCCCAGGGGACGCCTGGATGTTTTGATGTTTTACCATCCTTGTGGGAGCCTTCTCTCATGTCCCCGCATGGAACTGGAGCTGATAGAGGGAGCTCATCCGCGCTCTCCCCAGGTGGAATTCGAACCTGGCAACCTTCAGGTCAGCAACCCAACCTTCAAGTCACGAGGCTTTTATCCCCTAGGCCACCTGAGGCTCTGGTTGAGAGGTAACTAATGGAAAGAAGAGTGCACCACTCCCTCATGGATACTCCTATGTACTTCAGTTTTTCATAGATGCCATGAAAGTATTTGGAAAAATGACACAGTCTTCCGGGATGAACATAGAGTGTGTATCAACATTGCCAAATTATACAGTGGAGAGGTGCGTCAGCCTGCATGCATACACACAAAAGGGCCAATGCAATTTAACCTGAGGTAAGTAACTTAATGCTAGTGTCTCCCAGATTAAAAAAATACCAGGTAAGGTATTTGGGGCAGGGGGTACAATCATCTCAGATACCTATAAGAAATCCAGGATCCCTTCCCCCACAGTCACTGCATGCTCCCTGAGCTCAGGCAACTTAGAGAGGTGGGATGTCAAAAGACAGAAAAAGCACTTACCACATGGTAGCAGCCCCCTTTTCATAGTTCCGAGGCATGTGACTAGCAAAGGAACCTTGGGAGAACAGAAGGAGGGCTTGCTCTTCCGAGGTTCCTTTGCCAGTCAAGTGACTCAGATTCATGAAAAAGGTGACTGCTACCATGTGGTGTATGATTTTTCTTTCTTCTCCATAGTAAATTTGGGGGTGTAGGGAAGTGCAAAATTTCTGGTAGTTTTGAAATAATGGGGGTTTTTTCTTGGAAAATATGACAAATTGAAAATTGCAATATTAGCATCCTTTACAAACTGAAAGTCACTTTGTTAATTCAGGAACACAAAATGCATTACATATGGAAAAATTTCACATTTGACATATTAAAAGTACAATTTACTCAGAATATAACTGCAAGTTGAACTTCATTTTTCTAAAGTTTCTTTTGTTACAAATGGAGCTACATGGTCTTCAATTGACCTGAACTATAGTGAAACTCTTTGGTTTTGTCAGTTTAAGCAGCAGATCAAAGATTTCAATTCAAAAGAATAAACCATCAGTATTGGGAAAATAGAGAACGTTATTTGATCTTGATTAGTTCTCCATAATATCAAGGAGACATAATGCACCCATTCTCATAAAAAGAACAGATAAGGAAACAAAGACAAATGATCTGATACTGTATATAGTCTTACATAAAAGTCATCCTATTACATCATTTTAGAAATGATTTGGGGCAGTAAATATGTGAATAACCTTTCAGACATTGTATTTATCATTCTAAAAGAAAATATACCATCAGAGGTTTTTTAACAAAATCCCCAGGAAAAAAAGCCTTCAGAAAAATGCAGAAAATATCTGATTTTCTATCATTTTTTCCAGTTCTTTTTCTGGTCTTCACATCTTTAGATCAATATTCTAGAGTTTCAATGAAGTTGCAGCATTGGCTTTACAGTGATATTAAGCTTTGGTGACAATAGTTCTAAATGGATTTAGCTTTTTAAACATAACAGCTTGTTTAGTTGAATATATATCAGATTTGTGGATGATGTGATAAGCCTCCTGACCAATTACAGCCTGTTGTCTATCAGATCCAAGGTCTTCACAGACCCTACTTACTGAAGGGCAGCAAACTAAGACAGCATCACACTTTGGTAATCAGTCATGTGCTCAGCTGGAATGCAAATGTTTCCATTACTTCACCATCTCAATTTCCCCCTTCTTTCCTTATTTGGGGATGATCCCCTTCCTCTCCTGATGCTATGGCTTGGCTATTTTTAAAATGCCATAGAACAGACAATTTGGACCAGTAACATCTCACACAGTAGGAGAGAGTTTATCTGTAGCTTGGTATAAAAAAAGGCATCCTACATAAAGTGGCTCACCAAAGAGAGAGGCAGCATTCCAAGATTTTGCTGAGAGGTGCAACTCATTGTTTCTCAGAAATAGTTCAAGTCTTCTCATTAATTCTATATTACTCCAGAGGTGGAGTAAAATAGGAGGCAAAAGAATAGCTATTCCTTTTCTTACAATAATTCACAGTATCTACAGATAAACAGCAGTGTATCTGCCGATAGAGGTTTCAGAAATGCTAATTTCTAAACAGTTTCCATCCTCCCCATACTTTCCCCCAGGGTATAAGTGTGTAAGGCAGTAGTGCTGATAAACTACATGACTCACATGCAATTGTATGCAGGTGGCATTTACATATTTTGTTGGGAACCTATAGCAGCAACAACAAAATTAGTTGATTCTGAATATTTCTGAAGATATCAGTGTTGCTGATAAGTAAAGAAATTAAGCCAGGAAAGAAAGTCCAAAGGCTAGAAAGAGAAATACTGTACGTGTTTAGAGGCAACACATTTCAGCAGCTATTATATTTTCAAATTGTTTCTGGGCCTTTCCAGATAGGCCCATATCCTAAGATGAACTGGGATTTTAAATCCCAGTTCCTTTTGGAATTAAGGCCACAAGGCAGCTCCAAACCCCAGGAGTTTGCTGAGGAGGTGGCTACATGATCTCCCAGGTTAACTAGAAGTCAACCCAGGAAGGCACCTAGCCAGCTCCCAGCCCCCCCTCCCCCCCCCCCCCCCCCCCCCGTTCCCCGTTTTCCCTCTATACTGCATCCTCAGTCCCTTCAGAGAAAGCTCCTGGTGCATTTAGAGGGGTAATGGGGGGGGAGGGGCTTAGAGCTGAAGAACAGAGATGATAATGGAGATTGACCCCCGGGATCATGGAAGATGGTCTCAAGAGTCAATCCCCACAGACGCAACACCTGGAAAGATCCGAACCTTGCAGTAAAATCCAAATCTTTTCAGGCATCTTTTAAATCTGAAGTAAACTGGGAAATCCCAGTTTTGGGCCTGTGTGGAAGCACACTTTGATGTAGCAATTCAAAGAAGTCAACATACTAGGTAGGGTTAGATAGTATGATACCCCAGTACCCACAGGACTTGTACTTCTGATTTAACTTACCCATATCTAACAAAATATCCTCTCCAGATGAGTCTATCTACTGGAAGGTATTACAAAGTCACCTTGTAGGACCTAGAAAATTCCTAGAGAGGATATCTATCCTGAAATTTTCTAGGTTCTCTCTGGGGTGACTCTGTGACAATGTTTGGTGGAAGTTATTCATTTTAATGGTGCTTCCTATTATCTGTGGTTTCCTGTTTCCATAGTAAGTTCAAGAACATATCCCCCACAGTCATGGGATCATACTGTATCATGCACACTTACTTAGAAGTAACTTCCATTATATTTAGCGAGGTTGATTTTTGAGTAAACATGCAAAGCTGCTTTATTATAAAGGCAACTTTTAGTGCCTTTATAATAAAGTGGTGAAGGTTTCTGGAACACTGAACTATTTTCCATGTGGAGGTTCTCACTAACAATCCATCAAGCCCCCTTGGCCATTTACATGTATGCACACTAACCTAGGAGCAGGAAGCCAGCTGCTGCTAAAGAGATAATATACTCTACATATTCTGATAGGCACCCTGCTGTGTGCTAACATGGAGATATTCAAGATTGGTTCTGGCTCTTGTTTCCTTCCAGCTGAATGATTACGGCAAGACAGGTGTGTGGTTTACAATGGAAGGGCCTCTGTTCCAGAGTAGAAGGCAAGTAACAAGTAACAGGCAGCAGAAATGAATTTAATTTAAAAGTAATTTAAAGGAACAAGTCATCTAGCTCTTTTAAAATATTACCAGTTACTCAGGCATGGTTTTCATCAGACAATGGTCTCTAAGCAATGCTCATGGAAGTAACCTACCAAGGAAGGAACACTGCACATTCTCAAATTGACTAACTTTTGATACTGCAGTTCCCTTTTTAGGACCAACTTTAACAGTAAATCTCAAAAGCTTAAATCATCTAGTCAAAATAATTTTATGGGTTTTATGTTTTTCCTCTGTTTTTTTAATCAACTAGCCTGACGGAATTTTGGAAAATGAAATTCCTGCCCATTTTGTGCATCTTAAAGTACTGCCCACCTGTGAAGGTTGGGATTAACATAGTTTCTAAAGTTTACTCAAGTCATTCTAGCACGTGAAGCAGAATATCACAGAAGCACATCTCCCATGTGTTTCTTGCTTTAAAAATGGTCCCTTGATATTATGAGAATACTTTGAAATTCTGGTAAATGAAGGACCAGAAGGAGAACAATAGTTATGTATATGCACACTGATGTCAGTGCAGTATGGGACAACTGAGAGTATCATCTTATCTGCATTATCTCTCCATATCATTTAGACTGACATAGCAACAACTTTCCTAACACCTCTGATATTTATAGCACCCAAGAGGCCTGAAACACCTCAATGTTCACCTTGTTCTGTCTTAATCTTGATCTAGTACAGAAACTGACAAAGTTGCTAGATAGCAAAGTGATGAAATGTGAAAGAGAACCTCCCTCCTCAGAAAAACAGGACTCTTTGTTGAAATGGAGCAGAGTTCAAAGAGGAAATCGAACAATAACAGTTATCTTTCACTGAGGTAATATCATTGTTTAATACTAGCAGTCACCCAATGACCAGCTTTTGCATTCACTTCAATACTGACATGGGACACTTGATAGAATAATGACATGCTGAAAATACGACGATGATTCAAAAATTATCCACACTACGGCTATAAAATGTACTTTAATCAACTTTCAGAAAAAAACAAATGCATCAGTTTCCCATGCAGTCTCTCTGCTTTTCAACATGTACTTTGTCAATCTGACAGCAATTCCCTTATTAAAACTGTTTTAGGCTGAGCTACAAGTCACTTATGCATTACTATATTCACCTCTTAATAGGGCATGAATCTTTATCCTTGTAGGGTTTTTTTCCCAAGGGTCCAAAAATACTCACTGAAGAGCAGAAGCCTAAAATTTGGACAAAATGCAGAAGACTGCTACTCAAGGGCGTTATGTTGTTGCATGACAATGCAAGTCTGCACATCTCTACTCTTACTGTCAACACAGATAGCGTAGTGGACTAAGTGACTTGAAGGTTGGGTTGCTGACCTGAAAGCTGCCAGGTTCGAATCCCACCCGGCAAGAGTGCGGATGAGCTCCCTCTATCAGCTCCAGCTCCATGCGGGGACATGAGAGAAGGATGATAAAAACATCAAAACATCCAGGCGTCCCCTGGGCAATGTCCTTGCAGATGGCCAATTCTCTCACTCCAGAAGCGATTCAAGTTGCTCCTGACACGAAAAAAACCCTGTCAACACCCTCCAAAAACTTCATTTGGAAGTGTTAAAGTATCCTCCCTACAGTCCTAAGCTTGCCCCACTGGACTATCACCTGTTTGGACGCTTGAAAGAAGCCCTGTGAGGATGACAATTCATGTTTGATGAAGAGGTAAAGACAACAGTGTATTCATGGCTTGCAACTCAGCCTAACACATTTTTAAGAAGAGATAATGACAACTTGCTGACAAATGGACAAAGTGTATTGAAAAGCAGGGAGATTGTGTGGGAAAATGATGCAGTTATCTTTTTCCTAAAAGTTAATTAAAATAAATTCTACAGCCAGAGTGTGGATAATTTTTGACTCTCTCTCGTAATTTGATAGAAAAACCAGAAACTGAATTGTGAAGTTAAAACATAGCCAGTATTGAGGGCAAAGAGCTCAAAATAAATGTGGAGATCGTTAACCCTGAAAATCCTAAAGCTTTCCATGGGATTGATAGGTCAGTATTAGAACACCTGCTTTGTATGTTTGAGATCCTGGATTAAGTCACTGGCATCTATAGTCTTAGGATGTACAAATGAGGAAGGCTGCTTAACAGTTGGGTCAAAAAATCAACAGCTTAGATCATTGCTGGGAACTGTATAACCCAGCAATACTGAGGAACACTGAGAGTTGCAGTCCAACTGCATCTGGAGGGTGTACATGATTCATATTCCTGGCCTGGCAGGACAAACGGTTTGAGTAATTATGAGTAATTCATCTGTTTGAGGCTGGTAGATTATCCTGAGCAGTCAGTAATGTTTTAAAGAGCCGAATAGTCTATTTGAAGTAATGTCAAATCACAGTGGAAAATGCTGTTGGCTGTTAAAAGATGTGTGGACGGGAGAAGGTCTACGTCTCCTATTTTACCAGAAACCCCTCTATAGAAGAAGTCTTCTATATGTATAGTGTTCTAGTTCAAGAGTTGCACTCTTAATATTTAATCTGGAAGCATAACAAGGGAGAAGCTTTTATGTTGTCTATCAGCAACCAACACAGAGACATCAGACCAAACAAGCACCCAGGTTGCCTGGCCACAGCCTTCTTCTCCACTATGATGTGATTAGTGTACATTATTTGTATTTGAATTATAACAATTACTTCTATCTTTGTATCTATACTTATAAATTCTAAGCAGCTATGTGTTCCGTTTTGTCTACTTATTAATAATGAGAAAGAGTCACTCTACTTAAAATGTTGATGTGATAACTCAACTTGAGTGGATATTTTATTTCTGAAAATATTCATGAAGGGACAGAAGGAGAGAAGGCCAGTAAATGAAATGGCCTAACCAATCATTGATGTTCTTGGGCAAGTCACATTCTCTCAGACTCAGAGGACAGTAAAAGCAAATCCCCATCTGAACAAACCATGCTAAGAAAACCTTGTCTTCAGATTGCCTGTTGATTTAGGATACTTTGTGCTTTTCCTGCATGGCAGGGGGTTGGACTAGATGGCCCATGTGGGCTCTTCCAACTCTATTATTTCATGATCTCATGAATGTCACAGAGTGAGAGTTGCCAGAAGTCATAAACAAATTGAAGACACATAACAACCACCAGAAGAAGTTACACAATGGTAATTTTACATCTTAATGAGCACATCATTAAACAAGTAACCACAATGCCACCCTCAACACACCTGATTGTGTTCAATTTTGGAAGTTAAGCTGAATTGAGCCTGGTCAGTACAAACATGGAATGATGGCTAGAAACACCAAGGATGCCCAGACAAAATTAGAAAAAGATTTATGCTGACAACTTTGGAGAACTGCAGCCAATTAGAATTACAATACTGGTCTAGATGGACCACTGGAAAGTACAAAACAGCTTCCTGTAACTACCACTGACCTTTGACCACACATTTTATCACCCATATGGTCACTCGTCAGCCACCTGTTCTGTGGTGAAATTATCCTTACCATCTGAAATTATGATACTTGTATCCCAGGATACCTTTGCCTGTGTTTTAAACATCCCAGAAATTATGAGGATTTGTTGGGTGGCATCTTGTTTTCTCCTTATGTACAGGCAGTCCTCAACTTAAAACATCCAACTTACAAATGACTCATAGTTAAAAACATAGGTGAGACAACAGGAAGTGCGAGAAATCTATTCGAAAGGGAAATTCACTCCTGGAAGAAAGCTCAACTGAAGCTTTCTCACCAATCATTGTTTCCACAGCAAGCCAATTTTTTCAGAATCCAAGTATCACACAGACAGAAAGTGGGGTGAAATATTCTGAACAGGCGCACAGACAGCAAAATAAACACCACAAGGGTGTTAACCCTTCCCTATGGTACCCAAAGCATATATGGCTCTAGTTCTGATACAAACTCAACTTAAGAGCAAACCTACAGAACTCATCTTGTTCATAACTTAGATACTGCCTGTATTTAATCGCACATACAAGCAATATAAAACTTTCATCACTCGCTTGATGACCATGTATTTGGTAGTTCCATATATGCCATCATTCACTACCCAGTATTAGTTATTTATAGATTTAGAAATTTTCCATGCTTATGATAGTCTAGATATAACCCCCATGGTTCATTCACCATTATTAACTCTTCTTCTGTATAAATTTAAACAGAACTTGGAAATGTCAGTTTGTTGGACTATATCTCCCAGACTTTCCCAGGTAACAAAGAATTTTAAAGGTTGAGGTCCAAAAAGCTAACACTTTCAGTTTGCCTTTATTAACCACTAATACCACTGAAAGTAATGTTCTCTAGCCCAGTCATTCAGTGTCATCCATCCCTGATGGTATTGACAACAGCTGAGATGTCAGGAAATTCTAGCAGTGCCATTTGACATGTTCCAACAAATGTCTCTGAGGGAGAGGAGAAAGACACTAGTGCAAACTATACTGACAATATTGAATGAAAATTATTTTAAAAACAGCAAATTACAGGAAGTCCCCAAATTACAAACATTTGACTTACAAGCAACTCATAGCTAAGAACAGGGGTGAGACAACAGGAAGAGAGAGAAATCTAATCCTCGGAAGGGGAATTCACTTCTGAAAGAGTTGTCATGGGGAATGGGTGTCTCCATTGAAGCTTTATCATCAATTCTCATTTCCACAAGAACTCAAAAAATTCAAAATCCAATTATCACAGGGACAGAAAGTGAGGTGAAATCTTCTGAGCAGGGGCACAGGCAGCAAAACAAACTCCACAGGGGTGTACCCCTTCCCTATGCTATCCAAAGTGTGTGTGTGTGTGTGTGCGTGCGCGCGCGCGGAATTATACTCAAAATTTTATCTGTTCTGATTTACCAAAAAAATTCAAATTAAGGACAAAGCTACCAAGTCTTTAGGTTGTTCATAACTTGGGGACTGCCTGCATTCTGTAAATTCTGTATATCAGGCATGGCCAAACTCCCGCACTTCCAGGTGTTTTGGACTTCGACTCCCACAATTCCTAATAATTGTGGGAGTCGAAGTCCAAAACACCCAAAGGGCCAAAGTTTGCCCATGCCTGCTGTATATTATTGACCACAACATATACAGTAGGCTTGAGAAACTGTAAAGCTCAGGATTAGGTATTGGAAGGAAACCTATACCATGAATGAGTTGCCAAATATTTAAATATATCAAATTTCAAAGCCTAGATTCCAAATATCATATGTTATGTCAAACAGCATATGTTTCCAAAGACCATAACACCCACAACACACAAGTATCATAGAATCATAGAATCATAGAATAGTAGAGTTGGAAGAGACCTCATGGGCCATCTAGTCCAACCCCCCGCTAAGAAGCAGGAAATCGCATTCAAAGCACCCCCGACAGATGGCCATCCAGCCTCTGCTTAAAAGCTTCCAAGGAAGGAGCCTCCACCACAGTCCGGGGGAGAGAGTTCCACTGCCGAACAGCCCTCACAGTGAGGAAGTTCTTTCTGATGTTCAGGTGGAATCTCCTTTCCTGTAGTTTGAAGCCATTGTTCCGTGTCCTAGTCTGCAGGGTGGCAGAAAACAAGCTTGCTCCCTCCTCCCTATGACTTCCCCTCACGTATTTGTACATGGCTATCATGTCTCCTCTCAGCCTTCTCTTCTGCAGGCTAAACATGCCCAGCTCTTTAAGCCGCTCCTCATAGGGCTTGTTCTCCAGACCCTTAATCATTTTAGTCGCCCTCCTCTGGATGCTTTCCAGCTTGTCAACATCTCCCTTCATCTGCGGTGCCCAAAATTGGACACAGTATTCCAGGTGTGGTCTGACCAAGGCAGAATAGAGGGGGAGGATAACTTCCCTGGATCTAGACGCTATACCCCTATTGATGCAGGCCAAAATCCCATTGGCTTTTTTAGCTGCCGCATCACATTGTTGGCTCATGTTTAACTTGTTGTCCACGAGGACTCCAAGGTCTTTTTCGCACACACTGCTGTCAAGCCAGGCGTCCCCCATTCTGTATCTTTGATTTCCATTTTTTCTGCCGAAGTGAAGTATCTTGCATTTGTCCCTGTTGAACTTCATTTTGTTAGTTTCGGCCCATCTCTCTAGTCTGTCAAGATCGTTTTGGATTCTGCTCCTGTCTTCTGGAGTGTTAGCTATCCCTCCGAGTTTGGTGTCATCTGCAAACTTGATGATCGTGCCTTCTAACCCTTTGTCTAAGTCGTTAATAAAGATGTTGAACAGAACCGGGCCCAGGACGGAGCCCTGCGGCACTCCACTTGTCACTTCTTTCCATGATGAAGACGACGCATTGGTGAGCACCCTTTGGGTTCGTTCGCTTAGCCAATTACAGATCCACCTAACCATAGTTTTGTCTAGCCCACATTTTACTAGTTTGTTTGCCAGAAGGTCGTGGGGGACTTTGTCGAAGGCCTTACTGAAATCCAGGTAGGCTACATCCACGGCATTCCCTGTATCGACCCAACTCGTAACTCTATCGAAAAAAGAGATCAGATTAGTCTGGCATGACTTGTTTTTGGTAAATCCGTGTTCACTATTAGCAATGACCGCATTTGTTTCTAAGTGTTTGCAGACCACTTCCTTAATGATCTTTTCCAGAATCTTGCCTGGTATTGATGTGAGGCTGACCGGACGGTAATTGTTTGGGTCGTTCTTTTTTCCCTTCTTGAAGATAGGGACCACATTCACCCTCCTCCAATCTGCTGGGACTTCTCCTGTTCTCCAAGAACTCTCGAAGATAATTGCTAGTGGTTCTGAAATAACTTCCGCTAATTCCTTCAATACTCTTGGATGTAGCTGATCTGGCCCTGGCGACTTGAATTCGTTTAGAGTGGCCAGGTGTTCCTGGACAACTTGTTTCCCTATTTGGGGTTGGATTTCCCCCAATCCTTCGTCCATTCCATGTTGCTGAGGTTGAAGATGGCTTTCTTTTTGTGAGAAGACCGAGGCAAAGAAGGCATTAAGCAGTTCTGTCTTTTCCCTATCCCCTGTCGCCATCACCCCATCTTCTCCTCGCAGAGGCCCTATCGCCTCCTTTTTCTTCCTTTTTCTACCAACGTAAGCAAAAAAACCTTTTTTGTTGTTTTTTATGTCCCTGGCAAGCCTGAGCTCATTTTGCGCTTTAGCCTTGCAAACCTTTTCCCTACAGGTGTTGGCTATACGTTTGAATTCTTCTTTGGTGATTTCTCTCCTTTTCCACTTCTTGTGCATGTCACTTTTGAGCTTTAGCTCAGTTAGAAGTTCTTTGGACATCCATTCTGGCTTCTTTGCATTTGTCTTATTTTTCTTCTTTGTTGGCACTGTTTGCATTTGCGCCTTGAGTATTTCACTTTTGAAAAACTCCCATCCATCCTTAACTCTCTTGTTTTTTAATATTGGCGTCCATGGGATGCCGCTCAGTAATTCCTTCATTTTTTGGAAGTCAGCTCTCTTAAAGTCCAGAATGCGTGTTTGGCTTGTCTTAGTTTCAGCATTCCTTTGTATTGCAAACTGCAGGAGCACATGGTCACTTGCCCCTAAGGATCCAATCACTTCAACTGTATTGATCAGGTCTTCCACATTTGTTAAGATTAGATCAAGAGTTGCTGATCCCCTTGTTGCCTCTTTTACCTTCTGGACCATAAAATTGTCTGCAAGGCAAGTAAGGAATTTGTTGGACTTTGTACTCTTGGCCGAGTTTGTTTTCCAGCAGATATCGGGATAATTGAAATCGCCCATGACTACTATATCTCTTCTTTGTGCCTGTTTGGTCAGCTGTTGAGAGAAAGCTTCATCAAGTCCTTCATCCTGACTCGGAAGTCTGTAGTAGACACCCACGACAAGGTCTTTTTGAGTCCCGGTTCCCTTGATTCTTATCCAGATGCTTTCAAGCTGGTTTCCCGGATTACAGTCTTGCATTTCTTCTGCAACGTAACTGTTTTTGACATATAAAGCTACTCCCCCTCCTCTCCCCTTTGTTCTATTTCTGTGAAAGAGGTTATAGCCCTCAATGGTTAAATTCCAGTGATGGGAGTCATCCCACCAGGTTTCAGTGATGCCTATGACATCGTATGTGTGCTGCTGTGCTAAGAGTTGGAGTTCGTCTTGCTTATTTCCCATGCTCTGAGCATTAGTGTAAAGACATGTAAGCCCCTGTGACCTCCCCTTGAGCTGTTTATTTGGGATTATTCTGCTCTCTGTACTTGGTCCTTGCTGTGTTTGTGCAGCCCTCCGTTTAGCCTTTTGGCGGTTCCCTGTAGTCGTGGGTAATATAGTGTTCGCCAGGCTGTTGTTCCCCTCCCCCAGTGGATCTAGTTTAAAGTGCGCCTGATGAGGTTTGTGAGTCTGTGTGCAAAAAGATGTTTTCCTACTTAATTCCTGGTTTTGGGAGATTCCAATAAAAATGGGAAAGATTTTTATAAATATTTATGAGCAGAAACAGAAATGAGCCATCTGTATTTAACAAAAAAATCTACAGGTAGTGGAATAATGATGTTACACCTTTCCCTGATCAGCTAACTCTTATTTTTGGCGCCTGCTCTCAGTAGTTTTCGTTTGTTGCTAAAGCTTGTTCTTGCATTTGCCTTACACATGCCTTGGTGATTCATGCAAATAGCAGATGAGCTAATAAAATTCTCCCAAGGCTTTACTGCTTAAATTAGAGTGGTCACTTATACATCAGCAAAACAATGAAGGAAAAAAGACAAAACAGATCTGCATAAAATATACATGTGGACAGAGACACATTTAGAAACAATTTGTGGTTATGGGACTTGTGGTGATCCTTTTCTAGGATCTTCTTGGTAAGATTTATTCTGAGAAGGTTATCTATTGCTTTCTCCTTAGACTGAAAGAGTGTGAGTTGATCAAAGTCACCAAGTGGAGTCCCATGGCTGGTTGGGGATTCAACTCCAGGTCTTCCAGATCCTATATAAACACTCAATCAACTACCATATGTTGGATCTCTCATACAATTTCAACAGAAATACAAAATATATACCTTAACATAGCAGGGAAAATGTTGAGCAGCTGACCTGGCAGCTTGTTCACTATGCTGCCCAGGTACAACCTCAAAGCTTTTGCTCTCTCTGATGAAGGTTCTTGACCTGGACTGGACATCTCTTGAAACACAGGACTGACCACTTAAATGCATGGCCACATTATTTCACAATGGATCTAGGGTTGAAATAGTCAAATGCTTCTTCAAGGGTAAAAATATTCCTATCTCCCAAGTTCTGAGCTTCTAGCGGGAAAATATTACTGGCTGCCAAAGTGAAGCCAACATGGTGTAACAATCAGAGCATAACAACTCTGGAGATCAGAGTTTGAATCCCCATTCAGCCATGGAAACCCACTGGGTGACCTTAGTTAAGTCACACCTCTAAGTCTCAGAGGCAGACAAAGGTAAACCCCCTCTGAACAAGCTTAAGCTTAAGGTTGCCATAAGTCAAAAATGACCCGAAGAGGCACAACAACATGCAGTAGGCCTAACTTCACTGAGATTAACTGGGCATTTTACCTCTAAGAAATATCACAAAAAGCTTTTTGTGATATTTCTTAGAGGTAAAATGCCCAGTTAATCTCAGTGAAGTTAGTGGAAGAGCTATAGCAAACAAGCCTAGATTTTGTATCATGGGCTTTTACATCAAGTAATATCCTGGATTGAATCACAAATGTCTTTTAAGCACAAAAATAATTAGAAGTTGAGTCTAAACTATGTAAGTTAGTGAATCTTACATTCTATTGAAATATATGGGAAAATTAGCAAGGATTTAAGACATGTTTCATCACTCTTCACTTTAAGTGTGGGAAGACTAAACACCAAGGAGAAAATGAAGAGAAAATCACTATAAATGTTTCCTCCAAATTATCTTCTTTACCAGAGGTCATAGTCAACAGAACTGCATCCAGAGGTGGGAACATGCCAGCAGAATAGAGTGTTCTCCTTGCAATAAAAAAAATAAAAAAAGAGCTCCCTCTTTAATCTGTTCATATCTGCTTCATAAAAATTGTTGCTGTGTGCCTCTGCATCAGTTCTGCCTTATGTTTTATGCTATCTGATGTTTTATGCTAAGAGGGCAGGACTTGCCCCAAGTCACCCAGTGGCTTTCTTTCCATGGCCAAGTGAGAAATCAAAACTTGTTCTCCAGAGCTGTAGTCCAATGCTCAAACTGCTATGCCATGCTGGCTCTTTCACAGGATTAGGGGGGTCTCTAGAGCAGATCTGGACACATGGAAGATGGCGTACAGGAGGAGGAATGGCAAGGGAAATTCCTTTGCACAAATGGCATCTGTTTCTGTACTGTGAGCTAGAGCAGGCATTCTATCTTTGCCTAACAAATGTACTCCTTCCAGTTTTCATAGACTGGTATGTGTCTCATTAACTCCTCTTCTCACCAGCTGCCCTGTCAACATCACTTTACCTCCCAAGATGCATTGTGAAAGAAGGCAATGATCATGGTTTGAAGCAAGTAATTAGATGTTCCAAGCGCTTTCATTAAGCCTGTGCTTCACTAGAACATCAGGATGCAGCAGCTACCTAGTGAGATTGCCTGTGTGCACCCTCTGGACCTCAGAAAATAATGGGAGGCACTGAGCTGCCTCAATTGCATAGACAGCCAAAATGTACTAGTCCACGTACTACCGTCATAAGATAATTATTCAATTCAGTTAAGTGTGCTGCTATCATTTAGGAAAGTTGCTCTCAGTTTTTCTCAGAGTACACCCAGTGCTCTGATAAAATAATTTAATTTCTCCAGCTGACTTTGGACAGATTCATGCCCTTTCTGTCAGACAGAAAAACCCCAAAGGACAAGTATTCAACTGGAGGAGAAAGATGTAAATTGCTATACAATGAGGAAAGAATCTTTTTTTAAAATGGGTGGATTGTGATAAGGCAGGCAGGTATAATCCAAGCCAGGAGCCAACATAGGGAGCTCGATAAATATCTGTGTTTTCTGCTGCCTGATTGAGCCTGCCGATCTTGTCAACCAATGAACATTGGGCCTTGCAGGGTCAGACATTGTGCAGACTTGCTAGAAGACATATGTAAAGTATTCATCAAGCCTTCCACTTTGTGGGGCTTAGGAGAACAGGACTCTTGCAAAATTGAGAAAACTGCACATTAAGGGCCCCTCTAGACAGGCCTTAAAACCCAGACATGTTTTGGTTTTACCGGAGGCATCCAAATAACACCTCCAGTGTTATTCCTTGCTTTGTTCCAAATTAAATGGTAAGATTTGGATCTTGGGTAAAATCTGGGTCTTGCCAGAAGTGGGCCCTGTGTAGATTGGGCCCGGGGACCTCATCACATAATCCCTGGGCCCAATTCACACAATCATCTTGTCTTTTCAGGCTCCAAGAGCCCAAAAAACGGAGAGGCCACCCACCCCTTCCCCCCAAACCCCAAATTTAGGCCCTCAAACTTACCGAAAAGTGGCTGGCAGACACAGAGCCTGCTTGTAAAGTTCTCCTGGTGTACTAAAATGGGATGTGAGAAGGGATACAGGGATGAGGGAGGATGAAGAATTCTCTCATCTCTCCTTCCCTTCTCCTCACGTGCCATTTTAGTTCATCAGGAGAACTTTACAAGCAGGCATCATGCTTGCCAGCCACTTTCCGGTAAGTTTTAGGGACTAAATTTGGGGATTTGGGCGGGGGGGTGGGGTGGCTGACTGCGATCCCAATTATAATCAGGATAGCATCTAGCCATCCGAGAGGAAAAATCCAGTATTTGGGGTGGAGAGTGTGGACTCCAATGCGAGCAAAAACGGGTTACTTCAACCTGTTTTCACCCGCATTTTCCTGCTGTCTGGAAGTGCCCAAAAACCCATTATTATTTTTTTACCCAAGAGAACACTTCTCTAGGAATTTCTAGGTCAACTTTATGATCAATTTCTGGTGGAAGTTGATCATAGAGGCACTCTGGAGGACATAGAAATTTCTAAAGAAAACATATTAAGCAAATTCATGAATCAAATACGCAACAGTTAAATCTGAAAATGTAAGCCAATACAATTACACCAGTCTAGATGGTGGTGGCAGTATAAGACCAGTGACAATGGCATGAACGAGCCGCGACTGTCATATACATCAGGAAAGAAGGCTGCTGTGCCAACTTTGGAGTTGCCCAAGAACCATCAGCGTAACTTTCTCCAGTTGAAAAGATGGCTTGCACTGTCACTATCGGCAGCCATAATCACAGAGCTCATGTTCGTTTCACTTCTACTGCTGTGTTCCATCCTATATTGCCACCACCATCTATGTGGGTGTCACAGCACTGATCAACAGGGTCTCAGATATACTGTTTTGCACATATATTACAACTGGTCCTTATATTATGTGAAAAATGTAATTCACACCAAGAAAGATTTTAACACTGACATAAGTGAATACACCCCTTTGCATAGCTCTCCCTATTGCACCCACATCCCTTTACTTTGCCTTACACCTTGAATTGTTGAGCCTAATGCTTTTCCATTCACCTTCAGCAGGAGCAACTTCTATGACAATGGATGAGCTTAGGAAACAGTGCTTAGGTCTTTTGTCAATCCAAGGATGGGCATAACAACACCATTTTATTATCTTGTTTAATTATGGGATACTTAACGGAGTTTGCTGGTAAACACTTGTAACCACATGCCCTCAGAGATTACTGAGTAATAATACTTAGTGGACATAGCTGAAAGCCTGATTTAGATGACAAAAATAGTCATTTGGTGTTCTTGTTCATATAAGGTTCTTAACATACAACTTCTCCTGTCATAGCATAGTATTACTAGACAACTAAGAGAACATATATCCCAGGACATGTATTGTCAATCCTCTGCCATCCAAAGACTGGACACTCAGGCATTAAAGAATGGGGCCGTATCAAGCTTTGTAAACAACAACTCATCTTATTGCCCTTGTGCTAATCTTAAGTGCTTCCCTCAGAGTAAGCTGCCATGGTGAATGTCAGAAAGTATTAAAGAATAACCATGAAAGTCACATAAATATACAAGGGGGGTTGTAGAATCAGTATGGACTATCCAATGTGCACAGAGGAAGCATTTTGGAAACTCCTTTTGCTTCTTCTAGGGATATTTTTCAGGCTTTCTGTGAAAATAATTTCCCCATATATTGGCCCTGGAGAACACACACTGTGGGGCCAGGTCCCCAGTACCCCATAGTGCATGTCCTCCAGTGCCTACCCAGAATGAAATGTCAAGCAAGGCCATTAAAACATTTATACTTGCAATCTGTATGAGAAGAGGTAGTGAGGCAATGCTTCAGTACATTTCTTCTTCTTCAATAAAGCAACAATTAAGTTTTGCAAGTTGCTTCTCATGTAAGAAGATGTTTAAAAATTATAGTTTTTGAAGACTGCATTTTGAGACTGACACCTTTGCTTTCTGGTAGTTCAATATTCATAAAAATTGTTTTCATGCACAAAATTACAAGAAGTATTGCATATAACATTATATTCAGGCTATATGGTTAAGCTGTAAATAAAACGTAAATGAATTTCAGGTTTAGACTTGTGTCTCATCTCCAAGATATCTCATTAAGCATATGCAAGTATTACAGAATCCAAAACCAACCTGAAATACAAAATACTTCTGATCTCAAGCATTTCAGATAAAGGATATTCAACCTGTAAGAGTAAAGGTTGTAATACCACAAGAGCAGCATGGCAGAAGGCTGAAGAGATTTTCTGAAGGTCAGACATCTTCATTACTTTTCAGGTCAGAATGGACCAAATAGAAACTCATTAGGGTTAACTCAGTTTAATCTCCTTTGGACAGCTTTTCATGAGTGTAAATTCTTGAGGTTATTTTTTCCCAACTGAAAGTCAACCACACAATTACATTTTGTTGCAAATCAGTCACTCCTGAAGAAGACACCTGTTGAAAGCTAGCATGAGGAGGCTGTTGTGCAAACCACAGAATTGTGCAAGGTTTGGAGAACTGTCAAGAAGTGACTCATTGACCATTTTCATAGGTGTGGGGCATGTCAGGTCAACAGCCCTGCACTCATGGGTTGTTTTTGTTTTGGTGCTCTTGAGGGAACTAGGGAAACCTGTCACAGGACTATACGGGATTGGGAGTTTGATCAAACAATTCAAAATTCTGGAGATGTTGGGTTAAAATGTTTTTTTAAACTATAATTCATTTATTTAGGCTAGTACCTTCATGACTTTGTTTTGAACAGTGATGGCAGAATCATCACTGTCATGGCATCTTGTTCTCGAGAAAGATGCAAATCCTGTTCTTATTTATTTGTAGCTGTTATGAATATGAGAACCAGCATAATGTAATAGTTTAAGTGTTGGACTACAGTTCTGCAAAGGAAGGTTTGAAATCATGGAAACTCACTGGATGACCTTGGACAAATCACACTCAGCCTCAGAGGAAGTTAGTGTGACTTACCCAAGAAAGTCTGCAACAGGTTGATCTTGGGGTTGTCATAAGATGGAAATGAGTTGAAGGCACAAAACAATATAATGAATGTGAGAGCAAGCATACAATAGTGGTTGAGTGTTGGATGAAGAATGCCAGAAACCAGGTTTCAAATCTCTGCTGTGTCATGGAAACCCACTGGGTGACCTTGGGCAAGTCATGTCTCAATCTTAGAGGAGGTAATCAGAAACCCTCTCTGAAGAAATCAGTACCATGATGGATTTCATTTAGCTTTGCCATAAGTCAGAAATTACTTGAAGACACACAACAACAATGAATCTAGTAGTTTCTATATCTAAGGATCAAGTGCTATATTTTGCTGGGACTAGTATCTCTGGGTTGACTTCTTTACTGGTATGAAACATCAGAAGTGAAGCGTATACAATAGGCTTATCCACACCAGCATCCTGCTTTTTATATTGTCTGACCAGATGCTTTGAGAAAGCCCACATCAGGAATTAAGGGAAGTTCTCTTTTCTGTTATTGCCTCCATCTGACATTTAGAGGCATAATACATCAGGAGTCTGGATGTTGGCTGCATAGAACTATCATCCATGCATCTGCCTAACCTCCTATTGCCATGTATTGTGGCAGTGAACCCAATAAGATGATAAAGAGTGGTATGTTCTTTCCTCTGTTCTGAATCCCCTACGAGTCCATTTCACTGGAAAGTACCAACCATCCACCACACATCTCACTTCTTCACCAGATTGTGGCTTCAGTTTGTATGTGTGTGTCCCCTTGATTTCCAGCAAAATTAAATATGTTCAATTATGGCTATGAAATGCAGAGCATTTCCCTGGGGTTATGACGTAGAAAATAAACCAGGACTCTCTTTCCACCATGCAAAAATCTTCCCGAACCAAAGAAAATAGCAGATGTGAGTTAGGCATGCATCGAGAATACACAAGGCATTGATAATAAAGTAGCATGATAAGATCAAAGTAAGAGAACTGAGTATGTACACCACAATGGGCAAGCTTCACCCTTAGGAGTGGTCCATGTCGGCACTGCAGGAGGTCAGCAAAGGGTCCCCTTGCACTCTAACACATGCAGACACCCTTATAATGGAGAAAACACTGGTTGGTGAGCAGGATTTGATGAAAGTTGCTGTCTGTCTTTTCTGTTAACTACTTGTACCAAGGGACCCAGCTTCAATAGATATGCTCACAGGCATTGATGTCCCTTTTTATAACCTTTTGAATCTATTTGTAGCTCATTAGTGTTGCTAACTATAACAGGTGTATTAATAGGTTTATGCATGTAAACAGACCAGTGCTACATCTCCTGATCCTGCCTTCTGAAATGCCAAATTAAATCCGGTATCAATGAAAGAACAAAGAGCCTTTGTTCTCTTTATGTAGTTCTCTCCAGCAAGCTCCTATATCTCTGTTCGACATGACCCCCAAGTGTAATGGAGACGAGCATGCATTTCCTGCTCATTTGTAGCATTGCTCAAACATATTTCCCATGACCTATTTGCTGAAATACATGTAAACAGCAACAGGTGTTTGTATAGTTCTTGGCATGAAACAACACACTTGCATTTTTGGAAAATCTGTCAGCAGGGACATGTCAGGTACCTGCCTTGCTGAGCATCTACTGATTTGGATATTCGCAGTGGAAGGTGGTTACTGGAACCAAACCCCAGTGGATACCAAGGGTCGACTGTACCTGCCTTACTGAGATCAGAGACATGAACAATATGAGATATTTTACTCGTAGTTCATCTGCCAGACCTCCTTGCTTGAAACAGCCACTGCATCTAAGTGTAGTTTGCAGCAATCCAATGAGAAGTGATGTAGAATGGGACCTTGGGACACATTGTGTGCCACTGCACAAAGACATATGTTGAGCAGCCATCACACAGATGCAACTCCTATCCACATTCATTTAGTGGTCACTTCTTAGACAGAGACCTTTGATGATAACACTATAGGATGTGTTTAGGACAAAGCAGCTGTTTGGCTCCCCTTACGTGTGATGGACAGAATTCTGATATTACAGTAACACATGGCTTAGAAATAAGAGGCTTAAAGGAGATCCTCGGTTGCTAAAAACTGGCATAATTCCATGAAAATCAATGGGGTGTGGTGCTGACTTACATCAACTGCACTTCCTGCCCAGAATCTTTGTCTTGTTGCGGGGGAGTTTATGAAATATGATTAATGTCTCACTGGATCAACAACAATTTTAGTTTACAAAGGTATTTATTTATTTATTTATTTGCAACATTTATATACTGCCCTTCTCACCCCGAAGGGGACTCAGGGCGGTTTACAAGTATATATACATACAATGTATTATATTATACAACTATATCGCAATTATTATTATTATTATTAGGTACTTTGTGAGCTTTGCTTCATTAAACCTGGATATAAATTAATTCTTTTACAGGCGACAAACTGAGGCTGAATTATTGTAACTTTCACAAAGCAATCCATAGCTGAGCAGAAATCTAAATACTGCTCTTCCAAGACCAAGTCATGCCAATTTTCATCAAACACCATCAATCGTTTTTCTTCCCAGTTTGCACTAGATGAATTTTGTGGTTGGAGAACTTAGAAAATGACATGATTCAATGGCACATTTCTGGTAAGAGAGCACTTGCTTATAGAATGAATCATATGCACAGAAACATATGCTAATGTCAACAGAGAGAAACATTGGAAGAAAATCTGTGTGGGGAGGGGGGGCAGAAAGAGAGAGAGAGAGAGAGAGAGAGATCTACTATAGCCTTTTCACAGTAGTACAGTACTGTTTTTAAGGTTTGTGTATGATAGTTTAATACATTTCAATTATTAATGTTTTCATTTTATAAACAGCTTAATATCTTTTTAAATAACTCTTATATTTTATTATTCTTTTATTAATGAGTTTGTATAGTTTAAATCTGTTTTATTTTAAAAGATGGTGTTAGCCACCTTGAGTACCATTAATGAAAGAAAGGTGGGATAGAAATGAATCAAACAAACAACAACTTGAAATAAATAAATAAACAAGACAAGGTAAGGTACTTTATCCATCATACACTCCAAGCCATCACAAAATAATTTGGGGTCAGTCCCCTCACCTGACAATGTATTTCTCACCTCACCTGCTGGCTATGTCCCTCCCTCCTTCTTATTCTCAGTGAATTCAACCTCTGGGTCTGTGATAGCTTTTGCGTGCTTATATAGGGTGCTTCCAGACAGGGATAGAAGCAGTTTTTGTCTCCACAAACTACCCAAAACCCGGGCTTTCCCAGTTAGGTTAGTGGATACATGCCATCCCGGTAACTACTAGGATGGCATACAGCCACTTAGAAGCCCCGCAAAACAACTCTTAAAATTAAAAAATAAACTTACTCAGCTGCCATTAAGGTACTCCTTCAGTCCTCCTGATGCAAAGAAATTACGTGCCAGGAGTCTGGGGGGGGGGGGGGGATGAGGAGGAAAATTGCTCCCCTCCTCCATCTCCTGGCAAGTCATGTCTTCATGCTAGGAAGACTGAAGGAGTACCTTAATGGCGGCCAGGTAAGTTTTTTTTTTTAATTTTAAGGGTTGTTGTGGGCGTTGGGGTTGGGGAGAGGGGTGGATGCCATCCCACACCTTTGGGCTGCAGGAGCCCAAAAGATGCAAGATGGCTGTGAGGACTCACCCCCGGGTAGTTCTGGTTGGTCCTGGACCTACCAGGGAGTCAGTCCCCACAGGCCCTATACCCCATTAGACCCAAGCCTTTCAGAAAGGCCCAAATCTAATTGGGTATTTAATTACTTTGGAATAACCAAGGTTATTCTGAATTAATTTGTTTTTTACCAGGGTTGTTGTTTGGACACTTCTGATAAAAACCCAGACAGGTTCTGAGATATGGGCCTGTCTGGATGGGCCCATAGTCTCCCTCCATTAGAAAAAGAACAGCATATTTTTCTGAGAAGGAAGATAACAAAGACTGTAATAAGGCACAAAGGTTTTGAATGATAACTGGCACTGATTATCCACCAATGAAACCTTTTCTGTTATCTTAGTCAGAACAAATAAAACACTGAAGAATTTGCAACCTGGGGAACTAAAGTACAATGGGACGGTAGCCACTAAGAGCATTAGCTTGGCATTCCATTCTACAACCCAGAAGGACTGTATATGACATAAAGCATCATCCATTCTTAAGTATGTTTACTTTTAAGTGTGTCCCAGAATCAATAGGCAACCAAATATTTGTATGAATGACACTTACATCAGCCCGTAAGAAGCGGTACTCAGGTTAAGTTTTCCATACTTGTATTGTATTTGGACTTCCATTTCCAGCAGCCTGGTTTTCATGGCCAATGGAGCTGAAGTCCAAAATAGTTGGGATCTACTTTCTAGCAACTCCTATCAGGGGGTGACAAAAAGCCAAATGGAAAAAAAATCCATGATGGGCCTACTGAAATGGTACCTATGGTCTTCAGGATCTGGTTCATTTCTATCTCAGTCATGTTCCCATTTTTTCCCTTTGATTTCTCCCATTTAAGTGAATGGTTGCTATTTATTACAATGAGAAAAAAGTAAAGCACAGAACTCACTGTTTGTACTGTGGAAAAAGCAGTTGAACACACAAGATGGACAGTATTTACGAATGAAAACCCTGCAGTGGAGGATATCCCTTAAAGCAGGGGTAGGAAAAGGGCGATCCATATAACAATAGAGCTCCTAAGTGCGATTCCCTCTACCGCACCCCATTTTTCAAAAGGATTATTGCCATGCAAGCTTCAGCAGAAATCTAGTCCATCACAATGAGCATCACTGAGTTAGAAGCATGATAGTACATCATTAGGCATTGTGAAAGCAGGCATAACACAACATTGGCGGCAGCAGGGGGAGGGGAAATGCTTAATTTTTTCCATCCCGCCTGGTACAAGAGTTAGAATTTTGGGGCTTTGAATTAATCTGAATCCAAATGGGAGAAGGGTGATTGGCATCCAGACATTCCTGAATGTTAATACGAAATTATTCATTGTGAAATACTGAGGAAGCACAAAGCGCTTTGCAAAGGGAGGAGAGCATGTCATTCAGACTCTCCATGCCATGATAGTGAGAGGAAGACAAAGGCACAGAAACGTGGTGTGACAGATTGGTTCAGCCACTCTTTGCCAGTTCCCACATTGGCTCAGCCGGCCAGACGTCGGCAAGATTAGGGACAGACCCCAGTATATGATAAAAGGCAGCCCTGTTCTTCAAAGGCCAACCGGAGGTAACCGCCCATTCAGCTCTTTCTCTACCTCCTTAGCATCATACTACTGCTGGGATGACAAATGTGTCAGATGAAGCTGGGTGAGAACAAGGCAAGCAAAGGCAATGAATGTGCATAGGGGGCAACACTTAGTGGCACATTAATGAATTTATGAAAAGCAGATCCAGGAAACAATAATTATCAGCATCCAAACTGGCTATTAAGCTCTAGAGAAAGAAACCATCTCCAAACAATTGTTACAAATTTGTATCTTTTTCCCACCAGAGGAAATTTCCACACCCACTTCAATCCTATTTTCCCTTTGCTTTTGTCTTCTTTGCAGATGTCTTAGGAGTCAGAAAATACAGCTCAGCTCCCTTGATAGCATTACATATCTCCCAGTTCTTGAGTGCAGCACCTAAGCAGGTCTTGCTCCCTTCAGCGGTTGTGATGCCTATGGACTGGAACTACCAGGATGGGACCCTGTCGGCTGAACGCTTCCCCAGCCACTCAGGTGTGGCTCATGTGGGAGCTACCTGGAAAGTTTACTTTACTTGCCCATGACACAGCCAGAGAAATCTAGAATCACCTGTTTCTTAGGTCACAGTGTGCAGCCAAGGAATGTTTCCCTGGCAGCTGGCCTCAGGGCTGAAACCAGCACTGCCTGCTTGCCAGCAAGGCTTTCTCTCAGCTGGCAGAGGGACCCTAGGAGGGAGGCACCCGCCCCCCAAATGAAGTGGATGAAGCTTTTTTTTGAAGGAGATCCTGGTATACTTGTCTGTGGACATTTGTCTCTCAAAGTAAAATCCCATGGATTACAAACTTCTCATTCTTGGCTTCAACAGCCACTGGCCATCCAGGAACCCAAGGGAAAGGTTACCTCCAGATTCTGGAGTTACAACATATACATACAAAAAGCATGTTCTCTGTCAATGAGTTCTAAGCACTTCCAAAGGTTGGCATGGCAGGTAGCTAGTCTAAAAAGGTGGATGGTATCATATTTGGCATGCAGAAAGCATTACCTCGAAACAAAATGCGATTGGTGGAGTGGTAAGAACAAAAGTCCACACTACTAACAACATCATGGCAAAAAGGGAGGCTGAGAAATTGAGGGGGGTCCTGTAAGATAGAGTGGTTTGAGTGTTGGAATATGACTCTGAAAACTAGAGTTTGAATCCCCACTTGGCCATGGAAATTCACTGGGCGACCTTGGGCAATTCACGCTCTCTTTGTCTCAAATCTTGGATAACACACATTTTCTCAGCCTCAGATGAAAGCAACGACAAACCCCTTCGGAAGAAATTTTGCAAAGTTGAGTTTGTCTTTGAGTTGTCATAAATCTGAAATGACACAAAAGCAGTCTCCAAAATGGATCTTTCCTTTATTTGCTGCCGGGGCCACAGAACGAGTACTTTCCTGCACCTGATTAATCTTAACCACAATATTTCACATAGCCTGTTTTTGGCCTGTTGGGAAATTGCCTAGAAATGAGTGACTTTGGTTAAACACTCCCTTTATTTGTTTTATGGTTTCCGGAGTACATTTCATCATTTTTTCACGTAAAGATGGTACTGATTTTTACACTTGTATATGAATTGGAAATTGACACACATACAGAGATAGACAATCTCCCCGGAATGATACTCCTGCCATTTCTCTGCCTGTCCCTTTGAACTCTGCCCTGGGACGCCCACTGATGGCATCACGCCAACATACAAAGAAAGGGGCAACGGCACCGATTGCAAAGAAGGGCAAGTAGGCTGAACCCTGGAGTCGCCAAATCTGTGGCTGTGTGTGTGTGTGTGGAAGTGCTTGCAGCTTTCAAGCCCAAGGCTTACTGAACACGCCTGTCAAACATGTGCATGTGGGAAGGGGAAAGATTCCCAAGGCGCAGGTGCCTGTGTCTGTATTGCAGGCCTGGGCAAACTTGGGCCCTCCCTCCAGGTGTTTTGGACTTCAGCTCCCACCATCCCTAATAGCCTTTTTCCCCCTCAACCGCTCAGCCCCCCCCCCAATCCTGCTGTATTGGCACCCTTTCTTTTTTGGAGGGCCAGCTCTGGTCTCTCCTGCTGTGACCTCCGCATCCCAAGAAGCCCAAGGCGAACCTGGGCTTTCCCCCTTTTCCTCCTGCGGCCAAAGCAACGGAAGAGCCAAGGGTTACTCACTGCTGGTGCTGCTCATGTCGGGCCGGCGCGGGTCTTCTCATTCAACAAAAGGAGGGAGGGAGGCCGGGGGTCCCTTCGGATTCTCTCCCAATCTTTTTCCCTCTCTTGTCCGCCTGCTTTCCCTTCTCCTCTCTCTTTCTTCCTATAGCGCCAACCCAAAGCGGGGGAGAGAGCAGGGGAATAAAGCCTCCCTTGGAGAAAGCGCGCCTAATGCATCCCCGCAGGTGCCTCCGGGGTCCCCTGCGATGCTGCTTCTTCCTCCCTGGCCGGGCTGCTTCGTTCTTGAAGCCCAAGGAGGGAGGATAATAAGGTCAGGGCGGGGTGAGGAAGGAGAGGGGCGGGGCGGGGCGGGGAGGAGAGAAGAGAAGAGAAGCCGCCTGGGAACCCGTGCCAGGCAAGGTGCCCCTCCGAGCCCGAACCAAGGGAAGACTCGCGGTGCCAGCCGCCCGCCCGCCCGGCTGTCAGGCAAGCAGGCAGGCAGGCGAAGCGATGGAGCGCGGCTGCTTCTCGCCTCTCCGCCTCCTTTGGCAGCCCCGGGGGGCGGGGATCGGGGAGGGCGGCGAGTGGAGCGGGGAGTAGGCGCCTAGGTCGCCGGCTCGCTCGGCCACGCAGCCCAGGCCCTCCTCGCGCCTCTCCTTCCCTCCCTCCCTCCCTCCGCCCGGGTCTCCTCCAGCCTCGGAGCGATTCCACGCCCAGCTCGCTCTCCCTCGCCTCCTTCCCCGCCAAGTTTGTGGGCAGCAGCAGCCGAGGCAGCCTCTTTCAGGTGCAGCGAGAGGAGCCCCTCCGCCTTTCCCTCCGCGCTGCCCGGCTGGCTGGCAGGCTGGCTGCAAATTGGGATGCGAAGGGGAGAGAGGGAGGGCCACGCGGCTCCGCGGGGCTGGGTTGGCTTCCCCGCCGGAGGAAGGAGGGAGGGAAGGTGGGTGCTGAGGCTGCCTGCCCCCTGCTGGCCTCGCCCGCCCCACGCACCCAGTTCACGCGGGAAGGATGCAAGCCGGAGAGCAAGGAGGGTACCACGGGCCATGGAAGAAATGCTGGCCAAGGCGTCGCCCACCCCCAATATATATATGCACATGCACACATACACGTATTCACATATGTTATTATATCCACATATGTACATCTGTACACACATAGGTACATACATTATGTGTCTTCTTTCCAACTTATGGTGAGTCAAAGGCAGTGGTTCCCAACCTATGGTCCGTGGACCACCAGTGGTCCCCAAGAACTAAAATATTGTCTGCGGCCTTACTGTTGCAAGGAGAGTGATTGGTCTCATGAAACCAAGTGCCAAGGCAATAGGCATGTTGGGAGGGGAGAGGCTGGCTACCCACAAAAGGCACAGCAACAAGCCTCCTGGCTGCTGCTCCTCCTCCTCTCTCCCCCTGAGCGGAGCCATTCCATGTGACACGTGAAAGTGGCACCACCTTGGTGCCTTCGTTTTTAGGCCTGTTCCTGGAGTTATTTGGGGCGCTGATTGAGAAAATTGCATTGGATAGACCACATCAGCTCTAGATGATTAAATATGGTTTTCTGTGGGCGAGCAGATGGCAACTACTGGATGGCATATGTTCTGTATCAGAAACTAGAGCTGATGTGGTCTATTCAATACGAATCAGCACCCCAGATAACCAAACCGAATCTAAAGCAGACCAAAAACTGGTTTATAACCCTTTTGTAGGAAGCCCCTGGTGTCGCAGTGGAGTAAACTGGTGAGATGCTGTACTTGCTGACCGAAAGGTCAGTGGTTCAAATCTGGGGATTGGAGTGAGTTCCTGCTGTCAGCTCCAGCTTCTGCCAACCTAGCAGTTCAAAAACATGTAAATGTGAGTAGATCAATAGGTACCAGTCTGGCAGGAAGATAGTGGTGCTCCATGTAATCATGCTGGCCACATGACCTTGGAGGGGTCTATGGACAATGCCGGCTCTTCGGCATAGAAATGGAGATGAGCACCAACCCCCAGAGCTGGATGCGACTAGACTTAATGTCAGGGAAAAACCTTTACTTTTGGTACTAATGTTAGAGAGTGTCCCTAGTCAAATTGGTCCCTGCTCAAAGTGGTCCCTGCTCAAAAAAAAGTTGTGAAAAAGGCCTATTATAGAGTTTTCATTGCAAGGTTTGTTCAGAGGGGGTTTGCCTCCGCCTTTCTCTGAGGATGAGAGCATGCAACCTGGACACGGGCAACCAGGGAGTTTTTGTGGATGAACAAAGAATCAAACACTTTGACCTCATCACACAGGGCATTTTTTTGGCACCCTAGGACATTTTCCCGCCAGTCCAATGATGGATGGGCACACTGCCCATCCCACAACTTCACTGGACATTTGGCAGAGGCCCCACTCACAACTGGAGAGGAAGTGTCGTACGACGCTTCCCTTGCAACATGGGAGCCTTCCCATGTTCTGGCTCGAATGGAGCCAGCATGGATCCACACCACTCCAGTAATGCTTTCTCTTGTGTGATGGGGGAAGCATCGCCACAATGAAGCAGCGAGCAGAGCAACAGAGTCGCCCCTCATCCCTGCAGTTTTGCCATGGAGGCCGATTAAATGGCACAGGGGAGGTGTCGCCAGTGTTATAAGGTTACAATCTCTAGAATCCTAGTCCAATGCTCTAACCACTATATGACACTTGTGTGTTCTCTCTCTCTTTTCAGCAGAATCCCCCTTTCTATGGAGGATACATTCCTAGACTTTGCATGGAAATGTAAAAGTGCAGATAATTCAAAAATTATTGAATTCTATCTAGGCCTTCTGGCTAAAGAATACAATTGAGTTTCACTTGAGGACTTAGAAAATGCCTATAGAGAGGGCATTTTGTTGTCTAAGCCAAAGAGCCAACATTGTCCGTAGACACCTCCAAGGTCATGTGGCTGGCATGACTGCATGGAGTGCAGTTACCTTCCCACCAGAGCGGTACCTATTGATCTACTCATGTTTACATGTTTTCAAACTGCTAGGTTAGCAGAAGCTGTAAGAATTTGATTTCATAAAAATTGGCTTGTTCTGGAAACAAGAATTGTGAGAAAGCTTCAGTGGAGACACCTTTTCTATGAATCTATGAATTAGTCTCCTGTTTTTAACATTGTATACTGCATGTTGATTTTAATGATTTTTTTTTTTACTGATGCTGATGTTTTTATTGGGATAATTGTGTTATTGCTCTGTTATTGTTATTTGATTGTTGTATCGGGCAAGGCCTCATGTAAGCCACCCCAAGTCCCTTCAGGGAGATGGGGCGGGGTATAAAAATAAAAATTATTATTATTATTATTATTATTATTATTATTATTATTATTATTATTATTATTATTATTATTTTCCCCATAATAATAACACTTCCAGAAGTGAATTTTCCTTCCAAGGGGTAGATTTCTCTTAACTTCCTGTGATCTTACCCTTGTTTGTAACTAGGGGTCATTTGTAAGTCAGATATTTGTAACTCTGGGACTGCTTGTATTATAAAATGTAAAGATTGGGAGGGCAACTGCCCACCTTCCTGAATATTTTGCTTGATAAGCACATGATGAGGAAATAAAGTCACAAATATTCAGCATTATGGATATTGTGTTTTAAAAAACATTTATTATTAGTTTTCTTCTAATATCACCACAAAATCAATTTAAATAGACGGTCATATGAAGAAAAGGATGATATTCCTAAGAAACCTTCTGAAAGAATCTGTTTTCCTGCACAGAATAAATGTATGTATTTATTTATCTTTCATTCCATTCCAGTGAATAATCTTAAAGCTTCATTTTCCAAAAGATGAAATATCAAGGATTGTGTAATAATTTTTTCCAGTATTGATGCCAATGTTGTCAACAATATTCAGCAGTTACATTTTCTGACAGTCTAGAACATGTCTAGAACTTTCTCGCACAAATACATTCTGGGGGAGCACACCAGCAGTGCACAAAAGATGACAGTGATGTAGAGGACCACAAGAATTTTCATGGTTAATTTGGACTTGTCCTGTTTTTCACATGCTGAAAACAGTTAACTCATAGATGCTAGCTAGCAAATACTAGCTTTGAGGAGGTGATTTCCAGTTAGAAGCAACTGTGGTAGAGGAGAGAATCGCTTGGGCTAAACAGTGATTCCCAATCTTTCACCTTCCAAATATTTTGGACTTCTATTCCCTGTGTCTCTGATCATTGACTATGCTGGCTGATGTTACTGGTCAGAGATATTCAAAAGTTGAGAACCACTGGGTTACAATGTGAAAAGCGATTTACATACCTTCCTTTATCTCAAGCATATGTGACTTCAACCTGCACTGATACAATCAAATGAGTAAAAACACAAGGAGCATGGCCATAAGTTAACAGAAATTACACCAGTATCTCTTCCACTTACAGATTAGGATGCTATTAGTGAGTGGATGACAGCCAGCTCCATTTAATCTGATTCTGAGGAGAGACGACAGGGTCTGAACCACTATCTGGAGGCAGTAATGGGCTGGTTGAGAATAACTGAAAATAGTCCTGAGAAGATGTTGGCATTAAGTTATTCCTTATGAGTTTGAACATCCCTTGATAGAGAAAGTGCATAGCTGTATTCAGCTTTGGCATGGAAGGCTCAATTGCTTCTTTTCAATTCTAGTCATTTTCTAACTTACAGCCCTTCTAGGACAGGGAGACCCTGGCCACCCCATTCTGTGCTTTCATGAATTCCATTTAGACATCATGAGTTCTACAGGGAGCTGAGCCTGAGGATGTTTGCTGTTGGTATAAAATGGCATTGATTGCTTCGTGCAATATGAAAAGTCCAATTATATCCAATTTCTACTGGCTACCTATTTATTCACTTGTCAGTCTTATTCAAAGTCCCATAGGATTTGTGTCCCAAGTGTTTTTTTGGATCACCTTTCCCAGTATATATCAGTCTAACTTTTGAAATCTTGGAAGAGGTCTTTGCTCATGGTTTCATGTATGCGCATTGGGTTTCCAAGTTTGGCATATCCCAGACACAGAGATTTCAGGATTTGATCGGAGAGAACCCCTTGTAAGATCTCACAGGAGATGTGCCTAGATAATGTTACAAGGGCAGTACTATAAAGGACAGTCCCTGGTCATGTCATTGAGCACCAAACTTTATGCATCAATCACAAGTAGGCCTTTCAAACATATTTTAAGACACTGTTCTCACTCTGAGATTCCTCCCCCTCCCCCTGGTATCTGAAGAACAGAGTCTAGCCTCTGAGTTGTGGGAATGCTCATAGGGGTTACTCAGGGAACAATTACACAAGCAAGGGCACTCCCATTTGTGGCACCTTTGCTGGAAAACTACTTTTGGTGATGTGTCAGGCATCTTCAATTGTCAATATCATCATTGTTATTATGTTTATTATGTTTATGCTTATTTATACCCCACTTTTTTCTCCACAAGGAGACAAAGCAGATAGTTAGATTCCATCATCTGTTCTGTCTGCAATCCATTAAAGGTTATGCCAGAAATTTCTTTCTCCTAAGTAGTCTCAAAAGTGCTACTTGATTTTTATGTCTTTTTATATTAAAACAGACTTAACATGGCCATCTCTTTGAATACATTCCACCAGGTCTCAAGATAAAACTTGGAAAACTCCTTATCCAGGTTTTGCTGTAATGCTGTTACAGTTTATTCTGTTGCCTCGTCATATATCCTTTTCTTACTTGTTTCATTATTATTGTTTTAAAAATATCACTTTTTGTGCTTGTATCCTGTGTTTTTATTTGTAAATTGCTTTCTGATTCATTACAAGTGGCAATATAATAAATAAATAAATAAATATTACTTTTGCAAAGTCTTTTTTTCCAGCGGACTTCCATTCATAAGGAAGCATGTTTTGTGGATTCATTTTAGTTTGGTTTGGTTTTCACCTTGTTTGATAGCTTGTCTAAAGGGTTTTCACCATTAGTTGGTGCCTTGCCCCTAACTTATCAGAAACATGACTATCACAAGGGCTGTGGCCATTTGAGAATAATCTAATCCACACTGCCTTGTTGTTGTTGTTGTTGTTTGCTTCCAGACTGTTTCCAACTTATGGTGATTCTAAGACAAACCTATCACAAAGTTTTCTTGTCAAGATTTGTTCAGAGAGGATTTCTTTTTGCCTCCCTCTGAGGTTGAGAGAGTTTGATTTGCTAAAGGTCACCCAGTGGGTTTCCGTGGCTCAGCACAGATCTGAACCCTGATCTCCAGAGTCATTATCTTGCCCTTGAACCCTCCAGGGGCCACACCAATTCCTCTTTACTTTGCACTAAAAATTGGTTAAAAAAACCACCTTAGTTGTGCCCACAAATCCAGCTGGGGTTCTGAAAAACAAGTATTTAAAGTTAAATTGTGCAGGGCAGACCTATTACCAATTTAAAAGGTGAATTTTTATCATTTTAAATTGGTCAGAGAGGAGATACAAAAATGTGGTCTGTTGAGTTTGGGGGAGCCATGAAAACAACCTGGAGGATATGGCTACTTGTGACCCCCCAGGCTACACTTTGTACTCTTTTGCTTTATCTTTGTCTGGAAATCTACCAGATATCACTCTCAATGCTGTATTCCTTCCGTAGTTTCTCATGGTTTTTGTGTAGACCAGTAAGTCTACTGGTCTACTTTTGTGTAGCCAGTAAGTCAAATTTTAGAAGTTTCTGCATCATCCAGCATGTGGCATTAACAAATACACAGCCTGGTTGTTATGCTTGTCCTATGATCTGGTTGTATTGCTGGTGACCAATGGAGAGCTGGTGTCATTCTCTCTTGAACAGCCATCACCAGCAGGCTTGTCATTCCAGCATTATGTAAGTATGTAGCGTGACACAGAAAAGAACAGAAATGGGACTTTGTAATGGCAGGATGGGATGGAGCAGATGGGAGGAGTGATTTGGTACCCTGAAGACATTCCTGCCAACGCAACCAGTCATTGGCACAAGTAAAAACCTGTGTCAAAACATGGCAGTTCGCAGTTCAACTATGATTGGACTTGATGGCTCAGTGGCTCGAAATTGCTCTACCTGCGATAGACAAGATAGTTACATGTTTTGCTGGTACCCACACAACTCTGAAAAACTGTGGTAACAGTGCATAACCTTTGTGCCAATCTGTCAGCCCATATCAGCACAGGCTGTCATGCTCCAAAAGAGACCATAGGCAATTGTCAAGCTTGGTCTGGGAAGAGCGTCTTGCGTTTTGCCGGGGACACCTGGGGAACCTTAGAGGCTCTTTGCCAAATTTCAAGCTACAGGGACATGAGATTAGGAGTGCCTGAAAGAGGCTCCTTTATGCTGCAGGACAAGCTTGGCTTTCTGCAAACACACACACACACATGCACGCACGCACACCCTCTGCCTCACCCCCATCACTTTGGCCAATCTTTCAACTGAGCTGTCTCTCAGTTATGCCAGTGGCAGCCTGGGCCTCTTCTCCTCTGTTTGATTAGGGGAAAACAGGTGGTGCGGGTGACATGATGAGACAGGTAGGAGGCTATGTGAAACATGTGCATACTGTGAGTTATGCCTGGAATGAGATGCTTCTAGGTCATCTGTCTCTCACTGGAAGCGGGTGGGTGGGTGGGCTGGGGTACTGGAACCAAAGTTGGGAGCCAGACTGTTAAAGAAAGGCCTGTTTGTTTCTCTGTTCCTGTCAATTCTTTGTGACTATCAATGCCACGGGTTAGAAAGTTACTTTTTGGAGCAACATCTCTCAGAATCCCCCAGCCAGAATCCCCCACCCTACATCTCTCAAAATCCCCCAGCATGGCTATATGCTGTGCTGACTGGGTGAGTCTGGACATTGCAGTCATCCCTCCACATTTGTGGTTTTGACTTTTGCATATTTGATTATACACGAATTTGGATAAAGCTGTTCTCTCCAGGATTCTCTAGATCCTCCAGCATGACTTTATGATCAACTTCATCTAATCATGCCAGAGGACCATAGAGAGAACACCTCTTTAGGAATCTCTAGGTCCTCCAATGCAATTCTATGGTCAGCTTCCAGTGGACATTGACTATAGAATCACATAGAAAGATCTAGAAATTACTAGAGAGGTGTTCTGTCAGATAAAAAAATAGCAGTAACTTTATTTGAGGTTTTTCTCATTCATGGGAATCTTTTGCCCCTAACTCCACTGAATGTGAAGGACTAACTGTATAGTAAATCCCCCATGATCTGCATAAACTATGACAATGACCACCAGCTTAGATCAGGAAAATCTGTGGAGACTGATCTAGGAATTATTGGAAAGGGTTTTGACAATCAGAAAACCTACCAACTGTGTTTTGTGAACCTGTATGTAGGAACCAGGGCTTTTCCTGTTCTATTTTTTGACTTTTAGTCAAAAATGCACTGACTGTCAGTTGACTAGATAGAGGCCATGTCTCACACCTCAGTCGCCCAGCCTCTCCCCAGAATACTGTCACCCAAACCTTTTTTTGGCATTCTGATTGTGGTGGGACAGCAGTCCTCCTGAAACCCATTTCTTTGGGATTTTTGTATATAGATTGACCCCTGTGGGAGATATGTTCCCAAACTTACTATGGAAACAGGAAAACTAGGAATGACTTCCACCTATAGTTACCATGGAGTCACGTAGGAGGACCAAAACCTTTCTAGAGGAGACATATTTTTTTGGATGTGGGTTGGGTAAACTACAGATTCTGGTCCTGTGGACACAGGGGTTGTACTTTTTTCTCAAGTCCTTGGTCTGTCACTAGTACTTCCAAAGCCCTTTTTGGCCATGATCTTCCATTCTTTTTTTGTTTTGTTTTTTGCTTCATATGGCTCTCTTTTTAAAAGTAATTATGTGACAATTTATAATATCTTCCTAATAATCCCTTGCTGCTTTAAGCAACTATGCCCATCCCAATATGCTTCTGGAACTCTCTCAGGATAGTGTTGTGAGTACTGACATCTGATCCCAGTGCTGGGTTAAGGTGTGATGGTTCAGCATCATTGTTCATCCTTCTCTAAACCAACCATCTCCAGATGTGCTGAATGACTAACTTTAACATCCCTAGCCAGCATGGCTAATGGCTATAGTTCAACATATCTGGAAGACACTAAGTTTGGGAAGGCTGCCTGGCATCTTACTTTCCACTCAAACGAACCTCTTGTGTTACTTTATTTGGACATATTTTTCTGAACTTAACATCTTGTTTCTTTATTTTCCCTGCTCCTCTCTCTTTCTCTTGTCATGCTCTTTCTGTGAAAGACCTAATAAATAATAATAATAATAATAATAATAATAATAATAATAATAATAATAATAATAATTTATTTATACCCCGCCACCATCTCCCCACGGGGACTCGGGACGGCTCACATGGGGCAAAGCCCAACTAGCACAATTTACAAAAACAACAGCATAAATACATTAAACAATATACAAAAATAGTAAAACACAGTAAGACAATAAAACAAGAGTTAATTATAAGGCATTTAAGTTGGGAAACCTGTAAATTATAAGGCATTTAAGGCAGGAAACCTGTATTTTGTGTATTATAATCTGTAGGCAGGTTAGTATTTTCTGATCTCCTTGAAACTTGGTTTTTGTAAAAGTAATGATAATAAACAAAGTTAATAGTAATAATGATAGCTGAGATAGCTTTGGTGAAGAGAGAAAGGGGACAAACCATACATCTTTCTACTCCTGATAAACAATGAACTTGAAACATCTGTAGAAGATTTACAGAGGCATGTGTCAAATTTGCCAATTCTGCATTAAAAATGCTTGCAGTGGCTATCTTCAGACCTTGGTACAACCTTGTATATGAAGAACCACTATACATGGTTTCACTTATCCACGGTTTCACATATGGTCTCTTATATAGACTATATCTTCCTCTTTGTACCTCTGTCATTTCTTCAACTTAAAATAATAGAGTTCACTATATGTATTGTATTGTTTTTAGTGTTGTTAGCTAAAGTTAAAACAGGATGAAGAGAGATAAAGCATGATATAAATAAATATTGTCACCCACAATTTCATGTATCAACACAGATCCGGGAATATATTCACTGTGGATGAGGGGTGGGGGTGGTCATGCTTTCCTTCCCTACATGTGATTCTTAATGGTTGTCAGGAAATGCTACTAGAACCAACAACTGAACAAATAGGTAATGAAGCATTGTTAGCTGGCTCTCGAGCATCTTTGGCCAAAATGGGTAAAATGTTTCATGCTCTGTCCAGTGTGAATCTCATATTCTCATTTATAACACTTCCACATATCCTGTCAGTAACTGACTAGATCCGTTCTAGTGCAACTAAGGCTAACGTACTTAATCTCTAGACTAAAAATAAGACAAAATGCATTTCCCAGGCTTAATACTTAACACAACACCAACATCCTGACTTAAGAAATGTCCCTGATCAAAGGGAGGAACACCCTACCAGGAGGAAGTGTAGAAACCTGAGTCAAACTGCTTTAAGATATGGGTAAGGCTGGTTCTATGTATGTTTACTAAAAACAGGTCATAACAAGTTCTGCATCAGGGCTGGTCAAAGTGCAGGGATTCTGAGGCATATGTATTCGTGCTTGATCTTGACCCTCAAAAATCATGACAAATTTTGCATTATTTTTCTAAAATATATATTTTTGCCTCAAAATATCCTCAGGGGACCCAGGAAGGACAAAAATCATATTTGCAAACAAAACTACAGTTTTTGTGGGTTTGGTAAGGGGTGCATTCCCCCAAGTTCTCTTGGAGAGTTAATGCGGTCCCTTCTTCCACAGTTGTCCCTTCTCTGATTCAGAAGGACTGCCCAAGTAAGTTTCCATACAATCTTAGCCTTGAATTCCCACAATGAACTCAGAGATGTACTTCTGAGTAGACAAGAAATGCATGTTTAAATAGCAAATAAATAGCAAATAAAAGACAAGATCAAGAGAATGTATGTGATAACATCACATTTATAATTAAGACAATTCTAAAAAAAGAAACATTATGGTCATGCTGAAAACACTGTTGCACAAGTCAGGATGCACAACTAATATTAAAATATAGTTGACCTTTCAAATTTACAGGTTTGACTTTTATAGATTTGATTGCTCTTAAGGTTTTCTCTATTAATTTCTAGATCTCCTATCACACTGGAGGACCTAGAGATTCCTAGAGAAGTGTTCTTTCAGATGAAAAAAAGTAACTTTTTAACTGATGATTTTTCACTTTCACAGGAGTCTTATGCCCTAATCTTATCCAGTGTGGAGGGCTGATTGTAAAAATAAGGACCAATTCATGCAAAATTCTAGTTCTGTCTGCTTACAACAGATCATACAATGATAGTTTACATGCCTAGAGATCAAATGGTAATCTTGCAGACCCCCTTTCCAGAAGAACTGTGCACCTGACTTAAACTTCATATGAGATTCAAGTGTCAAAAGAGCACACTACTGCTTTATTGAAATTCATCTTGTCCCTTTCCCCAGTGCAAATATCCATTAAGAAAATGACATCCAAAGCTCAAGTACAAAGACTGGCAGTGATGGTTTCAAGATTGCAATTCCTGTCATAGTGCAATGTTGACTGTGATGGTTAGGGCTGCTAGAAGTTGGTGTTCAACAGTACCTGGAAGGCATATATGAGAAGTATATGTGATACACACATACTTCTCTACACACATGTGCCATCTTAGCTTCTGTTTCCTGTCAGCTAATTTGCATCAAGTGAATAGTGAAACTTAGATCCGGCTAGGAAACTGTAAGGTTCAGGTTTCTCTAGAAGTTTTATCTGGGTCAAAGAGGGTTCAAGTGAGTACACAGTCTGATGGATTTGTTCTTTGGTATTTCTGACAAGTTCTAAGAGATTCTGCAAACATTATACACATGAATAAAATTTATGTGTGTGCAAGCAATCTCTACAATAAGTGGAGATGTGAATGCAATCTCAAACAGGATTGCAAATTATTGAACAGAAAAAGGAAATTAGACCATCAGTTCTGCAAAACTGTTGATTTAAAATTGAGATTTGGCTAGAGATATGGAGGGAGAGAATACTTAATTTTCCCCAGGGGAAATACTTGTTCTCAAGGGGATGTAAGGATGAGAGAAGCTGTGGAACTCGCTCCCTAGCGATATTAGTGTCAGAGTAATTTGCAGCGCAGCAGTAGTTGGATGGAGTCAGAGGAACGCAGAACGAAGAGACATCAGAGACGTTGGTAAAACTATATACAAAGTTTTACTGACTTCAGTAATAATCAAGAGAAACAGACTTGCAGACAAACACAGGACTTGACTTCTCAGCAGACACAGAACAGAACAGAACTGAAGTAATCAGTAAAGCATACACACTTGTGTCTGGACACTCCCCAGTTCCAGCCACACATCAAGGTCAACACAGCTTCTCAGCAATTAACTCTTTACAGACTATAGTACACTCTGGATGATGCAATCAGTATGCAATACAAACCAAGACACAAATTTCATTTAAACACTATCTATACACAAATCCCACATTAACAATTAGATCAGCCCCCTTCCTCCTAACCTTTAGGAAAAGAATAAAAACTTGGCTTTGGGAGCAGGCCTTTGATAAATAGTGCAGTGCAATTTTTTTTTAACCTGGAAATCGTGCAATGGATTCTGGAACAGTTTTAGACCTTGCATTTGGATGACGTGTATCATATTGTATCATATTAATTACAGTATGCTTTATGTCTGTTTTAATTTTTATAATTCTATTTTATGTCTGTGTTTTATGTCCAATTCCATTTGTAAGCCACCTTGAGTCACCCTCAGGGTAGAGAAAGGTGGGATATAAATATGGTAAATAAATAAATAAATAAATAAATAAGCACTATTGGGGCATCTACAATTCTAGGCTGTGGCCAAAATACGGGAAGTCCCAAGATAAGACCAGGTCATACTAGTTCTAGCCCAGACATTTACTGCAACGCCAACTTTGATTATTTTATCTTCTTTGATACTACAAAGTTCTTTAGGCCTGTTATTGTGAAGAAACCCTGTTTTAAAATAAATAAACAAACAGATCTCAAAGATATAATCATTCCCCAGTTTTGGCAGATTTAAAACTTTTTGCTCTGTTATTTCTCGAGTGATTTTCCCTCCCCCAAAATGCTGTTTTCTCCATTATGTTTCTTGAATTGTTTTCCCAAGAAACAAACTCAAAGTTGTTCCTGTTAGATTTGGGGTAGATCTTGTTCAAAAATGTTAATAACTTATCTCACTAGCATAATCACTTTGAAAACATCAACAAACTTGTACCTACTGCATGGTTGTGGCAAGGCTTACCAAGTTATTGAGTGTATATGAAGATGAAGCACTTCTGACAGTCAAAATGGGTTTTTATAAAATCTCCTCCTCCTTCTCTTTCCTGCTAATATTAAGTCCTCACTCCCCCCCCCCCCCGCCCCGCCAACAAGCTCAGAGAAATGTTACGCTGCCATCTTATACATACTTGAGTGGGGCTTACCTCAAAGAAGGTAAGTATGATAAGGCACTTTTAGCTTCATAAAGTTTTGCAACTGATTTGCAACAGATATGGAGGGGGAAGGACCTTTCCCAGCCTCTCTGAGATGAGAGTACTTTGTGCGCTCCCAAAAATGACACTGCATTTTTAAGCATGTGAAAATACCCCAAATACATTTATGCTGTCCCTCTTGGGGGGGGGGGAGGGCATCCTGTTTGGAACTCCCTTGGCCACCATAGAAGCGGGAGGGAGTCTCCAGTGTCCAGTGCTGAGTGGCCACGCTAACCCCCATGTTGTGGTGGTCTCTGGCCATGACACATAACTGTTCCCCCGTCACTTGCCTTACATCAGCCAGAGCAATGGGGGACCAAGGAAGGGGGTGAGGAGGAACCCCCCTCCTCTCACTCCATCCCAGCTGATTTCAAGGCAAGTGACAGGGAACTGCAAGGTTCTGTGCCATGGCCAGAGTCTGCCGTGACATGGCAAGTGTGTGTATGTGAGGGGGGAGGGGAACTACCATCCCATGTCCCCAGGCCACCCAAGCCCAGGGAATGCATGGTGGCAGTGGGGAGAGTTGGGGCTGATTCCATTTGGGAACCAGTCCAACTGCCCCCACTAACCTTGTTGGGAGAAAGCCCAAATGCTGAGCCAGAATTTGAATTTTCCCCTGACTTATGTGGCTGATCCTAATTTACAACAACATAAGTGGTCAGGGTAGATGAGGCCCCTGTCCATTTGCTAATGTTGAAGTGAAGTTGTTCAGCTAGTCCAGTCAGCTTCTGCACATGGAATGAAAAGGTGCCTTTAACCTTTGCTCAGGTAGCAAAATGTCTTGGGTCAGCCCTGTCCTTCAATGCCAGGTGTTATGATTTGTAAATATCTAAAGATGCTGCAGCACCAATCAGGTACTGGAGAGTTCATTGTGCTCTGAAATACTTGACATACGTATCTGCTGCCATCTATTGACCAAAGGGATGTAACACAGACAGCCTTTGAGGATTTATTTTGTGTGAAAAACATGTGTAGGAGTTTTCTACAGAAAATATGGTTGCCTATACAGAAAATAAATAAATAGTGTATGTTTTTTTTCTTACAGAATAAATTCCAAACTGTGAATAGTCCAGTGTTCAAGGACAAACTTGCAGCAAAGGAAAATGGTTAAATTGTTAACTGTTATGAGAATGAAATTTACAAATGTTGACGTTCCTAATTTACAGAGTTTTGTTATTTTACCAAGCATGGAATAGATATAGGTAAATGTTTTCCCCTGACATTAAGTCTAGTCGTGTCCGACTCTGGGGGTTCGAGATCATCTCCATTTCTAAGCTATAGAGGCGGCGTTGTTCTAAGATGCCTTCAAGGTCATGTGGCTGGCATGACTCCATGGAGGGCTGTTACCTATACTATAGCGGTACCTATTGATCTACTTACATTGCATGTTTTCCAACTGTTAGGTTGGAAAAAAAGCTGGAGCTAACAGCTCACCTGCTCACTGAATTCGAACCGCTAACCTTTCAGTCAGAAAGTTCAGCAGCTCAGTGGTTTAACCCACTGGAATAAGAACTAGCAAAAACAAAATTACCCTTGAACATCTTTTACAATTTTTAAGAAGACTTTTGTGTGATTTTAAAATTGTGCAGACTGTTTTGGCATCTGAGGCTAAATCTACACTGACCATTTAGGTCAGTGAAAGGCCAGATCAACTTTGGAGTATATTGGAATGGTTGGATCAGTTTCAAAACAAAACCAGCTGCAACTGCCCCCATTTTGTGTTTCCTTTTCTCTCTCTAAGTAAAAATTTTTAGTCAAGAAAAAGACAAAATAGTACATGGAAAAGATATGGAAAGCTACAAAAACCTGCATCTGTATAGTGTCCACTACTACTAAATTACAATTATCTGCAGACCTTTGGATATTGCCTCCTCCACTGAATGTAGTTTTCTAAGACTCATGATTGCAAACCTTCAAATAATAAGAAACTATATGTCATATTTTGGAAAAACTCTGAGAAAGAGGAGGGGATGAAGGGGAGATTCCTCGTCTCCTCCTCCCTTCTTGCCCCATCATCCTAGCTGACGTCACTGCAGGTAATGGCTGACAAGCAATGGCTTACACATTTAATACATGTCCTCTAATGTATATAAAACAGCACCCTTTCCCAATGATGCTGTTTAATGCTCTTGTTATTTAACTATTGCTTTAATTGGATGATTATTTTAAAAATAGTCTCCAAACATCTGCTTGAATATTTCTTTTTTAGAGTATTCACCAAAAAAAAGTATCTATAGTATACCTATGCTCTGGATCCCTTTGACCATAATAAACACAATTGCTGTAGTCTGGCATAAAGATAAATTAGAATTATCTTCAAGTTTGTTGTTTGTGAGCTGCATTTCAATGCACATAGCCCAATTGCTCCCAGTAGGAAGGACACTTAAGCTAAGCACACCTGAAAGTTTAACATTCTATCCAAATCCAATGTCTGGTTTGTTGTCCCTATTCAAAGCCAGAGTTGCAAACAAAGGATTAGTGTGTTTTTGGATACATAATTGTTAAAAATTGTTAATTTGTTAAACAGCACATAACATCTACTTTGGAAGCCTGGTGATGCTGGTCTGCTGTGCCCAAGCCGTAAAACCTCCTACCTCTTTACTCTTATGTCCTAAGAAAAATTAACTTATTAGAAATGAATACAGCGATCCAACACAAATTCACCTGATAGTAAATCTTCTTGAACTCAAGGAGGCTTATTTCCAAATTATCATCATCGTTATCACCACTACCGTCATCATCTCAGAAGTAAGTCCCATGAAGTTCAGTAAGGGTTACTGTGGATGCATGACTTGAGAAAAAAAAGAGATAAAGGCATGGGCAGGATAGAGTCAGGACGCACATTCAGCCAGCTGTGTTCTTTTGCTCCCACATCTTTTGTACACAACATTTCCTGGACCATGCTTGCTCCAAAATCACTCACTAGCAGCTCTCATCAGCCCCCACAATGCCTATGACTCACTGAAGGAGGAAAAGGAGAATGATGGGTCTGTGGAAAGAAAGAGACAGGATAAGAAGATGAAGTGTTGACCTGAGGAAGAGTTTAGTCAAGTGCACATCACTACAGGAGAAAATATCCTAAAGACATATAATGAGGTTCACTGCAACACACACCTAATAATAATAATAATAATAATAATAATAATAATAATAATAGTGATCAGCTTCATGGATTTTGGCTCAAACATCTGATTAGTTTACATGGAAAAATGGCCCAACAATTCAATGAGATGCAGCAGAAAGGAAGTATCAGTGAATGGCTAATAGGCTTGATCGATCCATGAAAAATTTGATTCTAAACTCGTTTCAAAACTAGAGGGGGCATTTTTTCGTTTTTGTTGCTAATAACGAATTTGGCCCCCAAAATTTTTCGAAATTAACGAAAATTCGTTATTTTCGAAATTAATTCGTTAATGGCGGACGCGCATGCGCGGTGGCCCAAAAACAGCCCGAAGGGGGGGGACTTAGGGGGCTCTCCCGCCCTCATTTTTTGAGTGATCTTCTTCAAACTTGGTACAGTGGTAGAACACATTTAACACTGATAGCTCACCAAAATGTGGAACGTTTCCCTTATCCTCTGATTTTTGGCAAATTTTCATAGCTTTTATAATAAACCATTTTTTAATAATTGCAGAAATCTGTTCCTGGTTTGAAAGTCTTATTTCCTGTTAAATTGGGTTGTCTTTACTGTGAAAGTCATTGCTCTACTTCAGAAACTTTGTTTTTGTGGCTGAAACTTTGTTAAATTGGTGTAGTCCCCGGCTGAGACACAAGCAGCCCAGCTTGTGTTTGAGAGCGGTGAAGGGACAAAGGCACCCCCTTCTTTCCCCAAAAGGAGTTGTATTTTGTACAGGGAAGTATGGGATATGCAACTCTTTCCCAAACTTGGCTTAGGATTATCAGGAAGCGTCCCCGGCTGAGACACAAGCAGCCCCGCTTGTGTTTGAGACTGGGGAAGGGACAAAGGCACCCCCCTTCTTTCCCCAAAAGGAGTTGTATTTTGTACAGGGAAGTATGGGATATGCAACTCTTTCCCAAACTTGGCTTAGGATTATCAGGAAGCGTCCCTGGCTTGGATCCCTTGTTTCCAAAAACACTTTTGCGTGGAAAAAAGAAAGGAGAAAGCCCACCCCGCCCGCAAGGAAAAAAACACCCACAGGACAGCCCTTTGCAAAAACAAAAGAAAAAGAAAGACCCAACTAACACACACCACCCAAACTCAGCCAGCCACCCCACCTTTTCTCCCGGTCTTCACACAGCCATGCTGTGACGCAGCAATCTTTCCTGCCTGCCAGTGCCTGCACCAAAATCTCCCTTCCACCCTCTCCAAAATTCCCAGTGCGACTGAGCCACGAGGCGTGTGCACGCTCAGGACGTCCTACCAGCCCCTCCCCCTGGTTAAACGTGCTCTCTGATTGGCTACAAGGTGCAAACAACATGCTAGATTGCCCCAGTGGACTTAAACAAGTTTGGATGATTTGCCAAAGCATTTTTTAAAAACGAAAAAAAGGCGCCATAACGGAAAACGGCCAATCGCAGTTCGAAACCGCGATATCCAGGCGTGTGGACAACCAAGGTTCGATATTGCTTCAAAACAAACGAAAATAACGAATCAATAACGGTAAACGGGGAAAACGAATTATTTGAGCAAGCCTAATGGCTAACAACTGGAAAAACATACCTAATACAAAAGGATCCAGCAAAAGGAGCAGCACCAGGAAACTACAGGCCAACTGATCATTTGCCCCTTATCCGCAGACTGTGGGATGCTGGGATGGGACATTGTGACTGCCAGGATTGGGTTAGCAGTTACAATGATTTCTTAATCTGCGTGTTTTGAGGTAAAAGCTCCCTACCCCCTCCTTCTGGTCTTAACTTCAGTACCATAAATCTCTTGCAATCTTTGCTCCAACGGAAACTGATGGTTTAAAGGCTGCTACGAACTTCCCATGGCTCAGGAAAGAGGAAGCAAAGCAAATAACAACATTTAAAGAATGCCTGTTTCCAAAAAAATGACAGTTTGCCAGCTTTTGACAAAATTTAGATTTTGTGAATATTTGAGGGGAAATGATAAGAAATCCTCCAGCAAAAATATCTCTCTCACACAACTCAGCAAAGGCATAATACTCCAGATCTAATCAAATCAAAAACAGAGAAGTGAAATTGAAAGTTATTCTTTTTGCAGAAAACTCAAGTGCAGGTTGAATATTCCTGATAGGGTGACCTCTGAGGTCCTCAGGATTTCTCCCAGCAGGCTTCCCCTCCGCCCCAGCCCCACATATCTTGCCTATTGTGTAACAAAAATCTGCTTTTTGATTGCCTGCCAATGGATTCAAAATGGAGATGGAGATGAAGGTTTATTTTAATGAGGTTTCTTTATCTGGTGTCCCTTATCAGGATTTCTGTGAAGGCTTTCTAAAAGGAGGAGTTGCCTTCTTCCTAGAATAGGAAACTACAAATGGATTTTGTTTCTCTCAGACATAGAAGTTTATTCGTCGACAAGTAATTTTTCTTCTACCACAGAGTGGAATTCATTTGTATCTTTTCTTTAAAAAAAGATAGGAAGGGACTAGGGCAGCAAGCATTTTCTGATGCTTCTCTTTTATTTTATTCTAGACTTAGTGCAACTAACCAGCAATAACCTCATTTTTTTGAAGTTGCAAGCAATGGAGATCCATCTTTAGTGAAACTAAGCTAATTGCGTGGACAAATGGATCTGTTACAAGATGCCCTGCCTATCTGGATGAAGGACACAGCAGCAGGTAAGGAGCAAATGTTTCTTATTTTAAAGTATTAAAATTGTGCTATCATTTCAACGATACTGTAGTGAACATTAAACATTTTTATTGTTGCCATTGTTGTTATGTGCTTTAACACTTACAGTATATCCTCTCACTGTCCTAATCTGGCAGGGACGGTCCAGATTAATCCTCTTTCATCCCACTTTTCAGCTGCTTTTAAAATGTCCCTGTTTTCTCTCTCTTTCTGCCACTTTCTCCCATTGTTCTTAGTTTACTTTAATTGTTCAGGAGGGAGACAAGAGATGAGCGAATCGTGTCCTTCCCAGTAAGCTCTGACATAAACCAACTACTACAACCTCTCCTATGTTCTTCCTGATACCTTTTGGAATTGGATCATCATACTAATGTTGCTTGACCATACATGTTCTGTTTTCATCTGTAAATGTTGGATGGTACATTATGGTGATCCTATCATAGAGGGGTTTTTTTTGCCAATATTTATTCAGAGGACATTTGCCATACTTTATAGCAGTCCTTGTCAAAAGTCAGATGCCAATTAGAGAGCAAAACAGAGTTTATTCAAGAAATAGCCCAAAAATTAGTCACAAACATAAAAGATGGCTTAAAACGCTTAACTTTCAGTGTTGTTAAGCAGTCCAAACAAAAATATGACAAAAAGTACGTTTTAACAAATAAACCGGATTATTCTAGCAAATAATCCGGGTTAAACAAAAGGTTCTTCAATTCGACTCAAAGCGTTCTGAGTTGGCTTGGAATAAGCAGCCAAAACAAAACAAAGACTTAGAAACTCCCAAAAAACTCCCCAAAGTCCCAAACTAGCGATATAAACTTAAAGCCCCAAATGGGAACCCAAACTGGGCAAAGGAGCTCTCCACTGAGAGCCACTAGTAAACAAACTTGGAGGCTGGTGTGAAAGGGAAAGTGGCTCCAAGCTGCTACGGAGGCCAGCACCAAGCCGAGGAATTAAAGGGGCAGAGCAAAGAAGCGTCATCAAACCGGTCCGGAGTCGAAACAGGAAAGACAGCGGAAACTCGCTACAGGAGCTCAAGCAAACACCAGGAGCCCAAGGAATGAAGCGGAGAGACGTCGTCAGGACGGTCCAAGGTCTGGAAAGGAGATAGCGACGGGGTCGAGACACAGGCCAGGAGTCAGGAGCCGTAGATAAACACAGACCAGAGAGTGATGGCAGAAGCAAGGTCAAGTTCCAATCCAAGGTCCAGAGGTTGTAGACATCAATTCAAGGTCCACGAAATGGAATGGCACAAAGAGCCAAGGCAATGGAGACAACAGCAGCTAATGCAAAATAGTAATAACAGTGCAGTCCAGGAAAACCCACACAGTTCCAGCCCTCCGTTGCAGAACAACCCGGATTAACTTACATCTGAAGCAAAGTCCAGGTCCAGTCTTCAATAACACGTACAGGAGTCCCAGTGGCGCCCAGCAACACCTTGCCACACGCAAAGTAAAGTGGCTAAACATTCCCAATTTATCCCAATTCCCTGGGCGTCCAAACACCACACCCAAAGAGCAGGTGTCCCAATTCATTAATCCGAATCAGAACTCCACACAGCTAACGCCCATGAGTCGAGTGTCCCAAATTTTTCATCAGAATCCCAATCAACCTGCCCACGCCCAGCTCCATGCACACCTGAGGATCCATCCTCACTCCTCCAAGCAGACCAAGTGGGGTCTGCTTCTGAAGATACCCAAGTTTCCCCAGTGTCAGCAGTATCCATGGGCCCTGATTCCTCCCCAGTCATCTCCGGTGCCCGTGCCCAGTCAGTGCCCACTTCTTCAGCCACCACCTGTTCCCCAGTATCCATTTCTTCCACAGACTCCCCATCTGAATCTTCCTCAGAAAATCCCCATCGAGGTCCCTAATTCTTTTTCTGTGCAAATCCTCCAACGAGCCGTCCTCGCAAGGGTTTTTCCTTCCTCTCCTGATCCCACCACTATCATTCACAGTCCCCGAAGGCGCAGTCACAACAGTCCTTTTAAAGGTTTTTGATTTGTGGGACTAGCAGTTCCTCTCCCTTCTTCATTGTGCCAGAGAGTGGCACTATATTTGTGGCCCTTGACAATAAATGCTTCATTCCTTATTAGAAGCCACGTGTTCAAAGGGCCCTTACTTTCATAAGCATTAGCCCATAGCACCTGGTATGCCCAGGTGATCTCCTTTCCAACTACTAAACATGCCTAGTAACCTTGCTTAACATTTCCAGATCAGATATGATCTGTCACTTTTGAAAAAATTTCATAGGACTACAGTGTTGAGAGACTTGCATTTCTACACTTATAATATGTCTTACAATTTATTAGAATTATGGTTATATTGCTAGGGTTTAAATAAATAATAGAATAGAGAATAGAGCATGCTTTGAGGAAAGGAGGGAGAAGGCAAAATCAATTTTGTTCATTCGCTTTTGCAAATGATGGTTCTGGAGTGTAAAATATGCTGTTAAATATTCTTAGGATGGCTCCAGATAGATGACTTAAATGTTTTACCAATCAAAAGGCATTGTGTGGCCATTTTGTCTTAACTGCCTTAATGGATTTTTGGTGGAAAGAAAAACAACCGAAGAAGCTGTAGTGAAGCATGAGATGGTTACAAATGGAAAACAACCATGTTTGAACACACATTATCACAGACAGCAAATTCCATAAATGAGGGTTATATAAAGCCTCATCTGAAAACACCCCGAGTTCTTTTCCCACCTGATGTTCTATCTCTTCAAAGAATGGTGCATCTTGTTATGATTGAGCCTCATGGCTCTGTTATTGACAGACGTGGGCGTAAGACTCCTCGGGAGTCAGATACTCTCGAGGAGCGAGAGAGAAAAAGACTGCGAGACATATTTGCAGCACCATCTGACGAAGAATCTTTCGAAGGGTTTACGGAGAGAATGGAGGAGGGGCTGGTTAGCTCAGAGGAGGATGAGATGGATTGGACTCGGGTGAGGGAGGAATTGGGTGCCACTGGTCATGATGGGACAGAAGATGAATGGGGACCTTCAGGATTAGACCCATGGCTTAGCTGGAGGGATGGGACGGGATCCACAGCTGGAGATGCTGTTGGGCGTAGTCAGAGGTGTTCCAGCTCTGACGAGGAAAGTGATGAGGAAACGCCCGGGTTAAGGAGGACAGCTGACAGTGATGAAGATTTGTAACTGGCATAAAATGGGGCTTGGGAGCAATTGCAAATTGCGTCGGGCAAGGTAATCTGGGCAAACGCTTGGGATCCGTGTGTGTGTGGGACGCTTCCCTGAAGACTTGTGTGCTTTCCTGTGCTGAGACGTAAGTTGATTGGAATCCAAGGTCAGACGGCGGGAGGGATTGTGTGGGCATTTGTTTGTGCAAACCTGTGCTTACTCTTATTAGCTTGACCTTCCGTCGTCTTTCTGACGGACGCCATCTCCTGCTTTGAGAACCCGGACTGAACTGACCACGGCTTGTCTTCCCCCCCCCTTCTTGGACTTGGAAAAACTACAAACGTCTGCTTCTGGCTTTGATCTACGGAACGGAACTGGTCTACTCTACTTCTACAATCCTTGGCTGAATTGCTCGTGTTGGAGATCCTGTCTACTGTGTGTGTGTGGGAGCGACGCAAGTTACTCTAAGCACAGTGCTGGCAGCAGAGAGGAATCTGCTGCCAATTAGTTGCATTCTTTGTATCTTTTGTTCCTTGGCTTTCGTTCTGTTAATACCTAGGCTGAAGCAAGCAGTTTGTTTTTACCCGGATTAAACTCCGGTTTAATCCGGTTTATCTTTTGAACATTTACTTTTGTCCCTTTTTGCGCTTAAAGGCAAAAACTGCCTGGCCCTTGTGTTTTTACGGGCATTTTTGAGTTCTGTAATCTAATAAACTCTGTTACTTTGAATCTTGTGGCGTTCTGTCCTTGACAGATTGCCCGACGCCCATAAAAAGTTTATTGCAGCAATAAACCCGTCAGGAAGACGATGGATGAGTTAAGAGCCAAAGTAGACCAATTGCAAACGGCCTTTACCGTAAGCCAAACAGCTTTTGCTGTGAAAGGACATGTTTTGACTCCTGAACGCTTTGACGGAACCAGGTGCAAGTTGCCAACCTTTTTGGCACAAGTGGAGCTTTATTTTTCTCAGCTCAGTGCTCATGCTTTTCCTACTGACACTAGTAAGGTGGCTTTTATTTTGAGTTTGTTGACCGGTTCCGCAGGACAATGGGCCACTAATTTAATTTTGGGAAATGACCCAGTCAAGGACAATTTGAATAATTTCAAAAAGTTGTTAACTGATACTTTTGGGGATCCTCTCCGCACGGAGAACGCTGGGTGGGCCCTGTATCGGTTGAAACAGGGAAAGGGGACTGTTTTGGATTACTTAAATAAGTTTAACCTGTATCGCCACCAGCTGGATTGGGGGGAAAATGCATTCATGCTTTTATTTACTGCCGGGTTAAGTGATATGCTCCAGGATGAATTAGCACGCTTGGAGCCGGCTGAAAGCTGGGACGCCTTAGTAGCTAAGGTGCTGCGTTTAGACGCAAGGTTCGAGGCTCGTAAACACTCAAAAGCAATGTGTGCGCCACCCATGCATGTAACCAGGGCACCTGTGGTGATGGGGGAAGAGCCCATGGAGCTTGGGGTCTTTAAAAAACTGTCTACAGAGGAAAAGAGCCGTAGGAGGCAGCTGGGCTTGTGTTTGTACTGTGGGAATGCTGGGCATTTTGCCAAAAATTGTAATGTGAAACCTTCCCAGCTTTCGGGAAAAGGCCAGCCCTAGTGCGACGTGAGTCCAACGCACTAGGGCTCCTCAAGCAGTCAACTGAGGGGAGGAAGCATGTTTTCGTACCCATTACATTATCTGTTGGGGGAAGGGAACTTGTTTCTACTCTGGCACTGCTGGACTCAGGAGCTACAGTCTCTTATGTAGATATTGAGTTTGCTAAGAAGCATGGCATTCCTAAAGTGCGCAAGGCATGCGACGTGTGGGTGGAAGGAGCAGATGGGAGACTGCTGGAGACTGGGGTGGTTAACCAGGAAACCTCAGCAGTAACGTGGGAGGTGCAGGGAGTAACGGGAACGTTTGTGTGGGATATTACGAGCTTGCCTCGATATGATGTGATCCTGGGGATGGATTGGCTAGCTGTAGTAAACCCACAAGTGGATTGGGCAACACGTAAAGTGATCTTAAAGAGGCAGGATTGTTGCACTCTAAACGTTACTCATGCTGATATGGAGGGAGTGCCTGCTGAGTATGGGGAGTTCTCTGATGTATTTTGTAAAAGAGAAGCGGACAAATTACCACCGCACAGGCCATATGATTGCGCCATCAAGTTGGCAGAAGGTGCGAAACTGCCAGCAGGGAGGCTGTATGCCTTGACTGTACCGGAAAGGCAAGCTTTGCGGGAGTTTTTAGATGAAAATTTAGCCAAGGGGTTTATTCGCCCATCTAGTTCTCCAACTGCGGCACCAGTATTCTTTGTAGCCAAAAAGACTGGGGAACTTAGGCTGGTCTGCGACTATCGGATCCTAAACAAATACACCATTCGGGATAGGTACCCGCTCCCTTTAATCTCGGAATTGTTATCAAGGGTGCAAGGGGCTAAGGTCTTTACCAAGCTTGACCTGCGGGGGGCCTATAACCTAATCCGTATACGGGAAGGGGATGAATGGAAGACGGCATTTAACACGTGTTTCGGATGCCACGAGTTCCGAGTCATGCCTTTTGGGCTTTGTAATGCTCCTGCGGTCTTCCAGAGGTTCATGAACGATGTGTTCAGGGACCTAATTGACCAATTTTTAGTGATTTATTTGGATGATATCTTGATTTTTTCTAAGGACGAGAAAGAACATCGTCAACATGTCAAGCAGGTTCTGCACCGACTGCGGGCTAATGGGCTTTTCGCCAAGGCTTCCAAATGCGTCTTTCATGTGCCTGAAGTGGAGTTCCTAGGTCATGTAGTGTCAGGTAGGGAACTTAAAATGGACCCACATAAGGTTGACGCCGTCAACTCATGGCAGGAGTTGAAGACTAAGAAGGATGTACAAAGGTTCTTAGGTTTTGCTAATTACTACCGGGAGTTTATTCCGAATTTTGCAAAGCTCACGGTACCTTTGACGCAGCTTCTGCGCAAGAAACAGCCATTTGTGTGGGGGCGGGAAGCTCACGAGGCGTTTCTACAACTTAAGTCTAGTTTTCAATCGGACAACATACTAACCCATCCTGATGTTGACAAACCGTTCGTGGTAGAAGCGGACGCTTCTAGCTACGCGTTGGGGGCTGTATTGTCTCAGAAGGACTCCTCAGGGACCTTGCGTCCCTGTGGATTTTACTCGCGGCAACTAACACCCTTCGAGCAGAACTATACCATATGGGAGAAGGAGTTGTTGGCGATTAAGGTGGCGTTTGAGGTGTGGCGGCACTGGCTTGAAGGGGCACGGCACCAGATCGTGGTCAGATCTGATCACAAGAACTTAGAGCACTTGCAAACAGCAAAGAAGTTAAACCAGCGTCAAATCCGATGGGCTTTGTTTTTCTCCAGGTTTAACTTCAAGGTGCAGTTCGTAGAGGGGAAGGCAAACTTGCGGGCCGATGCTTTATCCCGCAAGCCGGAGTTTAAGACCAATGAGCAGGTTGTATGTCAGACCATCTTGCCTACTGCCTCTCTGTGTGTTGTAGATAATGAGCTCGGGTTACATGACCAGATCCTTGAGGCTCAGAGGGATGATGTGTGGACACAGGAGCAACTGATGCTGCTCTCAGCAGGTAACCGTACCATACTGCCGCATCTACAAGATCAAGACGGAGTATTGGTACGCAGGGGACAGGTCTACGTACCAGTGGGGGCCCTCAGGTTGGAGGTGATTAGAGCCCACCATGACGAACCCATGGCTGGGCACTTTGGCAGATTCAAGACCGTGCAGCTCATTACCAGGAGCTATTGGTGGCCAAAGATGCGGCAAGACATTCTGCGCTTTTGCGACAGCTGCGCCGTTTGCCAGCAGAGTAAGACGCCTGTTGGGCGCCCTAGAGGGTTGTTGTCGTCTTTACCTGTTCCGGACAGGCCATGGCAAATCATTTCCATGGATTTCATTTCAGATTTGCCTAAGTCTGGGGGTTATACTTGTATTTGGGTGGTGGTGGATTTATTTAGTAAACTGGCTCATTTTATTCCTTGTTCAACCATTCCGGCGGCCCCTACGTTGGCCTTACTATTTACTAAGCACATCTATCGTTTGCACGGAGCACCCGAGGTGATTATTTCAGATAGGGCTCCGCAATTTGTGTCACGCTTTTGGAAACATTTCCATGAGTGTTTGGGGACTAAGTTAAACGTGTCTTCAGCTTTCCATCCGCAAACGGATGGACAGTCGGAACGGGTTAATGGGCTCTTAGAGCAATATCTGCGTTGTTTTTGTTTAGATCAACCCACGGCTTGGGTGAAGTGGTTACCGGTGGCGGAATTTGCTTACAACAATGCGGTGCACACGTCTAGTCAGCATACGCCGTTTGAGCTAACTTATGGTTTTCACCCACGGGGAGGTGTGGCGCCGTCGACCAATGTGGTCTCTTCGGACCCTGTGTACCGCTCTACGGAAATGGCTGCATTGCATGATGTTGCCCGTCGCTTACTGTTGGAAGCTAAGGCAACGCAGAAGACTCAGGCTGACCGCCACAGGCAGGCAGGGGAGGAGTTGGAAGAAGGGGATTTGGTGTGGTTATCTTCCAAACATATTAAACAGGCTGGGGGAAAGTTTGCGCCTCGGTATTTGGGTCCCTTTCCTATCGTTAAAAAGATTTCTTCCGTTGCGTTTCGTTTGCGTTTACCGTCTAGTTTAAAGGTCCATCCAGTCTTTCATCGTTCGCTGTTGAAACTTGATACCTCTAGTCGTCGTGGTGCTATAGCGGAGGGTATCACTGCCACTTCTCCGCCATCGGGGGAGGAGGCCTTTGTGAGAGGGGATAGTGTTATGATTGAGCCTCATGGCTCTGTTATTGACAGACGTGGGCGTAAGACTCCTCGGGAGTCAGATACTCTCGAGGAGCGAGAGAGAAAAAGACTGCGAGACATATTTGCAGCACCATCTGACGAAGAATCTTTCGAAGGGTTTACGGAGAGAATGGAGGAGGGGCTGGTTAGCTCAGAGGAGGATGAGATGGATTGGACTCGGGTGAGGGAGGAATCGGGTGCCACTGGTCATGATGGGACAGAAGATGAATGGGGACCTTCAGGATTAGACCCATGGCTTAGCTGGAGGGATGGGACGGGATCCACAGCTGGAGATGCTGTTGGGCGTAGTCAGAGGTGTTCCAGCTCTGACGAGGAAAGTGATGAGGAAACGCCCGGGTTAAGGAGGACAGCTGACAGTGATGAAGATTTGTAACTGGCATAAAATGGGGCTTGGGAGCAATTGCAAATTGCGTCGGGCAAGGTAATCTGGGCAAACGCTTGGGATCCGTGTGTGTGTGGGACGCTTCCCTGAAGACTTGTGTGCTTTCCTGTGCTGAGACGTAAGTTGATTGGAATCCAAGGTCAGACGGCGGGAGGGATTGTGTGGGCATTTGTTTGTGCAAACCTGTGCTTACTCTTATTAGCTTGACCTTCCGTCGTCTTTCTGACGGACGCCATCTCCTGCTTTGAGAACCCGGACTGAACTGACCACGGCTTGTCTTCCCCCCCCCTTCTTGGACTTGGAAAAACTACAAACGTCTGCTTCTGGCTTTGATCTACGGAACGGAACTGGTCTACTCTACTTCTACAATCCTTGGCTGAATTGCTCGTGTTGGAGATCCTGTCTACTGTGTGTGTGTGGGAGCGACGCAAGTTACTCTAAGCACAGTGCTGGCAGCAGAGAGGAATCTGCTGCCAATTAGTTGCATTCTTTGTATCTTTTGTTCCTTGGCTTTCGTTCTGTTAATACCTAGGCTGAAGCAAGCAGTTTGTTTTTACCCGGATTAAACTCCGGTTTAATCCGGTTTATCTTTTGAACATTTACTTTTGTCCCTTTTTGCGCTTAAAGGCAAAAACTGCCTGGCCCTTGTGTTTTTACGGGCATTTTTGAGTTCTGTAATCTAATAAACTCTGTTACTTTGAATCTTGTGGCGTTCTGTCCTTGACACATCTTCTGAACTGCTTCATTCCCAGCTTCTCAGGCCCAATAATCAGGGGCTAAATAGCAATCATTGTTGCTCATCACATTTGCCGTCATTTCAGATTAATTCCTTTGTCTCATCAAAGTCAAATGAATTTTGTTGTGTCTTGCATTACCACCATACAGACTATTTTGTTTTGTTTTTCATAATTACTCAGCGGAAGTAGTCATAATGTTCACTTCTTTGGATTTGTAATTTTGAAAAATCACTTGGATTGAGCTGTTATCTGTATAAAAAAGAAAAGCAAATTATTACACCGTAGCTTTTGTTAGCTAAATCTGGTTTTTCCGCTTTATGTATCTCTCCATGTCCATCATGTTCTTGCTGTTTACCTCTAAATCATTTTGGAAGTGACCTTTCATTTTTCACCCTTTACAAACTGCTCTTATGGTTTGTGGTTTTCTTTCTGGGGTCTGTTTTTCATTTTTCATAATGATATTGTGTGTGTATATATATATGTTATGTTTTAATTTTAGCTTTTTAATTTTTTCTCCAAGTATTTGTTAAATTAAATAAGCAGGCATTTAAACAGGTAAGAAAAATAGAGGACGTTGTTGTTTTGTGCCTTCAAGTCATTTCCAATCTATGGCAACCTTAAGGCAACCCTGTTGCAGGGTTTTCTTAGCAGGATTTGTTCAGAAGAGGTTGCCATTGCCTTCCTCTAAGACTAGGAGCACATCTACACTGACCATATAATACAGTTCAAAGTGAGCTCGCTTAAAGCTGCAGCAGCCAGATAACACACACCGCCAAAGTACATTGTAGTATGGGTCAAAGAGTTTAAAATGCATCCAGCAAAACTGTATAAAAGTCCAAGATAAACCCCTGGATGTACATCAGTGAATCCCAAAATGTAAACCACATCACAGGACAAAAACAGCTTCTCAGAATGCCAATCACAGTGGAGACACCTGCCCATGCTGCAGCACTTTGTAAAATTCAGTACGCAGAGTTTGGGGGCTGCCAAAAATGTCTCAAGGGCATAGCTGGGTAGCCAAAGTCAATTGACCTCTTGGAACAGGTAATTGATTACCACTGTTACTTTGCCTTCTTGTTTCTTCCTCCTATGTCTCTGGAGCAGTTGTGCGCATCTTGCCAGGAAATGAAAAAACCAAAAAGAAAAAGTAAAAAAAGAAAATATATTCCCTGGCAGCTGTCAAGCCATGACTATTTTGGATTCTGAAGCTGGTTTGAGGCCACCTTCCACTGTTAATATAATCACCATCCCAGCCTCAAGCTTGTTCCAGCAAAGTCAGTCCGATCATCCACACAGAGAAACTGTTTTCTGTCAAATTGCTTCTGAGCTTAAGTGGTCAGTGCACATGATCTAAGAGAAGGTTGACTTTCTGAAGGTCATCCAGTAGATTTCAATACTCATCAGGGATTTGAACCCTGGTCTCCAGGGTCATAGTCCAGTGCTCAAACCACTACATCACACTGGCTTGATGTTAACAAACATTTTGTGTTGTGACTGCGCCTTCGGGGATTATGGTTGATGGGGATGGAATTCGAAGAGGAAGAAAAAACCCTCGTGATGAGGGTTCACTGGAGGAGTTGCGCAGGAAGCGACTTAGAGAGCTATATGGGGGATCTTCTGAGGAAGATTCAGATGGGGAGATGGATGCTGAGGAACAGGTGGTGGCTGGGGAAGCGGGCACTGAATGGGCACAGCCACCGGAGATGTCTGGGGATTTGGGACTTATGGATACTTCTGAACCTGGGGTTTCTGCAGGAGCTGATCCCAATTGGGATGCTTGGAGAAGGGAGGATGGTTCTTTAAGTGTTCATGGGGCTAAGTGTGGGCAGGATAATTGGGACTCCGACGAATTGCTAGGTACTCCAGATCCACGAGCTCTAGCTGTGTGGAGCTCAGACTCTGAGTAGATTTGGGACACCTGGTGTTTGGGTGTGAGTGTTTGGTCACCCAGGAGGAAGGGGAATAAAATGGGAATGTTTGGCCACTGCACTTTGCGTGTGGCAAGGTGTTGCTGAGGCGCCATTGGGATCTCTGTGTTTCCATGAAGACTGGACTTGGACTATGATTTGAATCTGCTGTCATCACCTAGCTTGGCTCTCGCTGTGTCTTATCGTGGACCTGTTTTGGATGACTGCACCCTCTTCAGACCTTGGATCGGAATTTGACCTTGCTACTGCCTTCGCCCTGTGATTGATGACTACTATCGGCTTTTGACTCCTGGCTTGCTCTTTGGACACCGCTGTTATCTCCTGACCTGACCTTGGAATCCCGGACGACGTCTTTTCACCATCCTTTTGGAGCCTTCGGCTTTATCCACATTGTGGAAGCAGTCTGCTGCATTCTTAGTTTGTTTGTTTGTTTCCTGACCAATTTGGTGTTTCCTTTTGGGAACTGTTCCTTTGAAAACTACAGAGCCGGCTGGCAGGGCTTGGACTCAGAAAGTGCAGTTTGCACTAAGTTTGTTTAGCTTTGTTTTTACCTGCTTGTGTTACTGAATTATATTTTTGTTTGAACTGCTCTTGAAGCACTGATAGTGAAGTGTTTCAAGGTTTTTTCTGTGTTAACATTACTTTTTGGCTTATCTGCTGAATAAACTCTATTTTTGTTCGCTAATTGGCGTCTGACTCTTGACATTTTTGTTTCAGATTAATATTTCACTTTAAAGATTGCAAATTGAAAGAGAAAGTATAACAGTATAAACAGGATAATATTAGTTTAATTTGTTTATGGCTGCAATATCTATATGACTTATCATAGTGTGGTAGGTCTGTATGATGACTTATGCTTGACTAAGCTATATACCACCATATATAACTCCTCATATGGCAATTCTTTGCTTTGTAGGGAGCAGACAGGATTGCAAAAACATCTGGTTATGTCCTGGTAACCAGATGTGAAATGATTACAGCAGCAGAGAGAGCGCCAGAGTGTCCCAGAGGATCTTAGCACTGATGTAATCCTTTTGCATCTGGGTGTGGAATTATACTTCTCTGATCCTTTTCGTTCCACACAAACTATAGAATAGTTGTTTAGTAAGTTAGGGGAAGGTTTTGAGTGCTATGGTGGAAAGGAGGGAATACCAACTCCCACTGCACCCAAAAAAGGATATGTGCACACGCATGCGAAACTGTTGCATGTATGTATAACAGGATTCCAGCTACAACTTCATTAAGTGAAAATACTATTTTAAGCCAACTCCATCTACCATTCACATTTCTAGTCATTTTCAACCATTTTTGGACCTCTGCTCCCAGACTTTTTCATCATGGTACCCTGTTCCCCTGGCAGCAAGGTTTTAACTTTTGAGAACCCCCATGCTAGAGAATCCACACAGTCAATATAAGTATACACATCACAGTAGATATATAGCTGCTTCAATATTGACATAGAAAGCAGACCCATATTTGAAAGAATGCTGTCTTCATGTTAGCAAACTGGGTGCCAGTGCATCTAATCTATTCACTTCTGCTTCTGTCCTCTCATTAGCATGATTGATACACAAACCAGAAATATTTAGTAGAGAGGTCCTTGAACCTTTTAAACAGAGGGCACAGTCCCTCAGACTGTTGGGTGGCGGGGATGGGGGGGGTGGATGGGACAGGGACAAATATAGTTTGAAAAAAAATGAACAAATTCCTATGCACTTATTTGTAGTGCAAAGAACATGAAAGGACAATACAATATTTAAAATGAAAAACAATGTTAACCAACATAAACGTACCAGTATTTCAATGGCAAGCATGAGCCTGCCTTTGGCTGCTAAGATAGTCAAGTTAATTAGGATTGTTGTTGTATGTAGTTGTGATCCTAAGTCTAGGGCAGGGGCCGGATAAATGACCTCGGAGAGCCGCATCCAACCTGCAGGCCTTAGTTTGGGGACCCCCAACTTAGTGTGTTGTCTGAACCTAGAATTCTGATTTGTTGCTTTTTTTTTTTTTTTGGTAAGCCAAGTTCATATATCAGAATTCGTTCTTGATTTACGAATCTTGGCTAGTATGTATATGAAGTAACAATGTGACTTGGCTGTGTGTGATTATGGCATCTTATGTTCTTTCTTGTTTTGTCTCAGGCAAGATGCAAGTCATTGGGTTTTTGATCAGGGTGATCTGACCTTCTTTTTTGATTTGGGGGTCCTGCTTTTTCTGACTACTGGGACAAATGTATATCTTGAACTCACATCCCATGTCAGTTCCCCCATTATTTCCTTTTAGCTGAGCAATAAAAAAATCTTCTCTTATGAACCACAAATTAAAGAGGCAAGCATCAATCTCTTATGTTTACTGAACAAGGCTACAGATGCCAGGTGGATTTTTTATTACAGAATTTCAATGTTTGCTTTATTTTTCATTAAGCAGCAAAAGTTACTTACATTTATGAAGGACCTATTATGAATATTTGTATAAACTGGTGGCAAGTCAACATACTATTTTGGTACATTTCTGTTTCATGCTGGCCCTAAAAAAATTGGACCATTTCACTGAAACTATCATTTATGTTCTACCTTCACAAAGTTCAGTCATGCAGGTTGTTGTCCGCACTCCATCTGCATCAAAAGACGATTGATTACCCCTGAATTATGTATGGATTTAAGGGTACTTAGCACTGTTGAAGATGCAAGATAAGGATATTTTAGCAGGACTTCATAGGAAAATGAAATAGACCAAGAGTGGGAAAAGCTGCTACGTGATGAGGCCAGAGTGAAGGTGGGACAGAGTAATCTTTGCTCGGCTGCTCCTGCATTGGCCATGGGAAATCAACCAGCCAGGGATGATTCTCAATCCACAAGACACTTTTTCCTTTTTCAAGCAAGGCAAAGGCTATCTGAAGGATGGAGGGGCCCCACCTTGCACTGCCTGTGCCACCCAACAAATGAAAGCCAGGAGGAAGAAACCGAGAGTGGAAGAAGGGGAGTTGACACTCTTCCTCCCACTCAAGGCAAGGCCACCTGGGATTTTCTTTCTTCTGCTCTTGCATGTCTGTTGTGGCTTGGTTCTCTTTTGAGATGAAAGGCTGCCAAGTTTGCATATGTGCAGCTAGGGTTCCCTTGGGAGATGCTTGCTCTGTTATTCTGCAGCTGGAGTCTAAGAATAAGGATGCTCTGGGATGTTATGTGCATTTGGGGGAGTTCAAACATCTGTGTTTGTAATGATGGGTGGTGTCAGGAAGCTCTGTTTGAACACCCTTGTGCCGTATTAGAAGGGAGGGGATGAAGCTACAGAAAAAGAGTTCTTTTTTGCCCTGGTCTGAACAATTTGAATCAAGATGGGGACTACATGTTAGGTTTATGGAAAGAAGAGCAGCAAGATTCAAGGTAAGATTCAAAGATTAGATGTCAGCTATGTTCAAGCTTGCATTTCCCAAAAGCAGTGCACTTAAAGGGCATGTGTTATATTACGGCCACTTTTTAATATTTCATAACAACTGAAGATATAAGTGCTCCTGAGGAGGAGTAATCAGCTGTAATCTTGGAGTAGGCGCTAAGGGGAGCATAACCTTCTCTCTCAAGTCATTATTTGGTTTAGAAGAGGTTGTGTCAGGTATATTTTCTGCTGTGTGCAGCTTTCTGAACACACTATAGTGCCCCACTCTATAAACATATTTGGCAGCAAATTCTCCCAGCTAGCACTAGATTTCATATAGCGGAGTGCACAGTTTTATTCCTGTATTATCTGAATGTATATGCCTGAGGAAGGAAGTCTGCAAATTCTTCTCTTGAACTGTTCTAACCTTGTTTCCAGAAGGAATCTTGATGTGTGCATGTTTGATGATAGTAGCAGTTCTTTAAAGGCCCTGCATTAGGTTTTTTATACTGCAGCCCTATTCCCTAAATATAGACTAATTTATACAAGCACACAGAAGTATCAAGGCCCTTCATCACCTGACTTTTGAAATACTTTAAATTTACTATTTATTTATTTAATTATTTTCTTGTTTTCTTACAGAGCAATACAGTATGTGCATGCATGCGTGTGTGTGTGTGTGTGTGTGTGTGGTGTGTGAAATTGTGGATCTTACAGCTTTCAAGACTTTCCAAAATGGGAGGAAATTTCTATTACTCTGACAAGTTTTTGTGTCTCACTACCACTGTGAATAGGGAGAGGTTTGTTTTGTGTGTGTGTGTGTCAGGAGCGACTTGAGAAACTGCAAGTCGCTTCTGGAGTGAGAGAATTGGCCGCCTGCGAGGACGTTGCCCAGGGGATGCCCGGATGTTTTTTGTTGTTTTACCATCCTTGTGGGAGGCTTCTCTCATGTCCCCACATGGAGCTGGAGCTGATAGAGGGAGCTCATCCGCGCTCTCCTCGAGTGGGATTCGAACCTGGCAGCTTGCAGAACAGCAGCCCAACCTTCAAGTCACAAGGCTTTAACCCACTACTCCACCGGGGAGAGATTAAAACACAGGGACTAAAATTTATAAATTATGATCCAAATGAAAGAATTTATTCTAATAATGGAATCACATAATTGGAAGGGACCACAAAGATCACATATTCTAGTCCTTTCTGGAAGAGAAACACATAGCTAAAGCGTGTTTGTCAGGTGCTGTCCAAGCTCTGTTTGAAAACAGCCAAAAAGTAAGACTCCACTGACTTCTAAGGTAATTTGGTGAACAGTTCTTACCACCAGGAAATCCTTATCTGACATCTAAACGTTTTTTCAAGATGTACCAGTACAAAGACTTCTTGAGAAACTCAAAATTCTCTCCTTACGAAAGGGGCAGTTAGCCTCACACACAACAGAAATTGCTTGGATCTCAATGGAAATTTATTTGCATTTAATAGTATATTGAAATGTTATTGTCTGTCTTTTACTGCCCTTTGTCCCTGGTCACAACCTGGCCAAACTAGGGAATATGGAGATCATTCAAGATCATAACAACTAACAACAGAAGTAACATCTGAGACAAAATGAAAGCCTGAAAGTGACTCTTACAGGATTACTTTCCTTGTTCTATATGTTGTTTAATGTTTTTGCCCGATGAAGATGTCAATGAAGCTTGAAAGCTTGCATGATATATTTTGTAATATCCCTGGTTTGGGAACTTTGGATTTTGTTGTATTATTAAGTGCATCACCCTGAGGATGGTATTGAAGTGGTGTTTTCCTCCCACTACATTTGTGAAGACTGCTGTGTGTATAATAAGGGTCTTTATGAGACACAGCCACCTTCCTTCCAATGAGACATCTCTTTGTTGACAAGGGTAGCGCAGGGAGACTTCTACATCCTCCTCCTTTGGACAGCCAAATGTGCTTTAGGATTGCTCAGTCTCCTACTTCATTTCTGTGCTGTGTTTTTCCCAGAGCAGTCGAGGTAACATAACCTTTATAATGCAGACTCATGTTATGAAATAAAATAAAATAACATAAAAGAACAGGGAGAAGAGAAGAGGAAAACAAGGAAATCAATGCCAGCGCATTCGTTTATTAGCCAATATAGTCAACACACAGCAAACAAGTGGAACGGCTACTTCAGGAAACAGTTCAGGGAAAGGAAAGGCCCACGTGATCTAAGGCAGAAGGACCTTTTTGCCTGATCTTTGGCTTGAGTATCTTCAGGTTTCTTTCCTTTTTGTGTTCCTGAGGAGGGTCTCTGACATTACAATACTGGCAGTTATATTTTTTATCCTTTTCTTTACGACCCCCAGCATGAAATTCACTCTTTTCATACTCAGTACTACAATGATTTTTTCAATAACCTTAATTAAAACCTGAGACCCTTTTCCTAATCAGATACTGCTTCCTGGCTGGGACCTGCCAACCTGGCTGCCCTCCTGCTTACCACCCTTGCCTGCCTACTCAGGAGAAGGAGACTGTTCTGTGGCCCCTCCCTCATACTCTGGTAGGAAGGGGAAGGGAGTGGAGGAGAAGGGATTAAAACACCTGCTGGCTGGACGCTCACCACCTTGCCCACTTGTCCTCCTGCTTACCACCCTGCCTGCCTACTCAGGAGGAGACTGTTTTGCGGCCCCTCCCTCATTTGTCTTCTGCTGTAGGCTACTGCCCCCTCCCTGTCCCCCAGCACTGGTGAGTGGACATAAGGAGGGAGGAAAGACTTTAAAAACTTCTGATTTTATTTTCGAGATGGGATCCAACCAACTAAACCGGGACTTGTTGGACCTTTTGTTCTTAGAGAATGAGTGCCTTACTGAAAGTTTAGGCTGCCTTGGAGTGTTACTAAATCGATTAAGTGACTCAAAATCACCAAAAAGAGCCTCCATGGACATATTGCAGGCAGATAAATACTTACCAAATGATAGTCCAGCTGAGGTGTTCCTTGTGGGGGTAAGTTCCTTGCCAAGATCATCGCAGCCTCTGAGTCCACCATCATGGCCCCTGATACCCTCGGGGGGAGTTTTCCAGGAGGCGACAGTCTTGGAATGCTCTTTTGGGGGATATTGCCCTTTTGGGGCAAATCCTGATGACACCTGTCCCTGGTCAAACCAAAAATCTAGGAAGGCCATGGGGGCCATGGGGGCAGATCCGCCTCAGTGGATGGAAGCAGAGCCATTGGACATATCTGCAATCCTGCAAAAGAATCCAAGGACGATCACCGAGGCCCAAAAGCCGGAAGATCGCTGCAGACGTCGTTGTCTTCCCTTGTCTGAAAGATCAAGGCCTTGAAAATGGCGCCTGGTGCGGGGATTGTTAAAAGGGAATTGACCTCCCTATGGCTAAGGCCCAAAGAGAAACAGCACATGTGTAAACGCCATACGAGAAAGAGACGGAAGCACCATCTAGGGAAAGGCCCCATTTCCGGTGAGGACATCTCCAAAGTAACTGCTCTTGAGGGGAATCCAAATGAAGTGGTAGTTTCCGGTGGGAGCTCCTCTGGAGGAGATGTCTCCGGCCGAAGAAACTCTAAGGGGGCCGATGCTGAGAAAAATACTGAAGAAGCTCTAACTTAGGATGCCCCAGTGAGTAAGATCGCACCCAGAGGGGCTTTTGCGGGGGCTGAGAACATTTCCGCTGACATACAGAACAGAAAACTGCCCGGAAGTCAACGTTCTGAACATGTGTTGGTTAGAGCCACAAGCCCTAGTTCATCGAAACACAGAGCCCAGCAGAAAGGCTACAAAACTAGAACTTTTTGGGGGGCTGGTTTTAGGGCCAGGACAAGAATGCCGAAGTCACTTTCAACACAAAGGATGAATATCTCTCCAGTTAGGGCCACTACTAATACAAACAGGGAAGATAGGGCCACAGAAGAGGGTCATTCCAAAAACCCAGCAGCTGGGGGCTCATTCCCTTGGTGCAACGGAACACCTGCACGTCCTAAACGATGTTTAGGAGACTTCGCATTTACTCCAACTCCGCTGTGCCCACAGGTTGGTGCTCAAAATCATACCCCCTCGGGCCTTGCGTCATTCCCTTTTCTGGAGGTGGTTCGAACATCGGGTACCTAACTGACACTACAGACGAACCCAAAACTGGGAGGACGATCGCAGTAATCATCGGGAGAGGGATATATGAGAATGATAGCATGCTGGTCTGTAAAAAGAGACAAAGTCAGTGACAGATTCGGCCTTCATCTGTCCTACGTGATATTCCCAAATGTGATAACAGTGGTCCTAGGTCAGTGCCAGAGAGAGGTCGAGTCAATTGGAAACTCGTTCTCTTTCCAACTTGCGTTCCATCCCTAGGCATACGGCCGAGAAGGTGCTACCAACGCCTCTCCTGTCCTTGCTACTATTCAATGCTAGGTCTATTGTCAACAAAACTGCTACCCTCTCTGACTTTATTCTTGATCAAGCAGCGGACCTGGTTTGTATTACAGAGACCTGGATCCGTGAGGGTGATAACATTCCCTCACATGAACTGACACCTCCAGGCTTCCAGATATTTCAACAGCCACGGAGTGGGGGTCGGGGTGGAGGGGTAGCAATACTCTCCCATGATTATTTTAACATCAAAGCTATTCCAACTCCAAAGATAGCCGGTATTGAGTGTGTTGGTGTGGTCCTGGCTAGCAGGGAATCCCTAGCCATTCTTGTAGTTTACCGCATGCCTGGGTCTCCGGGAGAGAGTCTGCTGAATTTATTAGATCTTGTGGCGGACTGGGTCCTGAAGTTCCCCAGACTTATTGTTCTGGGTGACTTTAATGTACATGTCGAGGCACTGCCATCTTCATCTGTGACTAAGGACCTAGTACCAACCTTTGAAGCTCTGGGGCTCTCACTACTCAAGACTCACCCTACTCATCGGGCCGGCCACACTCTGGACCTGATTTTTAATATCGGAGTACGAACATCTCTATCCACGGTTATTGATGTTCCCTGGTCTGATCACGCTGTCCTGAAGGCCCGGATTAAGATTCCATCTCCTCCTCCCCATCCTACCACACCAATCTTTGCTCGGTCTAGGAGACTCATGGAACCTGCTAGGTTCTTGAATGCCCTTAAGGGCCTGGGAACTGTGTGCGTCACTCTCAATGAGCTAGTCAACACCTGGAATGTCAGTTTGTTGGCTGCCTTGGATGAGATTGCCCCCAGTCGCCTCCTTCGCCCTCACCGGAATCGCTCCCCCTGGTACACTAATGAGCTACGGACGATGAAGCAAGCATGAAAGCGGCTGGAACATCGGTGGCGACGGAAACCCGATGAGGTGTCACTGTCCGCTTTCAAGGCTTTTCGCAGGTCCTACGAATCAGCCGTCAAGGATGCTAAAAAATCTTACAATTCCTCCTTAATAGCCTCTGCTAGATCGTGCCCAGCTCAAGTATTCAAAATCGTCCATGCTTTGACCATTCCGGCTCCCTTAGTCCAAAACCCAGCAACCACGGCTCTTACAGCAGAGGCATTCCAGAAGTTTTTCACTGATAGAATCACCGTGCTTCAGCAGGAACTGCCCCCTACAGTTGATACCTTAAGTGAGCTTGAGACTTTGTGGCCGCTTAGTGGGCCTATCTTTGACCGATTTACTCCGCTTGACAAGGAAGATGTCGCTAGAATCCTGGCTGTTGCAAAACCAACCACCTGTTCCCTTGATCCGTGTCCCTCCTGGCTGGTGAAGAGCTGCCTGGAAGGTCTACTCGATCCGTTGAGTAATATAATCAATGGCTCTCTTGAACAGGGGGTCTTTCCGGACAACCTAAAAGAGGCAAGGGTTCGTCCCTTGCTAAAGAAGCCTAGCTTGGATCCCATGACCCTTGCCAACTATCGTCCTGTCTCCAACCCCCCATTCTTGGGTAAGATGATAGAGCGGGCTGTACTGGGACAATTGCAACAATTTCTGGATGATACAGCCAGCCTGGACCCTTTCCAGTCAGGCTTCCGCCCTGGCCATGGGACGGAGACAGTCCTGGTTGCCATTACAGATGAACTTCGTCACCAGTCTGATAGCGGCGGATCAGAGCTACTGGTACTTCTCAACCATACCGCAGCGTTTGACACCGTTGACTACGATCTAATGATTCACCGTCTCGCCATGTCTGGAGTTCGCGGTCAGGACCTCAATTGGTTCAACTCATTTCTGCGAAACCGGAGCCAATGCGTGGAGTATATGGATCAAGTCTCTGACAGATCTCCCCTCCTTTGTTGGGTACCCCAAGGTGCAATTCTCTCCCCTCTTCTCTTCAACATCTACGTTAGACCCCTTGCTAGTTTGGCTCGGAGTTTCAGCCTAGACTGCTATCAATATGCGGACGACACCCAACTCCTTCTGCGCTTGGAGCCTGGAGCAACGTCAATACCAGACAATTTCACCTTATGTCTGGAGGCTCTGTCGAACTGGCTACGTGCTAGTAGACTGAAGGTGAACCCAGCGAAGACTGAGATTCTTTGGCATGGCCGCTCGACTGGTCTGACCCATTTGCTACCCACCTTCGATGGTGCTGCCCTATCTCCTTCGCCTACCGTTAAGAGCTTGGGTGTCATTTTAGATTCGCAGCTGACAATGGAAGCTCAAGTCGCTGCTGCCAGCAAACAGGCCTTTTTCCACCTACGACAAGCGAGGCAACTGGCACCCTATCCATCTGATGAGGCGCTGGCAACAGTCATCCATGCCACGGTCACGTCTAGGCTGGACTATTGCAACGCCCTGTATGTTGGCCTTCCGATGCCCATGACCCGAAAGCTCCGTATTGTTCAGAATGCAGCAGCCAGGCTACTCACAAGAACACCCATGAAATGCCATATAACACCAGTGCTGCAGCATCTGCATTGGCTTCCAACTGATTACCGTGGTCTATATAAGATGCTAGTTCTGACCTTTAAAACTCTTTACGGCCAGGGCCCATCGTACCTTAGGGACCGTCTCTCCTTCTCTCATCATCGGAGGTCACAACCACCATACCAGCGAGACTTACTTTATGTACCGGGTCCAAGAGAAGTGCACTTGGAAAGGACCAGACGCAGAGCTTTTTCTATTTCTGCCCCTGCCTTATGGAATGCCTTGCCGCCTTATATGACAGCCATGCGTGAGTTAGGGCCTTTTACCCTACCACTCAAGACCTGGCTCTTTACTAGAGCTTTTAATCTATGTTAATTTTATCAATATTTGTATGTATACATTTTTATCCTTTACAATTTTATCTTGTAAATCGCCTATAGCATCATAGATGGAGGGCGATTAATAAGTAATTAAATGATGATGATGATGATGTAGGTGAAATAAGGTTTTCCCTGCCATTGTGCATAATGTCATGCCTACTTACACTGAAGTATATTTGCCATTTAGTAGCTCATTCACCCAATCTAGAGAGATCTTTTCGAAGCATTTCACAACCTGTTTTGGTCTTTATTGCACTTTATCATTTGGTATTAGCTGAAATTTTGTCATCTCATTGCATACCCCCAATTCCATATCATTTCCACATAAATTACAAATGTCAGATCCAGTACAGATGTTGGGGGAACCTACTTCCCTCCACTGTAAATAATGTCATTTTATTCCTTTTCTGTTATCAACATATATCATTAACACACCATATTGTATGAGTTTCCTTTCACAGTTTACTGTGAAAAGGAATGCACGGACAAACTTATTTTGATCACAAATCAGAATATGAGAAAGGGAACAGAAAAGTTATAACAGCAAATTTAACTTCTAACTGAGCACCATCATATTTATCAATTAAAATAGATCTGAAAACAAATGTTCGCCTTATGAAACAAAAATATTCTGAATGTGTATTTGCAAAATTATTTGAAGCAATGGTGGTGTTTTAAGTCTCTAATATTCTAAAAGTATTATTATTATTATTATTATTATTATTATTATTATTATTATTATTATTATATTTATACCCCACTTTATACCCCAAAGGAGACCCCAAGCAGCTTGACATAAAAGCATTAGCATACAATGTAATATATACAAATATGCAAACACTAAAATAGAATTACATATAAACAGTGTTAAAAATTCAGTTAAATTCACAGTTAAAAACTCTTAAAATATATTCAAAGTTAAAAACCACATTGCTTGGCTTGATATTATAATTTGAAAACATCAGATTCCAGGCTTCACCACTGATATATACCGTATATTTCATAGGTGGACACTTGGTTTCCCATCTCCTGCATCTGATGGTACAAGAATCTTCCCTTTCCCAACAGTGAAGAGCAGAATTCTATCTGTTGTTCTTAGGATTTTTGATACAACAGAAACACATTGATAGTTAGCTCCAAATAGCTGAGTAAGGAACATTAAACTCAGTCCAATTTATGTCTGAGTAAACAGTCTGTTTACTCAAACATAAACTGGACTGAGTTTAACATTCCTCACTCGCCAGCATGCCTACTTAGGACTGGAGCTATAATGGAGAAATAGTAGAAGTAAATTTCCTTGTCTGTTCCTGCCTCTTACAATAAATTTATTATAAAAGATTGAGATTTACATGTATGCAGTCTTCCAATTAATTTAGGTGGCAAATCACATCACTGAACTTAAGTAGACCTGTCTATTTGTTGCAAGGAAATAATAATAATAATAATAATAATAATAATAATAATAACTCCCATAAACTAGGAGTGGGCTGCAATTCTTCACATTCTTTGATTGTTCTTGCCAGATTGCTAATGGTGAGGGAGGACAGGAGTTCAGTACAATATGGAAGGCAACATATTTTCTCTACTTATACTAAAGAAGTTGCAACTAAGGAAGGTAATGTTTAAATAACATCAGAGGAAATGTATATACAGAATTAAAGAACATGTTCTGATGTTATTCAAATAATTAATATTTTATTGCATAGACTTCTTGTCTTGCTCTTGAAGTCATTGTCGCCTTAGTCGCATCAGCATCCCATTTTTCCCACCAAGACTGGGAAACAATGTGTTTCACAATTATTATTTTTTTAAAAAAACAGAACAATTAAAAACACGCAAAGAGTAAATATTAACATAATATTAAACTAGTTACAATATCAAGACACTTTAGTTAAAATGCAATTAAAAAGATAAAACAGTTCCGTTAAAACATAACAGCGCCACCAGCCCATTCTCATATCTGGCCTTCTAAAGGCTGTCAGGAAATCTTTTCTCCCTTTAAGCCATCAAGGAGCAGCTTTCTCATTTCCTCTCCCTCCCCTTTCTCTTTTGCTCAGTCTTCCAAGCAGCTCAACTTTACTATGTTGCTGCCACTTGTGCAATACTGTAGGTATGACGTTGCATTCTTTAGATTCCTCTTGAGAATAAGTCTGGCAAAGGTTGGAATACCAGGTAAGCCATAAATCAAACAACTAGGCTTTGCTCTGTTTTCACTTGCAACGTCCTTACCGTCCACCACAGAATCACCATGGAAGACAGGATACATTTTGGATCACATCGACTGCCCACCATCAAATGACATGGGAACTGACCAACATGAATGGTAGGACTGTGTTTGTGCATAGATTTAAAAACAGGTCCTTTGGCTTGCATGTATTTAAGGGAAGATTGGACACTGCTGTGTTTATTATTATTAAGTTGAAAGAGATTATGTTAATGGATCTATTTGTAATACCTTAGACTCACAGATTTATGAAGGATAGGGTTCAAATCTTCTCTCAGCCCTGGAAACACCCTGGGTTACCTCAGACAAATCACACTCTCTCATCCTCAAAGGAAGACAAAGGTGTCCATCTCCGTTCTGACAGGTGGCCCAAGCTGTGTTATTTTCTATAGCATCTGGAGTCCGGCATTGGAAATAATTTCATTGAAAGACTCCCTTTGATGCATTGCCCGGTGGAATGAAAGGCAATACAACATGTTTCATAGATACAAGATATGCCTCATAGGGTTATCATGCAGCAGTCAAGGGAAGAAAAATTACAGTGGAACTGCAAGAGCAAAAGGTGATTTTGGCCAGGTTTTCAGTACAAATTTCCCTTTTCTTTAAAGGAACAGAAAGCGGATGCAAGGAGCTTAGAGCAGACAGCGAAGAAGACACGTACAAAGTAGGGAAGGTGTAAACAGCCTTCAGTCCTGCCCCACCTCCGCCCACACAGGCACTTTGGGGCTTCCTTTCCAGGCCAATGGCAGGGAGCAAAGGCAGCTCGGAGATCTCAGTTGATGTTTAACCAGCCACGAAATGCTTGGCTTCTTCCAAAGGCAGAGTGTGAGAAAGAGAGAGAGACTGGGATTGTGCATGTGGCTGGACCTGAAGAGCTAGTTTGAGCCCAGCGGCCCAGGGAGGCTCAGGCGAGGACCACGGGCTCGTAAACAACTTGGTGACCTCCCGCCGCAGCCGGCCTCCTGCGCACACCCGGCCATTGTTCAGGACGGAAGGCGCAGAGAGAGAGAGAGAGAGAGATTGAGAGGGAGGGGAGGGGAAAGGAACCAACCAGCCCAGGTTCTGCCTGCTGCTGGCAAACACCAGCCGGCTCTAGCCTCTTCCTGCTTCTTTCTAGGTTGGCTCCTTAGGAGCCGCTGCCTTCCCCGCTCAGCCCCTTTGCCGGGAAGAGGCTCCCCCGCTGCTCGCCCGCTCAGCCTCTTTTGCCCCGCGCCAAGTTTCCAAGACGCTTCCCGAGGCCACCTTGGGGCCGCCCCCTTTCGCGTCAAGGCCAGGTGGCTCGCTTGTTTGGTTCTCCCCTGAAAGCTCCTCTTTTGCAAGACCCGTGGAAAGAGAAGCGGGGAGAGAAGACACTCCGCCGGTCGGGCCCCGGAGGGACTTTCTCCCGAGGAGCTCCGGCTGAGGTCAGTGGAGCTGTCTGCGCTTCGGCGCGGCTGCTCTGCCCTTCCCTGCGTGGGCCCCGCTCCCTCCGTGGGAAGTCCCCTGAGGCTGCCAGGCGGCCGAGTGGCCTAAGGTTGCAATCGTGACGCTTCCTTGCGCGTTTGCCCGGCAGGCAGCGGCTCCAAGGGGGCCCTGGGATCTCGAGGGCTTGGAGTCTGCCGCCCAGGCGCTCGCCACTCTTGCTTTGCAATGCCTTGCTTTCTGCCAGGGCTCTGGTAAACTGCAGCTGCTCTGGTGTGCCTTCAAATCAATCACTCCCAACATATGGAGTGCCTGTCACAGCGCTTCCTTGGCATGATTTCTTCCGAAGAGGTTTGCCTTGACCTACTTTTGAGGCCGAGAGAGCATGGCTTGTGCCCAAGTGTGTATTCAAACCTTGGTCTCTAGAGCCACAGAATGCACCTACCTGGTGGAATTAATGCAGGTTGGTATCATTTTAACTGCAGTGGCCCAAAGCTGTGGGCTCGTAGCTGCTGTAGTTTTACAAGGGGTTTTAGCTTTCTTTACCAGAATGCTGGTGCTTCAGCAAACTGCAACTCCCAGGATCCCATAGTATTCAGCTGTGACAATTAAAGTGGTACCAAATTGTTTTTATTCTACAACTAGCTTGTGTACCTGGCATTGCCCAGGATATTTGAAAAAGTCATCTTTTTATTTTACAAAGTGCAAAGGTTGTGGGTGAACTGCAGCTCACATCATGCCAGGTTAACCCTCTGAAACTCAATCAGTAGCTAAAGTTTGCCATGTTCATCAAGTTTGCTTTAGATGCATAATTGGTGGGGTTCAGTGTGTTCTCTGGCTGCAGGATGAACTACAGCTCTCACCATGGTGGGCCAGTCCCCCTCAATTCCCTCCAGTAGGTTCAGTTGGTCATGGGGATTCTGTGTGCCAAGTTTTGTCCAGATCCAGCATCGATGATAGTCACAGGGTCTCTGGATGTCAGTGAACTACAACTCCCAGAAATGAGGGTCAGTTCCTCCCAAAGCCCTCCAGTATATTCATGGTCATGGTGGTCCTGTGTGCCAAGTTTGATCCAGGCCCATTGTTGGTGGTGTTCACAGTTTCTCTGGTTGTAGGTGAAGTACAATTCCCAGAAATCGAGGTCTATCCCTCCCAAACACCTGCGGTATTCAAATTGGGGCGTATCAGGCATGCGTGCATCATTGTTTGAGTTCACAGTGCTCTCTGGATGTAGGTGAACTACAACTCCCCCAAATAGAGGTGAATTTCCCTCAAAGCCCACCAGATTTACACTATGCAATAAATATTTTTTTAAAAAAATCTAGTGTATTGTATCCTGCAAATGCTCCCCACAGAAACAGCAGTATTTCAGTGAACAAGTTGCACAATTTGGTGCAACTTGTTCACTGAAATACTGCTGTTTCTGTGGGGAGCATTTGCAGGATACAATACACTAGATTTTTTTTAAAAAAAATATTTATTGCATAGTGTAAATCTATGCATTTCTAATCAGATATTACTGCTGGGTAAGTGTACTTAGGACAGTAGCCTTAGTATTATACTATGCTTCTAGCATTCCTCAGGATGAATCAGGGGAGTGAAGATGGGTTTACTAAAGTGATCTATACAAAATACTTTAAACTGTTGTGTGCCTTCAAGTTATTCCTGATTTATGGTGCTCCTATCATAGGATTTTCCTGACAAGATATGCTATAAGGAAGGGCTGATATTCCCGTGGTGTTTGTTTTGCTGTCTGTGCCCCTGTTCAGAAGATTTCACTTCACTTTCTGTCTCTGTGATCATTGGATTTTTTTTTTAAAAAATGGCTTGTTGTGGAAACAAAGGTTGGGGATAAAGCTTCAGTTGAGACACCTTTTCCCATGATAACTCAAGAGTGAATTTCACTTTCTAGGGGTAGTTTTCCCTCACTTCCTGTTGTTTCACCACTGTTCTTAACAATGAGTCATGTGTAAGTTGGGTGTCTGTAACTCAGGGACTACCTTGTAGTAATGATTCAGTGAAAACATGTGCATGTTTCCTGCTTCCCCCATGTCAGTACATTTCAAGATGTGGAGATTTTATCTGCTTCAGTGTTTGTGTCAGCATCAAGAAAAGATAGTTCACTTTGCCTTGAGGTATTTCTCTTGAAGAAACTGAGACAATCTTGAATGAGCCATCAGATCACTGCAACACTGAGTCATGAACAGGTGGAAGTGTACAGACACATGATGGAAGAAGTTATATCTTTGATAAAAGTGCTTTAGATAAGCATATCAGGATTATTAAGAAAAAGAATCCTGAGAATTTTCTTATAGGTGTGAATATTTGTGGGGTTACTCCAAGGACCTGCTCATGGGTGGGATGGGGGTTAGTCTATACCCAAATTTTGAGATTTTTCTTCCCTTGTTTGAACTACGGATTGCCTGTGCAAAAAAATCTGTCTGGGCATTAAGTTGCTGAGTAGCCACCCGATACTCTAATAACATTCTTCACTCAAGAGACTGTGGTCTGCTTACAGAAGCCATATTTTAGAAGGTGAACTTTGAGTGAGCTTGGACATCTCTAGTTTCTTTCATTGTCTTTCCCTGCATACTGCGGGGGGAGAAGAGCAGTGTGGAAGTGGTTCTGAAGTTCTAGTGCCCAGTAGAGAACCTAAACACAATTATGGGTATCACTATGTACCCATGACTTGGCTGCACATTTTAAATGCAGACTTCTCCAACCTGCTGTCCTCCAGCTGTATTGGATTAGAGTTCTCATCATCCCCAGATAATCCGTATCCTTTAACACCAAAACAGTTAGGTAGAGTATGCTTTTGGTTTTCAAAGAGGAGCAGAAATGAATTGCCTGTCAAATTAGGTTTGCATGGGATTAAATTTGCATAAATTGCATTCCTCATTTACAAATTTATATTACTAGGACATGTTGGTTTCCCATGCCTCTCTTTAAATAAAACCCAAACCAGGCTTACAAGGGACTTTTATCACCACCCACCATAGCTCAGAATGCTAAGAATGTGTTGCCTGGCATTTGTGCTACAATCTGTAAAGGCAGCGTGGAGGAGAAACAAGCCCAGTGGTTTGAAGAGTTGACATTGGGCAGCTGCTACTGCTTCTCTAGAGATGGGCCTGGCTGCACCTCCCACCTTCTGAATGCAAGCAACCATCAAAAGATGCTTTGTGCATTGAGAGGCAGCTTGAAGCTTCCAAATAACACAGAAAGCAGTTTTGAAGGACTATGCAGTGGACTCCATCGTACTTGTCGTGTTGCTTCTAGAAAGGATACGTTACTGGTTTGGGACTGGATGGGATAGGAACACATGGGCTGTTGTTTTGGTATCCCCTTCCAGAGGAAGTTTTCATTGTGGTTTACAGGTGAGTTGTCTATATCCTCCTTCTAATTGCAGCACACGGCTTCTCTCGACTTTCTGGGTGTATGTATTTATCCTCAAGTTTCCTATAACAAGTTAACATTAACAGCTAAGCAAAACTGCAGAATAAAATCTAATGAAGTCTGTCAACTTAGCAGACTGCTCCGCTCCCCAATCTTTTTTCCCATGTAGTTAAGGGGATATAACAGTCCATAAACAGGAAGAGTTGTGTATTCAGTTTATGTCTGTGATACCGGAACCATGGGGAGGGTGGGGGGAAAACTGCATGCTCCATTTCCATCTTTTTTACCTTCATGCTTGTACAGGTCATAATCAAGTTTGCAGAAGATATTTGTAGATGAAGCTAGATTTCATTTTACTTTTTATTCATTTTCATGCAGGTGGAAAAATTTGGTTTCATTGTAGCTAACTGGAAGTGTTCTAAGGCAAAAGAACATTCATTTATAGGGGTTCAAAATTGTGTCTTGTGCAGAAATTTGCAAACAGTATCCAAGTGCTGCAACTGCAATACACATTTACATAATGATATAATTTTATTTTCATCCTGCCTCCTTGTTGCTGGCAATGATGTGGTTGTTTTTTGTTTGTTTTCATGGCTGTGGCATAGTGAGCTGTGTTTTCCTAATTTGGTCTTGGCAAATGGGGTATGTGTCATTTTTTTTGGATCTTGATTTATTGATTATAGTGATAACCTCAATGATTCTGAGATCATAGCTGCTGTCCTAGTAAGCCATGTAAGTGTAAACTCTTAAGTTCCAGTAATAATCACAATTAGAGAACAGTAAGGATGGTGTTTCATTTCCTTATTGTGAGGATTTTGTAATGGAAAGAAAATGTCATATGAGCTAATAGTACTGCACTTTGTTCTGTGATTTTTGGATTATTATTGTTGTTGTTTGCTTTATTTAAGCCCTGTCTTCCTCCCCAAGGGGACTCAAGGTGACTAGCAGTCACACTTTGAATGAATTCAAATAAGTCTAAAATTCTGTTTGCTTTGCTATCTGTTTCACTTCCAGCAGCAAGGAGGGCTTGGATCAGGTTATGGTTCAAATGAGTGCATATTTACATTTGTCTGTTCATGACTTGATGACTGTAACATGTGGGGCCCATTCTGGAGGTATCCTTGCAGCATGCAAGTTCCTGTGGTTTGCCTCCCCACTGAGCTATCTGAATAATATTAGAAATATTGAGCCATGTGAGAAAACCAAGAGAAGAGAAAGGTCACTTTTTTCACAGTGGTGTGGTGAATCTGTGTTAGGTTTTAATTGACTGTTAAAGAGCTATCCAAGGTGCTGAAACCAACCCAACAAAATAAATACTATGCTTTGGAAAGTTCAGACTAAAACCCAGAAGTGATTCATAATTCCATTCATTTTGGAACCAGTGTCCTTCATTTGACTTCAACTCTCTAGATTTCCCAGGCCACATGGTCATTGGCAGTGCTGATTGGGGGATTCTGAGAGTTGTCCAAAGAAGTAGCTTTTTTATGCTCTGTTTCTTTCCTTCCTTGGTTTGCTCCAGTTTTCATAAGAAGTGTAGTTAGTATGGGAAAGAGCTGTAGTCTGGGATCTTCTTGTGTTTTATGTAGGGTTCTGCAGTTATCTGAGTCGCTTAGTTAGGATCTTGTGGCCCCTAAATGGCCATGTCAGAACAGATCCTTCAGGCAAATTGCATGTGTGGATGAACCATCATATGTAATCCCATACAAAAAAATCTGCACATTGCTCCCAAAATGATGGTTTTGTCACAAGTCTATTAACACATTGTTTCAAGTTATCAAGTACACAATGATCAATCATGAACTAACCCAATGACACATGCGACTGGGTGATCCCACTGCTAAACTGACATGAGTTGAGAGTCATTATTTTTGAGACAGCAACACCCAGGATCCCTAGACAGCATGGTTATTGACTGGGGAATCCAGGTAGTTCAAAATATGACAGGATGTATCTAAAGCAGTGGCACACATCTCCACCTTTCCACTCAAGTCTCTCTCAGTTTTTAATTGGTGTAGTCAAACAGTAAATGAAGACCGTGGAGGCTTCATTAACGTATTACAGTGGAAGTCTTACAGGAAGCAGTTGCAAAATCTTGTGTTTACCACAAGGTGCTGAACGTCAACATTGCCAGCTTCTAATGATTTGTTCAGACTCTGAAACTAGTTTCAGTTCATCTATCTAAACATGGCTGGTTTCCCCTTTCCAGACAGTTGAGACTAAAATAAACAAACAACAAACTGTGGTTGGCAGAGTAAGAGACTGCCTTCATTCTCTTGGTCAAATAATCTTTCACTGCAAGAGGAGATGTAAGACTCCATTCATTGTGACAGCTCTTGCTTTTGTCATTGCTGATGTATGTTCTATAACCCACACTGCCTTCTATCTCATTTCTGAACTGCTGTCTGACTTCATGCCTTCCTCAGGTGAAGACACATCCTCTTGCTCATCAGTCCAGCCTACATCCCTGGCCAGTTGGTACAGTTTACAACAATACTCAGAAGAACCCCGAGAAAGATGTTTCCAAGAGAAGAAGATGGCATCAGGTACTGCTAAAAACCAAATGATTGTTCTGTTCTCTGTAAAGTGTGATTTTTTTTCAAAGAAAAAGGGGTACTTTTGTATTGTATTGAAGCAGGGACTGTCCTGCTGGTTGGTAGAATATGTGCTATAGAGTGGTGGCTTTCAACCTTTGACCCTGTAGGTGTTTTGGACTTTGGTTCTCAAATGCCCATATGTCCTAGCTGGTCTAGAAATGGTCAGGGAAGCTGGGAGATGGAGTCTAAGGACCTTATTGTATTAACCTATGGATTCACTTCATATCGTGGCAAATCAGTGGAGGCCCGGCAGGGGATGTAGGGAACCCATCACTGCAGCTTACCCATAGCTCCATCCCACAGGTGGGGGGGGGGGAGCATCTGCCGCTTGGCTTCCTCCATTGTTGCAGATGCAACACAGTAAGCCCCTCGTATTGCCACCACAGCGTGTATGCCTGTTCCTCTCCCCTTTTGCCACAGAGCCCCATAGAAAGTAGATGAACATCATGGAATGGGCTCTGTGGCCAAAGGGGAGAATAACCAGCATACGGAGGACAAATTAGCCCTTATAATGAGGTTGTAAAACATCTAGTTGGCCAGCAGTTTAAAACCACTGCCATTGAATAAATGTAAAGGTCTAGTATGGGAGTAGCAGGTTCTGCAAAAAAAAAAAAATTACTACCATTTTAAAACTGTTCAGGGCACGTACTGAGATATCCACAAACACTGGGTGTGTTTTCTTTTTGTTCAGTCCAGGTTCTTTTTCTCTAGGAGGTAACAGAGGGGTGCTGTGGCAAAAGAAGCCACATAGCTATATTAGAGCATGCCTTGCTAGTTCTGTTTCAGGCTCTGCAACCAACTCATTTCATATACTTGCTGAAATCTCTCATCTGTAGAATGGAAATGGTTTGATCCACTTTGAGAATCTTCAGGATGGATACAAAAAAAGTAAAGGGAGATTCCACATTCTTGTAAGAAAAGTCTATTAGAGTGATAGCACCCACTAATCTTTCTTTTTCTGTTTGGTGTCACACCATGTAAATCAAATTACAGTTTGTTTTACTGATTAGCAAAGCTGATAATGGAAGGGGAATGTTTTAACTGAACCTACTTACAAAACTAATGCTATCATTTACAGCTATTCTTCCCTGGCACATATTTTGTCTTCTAAACCCATTGACAAGACCTTGATGTCAAACTCTCTTAACCTGGAAAAGCTGGTGGGAAGAGACTGCTGGATGTTTAAAATGGGGTTTTGGCATTATTAACATAATTACAGACTGCATTTCATGGATACAGGAGCTTTATGGAACTGTTTTAGGCACGATACAAGCTAGATTTTTAATTTATGGGATATTCTGGTTTCTTCCAGAAAACTAAGCAAATTGACCCTTTTCTCTCAAAAGCAGAAGTAACCAGAAGAGTCCTTTCTCCCCAGAGTGGTTTCTACAGGTTTCTACTCACTGTAACCCAGATCAACATGAAAAGGGGAAGAAAGGAACCCACCTGGACTTTGGGGAGGCTACTGGGGCAGGTGCTCATTGTGGAGAGATTTTTGGGGGCTCTGTAATCATACAATAAAATGCTTCCAGAATTTCTATTTCTCTCTACCTGAAAGGGGTGATTTGGGAACTACCCCAATCACTGAAAATACCCGAGTTCGCCAAGCCGCTATGAGACCATTAAAGAGCCCAAAAATAGTTGAGGACAAAACACCTTTATTAGGTAGCTACCGGCTGACAGAGCCACACAGCAGTGTGAGGCTGGCAAAAGCTGTCGGCCTAGAATGTTTCCATCCCGGCCAATTTATAGAGCAGTTGTTTATCACATTTTAGTTCCTCTTTCTGAACTGGAATTTACTGGAAATCCCCCAGTTCAGTTTGTGGTGAGCTAGAACATCCTGCGTTGTCAACAACTTCAGGATGTTCTGACCACAATGTTTTCAGCAGGTGCAAGCATAACACATGTAACGTATATAGGTTGCATATATTTCTCGGAATCGGCCTGACCGCAAGTTCAACCGAAACTGATTCTTGCTAAACTTAGAACACATGCTGCCAAACAGCAAGTTGCAAATCTTTATAATTCAGAGGGGAGACTGATCCTCTAATTTCAAAGCAGACAGGCAATTCTAAAATGGAGTCACTTTGGCTAAGTGACCCCTTCATTCCCCCGTTTTTTCTTGTAACCAAGGAAGACATTTTCTTGGTTACACAAGCTATTTCCAATTACAGTGGGGTGGTGTCTTGCTCCATGGTATTTAACTGCATGTACATGACACGCTGAATTTCCCTGTGCTGACTGAAAGTAGCAGTGATCAGTCTCGTCATCATGTTTCTCAAGCACGACATAATACAAGGCAAAAAGAGCAAAGCAAGAAGTATAATTAGCAAAATTACAAACAATACTTTTACGAGGTCTCGTAACCAATTAAGATTCGGGAGCCAGCTAAAAAGCCAATCAAACCAACCAGTTCCCTTGGGGGTGTAAGTAGCCCTTATTGTGGAGACAACACTGTTGATTTTGGCCACATCAGATTCAATAAGTCCAGACTCATTGACATAATGGCAGCAAGTTGTGTTCAACCATATGCATAAGCCACCCTCTGCTGCCAGAAGGTAATCTAATGCCATCTTGTGTTGCATAAGGACTCCTGCCAGTGAGTCAATTTCAGTCTGGAGTGCTTTCATGCCTATAACAGTCTGATTAGCCAAAATTTCCAGTTGGGCAGAGAGCCTCCTTAGTTGTTTGACATTTAGGGCAACTCCCAGAGTAGGGAACAAGATTGTTGCAAATCTTTCTCCCTCTGAAAGATACGTATTATCAGGATCATAGCCACGTTTTTCATCATATGATCTTTTAGGCCTGTTCCACCGGTCAGCTGCTTCCAATGCATGCAGGGGCTGCTCTCGCGGGTGTATCCCAATATTAGTGGGGACTAGGGTACCAATGGTGCAGGTACCAACCCATAGTGGGGGTAAGACTTTACCTCCCCACTTCCCACATATCCAGAAATACCCCGGAGGCAATCCTCCCATTGCATGGTTATCAAGCAGTATACCGGGCCTTGGCCTTCCAGGAATTTGGTATTCCATTGGGAAATTTCCTCGCGTCCGGACCAGATCTTGCCGCGGTGGGGGTGCAGCCTTCACCACTGGTGATCGGGGTGAAGATGCAGCACCACCCACAGGCGGTTGTGGTGGAGCCGCCGCTCCCGCCTCAGGTGGCTGAGTTGCTGCCCGAGGCAGCTCCGACCCGGGCTTAACCACATATATTTTGGGGGGCGTGTTAGTTTTCCCATTACGGGCCGGACGAGAGGGCGGTTTCTTGTCACCCCCCTCTGGTGAGGCCGCTTGCCTCCTCAATCTCTGCGAGTGACCATCCTGTTGTGGCTGTAGCTGTTCAACTCCAAAGTGTATGTTGTCATAATATACAGGGAGAGTGAGATTACAACGGGGGTAATCTCCTACTTCTATGAGATTGGCTTGGGGGAAGTTCTTATGATCAATTTCTGAGATCCCTTCTTTTGATCGTGTCAAACAGGCTGATGCGGCTGGTGCAGACTCATCAAGGGCCAATAAAAATTGGGCCGAATCAGTCAACCCCTCTTCACGTTCATATGTCCAAGGGGTGAACAATTTCCATCCAGATATATCCAGCAGTGGCCCTGCTTTCATGACCCAACCCTCATATTGGGAGTGAGGGCTATGGGCACAAATCCAGCAGTCTGCAACCTCTGCTTCTTTGGCTATCTCTTTAATTAATTGGTGGAACATGTTCTTGTCCCAACCCATCTGAGTCTGCACCAATGGCATCATTATCAATATCAATAAGTATAAGTGTGTCCTCATTTTTACAGTGGTGTTTGTCCTCAATATCACAGAATTTCAGCCAACACAGAAACAGAATACAACCCACACAGGAACCCCCAATTCCCCACACCCAAAACCAAGTGTCCATTCGGTCTTTTGGGACACTCTCGGAAGTGTACCCTCCTTCCTTCTTCAAGGCGGTTCTTGGTAACCTGACCTCTGGGGCTAGCTCTAGGTAGCTTTGGGCCCCTCCTCTTCAGGGCAGCTCTTGGTAGCTTGACCCTTAGGGCGTGTGAGTGTGAATTTGAGTGGATTGTCCTTGTGTAGGTTTACCTTCCAGTAATCAGGATCTTTGGTGGTGTAGTCCTTCTTGATACGAGTGTAATGTACCCACGGTTTTATACCCTTTAACTTCACAGCAGTAGGGGTTGTAAGCAACACCTCCAGTGGTCCTTTCCACCTTGGGCCGAGGGGATCGCACTTCCAATCTTTCAGCCAAACAAAGTCTCCTGGTGAGAAAGAATGTAACGCAGTAACGGGAAAAGGGTAACGCAGCATGCCAGTATATTTATACAGTTTGTTTAACACTGTACCCAAAGCTTGGACCTCTTTTATCAATTCTTGTTTTCCTAATTCATGTATGTCTCCTTGCAGAGGTCTAATTTTCAGAGGGGGTCTTCCATATAACAATTCATAAGGTGACAAACCCAAAACCCTGGTGGGGGTGCATCTAACCTTCAGTAATGCCATTGGCAATACTTGGACCCATGTCATCCCAGTCTCTTGACACATCTTTGAGATTGTTCCTTTCAAAGTCCTATTCATCCTTTCCACTTTCCCTGAAGATTGGGGCCGGTAAGCACAATGCAATTTCCATGCGGTTCCTAACAACTGGGCTAGGCACCCTAGGACCTGGTGAACAAAGGCCGGGCCATTGTCACTTCCAATGTGTAAAGGTATTCCGTACCTAGGGATTATATCCCTCATCATGGCACGGCTGACCTCTACAGCCTTCTCAGAGGTGGTAGGATATGCTTCCACCCACCCTGAGAATGTGCATACCATTACCAACATGTAATGAAATCTTTGGACTTTTGGCATTTCAGTGAAATCAACCACCAGAGACTCAAAGGGTGTCGTTCCCAAATACTGAACTCCAGGTGGGAGCAATGGCCCCATCCTGGGATTGTTCTTAGCACAAATTTCACATCTTAGAGCAGCGGTTCTGGCCAAGGCATGCAAGCCGTCCACCCAGATTTGCCGTTCCAAGAGTGAAGCCATTCCTGTTGCACCTAAATGGGTTTGTCTATGAACCTCCTTCACCAATTCCCATCCCAAAGCTTTTGGGACGAAGATTTTCCCATTGGGTAATATGAGAATATTACCCTTCCACTTTGCCCCTTCTGCTAGGGCCCACTCCTTCTCTTGTGCAGAGTAAGTCATGGACTCTACTGTGGGTGTGACATCCAATTGCAAAACTGATTCCTCTGATGTGCTCTCATCTGCTGCTTTCCTAGCCTGTTGATCTGCCAGGCGATTTCCCTGTGTTACCTGATCCTCACCATACTGATGTCCCTTGCAATGCATGACTGCTATCTCTTTTGGTTCCCAAACTGCATCTAAAAGTTGCAAAATTTCTGTTGCATTCTTGATCTGCTGTCCAGCAGATGTCAGCAATCCTCTTTCCTTGTAAATGGCACCGTGGGCATGCAGAGTGGTGAAGGCATATTTTGAGTCAGTATAAATATTGACTCTTTTTCCTTTAGCCAATTGGAGGGCCCTTATCAGAGCAATCAACTCGGCCCGCTGTGCGGACGTTCCTGGAGGCAACCCCTTTGCCTCTAGGGTTTCCCCATTGCTATTCACCACTGCATATCCCGCTTTTCTTTCGGAACCAACCACACGACTTGACCCATCTGTGAAAAGCACCCATTCTGGAGTCTGTAGTGGCAGATCTTTGAGATCTGGCCTACTTGAATACACTTCATCCATCACTTCTAAACAATCATGCTGCATCAATTCTCCTTCTTCCACTGGCAACAAGGTAGCTGGGTTTAAAGTGGCACACACTGACAATTTAACCTGTGGATTATCCACCAACATGCTCTCATACTTAAGCATCCGGCTATTGGTAAGCCAATGGTGCCCCCTATGTTCCATTAGAGTTACTACAGCATGGGGACACTTTAAAATCACAGGCTGCCCTAAGGTCAGCTTGTTTGCTTCTTCTACAAGAACTGCAGCAGCCGCCACAGCTCTCAAGCATGGGGGCCATCCACAGGCCACATTGTCCAGTTGTTTAGACAGATAAGCCACTGGCCTGGGCCAATCACCTACCAACTGAGTCAATACTCCTACAGCCACTCCTTTTCGTTCTCCTACATACAAGTAGAAAGTTTTGTCCAAATCAGGCAACCCCAAAGCGGGGGCAGACATCAAGGCTTTCTTCAATTGCTCAAAAGCATCCTGCTGTTCCGTTCCCCACACCAAGGGGTCTCCTGACTTCCCTTTTGTGGCCTCATGGAGGGGTTTGGCATATAGTCCGAAATTCGGAATCCATATACGACAAAACCCTGCCGCTCCCAGGAATTCTCTGACTTGCTTGCGAGTTTGGGGGGTAGGGATGGAGCAAATGGCTTCCTTGCGCTCCACCTCTAGCCTCCGGACACCTTTAGCCAAGCGAAAACCTAAATACTTCACTTCCTGCTGAACCAGCTGGGCCTTTTTCTTTGAAACTTTGTAACCTTTTTCTGCCAAGAACTGCAACAAGGTCTGAGTCCCTTCCAAACATTCCTCTCTACTATCTGCACAGAGAAGGATGTCGTCTACATATTGGAGAATGGTCCATCCTTTGTCATTCTTGACCATTGGCAGCAAGTCCTGCGCCAGGGCTTGTCCGAAAATGGTCGGGGAATTACAGAACCCCTGTGGCAATCTTGACCAAACGAGTTGACCCTTGGCCCCTGTCCCAGGATCCTCCTTTTGAAATGCAAAAATCTTCTGGCTTTCTTCGGCCAATCTGATGCAAAAGAAAGCATCTTTGAGGTCCAGGACAGTAAACCATTGGTGATGGGGTGGAATAAGGCTAAGCAGTGTGTATGGGTTTGGAACTACCGGGTGGAGAGGGACTACTAATTTATTTACAGCTCTCAAATCCTGCACAGGGCGGTATGACCCATCCGGTTTTCTGATTGGCAACAAGGGTGTGTTCCATGGAGACTGGCAAGGAACCAGTATCCCATATCTTTCCAACCTCTCCAAATAGGCCGCAATTCCAACGATCGCCTCCCGAGGGAGCCGATACTGTCGGATTGCCACCGGATTTGCGAAGGGCTTTAATTCAATTATGACTGGTGGAACATCCTTTGCCAACCCCGGAGGGTTATCTTCTGCCCATACCTCTGGGACATTGAATGCTTCCCAGTCGGTTCTTTCTTCCAATACAGAATACAATCTCCACTCTTCCTCCATAGGTAGTTCCAAAGCCATTTTCAACTGCTGTTCTACCAGTTGTCTATCTGGACCTGTCCTGAATCCTGCCAACATTGAACCATCTTCCTCAAAAAGCAAGGCAGCTCTCATTTTGCACAAAAGATCTCTTCCCATCAGGGGCACAGGACATTCAGGCATATAAATGAATCTATGCCTGACCAGGTGCCTTCCTAGCAAACATTCTCTCTCTGCCAACAAAGGACAAGCTTTTCGTCTTCCTGTAGCTGCTACAATATTTACATCTTCTCCAGTTGGGTGAGACACAGCCGTGTTCACCACAGACTTAGAAGCCCCGGAATCAAGCATAAACTCAACGGATTGATTTCCAACTTTCATATCGACCATTGGCTCCCCTGGTTCAATCCTAACCACTCCATGGCTACCCGGGGATCCGGGAGCCGGTCTGTCCTATTGCTCATACTCATCTTCCTCCCTCACGGAGGCCAATCCATGCACATCTAACGCGGGGTCTACCAATCCAGCTGCAACCGGAGCCCATCTGGGCTGGCCGGCAGCTCCACGGTTCTGCCTTTTCCCTTTCCAATTTCCATTCTGCACTTTTCTATTCTGTCCTTTCCCAAGATCCACTTTGCAATCAGCTGCCCAATGCCCATGCTTGTGACACCTTGCACATTCATTCTTTCCCAGTGGCTTGCCCCCTGGTCCTTTCTTTCCTTGATCCTTCCCTTTCCAGCCTGCTCCTTTGGGTCTTTGCGGCTGTCCCCCTTGGAACACCGCAGCTATGACCTTGGCCCTGCGAGCCACCGCTGTTTCTTCCTTCTTTGCCTGCACAACCTCACGAGACAAGTAAACCTGATTTGCAATCTCCAAAATCCTTTCTAAAGTTAAGTGAGCCAAACCAGCATCCTTCTGTAACTTTCTCCGTATGTCTGGGCTACACTGGCTAGAGAAAACACTCTTCAACACTATCTTTCCTGCTGCTTGATCTCTCTGGTCATCCATGTCATATGGAGAAAACTTTTCAAACGCTTCCCTGAGTCTTTCTAGAAATGCTACCGGACTTTCATTCTTCTCCTGCTCCATCTGGTAAATCTTTTTCAAATTTGGGACCCTTGGAACCCCCCTTCTCAGGGCACGCACAACTAAGTTCTGATACAACCTCAGTGCATCCTTACCAGGGCCATCTGGTTCATTCAAATCCCAATGGGGATCTTCCCTCACTGGGAAGACCCTTTCCTGGTACACATCCACAGCATCCCTATCATGAGAGTTTGCATGCTCCTTTGCAGCCTCCTGTCTACCTACTTGCGTCAACAACACTCTTTCTTCTGCCGTCAACAAAGCCTCTAACAACTGTTTCAAATCCACCCAGCTAGGATTGTGTGTCTGGATGATACCTTCAACCAGGTTCGCCATGCCTCTCGGATCTTCTGACCAGGCGGGACGGTTCGTTCGCCAGTTCAAAATATCCGAAGAAGTAAAAGGAATGTGTTGAAACAGAGTCCTAGTCTCAAATGTGGGGCGCCCCTGGGCATCAAAAGACCGTGGTATCAACTGTGGCACTTCCCTTATGGGGAACAATGCTGCCTCATCCTCACTTGATTCACTATAACCATGGGCTTGTTTGAACTCTGTCAGCTTCTGACGGGCATCTATTTTCGCTTGCCTCTCTGTCCGTTTCACCTCTTCAGAGGGGTAGAGCAATCGGGGGTCTGAACTCACCGCAGGCTGCTCCTGCTTGGGAGCGGTTGCCACTGTCGTGAGGTCAATGAGGTCAAGCCCCCCCATTGCGCTCGCCCCTCCATGTGATGCCAGTGGGGTATAGAGGGTAGGTATATACGGGGGAGCCGGCATGGGTTCATCAGCCGGATTCCCTGAATCTTGATAAGGGGGAGGTTTGGCAATTTGCCTTCCCCCTTTCTTTCCCATTGGGGTGCCAATTCCCCTCTGGGAATTACCTGAGGCAAGTCCTCTATTCCTCCCCGGCATCACCTCTTCAACCACCATGCATTTACACTCTTTCAACCAGTCTGGTGGCTTCCGTACAATATCATACCAAGCTGAGATGTATTTGGCATGATCAGGGTGTACCTCACCAACAAATCTATAGACATTTGCAGTCAAAGCAAGATCGAGTGACCCTTCAGGAGGCCACTGGGGAGTGAGGGGGAATGAGGGCCATTCCAACTCACACAGCGAGCGCAACTTATTTGGCTTCATTCCTTTCTCATATGTGTATTTAGAAAACTTATCAAAATTATCTAACATGCATTGGAGAGGGGTCATTGGCCCTTCTGCTCCTTTTGATCCTTTTGATTCTTTCCCACCCATTGTGGTATGTGGAGTAGACCCTGGCCGGCACCCCCAGACGATCAATGGTCAGTAACCGGGAACGCAAGGTCTCCTCCGCCCTCCCACGAGATGTGAAAAGAAAACACAACACCAAACTTCCCAGTGGAGTATGTCCCCGGACTGTGGCTGGATCTCCCGTGCCCACGTCCTGTTACTAGGGCTTGCCTCCTAGACCCGGTTGGATCTCCCTTCCAGGTCTTTCCTAGAGCTCTTTTTCCCCTTTGGGTGTCTCTCGTTTTCCCAAGGGCTTCTAACGGGACTTAGAACAATGTCTACAATTTGAAATTCTCCCTCCCCGCAATGCTAAACAACAGCGGTTTAAGAGATATACTTGCCTATCTGGCGTTCTGTCCCGCGGCGGCCGCCTTCCCACGAGCGATGGTTGTCTCCCAACAGGTTGTTTTTGGAGGAGAGTTCACCTTCCCTCGCCTCGGGTGCCACTCAGGGAACCGCTGGTATTTTACCTCGAGAGGCCGTGCACGTCTCAGCGCGGACCGTACGCGGCACCCCGGAAGGGGAGAGTGGACACGCCCTTGCTCCCAAGAGCAGCTCTTAAGTGGTCTACAACGGAACCTTGGCAAAACACTAGAAATCCCAAAATTCTCAAATCCCGGACGAGCCCCCAGAAATGAAAGGGGTGATTTGGGAACTACCCCAATCACTGAAAATACCCGAGTTCGCCAAGCCGCTATGAGACCATTAAAGAGCCCAAAAATAGTTGAGGACAAAACACCTTTATTAGGTAGCTACCGGCTGACAGAGCCACACAGCAGTGTGAGGCTGGCAAAAGCTGTCGGCCTAGAATGTTTCCATCCCGGCCAATTTATAGAGCAGTTGTTTATCACATTTTAGTTCCTCTTTCTGAACTGGAATTTACTGGAAATCCCCCAGTTCAGTTTGTGGTGAGCTAGAACATCCTGCGTTGTCAACAACTTCAGGATGTTCTGACCACAATGTTTTCAGCAGGTGCAAGCATAACACATGTAACGTATATAGGTTGCATATATTTCTCGGAATCGGCCTGACCGCAAGTTCAACCGAAACTGATTCTTGCTAAACTTAGAACACATGCTGCCAAACAGCAAGTTGCAAATCTTTATAATTCAGAGGGGAGACTGATCCTCTAATTTCAAAGCAGACAGGCAATTCTAAAATGGAGTCACTTTGGCTAAGTGACCCCTTCATACCTATTTTCTCAGTAAATTCTTCTGAGTTAGGTAAAGGTAAAGGTTTTCCCCTGACGTTAAGTCCAGTCATGTCTGACTCTGGGGGTTGGTGCTCATCTCCATTTCTAAGCCGAAGAGCCGGCGCTGTCCGTAGACACCTCCAAGGTCATGTGGCTGGCATGACTGCATGGAACGCCATTACCTTCCCGCCGGAGCGGTACCTATTGATCTACTCACATTGGCATGTTTTCGAACTGCTAGGTTGGCAGGAGCTGGAGCTAACAGCGGCTGCTCACGCCGCTCCCGGGGCTTGAACCTGGGACCTTTCGGTCTCCAGCTCAGTGCTTTAACGCACTTTGCCACCGGGGCTCCCGGACTTCTGAGTTAAGTTGGCTTTATTTCTTGAAAACATTAACACCAACGTATCCACCCATTGCCTAAGGCAGCTTACCAGAGATGATATAATAATACATTAAAATCAACAGGGAAGGGAAAGGCTAAAAATAAAAAGTTCAGTAGCCAAAACAAATAAATCCAAAATCACCACCAAGGTCCTTTCTATACAGCTTAATAAAATCTCACATTATCTGCTTTGAACTGGGATATATGGCAGTGTGGACTCAAATATTCCAGTTAAAAGCAGATATTGTGGGTTATTCTGCATTAATAGTCTGTGTTATATGTGGAAGGGTGGCCCCAAGATCCTCCCTGAGATTGGAAACTAAGAAGGGTTAGCCCTGGTTTGTACTTAAATGGGAGACCACCAAGATATATCAGGTGTTGTAGGCTACATTTCAGGGGAAAGAACTGGCTAAGGCCCCTTCCACACAACTGAATAAAATACCAACTTTTCTGCTTTGAACTGGGATATATGGCAGTGTGGACTCAGATAACTCAGTTCAAAGCAGATATTGTGGGGTTTTCTGCCTTGATATTCTGGGTTATATGACTTTGTGGAAGGGACCAAAATCAGCTCTGAGTATTCCTTACTTAAGAAGGAAATGATTGTCTAAATAAATAGAATTTAGGATGCCTCCTTCATTTTAACAAGGAAGTACATTAGTGACAACTAACCATAGAGAGTTTGTTCCAAAACCTTATGACTCATTATGGACAAATCTGCCTGTTTCTGGATGTGGCAGTCCTGCAGCATTTTACACATAGCTCTGTTTCATTCCAGCCAGAGATTTGTGTGAAATCTAGTGGTTTTCTGAACTTCAAACCGCACACTAGCCTGGAGTGGAGAATCTCTAGATTTTGTGGGACTGGGGTGCTCATAATTCCTAATGTTTATCTAAGACAAACAAATTATTTGTTGGGTTGTTGTGTGTTTTCCAGGCTGTATGGCCATATTCCAGAAGTATTCTCTCCTGATGTTTTGCCCACATCCTCAGAGGTTGTGAGGTATATGTATTTGTTACTTTCTGTATATCTCACTCTTCCTGTTCTTGGCAGACCACTTTAAATTATCCTTTTAGGTGTTTGAAAGTCTGGATAAAACAGTATTTTATTTAACTTCATAAATGTAACAGCAGGTAAGGTACCAGCATCCTTACCTCTACTGAACAACTACCAGAGGTTTGTAATATTTTAAAAAATATTCTGGGAGACTACGTTAACATTGTCTCTTTCATAGAATCATAGAATCATAGAATCATAGAATAGTAGAGTTGGAAGAGACCACATGGGCCATCCAGTCCAACCCCCTGCCAAGAAGCAGGAAATCGCATTCAAAGCACCCCCGACAGATGGCCATCCAGCCTCTGCTTAAAAGCCTCCAAAGAAGGAGCCTCCACCACGGCCCCGGGGAGAGAGTTCCACTGTCGAACAGCTCTCACAGTGAGGAAGTTCTTCCTGATGTTCAGGTGGAATCTCCTTTCCTGTAGTTTGAAGCCATTGTTCCGTGTCCTAGTCTGCAGGGCAGCAGAAAACAAGCTTGCTCCCTCCTCCCTATGACTTCCCTTCACGTATTTGTACATGGCTATCATGTCTCCTCTCAGCCTTCTCTTCTGCAGGCTAAACATGCCCAGCTCTTTAAGCCACTCCTCATAGGGCTTGTTCTCCAGACCCTTAATCATTTTAGTCGCCCTCCTCTGGACACTTTCCAGCTTGTCAACATCTCCCTTCAACTGTGGTGCCCAAAATTGGACACAGTATTCCAGGTGTGGTCTGACCAAGGCAGAATAGAGGGGGAGGATAACTTCCCTGGATCTAGACGCTATTCCCCTATTGATGCAGGCCAGAATCCCATTGGCTTTTTTAGCAGCCGCATCACATTGTTGGCTCATGTTTAACTTGTTGTCCACAAGGACTCCAAGGTCTTTTTCGCACACACTGCTGTCAAGCCAGGCGTCCCCCATTCTGTATCTTTGATTTTCATTTTTTCTGCCGAAGTGAAGCATCTTGCATTTGTCCCTGTTGAACTTCATTTTGTTAGTTTCGGCCCATCTCTCTAGTCTGTCAAGATCGTTTTGAATTCTGCTCCTGTCTTCTGGAGTGTCAGCTATCCCTCCCAGTTTTGTGTCGTCTGCAAACTTGATGATCGTGCCTTCTAACCCTTCGTCTAAGTCGTTAATAAAGATATTGAACAGAACCGGGCCCAGGACAGAGCCCTGCGGCACTCGTCACTTCTTTCCATGATGAAGACGACGCATTGGTGAGCACCCTTTGGGTTCGTTCGCTTAGCCAATTACAGATCCACCTAACCGTAGTTTTGTCTAGCCCACATTTTACTAGTTTGTTTGCCAGAAGGTCGTGGGGGACTTTGTCGAAGGCCTTACTGAAATCCAGGTACGCTACATCCACAGCATTCCCTGTATCGACCCAACTTGTAACTCTATCGAAAAAAGAGATCAGATTAGTCTGGCATGACTTGCCTTTGGTAAATCCGTGTTCACTATTAGCAATGACCGCATTTGTTTCTAAGTGTTCGCAGACCACTTCCTTAATGATCTTTTCCAGAATTTTGCCTGGTATTGATGTGAGGCTGACCGGACGGTAATTGTTTGGGTCGTTCTTTTTTCCCTTCTTGAAGATAGGGACCACATTCGCCCTCCTCCAATCTGCTGGGACTTCTCCTGTTCTCCAAGAACTCCCGAAGATAATTGCCAGTGGTTCTGAAATAACTTCCGCTAGTTCCTTCAGTACTCTTGGATGTAGCTGATCTGGCCCTGGGGACTTGAATTCGTTTAGAGTGGCCAGGTGTTCCTGGACAACTTGTTTCCCTATTTGGGGTTGGATTTCCCCCAATCCTTCGTCCATTCCATGTTGCTGAGGTTGAAGATGGCTTTCTTTTTGTGAGAAGACCGAGGCAAAGAAGGCATTAAGTAGTTCTGCCTTTTCCCTGTCCCCTGTCGCCATCACCCCATCTTCTCCTTGCAATGGCCCTATCGCCTCCTTTTTCTTCCTTTTTCTACCAACGTAAGCAAAAAAGCCCTTTTTGTTGTTTTTTATGTCCCTGGCAAGCCTGAGCTCATTTTGCGCTTTAGCCTTGCGAACCTTTTCCCTACAGGTGTTGGCTATACGTTTGAATTCTTCTTTGGTGATTTCTCCCCTTTTCCACTTCTTGTGCATGTCACGTTTGAGCTTTAGCTCAGTTAGAAGTTCTTTGGACATCCATTCTGGCTTCTTTGCACTTGTCTTATTTTTCTTCTTTGTTGGCACTGTTTGCATTTGCGCCTTGAGTATTTCACTTTTGAAAAACTCCCATCCATCCTTAACTCCCTTGTTTTATAATATCGGCGTCCATGGAATGCCGCTCAGTAATTCCTTCATTTTTTGGAAGTCAGCTCTCTTAAAGTCCAGAATGCGTGTTTGACTTGTCTTAGTTTCAGCATTCCTTTGTATTGCAAACTGCAGGAACACATGGTCACTTGCCCCTAAGGATCCAACCACTTCAACTGTATTGATCAGGTCTTCCACATTTGTTAAGATTAGATCAAGAGTTGCTGATCCTCTTGTTGCCTCTTCTACCTTCTGGACCATAAAATTATCTGCAAGGCAAGTGAGGAATTTGTTGGACTTTGTACTCTTGGCTGAGTTTGTTTTCCAGCAGATATCGGGATAATTGAAATCGCCCATGACTACTATATCTCTTCTTTGTGCCTGTTTGGTCAGCTGTTGACAGAAGGCTTCATCAAGTCCTTCATCCTGACTCGGAGGTCTGTAGTAGACACCCACGACAAGGTCTTTTTGAGTCCCGGTTCCCTTGATTCTCATCCAGATGCTTTCAAGCTGGTTTCCTGGATTACAGTCTTGCATTTCTTCTGCAACGTAACTGTTTTTGACATATAAAGCTACTCCCCCTCCTCTCCCCTTTGTTCTATTTCTGTGAAAGAGGCTATAGCCCTCAATGGTTAAATTCCAGTGATGGGAGTCATCCCACCAGGTTTCAGTGATGCCTATGACATCGTATGTGTGGTGCTGTGCTAGGAGTTGGAGTTCATCTTGCTTATTTCCCATGCTCTGAGCATTAGTGTAAAGACATGTAAGCCCCTGTGACCTCCCCTTGAGCTGTTTATTTGGGATTATTGTGCTCTCTGTACTTGATCCTTGCTGTGTTTGTGCAGCCCTCCGTTTAGCCTTTTGGCGGTTCCCTGTGGTCGTGGGTAATATAGTGTTCGCCAGGCTGTTGTTCCCCTCCCCCAGTGGATCTAGTTTAAAGTGCGCCTGATGAGGTTTGTGAGTCTGTGTGCAAAAAGATGTTTTCCTACTTGTGTGAGATGCACCCCATCGCTTGCCAGTAGTCCATCCTCTTGGAAGAGTAGACCATGGTCAAGGAAGCCAAAATGCTCCTCTTGACACCATTTTCTGAGCCAGTTATTGACCTGTACTATTTTTCCCGCCCTTGTAGAGCCGTGTCCTACAACGGGGAGGAGGGATGAAAAGATCACATGTACATTATACAGTTTTAGCTTTGTTCCCAGAGCTCGAAAATCATTTGTGATCTTTTGAAAAGTATGCCTAGCGGTGTCATTGGTACCTACATGAATCAACATAAGGTGGGGAGGGTGATGGGGCTTTAGGAGCCTGCTGAGCCTCTGAGTGATATGGTGTATTTTTGCCCCCGGGAGGCAGCATGTTTCTCGAGCCATCCCATCCGGTCTGGAAATGATGGCTTCCGTTCCTCTAAGGAGGGAGTCACCTACTACCAAGACCTGTTTCCTTTGAGGATTGACAGGGTCCCTTTTGTGCAAGACAGTGTGTATGTCCCCTGAAGAGTGTTCCTGTTGAAGTGAATCATGTAGGTGTAAAGTGTTGTCCTCCTCCTCAACATCCCCAGTGCATTCATCAATGACAATCCATTGAGATACATCTGAGAGCCCATTACTCTCCCAAGGATGTTCCTGTTGCTCCTGGTCTATGATTGGGGATGGAGCATTTGCATGATTACATAAGTGTGACTGTGGTGATGCACTGTCCCCCTCAGGGCTATCCCCTGCGCATTGATCCAGGGTGGTCCACTGAGTGGTATCTAAGAAACTGTGGTCCTTCACAAGATGTGTTTCCTGATTGTATGTTAATGATGTAAGAATTTCAAATCTGTTGTGTAAATGCAGCTGAGCAGAGGAGTTCTGCGGAGGCTGCCTGGTCCTGCGTCTCCTTCTATGGGTGACCTCCTTCCAAGCCTGAGGGTTGTCTACCTTTGAGTTGATCTCCCCATAAGGTTCCTGATCATGGTCTTGGTGGTGTTGGTGTGATGCAGGCTGCAGATCTACAGCAGCGTGTTGTGCAGTGTCCAAGAAGAGCTTGAGTGCCTGAATGTCCTTAAGGGTCTTAATACGGTGCTCGAGCTGTTGGATCCTCTGCTCCATCAGAGTCATCTGTTTGCATTTGGAGCAGATGTAGTTGTCTAGTTTTTGTGTGAAAAAGCGGAACATGCCACAGCTGGTGCACGTGATGGGAATGTTTTGCTTTTGTTGCATCTCTTGGTGAGCGTGGTGGCCAAGTGGGATCTTTGTACAGTTAAGTAATATGCACGCACTTTATGTGCAGATTGCAACAAACCACCTCTTTGTGTATTTGTTTATGTTGCTTTGTTTCCTGTATGTACTGCAAAGGATAGTTAGTAAAGGTGCCAACTGCCCTTCTGGGATCAGGCTCTGGCAGAAACTCACACTGGCAAATAAAGCTTTCCCAGAAACTCAATTAACAGGGGACAATGCCTGCTGTCAATCAACTTAAGTACCTGGCTCTCTTTCAACACAACAGTCACACAACAGTTAGACTTTGACCACAGGAGCCAAGCCCACACTCAGTTTAAAATCTTAGCCAAATCTTAGCCAAATCCTACCTGAAACCATGGAGCAAAAATGTCCTCCTGCTGCCTCTGCTTCTGCGAGAACCAACTTTACCTCCTTGAAGTGCCCTGGATCCTTTGTAAAATGTTTTACTATTCAACAAATGTATAAATTTGCTGGAAAACAAATTTAAGACAAAGCTGGCAATCAGTAATAAGAAGCAAGGGAAGCAGTGGGCCTTTTGAAAGGGTTGGGACTCCCCCACCCCCAAATATTTCCGTGTTGGAGTACCAAATGGTGCCTTCCCCTTCTCTCAACCTGTACAAATCAAGATTCATAGTCAAAGCCACACAAATCATGATAGTTGATTTGGGGACGGAATGTCCCACAAGCATCCTTCCTAGCAATAATAAAAAAACAACCTAAAATAAATATAATTTTGCTACTCTTCTGTGTCAACTTATTTCTGCTGTCTGCTACAGCTGCCTCACCGGGGATAGGTAAGAGTCCATTGCTTCTGTACTTTGACAAGGGCATAGTCCCACTGCTACCAGCAAGATGTTGTTGGATGTATAAGGTTCTGTGTTCGATGCCCATCACCAAATCCTTATGGTGGAAAAGACTTCTGTTTGAACTCTTGGATAAATGTTACCATTCCAATATGGAATCTCTGGACTTGATTGTCCAACTGGACTGACGGGTATTTGGCAATTCCTTATATATATATCTCTGTTCCCTTCCATTACACCCTTGTTTTACTTCCTCTTAAGAAAAAAAAGTTGACAGTGGTCCTTCTGCCTGCATGGTGACTTCTCAGGTAATCCCAGGGAACTGGATCCAGGAAGTCAGCCTGCACAGATAGGAGAGGGAATTCTGGAAACTGAATCCGTGTCATTGGCTGTAGGGGAAGGGTTTCCAAATGGTAAGTTTTTGTCTAATTGCTGTTTTGTATTTTTTAACACTTGTAAATAAGAAAGACAGACAGACAGAAAGACAGACAGACAGACACATAATTTCCCTGGAAGATATAATGATCACTCAAGTAAATTGCATTGTGTTGTTATCAGTAGTATGAAAGATTCATTAAGGTCCCTTCCACACAGCAGTATAAAATCCACATTGAACTGGATTATATGGCAGTGTGAACTCAGATAATCCAGTTCAAAGCAGATATCATGGATTATCTGCCTTGATATTCTGGGTTATATGGCTGTGTGAAAGGGCCCTAAGATGAAAAAAGAAAGGCATCAAAGGGAAACAGAGTCTAATTCCATGTGTTTATGCAGAAGATACCAATGAACAGCGTATGTGCTACTATCCTACACCATCCAATATCTTTCCAAATTTATAAATTAAAGCTGTTTAGGTATAAAGGGAAACCTATGACTTGATATAGCATGACAACATGTTCTTGAATGACCTCATAACACAGGACTTTTTTTAGCATCCTAGGACACTTCCCCACCAGTGCAGCGATTGATGGGCATGTTGCCTATCACACACCATTGTTGAACTTTCAATGGAGACCCCGCCCACAACTAGAGTGGAAATGTCATACAATGCCTCCCTCGTGACACGGGAGCCTTCACCACTTTGGCACTACTTCCCCCATGTGATGGGGGAAATGTCTCTGCCACGAAGCATTATGCCGTTTCACCACAGAGGCTGGCAAAATGGCATTGGGGGAGAGGGAATTCCCCATGTGATAACGTCATTGGTCTCAAATGCATTCTCAAATTACCACCAGTTCCCTGGTGAGAATGTCCAATGAATTTAGCCACAATGAAAGGTCTTACACAACAATAACTGAGCAAATCTGTGCTGAAAAGGCCTAATGCATCCTTATAAATAGTGTTTCTGAATATTGGTGGTGGTGGGAGGAACATATAAAAAGCTATCAGGATTGTTTTGGAAGTAGGAGGAGAGATCACTATCAGTGACTCTTAAGGGTGAAGCAGCCAATTTAAACATTAATTTCTTTTAATTGATCACAATCATTGAGAGAGGTTGGAGTAAAAAAAAAGGAAGTCATATGAATGTTGGTGCCTTTATAGTTTACTTCAGGGGATGCAAAGAAGAGCTTTGTCATATATATATGGATCTGTCATGTTGCTTCTCCTGGGTCTTAACATGCATTTCACAAAACTGTTCCTTTGCCTCTTACCTGAGGTAGAAATCATGCAAGTAGTTTAAGTTGTAATGATGTAGTACTTCCCATACTGTTTCCACTCTTAGTGCATGCATGTTCTGAAAAAAGTCAGATGTTGAAAGTGGTAGATATTCCCACGTAAGTACTGACTTCCCTTGAAGCATTTTGAAGCCACTTTGTCATGTTTGGACTCTAAATTCACTCACTGTTTTCCTGCAAATCTTTGCCATTTAAGACACAAAGTTTTTCTCAAAAATATAATTTTTAATTCTAAGGCATGATATCTAGCAATTCGAAGATGCCTGAACCATAATTCTGTACCTTTCATTATGACAGAATGTCCTACACAATGACCATTTTAGAGCTATCATCTTAATAATTGTCACTAAATCTCACAGTTACATTGAATTAGGTAGGGCCAGTCCATTCAGAAGAAAGAAAGTGAATTCCTGTCTCATTCCTAACTGCAACCACTGTTTTTACGCCTTTAATGGCAATTTGGGGAAAAGAAATCCTAACAGAGGTTACTGGAAGTGTCACTCTGTAACGTGCTCCTTCCCCACCCATTTTACATAGGAACCTCGGGACAAGGAGGGTGAGCCACATCCAGCAATCTCCTCACCATGTGTCGCTGTGCTAATAGCTCCTTCTCTTTTTCCTCAACTAAGTCTGGCTGTGCCCATTGAAAATGAAAAAGTTGGTACATCCCTTCTCAAGACATAGCATGAACTTTTCTTTAATGGTCTATTTCTCTTTCTTTTTTGAACTTTGAAGAGATCCCCCTCTCATTTACTGTCAAGAGTCGCTCTGGACAAGGCCTCAATCCCCAGCTACAAGAAGCCGCAAGAAAGAAGCTGTGGGCCCTGGAAAATGACGATAAAGATGTCTGTGCTCTTTTCAAGGTAAAGCTGCTATTATTTATCTTTTGTAGCACCCCATTTCATTATAATCCGAGCAAACGAATTAGAAAACATACCTTATATCCAGTCAGAACACTGGTTTTCTTGCCCAATAGTATTCACTTTGACCAGCAATGGTTCTTGAATATGTCAAGCAGAGGCACTTCTCACATCTGAAGTCTCAGATTCTTTTAATTAGAAACATCAAGGACTGAACCTAGCCATTGGTGTTTGTAATTGTGCATTTATAGCATGTGGTCTACCACTGGACTGTGGCCCTTTCTGAATTCTTGGGTAGGTCTACATAAACTAACTATGTATGTGTTGTCATCTTCTGTTATTACTTTTGACCCCCATATCCATGAGGGATATGTTTCTGAACTTACAATGGAAACAGGAAACTGTAGATAATAGTCAACCCTATTGAAGTGAATGACTTCTACTGGAAGTTATCACAGAGTGACCCTGAAGGATCTAGACTATTCCTAGAGAGGATATATTTTCTTTTAAGTGGGTTGGTGAAACTGTGATTACCAGTCTCAGTGGTACTTGGGTAATGCTGAATTAATTGCCAGTATGCTGCAGTGAGGTGCACAAGTTCACAGCCTTGACCTATAGGAAATTTAGGATGAAGGGGGATTGAAGAAGGAAGTTTATATCTTCGAAAGTTCACACTAATATTTCTTTTAAAAAACTGACTCAAGGGTGCCGCCACATTCTTTCTGTTTTCTCTCTTTCCCTTTCTCCTTTTTTATGGAATGAAACAAAGTATTTTGGAAGAAGACTAGTTGTTTTGCTGCCAGGCCCCTTCTGGCAATGAAACATTACTTTTCCATCAGGTAGGGATAGACTAGGTTGCATTGTCACTGCTGTAGGCCATAACCATGGACATAAAGTTGAGGCCTAAAATTCAGGTTCCAAATATCAAGAATCAAGAAAAACAAGATTATGACATACAATAATCATTCATAACTCAATGTGCCAAGACAAGTATGGTTTTCATAGTTTTCTGCTGAACACCTGGAACTTATAATTTTTTCTTTGTTTCATAGGAGCTGTCAGCTAGGCTGGTGTGCATCCAGGCCCAGGAAAACTGTTTTCTACTCTCCTTCAGGACTGTAGAAGAAATTTGGAAGTTTTCAACATACCTAGCTCTTGGTAGGTCACATAAAACTGAAGGGTGATTGGCATTCCAGAAGGACAAGTGGTGGGTGGTGACTGAAGGAAAAGGAAAGAGGAAGAAAATATGACCTCCCTCTTAAGAAGGATAGGCTTGTCCCTTCTCAGTTCTGTTTCTGCCTCCTGGCAAAAAGTTTTCTGTTTAAATAGAATTTTGGCCATTAGTTGGTTGATTGAAAAGGTTGTTGCTTTAAAAGCAGGGTGCTATATTTTATTGTTATTTATGACTTAAATGCTTTTAAATGGTTTCAAATTAGTGCATTTTAATGTGATAGTTTATTTAATCATTTTAAATTAATATTATTGTTGTTTTATTGGGTTTCTGATTTGTTTTAATTTATATTGTTAACATCTTTGGGCACCATATTGGGGAAAGGTAGAACTATAGTTTAAGCAATATGATTCCTGTGTAGAAAAAATGATCACAATAAAATAAAAATTAATGAACAATAAATAAACCATTCTTTAAGGCAGGAATGTGATGTGAGTGTCATGGTACTTCTTTCTGTCTTTTTCTTTGGTTTTCCTTTTAACACCTAGTTTAGCAGGCTGAAAGTCAAGAGCCAGTACAGCAGATATGCTACGTTTTTTGTGCTCAAAGACATGATACAAGGAAAAGAGAGAAAAAGAGACTGAGTATCAGAGGACTTAATCTATAGGAAGCTTGAACAGAGAAATCGCTCAAGATAATGGGTGCAAGGAAACAGCCCTATGACACTGAAAGTGAAATTAATTTCTTGGTTAGTTGATTAATTAGATCAATGACAGACCTTTATTAGAGGAAAATTTGGTTGCTTTCAAGCTTATGATTTTATTGTACTTGTGGAGCTTTTATGGTTATCTACGTTGGAATCTTTATATCTGAGTAATAAAGCATATTTAGTTTCAACCCAAAGGGCATGATGCAGCCCTTTGGAATTGCTGGCCTTTTGGGTCAAATGTTTATCTCCCACCATGTGAGTATCGTATTATATGTTTGCCTTCTTCCTTTGATGTGGTGAATTAGGCTATGTGGGTTGCAGCTTGGAGCATCTTCTCTTCACTCCAGATTACTGGCTGAACTGTGCTTTGGTGGAGGATACTGAGATCACTGTGACTGTAGATGAAGACCTCATGACCACCATGTATCTGGGTCTTTTGCTCCAGGAAGGTAAGTCCAGCTTCTTTCCCAGTTATCCTTTTAATGATAAGTTGTGGAACCATTTGAAATGGTTTAAAACATCATAGAACTGTAGGGTTGGAAAGAGCCACATAGCTTGTTTTTCTGCCACACAGGAATACACAGTTATAGTACAAGGAGGTTATTTGATTGGAACAGTCCATTCAGGCTGATGCTCCTGTCAATCCTAGCCAATCCAGCTAATGATGAGCAATTTTACAAGTTTAAGTCACACAGCATCCAGAAGTATATTTGTAGAGGATGCCAGCATTCAGAATCTTGGTAACCTCCATGTTTTGGATTACTATTGCCATCAGTTCCTTTAGCATGGACAGTGATTGGGATTATAGGAACTGTGGTGTAGAATAACTGGAGGGCCCCAGGTTACGGAATGTCAGAAGGATGTTCCCATGACGTTGGAAGGATTAAGAACCATGGCTGTTGTTTCCCCACTCCCTTTCTCCTTCTCTTTTTCTGCATAGGAAACTTCTTTGCCAGGGCAACATTCAGTGTCCAGGTAGAAGAAGAGGAGGAAGACCTAAAGCTTGAAAAAAATGAGGTTGTCCATGTGAAAGATGTTGGTCATGAAACAAAATGGGAAGGGACATCTCTGTCAACTGAGCAGAAGGGCTTGGTGCCTGTCACTGCCATAGAGCCATTGGGCCACCCCTTTTACCAGTAAGTAGACTAGCTGTGTTAATGTTCAGATGGAACTAATGCATTGAGTTATCATGAACATGGTCAAAGCTAACGCCTACCCAGAGAATAAAAACAGGGTACTTTTCTTATCTCTGCTGCTCACTTTAACTTACAACTCACCCCTTTTGGAATTGTAAACATTATTTTATTATAAATTTGTTTTCTTCCTGCACCTCAGGCTATCATGCCCAGAACCTTCAGCAACTGTGTTCTTAGGTGGGCAATTTTGGACTTTGCTTTTATACATAAGAATTTTGCTGGGATTTTTGGTACTAAGTTTCTAGCTCTTCATCTCAAACATGCAACCATAGCATGGAAACAAGATTTTCCCCATCAGGCACTGTAGTATTCCTGCATGAAAATCATTCCTGTAGTGTTCTAGATTCATCTGTGACAATCTGTACAAAAAGCCATTGTGTCTTTGTCCATTGATAACATATTCTTTTTCTCTAAATTGTCATAAAGAATGTACAAATGGTCTTGCCCAGCCAGACTAACATTCTTTTCATAGGTAACTGCCTCATGCCAGTTTTGACAGTTTATCTAAATTAAAATTGTCTATTTGTACTGGTAGCTGTTTCTAGTACAGGTCTTTTCCATCCTCTATTATAGTACTGACCAGACTTCAAATTCAGCATTTTCATAAGAGGAAGTCATGGCAGTTAAAGTAGAACCATAGCACAATAACTGTGTAGTGTGAAAGAGGCCCATCTGCCTCAAATAGTAGCAAGCCAAATGTTTCTGGGAAGCTTTTAATTTGTGTATATTTTTACCCACCTTTTGCATTTATCTCCATTATCTCAGTTGTGTAATTCTACTTTAAAAGGGCATTTGTGCTAATTTGATATTTTCACACACCTTGTTGCTTTGGATTCCATGTGTGTCATGAAACTTTGGCAACAGTGAACAAAGCTAAAAACCTATTTTTCTCAGACTTCAAAGCAAACTGGCCTCTGAAAAAAAAATGAAGTATTTCACCACTGTTCACTTTTGCAGGTGGTTTCTGAAGAACTACCCAGTGAGTTGTGGAATCTCCAATCAAATCAGTGAAGCTGATTTTTTACAGATTGGTGAGTTCATTGTTATTAAGGCATATCAGTATGTGTGTGTGTGTGTGTGTGTCTTGGCAGGAGCTCAAGCTCAGCTTGCTTAAGACAAAGTCAGGTCCAGAACGTTTTTCCTGTTTTCATTTCATGTATGGATAACCCACTTTCTATGGAATGTAGATGGCCCTCAAAGACCTTTCCTGTAGGCTGAGAGGGACTGTTGCCCTCTGCTTCATACTTTACTGCCAGAGATGATGAAGATGGTCCTTAGGGAGAGGCATTTTTATACCTCTTCATCTAGGGACTTCATCAGATTACACTGGGAAGTGTTCAGAAATGTTCAGAAGAAGATAGTTCAGTCTAACTCCATTCCGTAATAAAAAGGAGTTTTTCTCTACCTTACAATCATACTATTTAGTGCACTCGCTGCCTTGCCTATTTTTCAATGGAGAGGTCTCCACACTGCAGACATTTGGCCCCACCCACCATCCCTCTCGGTGCTTTTTGGTACTTCAGTTCCCACAATTCCTAACAGCTGAGAGGGAGAGGGAGAGAAAAGGGGTGGGAGAGAATCCCATTTGGAACAGCAACAACAGAGGCTCAGCTGGTGTTTTGGACTACAACTCCCACAATTCCCAACAGCCAAGAGGGCAGGATCCAGTGATTAGACTAAATGTGATCCCCCGGCCTCTTTTCAACTCCTTGTAGGACCCCCAAGCCATCTAAAATACTTCAATTTTTGGGAACAAACTCAGCATAGTTGATTATCTCCATCATAATGCAATGTCCATCACCACATGCCACTTCTATTTGTTTTATTTCTGCTGAAAATGGGGGTTTAGTTTGTAAAAGTTGTACAATATGATTCTTACATTTTTAAATGTCTTATTGAAAAAGGAAACATATTTTGTAGAATGCCTTGGAGTTGCATAATATGGAATCTACATCTCTTTTTGTAGTGTTTAAACTAAAAATTGAACCATTAGGAAAACTACACATATATGTATCCTGATTTCAAGAAAATTGAAGACTTGCCAAATTTATAAAGATGCTGAGAAAGATGTCCCAAATGTCTGCTGATTTGAACCCATATTTTTCATAGTGTATATTTGAAATTTCTGGAACTAATGTCAACATTACCTTTGCTGCTTTATTGCTTGCTGTTTTGAGTGAATTAAAGGGGGGAAAGGGGAGTCATAAATATTTCAATAATTATTTGGGAAGTGATGAGTAACCTGACAGTCCTCTCAGACCAGAAGCGACTTGCAGTTTCTCAAGTCACTCCTGACATGAAAAGCCTGACAGTATATGCTGCCTTTTTTCCTGACATTTTTATTGGCTTCAGTAATCCATTCGATCAGTGCTGATAGCCTTACTTAGTGTCACTCTGAATTGACTTCATTTGCTTTCAGTGGCATCAGCATATATTGAAGTCTGATTAGCTACACAATGTCATCACGCCATCACATTTACCATATAATCCCCAATTGACTGGAACCTTGTTATGAAGAAAATGGAGAAAATGGTGACAGAATGCCAGAAAAGAACAGTGCAGTCGCACAATAAAAGAAGAAACTTCTCAGAGGGATTTTGGGAGGGCGGGTAACTCATCCGACCTGCTGCTTGCTATTAAGAAAGATGAGCTGTGGTTTCAGATAAAGCCCCAAAACAAAAATGTTATGTGACACAAAGGGACCTTGTTTTCATCCTCAGATCATAAGCATGCCCCTCCCTGTCACTGGCCACTGTGTCTCCAGGAAAGAATGGTTCAGTTGTTCATGGTGCTGAAGTGAGGGCTGTTTTGCTGTATTTTTTTCTTTAGGCCAAGGGAAGTGTACGGCTACAGAGGATCACAAAGGGAAAGGATGGGATGAACTGAGCTTCTACAAAGGAGACATCATAGAGGTCGTTGGCTTTCTCATTCCAGGCCTTCAGTGGTTTATAGGAAAATCAACGTCTACTGGAACAATAGGCTTTGTTCAAAGCAAGTGTGTGAATCCCGAGGCTTATGATTCAATGTAAGTGTGATGCACTGTACCCATCCAAGATGAGGATAGGGTAGTGTATAAATTGAGATCGCAGCAGTGTTGGAATTCATTGTATTCATAGAAATTCAGTTTGGGGATGTGGGTAGGATGCAGGAAGAAGTTACTGGTTCTTCTTTTTTCTCTTGGTTTAAGGAAACATCTTAAAGCATATTATAAAAAACGCAGTAATGTAGTAATGATTTATTTTGACTTCACTACATGTTTATTGAATTGAGATATGCTGGTATTCCTTCTTCCTTCCCAGCCACAATATGGCTTGGGAATCCATCCTTATCTGTGAAAATCACTGAGAGTTATCAAGTGCTTGAAGAAACTGAGCATCCTGGGCAATGCACAGTGAAAAGTGATTTACTTTTTAACTTAATCAGTCACATTTTCATTTCCCCTTCTCAGCTTTGCATCTTGTTTCCTGGCACACAATTTAAACCTGGACTTGGGTGTAGGGGACTTTAGTTTCACTGTTTTTCTTTGTGGTCTCAGTAGTCTCCCATTTAAGCATTCTGTGCCTATTCAGAGCTGTGTTGAGAATTTCCTAGAGGAAGTAGCAGCATTTTAGTAGAACCTCTACCCATGTAGGGCTGTTTCAGGTGACTCCATGTGGCTTCGGGTTAATGTTTACAACAATTCTCAAGAGTAAGTATAGCTGAAGTTATAACATTATCCCACGGATGGGAAGAAACGAGGAAAACGGGGGAAAGCTTCCTGAAGAGTGGGGACCCTTACCTTGGCAAGGTCCGTCTTTGAGGATGGCCAGACATCCCATGACATTTTCCCGTCTTCTTCTGTTTTTCTCCCGCTTCCTGCTGCTTTCTTCAACCAGGAGTCAGGGAACACTTGGCTCCTAAAAATGGAGTCTTCTTACCATCTTTGTATGCTGGCAAAATGTATTCTCAAAGACATCCACCAGAAATTGCTTTGCATTATGTGATGGCCTCCATGCACGAAAAGTTAAGGTGGAATAATGTCCTTAGACTGACTACTAGAAAAATTCCTCATGGATGCTCTTATAGCTGAAAATGCATAATATAGTTTAGAGATGTCCCAAGCTTTTAAAAGAAGAGCTAGAAATAAATGGCTTGTGATGTGATTAAGGTTATCCATGGCATGGTATTAGACACTGTGCTGCAAAGTGCTTTTAAGTCATCATTTGCTGATAGCATGCTGATAGCATGCCTGTTTAAGCAACAGGGGAAAGCAAAAAGTACCACGAAGATAGTATTGTATAACTGCAACAGTCTTTATGTGTAAGCTTTGCAAGCTCTGAGTGGAAAAAAATATGATGTTGTATTTCAAGTGGGATAGACAGTTTTAAAAGCTGGTTCCTACAGTAAAGTCCATTCAGTCAATTTATTTTCTGACCAGAGAGTCTGCCAAGTGGTCTTAGCTTTAGGATGTCTTTTTCAGTACATCTTTAGCATTTGTGGCTAATTTGTGGAATTAGAGTTGGTCCCTCAATGCTGGCTGCTTTTGCTCTGAAATTGAGCTGGTTAAAGCTGCAGAGGGAATGCTGTTTCTCCTTTAAAAACTGGTTTTTAGCATTTCTTCTCTCCTGAAAGGAAAAGGTGAAGTTGAGTGTTAACTTTATTGAGTTGTCATATGAGATTCCAAAAAGGACAGCATGAATTTCTCAACTCCAGCTAAATGAATCTTATCTCCTCCTCTTTTCTCTTCTCCTTCTCCTTTTCAGATGCAGATAAAAGTTTAGGTGATAAGGCTGAATATATATAGATTTCAGTTAGGCTTTTGACAAGGTCCATGATATCATTCTTCATCAGTGGTTCCTTGTCATTTTAAAGACAAGTGACCATGGTAGTGAGGTGTCATAGGTTCTGTCCTTAACCTGATTTTTAAAAATAACTTTATAATATTTTTGATGATGGAATAGAAGGCATATTAATTAAATTTTCATATGACTCCAGTATGGGAAGGTTAGTTAAAACCTTAGAAAACTTCAGAATTCAAAATTACCATAAGAGATTAAGGTTCCTCCCACACTGCCCCTATATCCCAGGATCTGATCCCAGATTAGTTTCTTATCCCAGATTATCTGGCAGCGGAGACTCATATAATCCAGTTTGAATCAGATGATCTGGGATCAGAACCTGGGATATAGGCATTGTAGAAGTGGCCTGAATGAATATCAACAGGGATATCTGTACGATAGCACATTTGGGCAGGAAGAATCAAATGCAAAAAATTAAGCTGAGTTACACCTGTCTTTAATAGCAGTGCCAGTGAAAAGGATTTAGGACTTTGGTTGGTCACAAGCTAAACATGAGTCAAGTATGCTGCAATATTAAAGAACAAAATAAACACTACCACCACCCCAAATGCCAATCTGGGCTGTAGGCATTCATTCTATTTTCCTTTGGTGAGATTGTCCCCTGGAATACTATGTCCTGTTATGGGCCCTACCATTCAAAAAGGTTATTGACAAACTGGAACATGTATTGTGAAAGTGTGGGGAAAAGGGGGAGATTGAATAACAATCTCCTGGGATTGCTTTGCTTTAGAATTCCTTTATGTTGGGGGTGTGAGAGATGAGAAAGGGAAAACACAGTTTGGTACAAATGACTTAAACTGGATTGGAAATCAAAGCTCTCCTTGTCTCATTCTCACACTGAAAAACTCTTATGGATGCTAAATGCTTCTCATTTAGAATTGGAAAATGCTGTGAATGGTTTTTGTATCTCTATTAATAGAGATATTTCTTGCATATCTCTGCAAGAAAGATAGAAGTTATCTTTAACTGCCTGATGGTTACTTCTCATTTAATTTATTCTGCCTTCTACTTTGAAACCATTCCTTTATGTTGAACTTTCTATAATCTTTCCACAGTATAGATATTGTGATTTTATGTTATGTCAAATGAGAACAGTGTTAATACAGGGGATTGACGAGAAGATGAATTAAACCACCCAAGGCAGTTTTATATTTGTTCTGGGAAGTATTCCTAATAATAATAATAATAATAATAATAATAATAATAATAAACATTTTATTTATAACCCACCTCTCCTGATGGCTAGAGGTGATAATTATGTATTTTAATGAAAAAAAATCTTTTAAGATATGCATGTATGTGTGAAATAATGTTCTCCACAAGATGTCACTGCTGCCTTCTTTAGGTGTTCAGATTTACTAAGTGTCCTAAAACAATGTTTCCCAAACTTTGGTCTTCCAGATGTTTTTGCACTTCTACTCCTAGAATTTTTGACTGTTTGCAAATTCTGGGAATCTAAGTCCAAAACATCTGGAGGACCAAAGTTGACCCATGAATTAAATAATTCTAATTCTGCTGACCATCATACAAAACGTTTGTATTAGTTGGTTTCAGAGTGTAAAAATGTTCCCTTGCGGTCAGAAGACAGATCACTTGCTAATTTTATGCAATGAACTTTTGCTTTCTGAACTGGTGTTACCTTGGCATGCAACACCATTTCATGATGTGTAATATGTCATCATTAATGTTCAATAGTCTTCTACTTTCAGTTTCCATTAAGAAATAACTAGACTGGGTATGCCAAGATTACAGAGCTGAAGCACTGACAGGCTTTCACCCATGTTTCAAACATAGGAGAAAGAGCCCGATGTTTTTCAGTGAAGAAGAAGTCCACACCTTTTTGCAGGTTCCTTGCAATGGCAATGAGCTGCATTACAGTAATCTCCTCAATGAGTGGGCAAAGACAGACATTACCTCTGTGTACAGGCTTGGTGAGTATTTTGCTTATGGGCACATGGTTGCTTCTAGCACAGGCATGAACAACTTTTGTGTAGGTCCCACTTATCCAAAAACCTTTGGCCAGCAACATTCGCTTGCTTCTTCTGCAAGTCTTCTACTACTAATTATGTTTTTCTAGATTTCTCACATGTAAGGGTGAAGAATTTAAAGCGTTTTCTTGCTGGAGAGGTTTCTGAGAGTTTATGTGCATTTGTATTTTGGTACATATTTGCAAACACTTCCATTTGACAAACAGATTTTTGAAAAAAGCAGTTTTCTGTACCAAAATTTGCTTTTTGTGCAAAATTTTTGCTTTTTGCTGAGTTGATTTTTTTTTGCCAAGCATCCCAAAATGTGTAAAGTCTCATAGCAGTTGACCATTTTCTAGTGATATGTTGAGATGCCAATTTTCTCAAGGCTAAATTGTGTGGATTCTTTATATCCTATCAGCCTCTACATTTAGATGGCTGATCAAACAATGTGACTGATACTCCTTTTATCAAAATTAAAATCCGGATTAGATTAGTAGCTCTTATTCAGAACTGACATCACAATTCTATTTCCTGTAAAAGGCTGCTATGCTTCCTTGAGGTTCTGAGATCTTTCTGAGATGTTTCCTTACCCAAGTTTATATTTTTAGTTCTATAGCATCTTGTAGTTGAGTCTGAGAAGCTTTAATTGTCCAGGCACAATTTTAGATATGATGTTCTAGTTGTTCATGGCTTTTCTTTGTCCCACAGATGGCTTTGAACCTGTGGCCATGTATCCACAGACACCATCACGTGAGTATGTATGAAAGGGGAAAATTGCACACTATTTTGTGTTACCGGAATATATCACCTGGAGGGGAAGCATCTCCTTGTGCCTTATCTGTCTCTTTCAGATGCAGTTATAGAAGGACTTAAAGATGATTGGATGTTCGAGGAATGGGGGAAGCAGTCTAGTAATAGCTTGTCCTCTCCTAGTGATTCCGAACAGTCCAGTCCAGTGGGTGAATCTTCACCTTCTATCCTGGAACATATACTTCTGCCAGAACCAGATGACCTTGATGATCCCAAGTTCTTTATTGATCTGAATGCTGGCCACATGGAAGACTCTGATGTTTTTGATCCTATACTGACTTTCCTCAACCAAAGCAGCTATGTGGCTCATTTCCAAAGTCTCTATGACCTTTCTTTTTCCTTCCTCAGTTCCACCTTCTATGGCTTCTCCAGTGAGGAGGAGTTGGTCTTATACCTGGAGACATCCAGGAACTGGGCCAAAAGGGGTCGACTTGATTGGGCTCACATCCGGATATGCTTTCTCTTGGGTCGGCTTTGTGTCAAGAGAGCCAAGTTCTCCCAAGCTCGGGTCTATTTTGAAGAAGCCATGAGCACAATGGACCATGGATTTGAAGACCTGCCCCTGCTCACTTCACTGTATATCAACCTTGCTGCAATTTACCTGAAGCAGAAGATGAAACAAAAGTTCTTGCCAATGGTTGGGAAAGGAGTGGCCCTTCTGGCCTGCTTACCTGGACACTGCTTCAGTTCAGGCATTGAACTAGAAGTGGTGGTGTATATTTTGAGGGAAGCTATCACTGTGGGCAACACTGCTTTGGAAGCTCGGGCTTGCCTCCTTGTCATCAGGCTCCTCTTGCAACTGAGCAAGTATGAGGAGGTCTTACCTTTTGCAGAACACTTGCAGTGTCTTTGTGCTAGTTTCTCCAGCCAGGACTCCACGGCTGCCTCCTTAGACTTCATGCCTATTCTAACATACCTGTATGACAAGAAGTACTTGCCACATCTTGCCTTGGCATCTGCTAGGCTGTATTCCCCTAGCAGTGTCAAGGGATCACTGACTCCCATTTGGAGAGCTGGATTCATTCTTGCTAATTCCTCTAAGTTCTTTAAAGTCCAAGAGAGGAGCACCATCAACACCCCTGCTTTGGCCTGCCTATATTTAAACTATGCATTGGCCTTCTCCCATGAATGTGGGGCCATTTCCACAGAAAAAGCCCTATGTGCAATTTTATCCAAAGTGTACCTCAAGCATGGGCTGCTGCAAGGAGCAGTGCATTATTCAAGCAGAGCTGTTATTCTTGGAAAAACAATGGGTGAAGAGGAAGCATTTGAATCCTCCCTTTCCTTGGGGTGGATGCATGCATTGAACTGCCAGCCAAAAAAAGCAGAGGAAATCATGTTGCTCCTCTTGCATTCTTTGCAACAGACAGACAGCATCACACAGGATGGGGTGGTCCACAACCTTTTAGCCATTGCTCTTAAGGAAGAAGGACATGTGCAGAAGGCAGCAGAGAATTACTTATGGGCCTTGAATAAAGCTCGGGAGACGGGGAACAGGCGGAACCAAGCTATTGCTTTATCCAACTTTGGATGCTTGGCTGTTTCTCATGGGGCAAACTGCCTAGCTGGACACTATTTTCACCAGGCCATTCAGTTGTACTTTGAACTCCAGAGTGGAGATGACACACAGTTGGAGTTGGTTCAGGTTCTGCTGTGGTTAGCACAAACACAGGTAGCGAGGCATATGGTGGAAGAAAGCGTACTGTTTTATGAATTGGCCTTGGCAGTCGCCTTGAAGACACGGAGTGTGATGAGTGAGTAGTTTGACTTTGAAGAAATTTGGTTGATAAAACTGTCTCTTTCCTTCCCTATATGTCATGTGATACTTTTTCCTACCCCATACAGGTCAGCTTCAAGCAACTGAGTCCCTTTGCCATTTCTATAGTAAGGTGTGCCCAAATTCTGGAGCCTGCATTATCTACCATGAGCACCAAGTTCTTCTATCACAGCAACTCCAGGACAGAGAAATGGAAGGACAGCTTCTGCAGTCTCTAAGCCAGCTCTACCAAAGTGTCAATACTGCCAGGTGAGTGTGCATTGTGTTCAACATAAATCTTTGCAAAGTTGACCAGTACTAGAAGTGAATGAAGCACTTTGTGTAATGCAATATTTTTGTTATAGGATTTTGTTCTTGCCTAATTATAGTGTTTTTTAATTCAATTCTTCAAAATTGTATTTTCAAAAAATTTTTTTATTAGTTTAAAAATAAATAAGTGAAGAACATTAAAATACCTAAGGGACCACAGCAGCATATTAACCAATACAGGGCCAACATGACATGTTTAGAATCATAGAATCATAGCAATGGAAGAGACTGCATGGGCCATGTAGTTCAACCCCCTGCCACGCAGGAAAAGCACAAAGTACCCCCATTTCATCCGGTTTAAAGACCTCCAAAGAAGGAGCTTCCGCCACTCTTCGAGGCAGAGATTTCCACTGCTGAATAGTTCTCACAGTCAGGAAGTTCTTCCTAATGTTCAGGTGGAATCTTCTTTCCTGTAATTTGAACCCATTGCTCTGAGTCCTAGTTTCCCGGACATCAGAAAGCAAATCTGCTCCCCTTTCCTTATGACATCCTTTCACGTATGTCTCCTCTTAATCTTGTCTTCTGCAGGCTAAACATACCTAGCTCTTTAAATCACTCCTCATAGAGCATAGTCTCCAGACATTTGGTCATTTTCGTTGTCCTCCTCTGGACACCTTCCAGCTTGTCAATATCTGTTTTAAACTGTGGTGCCCAGAATTGGAAACAGTATTCCAGGTGAGGTCTAACCAAAGCAGAATAGAGAGGCACCATTACTTCCCTCAGTCTAGACACTGCCAAGAAAACTTTGTGATAGGTTTACCTTAGAGTTGCCATTGATCCAAAATGACTCAAAAGTACAACATTTTAAAAATGTAAAAATCACTAATATAGAAATTATTAGCCTGCAATTATAAATCTATACAATTGAATGTATTTAACATTATTTAAATCACAATATTTAAAAAGTCAACAAATAATTGACAATAAAAACTCATCACGGTTAAATCTGAAAAGCCTGTTGGAACAGCTCCATTTCTATTGGCTAATAGAAAAAGAGAAAAGAGGGAGCCATTCTAGTCTCCCTACAACCGGAGGTTATCGATTAGGCCCTTTGCTTTGTTTCCATCAAACAAGTCTTAGAAGATGTTAGAACAGAGAGAAGGCTATCTCCCAAAGACCTTAGTGCTCAAATAGTCCCATATTGAATCGTGTCAATTTCCCTTGGGTCAGTTATTCTGTAAATTTGAAGGGACAGCAAAACCTAGTGAGTGTATGTTGTCCTGAGGTCTTTGGAGAAAAGAGTGAGTGAAAAATGTATTCACTAAACTTCTTAGTCCTTTGATGTATGTGGACAACTGGGTTCAGAGATGCCATGTGGTCTAAACATATTTTAGTAAGATGCCTGTGTATATAAAATTAATTGTGACTGTCATTTATTCATCTGGATGCTAACCTTTCTCAGCAAGGTCAGAGTGAGCTCAGAGGGAAGGTATGTAAGAAATAGGCGCCTGTTGTGTGAGCCTATTTGTGTTCAAGATAAACAGTGGTGCCTCAGTAGTTGAATAAAAACAACAGCTGGAATTTGCCAGCTTTGAAGCCTTGTCGCTGGGCTTCAAGAAAGAACTGGTGGTTGTGCTACTTGTCTAAAAGTGAGAGGTTGGGCATTGTGATTTCGTATGGATCCTGCCTGTCTAAGCGAAGAATGCAACCATTTGCAAATATGGTGTCATTTAACACAAAGAAAGAGACTGATCTCATGCTGGTAATGGTGCCTTAAAGAGACTGGCAGCTTGTAAACTCATGGTGATGTTGCCTTCATACACTTGAGAAAACATCCCTTTTTACATTTGCAGAGGTCACCTGCTTGCCTGCCTACTAGAGAAAAATTATAGTGATTCTGCTCATATATTAGTACAACCAATCTGAAGGAAGTTCTTCTTTCCCTGAATATTATTACCAGTTACTTTGTTGAGAAAGCTATTTTTCCCACCCAATATTAGATGACAGTCTTGTCCTTTTCATAGTCATATTCTTATGTTTGGGTATATTATGGTTCTCCCATTTTTTTAAGGAATCCTCTCTTTTGAGAGTTTTTAAACAGGCTTATCGGCTATATGTTGGAAGTGCTTTAATTGTGTATTCCTGTATGGCAGAGAATTGGGCTGGGTGGTCCCTGTGGCTAATAATTGCATCTGTGTTCTCGCTTTGTGTACTTTTGGGACACGTAAGTCAACTGAGGCAAGTAGTTTCCAGTGTGCCGAATTAAACTAGTATCTAATGTATACATGTATTTCCTATGTTTGTTTTCCCTCCCACATTAGGATTGCTTTGAAGATACATGTCTTGGTCATCAGAATTTCAAATTAAGTTGAACAACCAATCAAAAAACAAAGTATGCACATAAGGAAGATGACAAACAGGCAACTTTCACCACTTGGGGAGCCTTTGCATTAATTTATGGCTGTAAACAAAGAAGCTTGTAGTACATTAAAACAACACCTCTATTGTGGTATAGATTTAATGAGAAATTATTACAGAGCCAATATAAAATAAATGGTCATTATTCCATTGAGGAGCAATAGAAAATTAAAACAAACTTTAAAAAGAAAGCTTGATTTAAAAAACACAGGAAAAAAACCAGACCTTTATCTCCTCTTGCACATCCTAGTATACACTCTTTCAAACGTCTGTATGATCTCATCTTTATCCCTGGACCTACATGCATACATCACATATCATTGATTTGTTTACCTTGAGGAAGAAGAAATATAACCCATGAAAACAATGAACCCTCATATTGTTTCACTTGCTATGTGGAGTTTTTATCTTGGCACCCATCGACCTGAGATCCATCCTTTCCCTTCCTTTACTATTGAAGCTACTCACTATGGAAAATACATGTGATGTGGACCCCAATGTAAAGAAGAGGGATGATTGATGCTCCAGAGTATGACATCTCTTGAAAAATGAAACTCTAAACAGCTGTCTGTTATTCTTTCACCCAGTTACAGTAACATACATAGGGTAGTGGTTCATTATGACATAACTGCTCTGTTCTATCCATTTCATAAGAGCTGCCGTGTTGAGTTATGAGACAGTCTAAAGGGAATCTTTCAGTCTGAATGGCAGAAATGTTTCCTGATAAGGTTTTTATTTGTGTAGGTCCTCTGGATTGTTCCTGGAATTTGCTGAAGACACGGGTGTGGTTCATAGAAATTCATGCAATGTTTCCACTTGTCCCACTTCTGTGTTTTTCCACTTTTCCTCCCTGTCATATTTGCCTTTCTTTGTTTCTTACTGTAGTAGATCTGTTAAAGACAGAATATTTGCAGAATAGCCTTATGTTCTCTGCTTTTTGCATGTAAGGAGCTGAACATTTGGAAGCATCCTAGGGTTGGACAGCTGATGAGGCAAAGGAGAGGCTCAAAGTCAAAGTCCTTTTGAAAAGCCCTTTGACTTTGAAGGGCTTTGACTTTGAGCCCGAACTCCCATGTATTCTTTATAATAATGGAGCATCTGTGAACTCCACAGATCTTTGAAGCAGGCCTTGGACTGTACCAAGCAGAGTCTGAGGCTCTTTATTGACATGGAGGAAACGGTCAAGGCAGCACAGGCCTGGTTACAGGCTGGACGGCTCTACTATCAAATGCAAGAAGATGAACTTGTGGAAATGTATCTGCAGGTATAGTAGAAACAGGAGGACCCGTTGTGGCCCCTTCTACAGTGCCATATAAAATCCATATAAAATATAAAATTATCTGCTTTGAATTGGATTATATGGCAGTGTAGAGTCAGATAATCCAGATCTACAGATCTGATTCGTATGTATTAAATTAGTGTGCAGATTTGTGCTCTGACTCAAGACATAGTTTATGCAGGGGATCTACATTTACTTTGGTCTCTTGAATACCCTACTAAAAACCTCAAATTCTGATTTATGGTCATAAATTAACTACTATGTCTTTTGTAAAATAGGCAGCTATGAACAGATGTAACTAAATCTGTTTACTTAATTTATTTGTAGTCTATGTATTAAAAAGGGATTTGAATTCTAGGAACATATCTATAGAAGGGCATTGGTGTGATGCATGCCATATTTTAAAAGGTCTGACTGTTGGGGAGTCAGCGTTTAGCAAATTCAATCCTCCATAATCCCAAGAGCTATCAGCTATAATTGTGCAGAAGACTTTGTGCTATGTAATAGCAATCCAGACCTGATTTGAGTCAAAAATATAAAATATGTGCAATTCTAGTCTCAGTTGTGTAAGAGCCTTATCTTCAATTTGAACAAAATATATGTAGAATAATAATACAGTAGAGTCTCACTTATCCAACATAAATGGGCCGGCAGAACGTTGGATAAGCGAATATGTTGGATAATAAGGAGAGATTAAGAAAAAGCCTATTAAACATCAAATTAGGTTATGATTTTACAAATTAAGCACCAAAACATCATGTTATACAACAAATTTGACAGAAAAAGTAGTTCATTACACATTAATGCTATGTAGTAATTACTGTATTTACGAATTTAGCACCAAAATATCACAATGCATTGAAAACATTGACTACAAAAATGCGTTGGAGATTCAGAACATTGGATAAGTGAGTGTTGAATAAGTAAGACTCTACTGTAATAATAATAATAATAATAACAACAACAACAACAACAACAACAACAACACTTTATTTTTGTACCCTGCCTCCATCTCCACAGTGGGACTCGAAGCAGCTTACATTCCAAAATCAAAAATATTCCAAATCCCAAAATTGTTCACACATGGCTGAGATAGTGATACCTTTGCCTTCTGATAGTTTGATGAACACAAACTTCGCTTAATGCACAAAAATATTAAAATACTGTGTATAAAATTACCTTAAGGTAAGCATAAATACATTTCTTGTTTAGACTTGGGTTCCCATCTCTAAGATATTACATTCTATATATACATGCAAATACAGGTACTCCAAAATCTGAGGAAGACCTCTAAAATTGAAAACTGGGCCTAAGCATAAGGGAGACTCAACCTATACCTGCATAGACTTTTCATTCATGTGTACATATGGAAATAAAACAGGAAACTTGTATACTTAGCCAATTGCAGAAGTTCAAGTCTAGCATCATTTATTCTTATGTTTTAGTGATAACAGGTACCATTTTTTGCCTGATGCATACTGCATAACCTCTGATTCTAATTGGATCCCTTTTCCAGGCAGCCATAGAGTCAGCACTGAAACCCGAAGAGCTTCACTTGGCTATGGAACTGTATGAAGAAGCTGGTGATGTCTTCTTCAATGGGGTCCGGAACAGACAGCGAGCAGTGGAATATTACAGGGTATTCACTCCCAGCCCCACATGTGCACCAGTCGATACCCATATGGATTTTCATGTCAAGGCTTTATATGAATACTGTTGGCGCTGATTGAAAAGATGATACAGAAGCAGAGAGAGGAGAGTTGAAAGACATAAAAATGTCAGACAAGTGATTGTGTGCAAAATCCATAAATTCAGTCTAGTGATACAACTAACCAGTCTGACATACACATGTATCAGTATTCTCTCTCTCTCTCTCTCTCTCTCTCTCCCTCCCTCCCTCCCTCCCCCCTCTCCTTTCTCTCCGCTCTCTCCTCTCTCCTCTCTCTCTCTCTCCTTCCCTCTCTATTCTCTCCGCTCTCTCCTCTCTCCCTCTCTCTCCCTCCCCCTCCCTTCTTTCTCTCTGCTCTCTCCTCTCTCTCCCTCCCTCCCTCCCTCTCTCTCTACTTTCTCTCCGCTCTCTCCTCTCTCCTTTCTCTCCGCTCTCTCCTCTCCTCTCTTCTCCTCTCTCTCTCTCTCTCTCGCCCCCTTTTCTTCCTGAAGGAGAGGTAAGTCAGCTTGGTGTTTATCTAAAACCCAGCCAAGGCATATTTAATGATTCAGAGTTGAGTAGTTCTACAAAAAAAACTGCTGTATGATGATGTCTTGGCATCGTTTCCCTCCAGCTATGCTCATGGGACTTGAATTAGCCTCTCAACCTGTTTTGCTTGACATTTTGGGATAGTGAAACCCACAAGTGAAGATGGAATGATCAAATATTCCATTGTATTATGATGCTGCTTAAGCCTTTCTCATTGGCGGGTAGTTTTAAATTAGAAGATTGTGCTTCAACTAGAAAATGAGGCAATCTCTCATATTAAAGACAATTTTGCATAACGATCTTATTGAAAACCTGGAATGCATAAAATGCAGGCTTTTCCCCGTTGTGGTCCTAGCTGCTTGGATGTTGTGTCCTAAGGGTTATCTTCAGTTCAGAAGTATATATACATGGTCTTATCCTTATGGTAGCCGAAGACTGAATTAAGTTGTGTTGACTTGAGACCTGAAGAGAAGGCTTTGTTTTCTAATACATGAGCTGAATGAGCAAATTTTACTGTTACAAATGCAACACCAAACAGTATCTAATTGTTTTGGAAATACAAGAGACTGGGCAGAATATGTGAGCAATGCTGTCTTAATGTCCATCAGCATGGGACAAGAAATCTGTAAGCCTTAAGCCTTGTTGTGTTCAGTTAGACTTAAAAATAAAGTAGAGAGTAGTGAATGCAACAGTAAATGATGGGATTAGGTGTGATGATCAAATTTTCTTTCTGAAGAACTTTTTAGCAGTTGAAGTGACATGGTAGCTAGGAACTTTTGAAATAATGTGAAAAAGCTGTTTCTTGTTTTTGGCAGGGAGGAGCTGTACCTTTGGCTAGGAAGCTGAAGGCCTCGCAGACTGAGCTGAGGCTGTTCAACAAGCTGGCGGAGCTGCAGATTGGACTCCAGAATTATGAAAATGCATTGGAATTTGCTACCTTGGCAGCCAGGCTCAGTGTGGATGTAGGTAGGAAAGCACACTGGATTTATCACGTAGTAATATCAAAATTCATAATGTGGAAATCAGACCGGGAAATGTTATAATGGAACAACAATTTTTTTTTAAATGATGATTCCTAAACAGCTTCTATTAGAAAAGCAAAATAGAATGATCTGAATTCCAAGGGCAATCCACAATACATAGGGAGTGGGAGAGGGGAAGCAGAAAATGTCACAACAGATTTGAATGAAAGCTTTCTTTTTCTTGTTACAAAGGAAATAGGCCAGCATTGATTTTAGATAGGAAAGAGGGAAGGGAAATGGGTAGGTGTCCCATCATATATAAGTGAGCAGAGTCTGATTCATACATGCAAATGACCTAAGCCTTGTCAGATTTAAGAGGCCCTATAGTATTACCAAAAAAATAATGCAAAAGCTGAAATTGGTTGGGGTTGTTGTGTGTTTTCCAGGCTGTATGGCCATGTTCCAGAAGTATTCTCTCCTTACGTTTCGCCCACATCAATGGTAGGCATCCTCAGAGGTTGCTTAGTTTCGCCATAAACCTCACAACCTCTGAGGATGCCTGCCATAGATGTGGGCGAAACGTCAGGAGAGAATACTTCTGAAACATGGCTATACAGCCCGGAAAACACACAACAACCCTATGATTCCGGCCATGAAAGCCTTCGACAACACACTGAAATTGTCTTTTTTAAAAAAAAATGCTGTTTAAACATATTTGTAGGCCTTGCCTGAAACTAGCTTACCTAATCTGCGCATATTAGTGACTTTGAGCCAAGGACACAGTCACTGAGAAAGAATTGTCAAATATGTTGCCTCTTTGCCCAGATAGATTCTAGTTTCTGCAGTTAGAAATGATTCAATTAGAATTGTAAGAAACATTTATTGTTAAAGCAGTATAAAAGACATTGAGATAATTAAAGATTTTCTGGATCCTGGCTTAGTCATTAATTAGTTATTGCTAATTGACACAGATCTTTGTGGGGAACAGAATGATTGGTAAGGCGCATTTACTTTCTTGGCAATTGGAGAAAGGGTAGAACTGTGGCAGAAATATTCTAGGCATGTGCTGCAGTTTTCAAAACATTCAAAAATCAAAACAAGAAAATAGTAGAAATTGTGTTTTTATTTAATTCCTATTGTGTCTTTCGCTGGACCTAGAACTCAAGGTATCTGCAGGACATTGTAATGCTAAGGCTGTTTTGTTGGTGTTACTCTGGCACAGAAAAAGTGATAAACCTTGGGGTATCTTAACAATGAGGGAATTTGAGGCATATCCTGAATTATACTATATTGCTCAAAGTCACTGCAAACTAATAAGTTCATTTTTTTTTGTAACCACAATGTTGCTTTTTCTCTATCCAGGAGATCAGTGGCAAGAAGTGGTTGCCTTCCATCGCCTGGCAACTGCATACTATCTTCTGCAAATGTATGAAATGGCTGAGGACTGCTACCTGAGGACACTCTCTCTGCGCCCACCCTTGTTGCAGGGCATTCAGGAAGCCATGTATTATTCTAAGGTCTACTACCGCCTGGGAGACCTGACCCTGCACAAATTAAAGGTGAGAAACTATGGGCGGCAACACACACCTGGGGTGCCTCTAACTAATGGTCTGATAAGCCCAGTTGCTGAATTTAGTCTGACCTTGTGCTTAAATGAAGTTTCTCACTAAAGCATTAAATTAGCTGTCCCCAACCCAGTCTTTCCCAGCCAGATAACCAGTGTTGGGAGTAGTACTCTCCCTATGTCTAAAGCACATATTAGGCAAGGCTGTTCTAAATTAGGCAAGGCTGTTCTAGCTCTAAAGGTATCTGGTGACATGTATTAGGTTCCTCCTTTCTGTGGTGATGGTTATATTTGCCTTCTGCCTCACTCCAGCACCTGAGCCTATTATGGCTTCTCTGAGACCCTAAAATTTCCTCCTTCAAATTTCTGCCCTTCATTTCTGTTAATGACAGGGGTGGGACTGTACAACCTGAGGGAAGCTTGCAGTTGTGTGGGCCTTTTATGTGGTTCCCGGATCCCTCCCACATCATCCCTAGAAAGACACTGTCTTAAAATGAAAGAGCACACCCTAGAATCCTCCAGATGATATAATTCTCCATTTAAATGCAATCCGCCACCCACATCTTGTCAGGTTCTCAATCCCAGTTATTACTTGGAGATCAATTCCAGTTTTGTAAAGACAGGAGGCTGCTCTCTGCAGGTACCCGCATGTGTGTGTAATAATAATAAACAAAACATTTGCTAGAGTGATGCCACACCACTAAAATTGTGCAAAATTTGTCACAACTAAATCTCCCTTTAATTCATAGCTGCAAGTTGGTCACCCTAGTATTCACCAAAAGTCTTTTTTTTTTTTTTTGCTTTGCCTTTTATCTGCAGGATGAACAAGATGCCACCAGCTATTTCCTCTTGGCATTGGCTGCTGCCACTGAGCTTGATGACCAGTCTTGGCAGGACAGGATTCAGGCTAGGTTGGCCCAAATGCACAATGCTTCTCCATCAGATAAAAGCCCAAGAGAATGGACTACATATAGGGCCCGATGGCTAAGTGAACGGAGGCAGGATATATGACAGATCGTCTCATGGGACCGAAGGGCTCCAAAGAAGAGAAGCACTCATCTTTTTACCTCACTCCAAAGGTGCCTCCTAGACCCAGAGGAAAGGGCAAGATCAGCTCTCAAACGCTTCAGTGTTCTGCATTCTTATATTCAATGATGAGAAAAAACTTTTGCCATTTGGTATCCCGGTTGGCTAATGTGAAATAGGCAAAATGCCGGTCCACTTCCTCTTTGTAGTCCAGTATTTTGGCTGCCAGATCCGATGGTACCCCATGCTGGTGTAACAATTTGTTATACTGGAGTAAGGCATATTTTGGAATGGTGCACAGCACTGTATGATAAAGATGTTATCAGAGAAAGCTGCTCTGCCATATCCTTAGCAGTTTAGAAATAGGTAGGGCAGGTTTCTTACCTAACTGACACATCTGAGGAAGTAGGTTTATTTATGAAAGTTTATGCTACTGACCTCTTTCTCTAAGTCTCTAAGGTGCTATAAGACCCCTTTGTATAATGGAGACAAGTGTTTTGCAATCTTTATTCCATCCCCAGTCATCTCTGCAACACTTGTGCCCATTTTACCCTCTGTGCCACCTGTGTCACTGTGCCATCATAGTAATGCCAGCACAGAAGATGATAGCCTTTTCTATTAGCAGCTATAACACCTACACAGAGAAGACTCCATTGCCTATAAAGAGATGGCTTTATAGGTCAACAATGTGTAAATATTCTGTAAAGTGTAAATGAATAGTGCAAGGTAGGAGGTAAGCAAAAATGATTTTGCTGGAATACAACTTGGTGAGATCTGAGAAGATATATTAATTCTGGGAAAGATTATGAAAAGACTTTTCAGCTTCTACCTGTTCAACTTCAGTGCCAAGATGTAATGCACAGTTTCAGATTCATGGGAAAACCTGGGAGGAGCAGAAAGCCCCTGAAAGAGAAGAAATATTACTGGCAGTGAATGTGATCTTTCCCCCCTCATGTGTCTTTAAAGCATATCATTTATCTGTGTTTATATTCTGTCTGGGCTTTTCCCCACCAATTTTATTTCTGCCATCAGAAATGTTTCTGAGCTGTATTAAGGCTATGCAAATAATGATAGCACAAAAACAAAAACCCCAACAGATTGCAAGATAACATTAAACATGTACTAAATATGGTCTTGAAGCAGGGATGTGCAGATAATTTGGAGTACAACTTTCACCAATCTTTACCATAGCTTATATTCGCTAAGCAGTTGTAGTTCTGCCTTAGGCTGGTTCCAGACGTGTTTCAATAAATGCCTTCCATGTCCTTCATTCTTTAACTGCCAAAATTTCAGTGGCCCTGGAGATGAGGGAAAATGGTTCCCATGTGTGTTAAGCATGTAGGTATGACCTCATTCACAGCGAGATAGAAATTGGGTTTTTAGGGCACAAAACGGTGTTCTAAATGAATACCTGGATTTTCCTTAGGAATGAAGGCTGTTTAGACGCAGAGTGGCTAGGGTATTTTTAAGCCTTTGCTTCACTTTGATTTCTTTCTTTTTTATGAAGTGTCTTTGATGTGGGTAGAGTGATCTCATTTTGTAGAATGGGCAGAAGTTAGATCTGGATCTAGGGGGCTAAGAATTCTGGTTAATTATTGAACAAGCAGAGCATTCAGACAGCATTCTCCTTCCCTTAAAATAATCTGCTGAAATGGAAAAAAAAGCTTGGGGAAACTGGGAGCCCTTTTCATGAAAGACTCCCAACTTCATTCAATCCTGAGTGCCAATTCTTGGGTTCAGAAGTTCTTTCATTCTCTGCCATTTGCACCAACTTCATTTTGGTGTCTTCTTGGGGTTCTAGAATGTAAGCCCAACAAGAATGAAGTGTGTGCTCCTCTCCTTGTGGAAAACACTGATGAAAAAAAGTGTACATTCAGCTTCCTATTTTTCTATTTCACCCCACAGACACTTTTAAGTGGAACATGAACATCTACTCCTTTGGTACATTCATGTGTTTTAGAGATACTGATAGACCTCCATCTGAGGCCCTTTCTACGCAGATGTATAAAATCCACATTATCTGCTTTGAACTGGATTATATGACAATGTAGACTAAGATAAACCAATTCAAATCAAATAATGTGGATTTTCTTCTTTGATAATCTGGATTATCTGGCAGTGTAGAAAGGGACTAAGTGGCAAGGGTCATATAATTAAGGAAACAAAGGAATGAGACTTCATATCATTATGGACAATGAATACTTGCCTACACTAAGTGCCTGCCACTGGAAAAGACAGATGAAGATGTGCCTTAAAACAAATATCCCAGCACCTCAGTAGCGAAGGACCATGACTCAGGGCCATTCCACACAGCTATATAACCCAGAATATCAAGGCAGATAATCCACAATATTTGCTTTGAACTGGATCATCTGAGTTCACACTACAGTGTGTGGAAGGGGCCTCAATGTAAAGCACAGACTTGACTGGCAACAGGTCCCAGGTTTCAGTCCTTGGAATCTTCTTTCAGTAAAAGGTTCTGAAGCAGTATAATGGACTATTGTCTGAAATGGCAGAGAGCGATTGACAGAGATCACAATGCACTAGAAAGGCTGGCTTGACACCCCAGATCCTCTTCAGATGCTCTTACTAGAACTTGAAACACCTGTTGTTTTGAACTACAGCTCTTGTATTAAAGCAGGTAGCATTGGTCAATATAAATAGCTATTCAAAAAGCAATGTTTCCAAGCTCTGGTTCTTAATATGGTAGTTTTATAATGCTGATAATACCAGCTCACAGATGGTAATTTTCTTCTTCTCTTGTACAGTATGTAAACACACCACTAGAGGGCAATAAAGACAGTACTTCCAGGCAATCTTCACTTTAAGTTCCTTATTATCAGAAATATAGTACAGGCAGTCCCCAAGTTATAAACAAACATCCAACTTCCAAACAAATCATGGGGCACATCCACACAGCACCTAAAATGTGCAAATGCCTGCACTTTTACTCAAGGCGTCCAAATGATGCCTCAGGTAAAAGCGAATGAATCTGGGACAAAGCAGGAAAACCCTGCTTTGTCCCAAATTAATTTGACACTTCACAAAACCCCTTTAAAAAGCCTTTAAAAGAAAAAATAACTTACCCTGTTGGCATTTCTCTGCTGCCAGCTCTCCTGGGGCATAGAAATGATGCACCAGGAGAAAGGGAGGGAGAAGGAAGATTGCTCCTGGCTCCCACTTCTCCTGGCTCATCATTTCTACATGCCAGGAGAGGGCCGGCAGCAGGGAAATGCTGGCCGGGTTATTTTTTCTTTTAAAGGCTTTTCGGGTGTGTGTGTGTGTGTGTGTTTTGTGTCCGGGTGGACACCCTCCTCCGAAAAGCGCAACCTTTCCGCGGCGTGCATTAAAGTATTATCTGGAACCGCCCATAGTTAAAACCCGAGGTGAGACAACAGAAAGTGAGAGAAATCTACCCCTAAGAAGGAAAATTCACTCCTGGAATAGTTATCATGGGGGGGAAATGTCTTCATTGAAGCTTTCTCACCAATCCTTGTTTCCACAACAAGCCTTATTTTTCAAAATCCAATTATCATATGGATAGAAAGTTATATCAAATATTCTGAACAGGCGTGTTAACCCTTCCCTATGCTATCTAAAATATAGCAGGAGTTACACTTAAAATGTACCTATTCCAATTTGCATACAAATTCAACTTCAAATTCAAGAACAAACCTACAGAACCTATCTTGTTCGTAACTTGGGGACAGCCTGTAGTCTGTTTTTAAATAAATAACACAATCTTAATAGTCTTAATTTTTCAAAAGATCACAAATGATTTTTGAGCTCTCAGAACAAAGTTAAAACTGTAATGTACATCCCTCCTCCCTGTTGTAGGACACAGCTCTACAAAGGCCAGAAAAATAGTACAGGTCAATAACTGGCTCAGAAAATGGTGTCAGGAGAAGCGTTTTGGCTTCCTTGACCATGGCCTACTCTTCCAGGAGGATGCCCTACTGGCAAGTGATGGAGTGCATCTCACACAAGTAGGAAAACATATTTTTGCACACAGACTCATAAACCTCATCAGGCGCACTTTAAACTAGATCCACTGGGGGAGGGGAACAACAGCCTGGCGAACACTATATTACCCACAACCACAGGGAACCGCCAAAAGGCTAAACGGAGGGCTGCACAAACACAGCAAGGACCAAGTACTGAGAGCACAATAATCCCAAATAAACAGCTCAGGAGTCAGACCAAACCTGTGTCCAATTCTGGACACCACAATTGAAGGGAGATGTTGACAAGCTGGAATGTGTCCAGAGAAGGGCAACTAAAATGATCAAAGGTCTGGAGAACAAGCCCTACGAGGAGCGGCTTAAAGAACTGGGCATGTTTAGCCTGCAGAAGAGAAAGCTGAGAGGAGGCATGATAGTCATGTATAAATATGTGAGGGGAAGTCATAGGGAGGAGGGAGCAAGCTTGTTTTCTGCTGCCCTGCAGACTAGGACGCGGAACAATGGCTTCAAACTGCAGGAAAGGAGATTCCACCTGAACATTAGGAAGAACTTCCTCACAGTGAGGGCTGTTCAGCAGTGGAACTCTCTCCCCCGGACTGTGGTGGAGGCTCCATGCAGTAGCACATTTAGGAAACACCCTTGATTCAATATTCTGATTCTGGAAAACATAATTTTTTCTTCTTCTCAGGCCAAGGAATACAATTTAGAATTATCCATACTTGCTTCCCTTAATAATTGATAATGACATATGAATGCTCCAAAAGCAGTTTTATGGGTGGATTTACATGCATAGATATACATTTCTCTGAGGAGTTAAAATCTACTTAATATGATCAACTGAGGGGAAACCACATGGAGTCCTGGTGCCAGGATAAGTGATACAGTGCTGCTTCCCAATACTTGTTTTAAGAGATATTTTACACAGATTTCTGAACACTGACATGCAGTTTAAGAACATATTGATCTGCTATTAGAATTATTTTTTCATAATAGAGTGATGCTACATAATGAATGTGTAATGATCTGACAAGAACTGAGCTCTCACTCTCTCTTGACTTCATAATTCTTTCCCTTCATTTTTAGTTTAGCATATAAGCCAGCAATATAAATAAGCAGAATATTATTTTTCTTTCTTCCAGATATTGAATTTCCAAGAAGATTTTTTTTCTGTTTCCTTAAAGTGTTCTGACATGATAGAAAATGTGTTTGAAAAAGTATTCTTTGAACATTCATGGTCACTCACTAATAAGACAGACGAAGCAGAACCTCAATCATGTTTTCTTAGAAATAAGTGCTTCTGAATCCAGTGGCACTTGCTTTCTAGCAGCTATGGTTTTAATATGCAGCATTTGTTCTATATAAATACACTCTTGGTCATTGGAAACTGGCACTTCTCCAGTAGAGTAAGTGGATGCACACACCAGCTGAGAATGTGACCTAAGAATGTTAGCCTTATGTGGCCCTTATAATTCATAGCAAAGTATCCTCTACAGCCTGGGAAAATTCAACAGCGTAGATTTCCCATTTGGGAATGCCCACATGGCATTGATTACCTCTCTGTCTCCCTTGACAGATGTGGACTGCTTTCATAATATGATCTGGGATCTTCAGCGCTCAGGAACCAACACATGTGATAGCTACTGCAATTGCTTAAAAACAGTTGTGTCATATATGCTGGTTCTCCAATCGCTGTTCTTCAGACAGAACATTTGATAGTATGAAAATACTGAGCTTCAATAGATGTCAGTGAATTCCCTCCAAATCTAAAATAATGAAAGAAAAATTGTCTTGGTGTGGTCCTCATAGGTCCAGGACTGTGAAACTTTGGCACTAGAAATTTTGCATTAAATACTAAGGGGTACTCAAGAGTGTGCACACTGGAGTTGTTTGGTTTATAAAATTGATTGGTTAATTAGAAATTAGTAGTAACCTTCAGTATGTCTTTAATCACATGAGGAGATATCAATTACTCTCCCAAAATATGATAAAGCTGGAAGCAGGCCTGGGAATGTTTCTGTAGGGCCCCTTAGTTCTACAAGTGGTTGACAGAGAAAGGAGGCCAGGTTGCCTAAAGTGCTTTGGTAAGAAGGATGCCTGAACAAATTGAAAGACTGGATAAATATGAGATGAAAAGAAAGAAAAGTCAGCAAGGAAGGAAAAGAATAGGGGACAAGAGAGAGACAATTGAGGGAAGGAGGAAGTGCATCAGGGGTCAGGGACTTGCAAAACGCGCATTTCTGTTAGTATGAAATAAAAGATGAATTATGTGAAAGAGGAACTAAATCCAATGCACTATTCAGTGCTATGATTATCTTTGTTAATGATGTTCATTAAAATGAGCTGAAGAAATTGCTGTGATAACAGCAGTAACTTCTCTGCACAGATAATGATTGGCAAATTGGACAAGGTGGTTCCATGAACTGTGTAGTTCTTGGGGCAGTGGTGGGTTTTAATATAAATCTGCACATGAGATTTCTAAAAAAAAAAAGTTGCGTCTGCCATGGAATCCATCATGTATAAATAATATATATATATTAGTGTTAATATTGTATACTTTACCTTTAGGCCCATGGCAGTATACAAAAAAGTAGAATATGAAATAAAAATGAATAAAACCATACCTGTAAATACTAGCATAACAGATAAGAGATAATCTAAAAATAGACCAGTCTTTGAAAATAGCTGGTCATCAACTATAGAACAAGGCTGTGAAAATCTGAGGCCCTCTAGATTCTGCTAATTTATAAAAATTCAGATTCCACCAATATGGCAAAAACTTGATATATATGTTTTTATTATATATCAGGTATTTCTAATACATTTTATTAGTAATAAAAGTGAGACATTATAAGAAATATTCTAAAAAATGTTGTAATTCAGAAAACCTGGTATATACAGTGTTCCCTCATTTATCGCAGGGGTTACATTCCAGGACCACCCACGAAAAGTGAAAATCCACGAAGTAGAGGCACTATATTTGTGTTGTTTACAATCTCACAAAGCTGTTTCAGCCTCCTTTTTTCCCCTTCAACTTCTCCTTAGGAAGGAAGGAGAAACAGAGAAAAAGGAAGGAAAAATCATAATTTTTATGGTTATATTCTTTTAGTGTTTATTGAAATACCGTGAAACAGTGAATCCATGAAAAGCGAACCATGAAGTAGTGAGGGAACACTGTATACTCATGCTAGAGATTTATGCAAAATGAAGAAATGGCACATGCTATTGTTCTTTGTTTGCTAGCTGTTTGAGGTCTATACCTTCTTCTGTCTCCATTCAGTTAAGTACAAATAACAAGCAGGGAGAAAACACCGTTAAGACCCAAAAGAAAGGAGTTATGTATCAGTTTGGCAAGCAGTCAAATGGCATGTCAGAAGAGCTGCTGCTTGAGGAAAATCTAGCGTCCACATCAAAGCATTCCAGAAAAAGCATCCCATATATCATTACATTTTTGTGTCACATAAATGTCACATGTTTCTGGCCAGTTTCAAAAGTTCTGCTGTGTAGTCATCCAAAGTTGGGAATTTCTAGTCCCCATAAAATTAGCAGCTACAGCTAACCTATATGTCCTTTTTCAGAGCTCGCAAAACTGGGTTGATAGCAAAAAAGGAAGGAAGGAAGGAAGGAAGGAAGGAAGGAAGGAAGGAAGGAAGGAAGGAAGGAAGGAAGGAAGGAAGGAAAAATTAAACCATTTGCGCAAGAATGTGATTAATTCTATACTTGATACCATAACATGTATTTTATCTGCAATAGATACAATGGTCTCTCTATATCCATGGATTCTGTATTTATGGATTCATCTATTTGTAAATACCCCCCCCCCCCCAAAAAAAAAAACCCCACACAAAAGAAAATCCACAAAGCTAGCAATTTTCTATAAGGGATATCATTTTACAACTATATTACATCCACAGCTATTCTGAGTACCAAACCATAACGGATACCTTGGGCCCACGATATAATCGTAGATAGACTTACAGCGGGGGGAATCTAAGTTAGGCCCTGCAGATGCTGATGAAGTCTTAGCTCCCTAATCCTTTATTGCCTAGGTTGGCTAGGATATATGAGAACTGGAAGTCCACATTTTAGTGTGTGGTTTAGCATCTCAGTTTCTCAAGGATCCAGAAATCCCACAACAGTTTAATTGGCTCAACTGGGAAAGTGGACAATCAAATTGGCAAAGCACCACTTTGCATTGCATACTTAAGATGCAAGATTTGGATTGTTTGAATGCAGATCTGTTGCCCAGTTACATATTGAAGATTTCTACAATTGCATGTCCTTTTAAAATATTTTACAAAGAAGCTTCTTCTGTTTGATCTACTACCAACTTTTACCTTGTTTGAGTATGACAGCTTAGGTCTTACTCTGCAATGTAAAACAGTGCAGCACTTCTAATTGAACATCTATGATGTTTGTTTTTTTTAATAGGAGTGTGTTCAATTGACAAGGAAGACTATTGATATATTGGAAGGACTGCAAAGGAAAAGTTATTAGAAGAAACAGAGTGTTTTAAGAATCTAGAAATTAGGCTTCAGAAAGAATGACCGAAGATCCTGAGTATCTGTAGCTAAGCAGAAAAAAAATAACACATTTGCCAATGTGGGCAAAGGCAAATTGAATTAGGAGGAATAGATCTACTGGCAATATATTATTTCACATCAGGTCCACAAGTGTGTAAATATGCTCTGTGTAAGATTTTCTGGTCTTCCCCTTTGTAGATCTTTTTAATGAGCATTTGATAACATAGGCATTTTCAAAGGATGCCAGAAAAAATGGTGAAATCAGTACACTTAACCAAGCAATCGAACAAAAGCCCTAAAAAGAGCATGGACTTGTAAGAAAGTCCCTTAAGTGATGGCATCTTATGTTCCATCGCTTCTGCTCCCCTGTTTGCCATCTCTAGATATGTATGTGACATTGTTGAAGAAGGTCGTCACACTACCAGGACAATTTTCTTCATTGCTAATCGCTGAAGAAGGAAGTAGGTATCAAGAAAGGTTGAATATATGAGACAAACTCCATTCAGGAATGACTAGATCCAATCGATTTTCAATATTTGCAGGAGTCTTCTGGTCTTTACAAACACTTCCACAAAGAGCAGGCCACTTAAAAAGATTCAGGAACAGACTTACTTCTTTGGTTTGCAAAAATTTCCAGTGGTCACTTGAGGCAGAAAAAGACATGTCATCATAGGGCAAGATGTGGTAATATGTGGTAATAAGATGTGACAAAATGTCTGTAAGTCCAACCAGGCTTTCTCCCAACACTGTAATTTCCATCATTAGCTTGACTTCATAATTTTCTGACCACTCCTGGTCCATAGAATTCCCTGGGGATCCTTTGTGTCACAATGCGGGAAACAAGAATCAGAAAGCTGGCAACAGGAACCTCTTTTCATTGTAGTGATAGGAAGTAGCCTATATGCCAAAAGTTAACTGATGGTTAACAACATTCAACTGAGGCTGTGTGGAAGAATAACAGCATTTAAACATGCAGCCTACCATGAGACAATCCTTGAATAGGAATCAAAACACTGAAATTAATGCCCAAGCACAAGAAGCAAAACAGCGAGCTTGGCTTCATACCAATTTCTAGAGAGCATTTTGATTGTAATTCAGCAACAGAGCTAAAAACTCACTAGCCTGGGCAGCAAAGGTAATACATTAGTCTACTCACCAACGTCAGTACTGACCTTTCTCAAAATAAATCTTTGCCTCCTTCTTGTAGATGGAAGACCAGTTTCAGATGGGCTTGAGCAAGTTGTACAAGTAGGGGAGACTTCAAGGCATCAAATTTCATTGCACTATTCCAAAAGGTCAGTCTTAGTGGCACATGAGAGCATAGCTAAGTTTAGATAACAGTATACATTCACACTCCTCTAATGCATAAATAGTTAACACTTATTGTAGAAAAATAATATATAAGTTTTTCTTGATTTTTTCCCCCTTAAAATTGGTCAGGGATTTTTCTTTAATCAGCATAATCAGCTTGTCAATCTCAGCTAGTTCAAATTTTCTCCTAAGGTGGAACATCTTAATTGGCCTCGCACCCCTACAGAGGCTTCAAGTCCCAGTGAGTCTGAGCCCCACCAGATAGTGATCATTCTATGACACACAGATCATCATCATTCCATTTAGAAGAGAAAAAAGTATGTCCTGCAGCATGGGTGACCGTTGATATTACATGGGAGAGTTTCATGGTTGTCACAGATGACATCCTGATAGATCATTTGCCACATAAATGTTGAAGATCTCCAGTACAGCAAGCCAAGATGAATCCAGCACCACTGCTGAGAACTATTCAGAAAGCTCAAGAAAGGGGGGTTATTTAACAGTAGGATGGGCAGTATCCCAAGAGAACCCCAAATTTTGTTCCAATCATCCACATTCAAAAACACACACTCAAATGTACCAGACTGTGGGAGATGGAATCCCAATAGAACACTGTCACTCTTCCTCCCCATCCCAGGTTTGCCTGCTACTGTACAGAGAACCTGGTGAACAAAGATAAAAGCCCATCCAGACAAGTCCAAAAACCGGGACATGTCCCAGTTTTTACCAGGGGTGTACAAACAATGCCTCTGGTAAAAAATGAATTCATTTGGAACTTCCTAAAAGGCCTGGGTCTAATGCAATATTGGGCCTGTGGGGACTCACTCCCAGGTCTGCTTCTGCAGTCCCAAGGGTGAGTCTCCACTGCTATCTGCCCTTTTGAGTTCCTGGAGCCCAAAGGTGCAGGAGGGACCCCACCCCTCCCTCCCTGCCCCCATTTAACACTACATCATACTTGGGAGCCCCGGTGGTGAAGTGTGTTAAAGTGCTGAGCTGCTGAACTTGCGGACTGAAAGGTCCCGGGTTCAAATCCCAGGAGCGGAATGAGTGCCTGCTGTTAGCCCCAGCTCCTGCCAACCTAGCAGTTCGAAAACCTGCAAATGTGAGTAGATCAATAGGTACTGCTCTGGCGGGAAGGTAACGGCGCTCCATGCAGTCATGCCGGCCACATGATCTGGAGAAGTATATGGACAATGCCGGCTCTTCGGCTTAGAAATGGAGATGAGCACCAACCCCCAAAGTCAGTTATGACTGGACTTAACGTCAGGGGAAACCTTTACCTTTACCTTTACATACTTTAAAAGGTCCTTGGCCACCATAATGTTGTAGTTCAGCTTGAGCCTGAGATTAAGCCCATTCAGCCCATAATTGTCCCTGCACCTGCTTTGCCAGAGTACTCACAGGTTGGGCCTGACATTCAGACAGACTTTGGGCCTAAAATGCAGCCAGAGTCTGTTCCAGTGGATTCTGTGACCACAGACAGAATGGTTGCAAACAGGCATTCTGAACCACATTCCTCTCCGCAGTCAAGGCCAGTTCACCAGCTGAAAGATGGACATTCTAGTTTAGAGGAGGGTAATGTGTTTGACAGGAGGGAGGCAATCTCTCATGGAAGAAGGGAGCACAAACTTTTACAAAGGAGCAAACGACTGCTTTTGAAGCACGCTAATGAGTAGTTTTCTCTTGAGAGAAATAGTCTTCCCATGGAAGGGAGACCTTGGTCCTTAAATGCCTGGTCCTTTCTTTGCACAGCAAAGGTGTCAACTTTGCAATTCAAGAGAGAAAGATCTTTGCTCCATGTTCTTGTATGCCTTGCAGCCATGGATTTTGAATCAAGTTCCTGTCTTGTTCCTGTCTTTAAATTCAGTTGAATATTCTTGTGACTTTACCATGTGGATTTCCAATACCTTGGATTATATTGGAGATTGATCCTGCACTCTAGTCTTGTTTACCTTGGATTATATTGAAGATTGGTCCTGCATTCTAGCCTTGTTTCCTGTGGTTTCCAGATAGTTTTATGCCTTGGAATTGAATCCTGTTTGGGCTCTTCTTGATATTTCTTGTGGGACTAAGTCGAGTTCAGGTTTGGACTATAACATTTGAGAGACTTTTTTGGACTCTTACTTATAGACTTTCAAGTACACTGCTCTTGTGGATTTAACCCAATCTATTGACTCTGAACTTTATTTGCTTGTGCTTATTTATAATCATCAGTAAATAGCTTGATTGCTTATATCCAGGGCTCCAGTGTGGTTTCAAGGTGCCTATGCAGCCTAGGGGTGCAACACATAACCCCTATCCCTGCATCCTCCTGATGTGAGAAAATGATGCATGAGGAGACAGTAGGGGGTGGGTGAAGGGGGATTTTTCTCCTTACCCCTCCTATCTCATCTGGTATCATCTTCTTGAACCAGGAGGATGCTAGGAGAATCATTATGGCAGCCAGGGACCTTTTAACTCATGCTTTAGGGTGCAAATGGGGGGGGGGCTTTGAGTGGCTTCAAACCCGTTACTTAAACCCACGTTGGTGTGGGTTTTGGCACTGTCTGGAAGTGCCCAAAGAAAAGTTAACCACCATAGCCTGGCATCTCATCCAGGATCAGGTCCCAGATCAAGAATATGTTTTCCATTGATCAATCTGGCATTGAGCTGCAGCATTTATAATCCAGAGAGCCAGTGACCAAGATTATCTGCCTAATCTGAAGTGGGGGACATTTTGGGAGTAACCAACATCCTGTAGCTTCCCCTTCTGCCATAATAATATCATATAATCTTCAACCAATTATTGTCATAATGGCTGCTCCCTGGGATGATCTCTTATTTTATTCTCGATGTACCAAATTTTCCATCTTCCATCTCCCAAACAAAAAGATTAGCTCTTGCCCTTGCGCCACTTTGGAAGCTGCTCCAGCAAAGGGTATTGCTTATTTTGGTGACAATCCTATTCCTGGCAGGCTTGTCACAAGATTTACTCTGATTTTGGCCCCTTGCAGTCGTCCTATGGCTTATTAGCCAATAACTGCACAGCATTTGAGACCTGCTTCTGCAGGGAATGCAAGAGGCCAGAACAGGAAGCAATTCACCAGTGGAGTAGCAAGTAAACAGGATGGCAGCAGATCTCTTTCCTGGGATGGTGGAAGTGACAATGTGCTTTTCTCTCCTCCTTCCAAGAAACAAGGGGGAAAGGGGGAGACAGCTATTGGATGACCAGCCTCATTATAATTCTATTCTGAATGTTATTAGGTTCCTTTCATTGGGGTATTTTAATCTAATGATTTTATCTTATATTGCTGCTATAGTCCCTCCCCCACCTTTGAAGTTGACTGAATTGCATTGGTGGTTGTTTGATATTATTACTATTGATATTATTACTGTTGTACAAACCTTTGTTTTAACTTCTGTTTCATCATCTTCTTGTGTTTTAAACTGTGTGTATTGTTTATGTATTTGCGCTGTTGCTTTTGTAACATTGTGAGCCGCCCCGAGTCCCCACGGGGAGATGGTGGCGGGGTATAAATAAAGTTTTATTATTATTATTATTATTATTATTATTATTATTATTATTATTATTATTATTAGTACCTGCAGTCTGTAGTATGAATGGTCAATAGATCACTACATAGCGACAAGATGAACTCCCTCACTTCATTTGGACTATGGACCACTACTGTAAGAAAGTGGCTATCTTTCCAAAGCTCCTCTTGAAAAGTGTGGGTCTCCCTGTCCCTCTCAGAACAAGAGTCATCACCCAAAGTAAGTGGATTTATTCTGGGAGAGTCTTTTTTTTTACATTAAACCAGGGGTCCCCAAACTAAGGCCCGGGGGCCGGATGCGGCCCTCCAAGGTCATTTACCTGGCCCCCACCCTCAGTTTTATAATATATTTTTATATCCGTTTTAATAATATATTGTATATACATATAATATTGATAAAATATTATAATGTTATACAATATAATACAGTACTAATAATAATACCATATAATAATATTAATTATATGTTATATATTACATATAGTATTACAGTATAGTGGTATAGTTCAATATAGTAATGTATAATGCTAATATTGTGCTATGCTAATAATATCATATATTGTATATACATATACAATATACAATAGTCCCCTTTGGGGTAAGAAGGGTGGGATATAAATGTAATAAATAAATGTAGTAGATGAATAAATAATTTTAGACTTAGGCTCGGCCAAAGTCTGACATGACTTGAAGGCACACAACAACAACAACAACAACAACAACAACAACAACAACAATCCTAATTAACTTGACTATCTCATTGGCCAGAAGCAGGCCCACACTTCCCATTGAAATCCTGATAGGTTTATGTTGGTTACACTTGTTTTCATTTTTAAATATAGTATTGTTCTTTCATTGTTGTTGTTTTGCACTACAAATAAGACATGTGCAGCGTGCACAGGAATTTGTTCGGTTTTTTTTCCAAATGATAATTCGGTCCCTCCACAATCTGAAGGATTGTAGACCGGCCCTCTGCTTTAAAAGTTTGGGGACCCCTGCATTAAACCATTATAATACTTCCATGATTTGAACATACAAGCAGACCCTTAGTTACAAACATCCGACTTACAAATAGCTCACATCTACGAATGGAGCTGAGATAATAGAAAGTGAGAGAAATCTACTCTTTGAGAAATTCACTCCTGAAAGAGTGATCATGGGGAAAAGGTGGCTTCACTGAAGCTTTATCACTAATCCCTGTTTCCACAACAAACCACATTTTTCAAAATCCAGTTATCACAGGGAGAGAAAGTGAACAGGGGCACAGACAGCAAAACAAACATTACGTGGGACCTAACCCCCATCTTGTTCATAACTTGTGGACTGTCTATATTTGCTATGGCTGCGTTCTATGTAACCCTGGGGTTTGTATTTTGGTCATAGGTACCAGGGGAGCTCTCTGGCTGAGGATTCCAAGTTCTTCTGCCTAAACTGCAACTATCCAGATTCCATCAAATGGCCCCATAGCAGTGAAAGTGTAATTATAGTGCTATAACTGTTTAATGTGAAAGGACCCCGGGGCAACGATTCTCTCCTTTCTCTTTGAGGTCTTATCTAGGGACACATTCACAATTATATGCTACTTTCATATTTAACAGGGCAAATTTTGTCAGGCTCATAAAATGATTATTTAAAATACTACCCATGGGTAATCTGTGAAACCCATATTTTTTCCTAGTTGCCAAATTACCCACCTACCTTTAATTACAGTTTTTATTTGCTGCTGCCCTTGGTTTCTCAGACAATAGAAGCCACAGAGAATATATTAGATACAGATTAACAAAGAACAGTACTTTCAGTGCTGAAGGCTGGATATATTAGAGCAGCTGTTTGCTATAGCTTTCATTGCATAAATACAAACTGATTAGATAATAACCCACTTATACACAATTTATTAAAAAATGTTCTGCAGTGTATTAACGATTACATCCATATGCAATGGAATCTTGGAATCAGGAGACCCAAACATGTGAGCAAGGTGGAAATATGTTCTCACATCCACAACTCACTTTTTGGTGTTTTTCATTTTTCATCTCGACCCCTAGATCATTGTTTTTGGCTCCCAGATGTTTTTGGCTTACAACTCCCAGAAATCCCAGCCAGTTTACCAGCTGTTAGGATTTCTGGGAGTTGAAGGCCAAAAACATCTGAGGACCCCAGGTTGAGAACCACTGCCCTAGATAACAGGGCTACTAAAGAGGTAGAATTGTGACAGTTTGGCTTATTTGTCAAACTTCAACCCCTATGAAGATGTGTAAATGGAAGCCCCTTCCAACCAACACTTCAGTAGCCTGGACTCTATTAATTTGAGGATTTCATTATTTATCCTATTCTTTAGATACATACATCATGGAAGCAAGAAGGCAAGTTCCTGTTTTGCAGCTCAAGATAGAGAAATATCCCCAACACAGTGCCATTTCTAGGAAAAGCATGACTTCTGCCTCATTGTAAGCAGGAAATTGTAAAGAACTCCTTGGTGTCTAGTATGCCTCCTTGCTGTATTGCATTACCACTTTTCAGTGATTATAAAGGTTTTGTGGGAGATTGTACTAGAGTTCACACAAAATAGCCAGGTGGGTAGGTAAAGTGATGAGTTGTCAGCAGGAGTAGTGCCATTCTAAGTAGGCTGGCTGAGTTGGAGGTGTTATCAAATGAAGATATTGATGAAAGAGGTTGACTAGACAATGAGCGAAGCTGCTGAATGTAAAGCTATCGTATACCTGGAACCGAAGACTGGAGACCTCGGTACACTCCTTCTATACCTGGAACATCTTCCTCTTCCACCGAGCGCTCAGCTTCGGGAGGGACGCACATGGAGCAGTAGGGAGGAAGGGGACACCCGCCTAGCCAGCCAGATCAGCCAAATCTACCCTTATCCATACCTCACAACCTCTGAGGATGCCTGCCATAGATGTGGGCGAAACGTCAGGAGAGAATGCTTCTGGAACATGGCCACACAGCCCGAAAGACATACAACAACCCTGTGATCCCGGCCATGAAAGCCTTCGACAACACAAATCTACCCTGTCGATCAATGGGGTGACAGATGTCGCAGCCAGATTGCCCTCACATCCCGCTGAATGTAAAGCAACAGGTTAATATTCTGTATGGCCATGAGGAGAGAATGCCCAGATTTATGAAAAAAATTCTGTTCTCAATTGGTTATCAGTCAAACAATTAAATCCACCCAACAGCAAGGACTTTTAGTTTGAAGGCAAAGAAGAGGAATCCAGATAAGGGCTATGGTGACTTTGGTCTCCCACTCACAGCCAGAGATAAACTATTATTCCTCATTGCTTTCCTTGTGCGCCTTCAAAGTCATTTCCAATTTCTGGCAACCCTAAAGTCAACTAATAACAGAATTTTATGAGACTGGTAGCATGTGACTCACGCAAGGTCATACAATAATAATAATAATAATAATAATAATAATAACAACAACAACAACAACAACAACAACAACAACAATTTATTTCTAGACCACCCTCTCTAGAGTTTCCATGGATGAGGAGGAAATCAAATGCCAATCTACAGAGTCATAATCCAAGTCTGAAACCACTACACAATGCTTGTCTTTACTATAAAAGCTGTATTGGCAGTGCTCTGCCATTGCTGGGGATTTGGTGAGATGATTGAGTGCTAACGTTTTTGAAGAAAGATTTGCAAGCCATTGGAGAGGACACATGCACCACCGAGAGAAACAGCCAAGGGCTTGTGGCATCCAGGTTATATCCCAAATAATTCCCAAGTATGTTTTCGCCCCTTTGGTCTCTTTCATCTTACATAGTCATAGCACATTTATACTACTCTAACCACCATGGTTCCATCTAATGGAATCCTGGGATTTGTAGGTTTTTCAGGCATATAGACTCTGCCACAAAACAAATCCTTATATTGTGTGAGATGTAGACAAGGTAGTTAGAGTTGAAGCAAAAAGCTTTAACTGTATAGTATGGCAACAACCATTAGATAACCTCCATTTAAAGTGGTTTTCATGGACATACGGGAAATGTGTGGTCTGCCAGCTGTTGTTGGTAATATTATCCAACCCAACCCATCCCACTTCTCTCCCATTTTTTTTTAAGCTAAGGGTCAATCAGCATTTTATACTCATAGCCAGTCTTCATTGGGCATCTTCAGTGTTGTATTTTGGGCTCCCTTAGCGCCCCATACCCCAGAGATGTTTCATATCTCTTATGAATATTCTGTTTTCAAGCCTGCTGGTACTTCCCTCCCACATGTGTAGGTGGGGGGAGGTATTTTGGCAGCCAAAGGACTGGTACTGGGAGAATTGCAATAAGTATTTGTGAGTCTTTGTATGTGAGAATGCATATTTTTACAAACTATATTCTTGTTCTAATAACATATAATTTTGGAAAGCTAGTTATTATAGATGTATATTTAATTGCTTTCATTAAACTTACAATGTAATTTGAGGGGTGTTTAGAAAAATGACATTGCTTATAGACCTTCATTTTTCTTTGCTTTTATGGGTTTGCTCATATATGTGGGTGTAGATTCCTACACAACTTGTTCCACATTGAAAAGCACAGGATATTGTGGAGGTAGTTGAAATATGCATTTTAATTCCTTTTATTCCAGTTTCATTGTGATTTGTGGATGCTTTAGAAAAGCTAAATTTCTCATTGTTGTTTTTTATTTTTTTTCCTGGAGTGGAAGCTAGCAGAATGCATATGCTTGGTAAATTCATCAAGGAATGGAGAGATGGAGCAACCATGAGCGCCATGCTGGTTTCTTCTCTGCATTTCATAAAATAATTTTAGACTATTTTATTTGATTATAAAAATGTTTTTTTTCCCTTAACCTTCTCCCACCTTGGGTTGCTTTGAAGAAGGCTGGCAGTATACTTAAATGGGACATATTAAGCCTGTTTTAATTGTCATAGTTTAGTACTTTGCTGATCAAAGACCAGCATCTTATTTTATTCTTCTAAAACATTTGTATACACCCTTCAGAGCTTGAGAAAGCAATGCTTTGGATTACAGAAGTGGTTCTCAACCTGTGAATCCCCAGATGTTTTGGCCTTCAACCCCCAGAAATTCTAACAGCTGTTAAACTGGCTGAGATTTCTGGGAGTTGTAGGCCAAAACACCTGGAGACCCACAAGTTGAGGAACCACTGGATTACCACTTCCAGATTCCATCAGTCAATGGGGTCTGTAGACATGCTGAATTGTGGGATAGTAATGATCTTGAGAGTTAAAGTATTTTTTCTAAACGTTGATTTTGGGGATGTGTCCAACCAGAAATACAGTAGTCCTACCTAATGCACAAGGATCCTATGGCAGCCAGCTGGACAGTGCCAGCCCTAGTGCATACTAGACTGCAGTTAAAATTATCTTTTCACTTTTTAGTTTAACCATAGGTTACTAATGAATGAGACAACATCTGTCATATCATGGCAACAAGAACAAAGCATTTGCAAGGCTCTGGGACAGTTAAATTAATGTGAGTTTGGTTAATAAAGCAGCACATTTTAGGGAGTTTTGAAATCTGCAATTTAGACTTCTTTTTCTTGTCATCACATCCCACACATACTGAAGTAGAAAGTTAGGGGATGAATTATGGAACCATGAAACAGGTTGTTCAAATCTGATAAAGTAGTGTGTCGAGTGGAGAAGGAATGGAATCAGATGTCTGGAAAGTATTTAAAGTCCATGCCTTCTAAAAGCATAAGCCATCTCTAACAGTCTCAGGGCCCTTCCACACAGTCATACAACCCAGAATATCAAGACAGAAAATCCCACAATATTTGCTTTGAAAAGCCCCTTTGAAGGGGCCTTAGTTATTTTTCAAACTAGCTAAACTCCTCTCATTCCCTCCATCCAGTTTGTTAACCATGCATTCAAGATGATCCCTGGACTGCAGGTGACTCGGTCTGAAAATAGTCAGAGGCTGACTATATTAGTGAGGTAATTATTTCAGGTTGCAGAGGTAGATAGCAGTGAAAGCAGGTTGGCCATTACTGTTAAGCTCCCTCAGCTGTTTCTCCCAAACTGAGAATCAAAGTGGCTTACAATGTAATGGCTTTATCACACAAGGGTGATAAATTGTAGTTATATCAGGATAGCATCTTTAGACTTATCATATAACATCATGTCTTTTTCATTGCTGTAATGCATTTGCATTATTATTTGATGATATATTTTCACTGACAGGAAAAAAACCAGTAATAGTTGCAATACTGCAGGTGTTCAAGTACAACAATTGCATTTGCTGCAGTTCTGATATCCTAACAGTAGTATGGAATGAGTGATTTTGTCTGATGAGAGAGTCAAGTTAATTAGGTTGGTTGTTGTTTTGTGCCTTCAAGTCATTTTAGACCCTAAGTGTAAAGTTTAGGGAAGGGGACAGGTAAATTACCTTGGAGGGTCACATCAGACCCACAGGCCTTAGTTTGGGGATCCCTGATCTAGATCAATTTATGCAATGGCCCATCAAATAACCTTTTTCTTGTGCAGTTATGAAAAATCTCAGGTACTCAGTTTCAGTAGTGACCCCACTTTCCTGCCATTTAAATGCTATGGCTCTAGTTCAAAACAAATAGAGAAACAAGTTGGGGAAAGCACCTATGTGTGTAAGTAAAGGCCCTGGCTGTGCCAATATGCAGCATGAATGGTGATATGTAGTCTGTTGCTGCTGCTGCTGCTGCTTTGTGCTTTCAAGTCATTTCCAACTTAGGACAACCCTAAGACATATGGTCTTTTTTGTAAGGTTTATTCAGAGAGAGTTTGCCTCTGTTGTATTAGTGACAGAGGGCTATGAATTCTTGTTTTTAAAAGCTTTTTTATATCATGAAAAGTTACATAAAATGCATGGTTATAAATTTAGAGTTTTGTTTTTGTTTCTGTTTTCCTTTATTGCACACAGATACCCAATAAAATATGTCTGGCTTTGGATCAATGCAGGAAGATAATGAGAAATGGGAGAATGGTTTACTTGGCTAGGTCAAGCAGAGTTGTAACTCTTTACCTGACTGATTTTCACAAGACGTCAATTCTCTCGTGTTCCCAATGTTTTGAACAAGTTATTCTGTAACATAAATCACAGTGAGGTGAAAGTTATTGAGGTTCTTCAGGATCATTGGAAAAGAGGTTCTCATTATTTTCCTTTTATTGGAAGAAAATATCTCACTAGCATCATCTTAATTTTGGATCTATTGGTAGATCTTTATCCCTGGCACTTCTCTTTATTGATTGGCCATGCCTCTGGCAATCTTACCTATCAGGTAAGTGACAACAACCAGCGAGTCTCCTGGGGGCCTTTATTTAGGATCACTCCTCTAGAAGTCTCATGTAGATTTATTTTTCATTTTCTGTATTTTCTCATATTTTATGTGCACTTATGAAATGGTTTTCAGTGTCTAACAGTCTGATTACTTTGATTGCACTGAGAGAATTATTGTTTTCAGAGAATACAATGAGGATGTGGTCATGAGGCCAAACTGCACATTTTAGTCCTTCTCCTGTTCACTTACATGGAATTATCTATCCCTATACTCTGTGCCCCTGATGGCGCAGCAGGTTAAACTGCTGAGCTGCTGGACTTGCTGACTGACAGGTCAGCAGTTTGAATTTGGGGAGCGGGGTGAGCTCCCGCTGTTAGTCCCAGCTTCTGCCAACCTAGCAGTTCGAAAACATGCAAATGTGAGTAGATCAATAGGTACCGCTCAGGTGGGAAGGTAACGGCACTCCATACAGTTATGCTGGCCACATAACCTTGGAGGTGTCTTCGGACAATGCCAACCCTTTGGCTTAGAAATGGAGACAAGCACTACCCCCCCCCCCCCCCCGAAGTCGGACGTGACTAGACTTAATGTCAGGGGAAAATCTTTACCTTTACGTATACTCTGAACTTATGCGTGTGGAACTTGCACACTGTAGTTTGCTCATAAGCACATTTGGTAAGCAAAATATATGCTATTTCAGTTATTATATGTCTTGACTATTATACCTTCATTTGAGTTGGGCACAATTAGAATAGATAGTAATAAAAACACACCAACCAAACAACTGTGTGCTCAGAAATACTTCACTTGACTGAGTTTGCATTCTGTGGGCAACTTCTTATTGCATCAGGAAACTATTATTATTATTATTAGTAGTAGTAGTAGTGGTAGTAGTAGCAGCAGCAGCAGCAGCAGCAGTAGTAATAATAGTATATATATCTCTCTTTCCCTCTCTCTACAAAGGAGACTTGGTTTACACTAAAACCAAATGAAATATCATTAAAAACCTAGAAATATATAAAAATTAAAATAGAATGAAATATTAATGGTATTAAACAGTAATGGTATTAAACAAAAACAGTTTAAATCCCTAAAAACTGATTAAACTAACATTCAGAGCTAAAATCACAGCACCTTCCTGAATAAAAAGGTTTTATTATGTCTCTGAAAGGGTAGCAGAAGAGGCCATTCTGGTTTCCCTGAGCAAGGAAACCCAGGCATGTTTCCTGAATCTTAATGAGGAAAAGAAAGGAACAAAGTAATGTAAGGAAGACGAAAAGTTTCTAGGAAAGATCACAGGAAAAAATACGTAACTACCACCAATCTAATGAAACCTTGGGAATGGTTGCTTCTGAACAGGAAAGGGATTTAGGGATTACTGTGGAAAATGCCTGATTGGCTTCACGAGTAACAAGTCATTCAGGATGCTCATGTCTCCTTCCTTGACTTCCTTTCTCCAATGGCACGCAAACATGCAGAATGTACTTTGCTTCTGTAAAGGAAGCCTTTTAAAGTTGTGTGCTGTGGAGTAGGGATTTTGAGGATAACCTTAACTCAAAACCACATGTGTCAAATGCAGAGTCCATGGGCCAAATCCAGCCCTCCATGTCATTTTATGTAGCCCTCTAGATGTTAGACTACAACGTCTATATTCCTCATCATTAGACATCCTGTCTAGAGTTCATGTGAGTTGTGATACAGTAACATCTGGAAGGCTGCAGTTTGTTCTGTTTAGTCAGGAGAGTGGGAGTGGAATTTAGCTTCTTGATATGATGTCTAACTTTAAAATGTTCTTTACATTTTCCCCGCCTCAGAGCCACAGTTCACATGACGGATAATAAAAAGGGATGGGAGTTTTTGTTCAGTAACATCTGGGGATCCAAATTGAGTAAAAACTAAAGAGCACCAACCACTGTATATAAAATTATAGCTGGCCCTCTCCATCCAAGGATTCAATTGTCCTTTCAAGGCAACCATAAGGCTTATGTGACCCTTAACGGAAATGAGCTTAACACCCCTGCTCAAAACCAAAGTGAGTGTTAATGTATTACATTCAACCAGATACAGTCCGTATACATATGATTGTTAATTTGTATAGAAGTAGAGTTTCCCTTACGTAACATTCAGTGCACATAAATTGTATTCTTTTCAAATGACACAGATACAACAGTATGATTCCACATTGCTTGCCACAGCTGCCTTCTGTGGAATTGTGTGGTTTGTATCTGTTCAAAAAGCTCACAGACAGAGAAGTCTAAAGAATCTTAGAACTCTAATAAGATAATGCAAAAGATGTTTTGATTGCTGATCTCATCTCTAGTACATTTATACACAAATTATGACATATAATGTGTTTTTGCAGGGCTTTGGAGGTCTGCTTGTTCTTTCACTATCCAAACTTCTTAGGTAACAGTGGAAAGAATTAATTTGGGAGCCTCTGCAAAGTGACTTTTAACAAAAAGCATTATTAAGAAAATTAGTGTTGCTATTTTATGCAGATGTTTTCAAGCATGTTGAGAAGTGTTTGCATCAGATTGTGTACTCTGAAAAAGATTGTTGTTCTACTTAAACTATAAATGGTTCTACTGTGTAGAATATTCTTAATTTTTAAAAAAAACGAGTTAGTAACTCAATGGCATAACATATTTTTATATAACAAACAAGAACTGCACCATGCTTTTCCTAGTTTTTTAAAATAAAAATAAAAATTTACCAATGCTTATGTGAGATATTTGGTTCACAGCAGTTAAGAGTAAATAAATGAGGATATCTTTACCATTCGACCAATGTAATGCTAATGAAAGTCAAAAATATTTGCAGATCAGAATTTATTTTTTAAGAAATGGAAAAGAGGCAGATAAAGCAATAGGAACTGTCCAGACAACAAATGAAAAATAGACCTGGGAGGAGTCCAATGAATAAGATATCCTTCTAAGGCTGTTTGTGTATCACAGCTCTGGGCTGTGTCGAAGAGCTGAAGGCTCTATCCACATTGCAGAATTGGAGCAGTTTGGCATCACATTAATTGCTCTGGCTCAACGCTATGGAATTTTGGGATTTATAGTTTTGAGAGATAATCTTGAGCTATGGCAGTAATTTTACAGTGTAGCTGTGCCTTCAGTCTCATCTTGCCACTCTCTGGACTCAAAGCTGTATTTGAAAGAAGGATTCGTTTGAGGTATTAGAGGACAGTTCTTTTTCAGTTGTTTTGTAAAATCCACAACCTCTCATGGGCCTCTTTCCTCTCTTAAGATTTCCATTCTCCCCCAGAATTTCCTCTTTCATACAAAACATCCTCCTCAGAGTTTCCTGTGGCAGCTCCTTAAAGACAAAAACTGTTACATCCTTTTATAGGAGACTACATTTGCAGCTTCCATAAAGTCAACATATGTCCATCAATTTAATATCTATGTGTTCATTTTGTCCAGATACAATGGATTTTGATTGATTGTATATAACCCACCCCTCAACATTTCACATGTAAAACCCAGGACACATGTAGCTAAACAACAATGCAAGCTATACAAGCTAGGAAGTGCTGCAGCCGTTTGCTTTTGCCTGAGCTTACTTGTAATCTCTCTCCTGCTGAATTAATTGAGTGCAAACTACTTTTACACTTTGAACTCGGTTTGCAGCAATTGATGTAACTTAAGGTCAAAGATGAGAAAAACTTGCGGGGGGGGGGGGACTGGGAAGTAAGCTGAGCAGCAAGAGAGAAAGGAGAAACTCTTTCTTTTCTCCCTTCTTCCTCAGTTTACTTCAGGTCCTTCCAGACATTACTACATCCCATGTGGAAATGGGATAGTATATCCCAGTTCCTCCCAGGATTTAGTCACCACACTCACTCCAAACCCTGGGCTTTCTCCAGCCCCCCCCCCCCCCAATTACCCCCTAAACTTACTTGAGGAACCTGGCTGCATGCTCAGACCCCTCTATCAAAAGCTTCTGGGATTTCCCTCTGCCTCCCTCCCAAACCCCCAACGCGTCATTTTGATGTGCCAGGAGCTCTCGGCGGAGGGGCCTGAGCATGCAGCCAGCCCCCTTGGGTAAGTTTAGGGGCTAAATGGGGGGCTGGGAGGGGAGAGTGGGAGCCCGAAGAACTGGGATTGCAGTGGGGATTGACCCCCAGGATAAGGGAAGTCATTCACCACAGGGCCTACACCTGAAAAGACCTGGACCTTGCCTTGAGGTCCAGATCTTTCCAGATGTTTCATTATCTTGTGACTCCAGATTAATTCAGGTTTACTTGATTAATTCCGGTAAACCCAAGATAGGTGGTGGGACATCAGCCTCTTTGGAAGGACCCTTCAAGTGCTGCACATAAAATTCAATGTGTAAACGTAGTTTGTACTCTATTAGCTCATAGAGAGGTAGATGGATTCTTGCATGTCCCCAAAGGCTCAAGCAAAACCAAACTGCTGCAGCCTTTCCTAGTTTGTGTGACTACACAATGTTGTTTGGCTACACATGTCTCTGTTTTCATCTGTGAAATGTTAGAGGAGTATCAAAAAGGAAATGACAAAACTACCTCTGAATAGTCCTTGTCTAAGAAAACTATATGAAATTAATGGGGTTGCTACAGCAGGCAACTTGAAGGTCTATATGCTGTACGCACACGCACATGCACACACACACACACACACACACACTATAATGATTATGAGGTACAAAAAGATGCCACAGCCAATCTTTCAAGAATTGACTTTGTTGCAATATCCATGTGGTAGAACTTTGAACCTTGCCCTCCACCACACACCTAGCAAGCACACAAACAAAACTTTAGAAGGGTTCCTATGTATGTATACATACTGAGGTGAAGTTTGAAGAAGTACTTCCTTTCACCTCCAAGATCCTCCAGCCAGTTCCCTCAAAAAGATGCACTTTTAAGCTTTGCTTTGCTTTGAGGAGATTGTTTGACACCACTTTAATTTCCATGGTTCAACACTATAGAATCGTGGGATACATAATTTGACGAGGCACCAACATTCTTTTGGTGGAAAAAGCCAAAGACCTTGTAAAACTATAACTCTCGTGATTTTCTAGTATTAAGCCATAGAAAGTTAAAGTGTAAATACATTTTGTGTTATGCTTCTCTCCTTTGTATGCTTGTTATCAGAAATATCTCAGGGCCCATCCAGACAGGCCCAAAATCCAGGACCTGTCTTGTCCAAATGATGCCTCCAGGAAAAGCAGATTAACTCAGAACAAACCAAGGTTTCCTCCTTGCTCCTCCCCTCTCCTCAGTCAATGTACCTTTTAATTAACTTTTAGAGAGAATTTAGGGGTTTCAGGGTGGCTTCATGTCATCCCAATTTCAATTGGGATGGGATGGGAAACCCCAGGCTCCCCCCTCCCAGAAAGCCCAGGGTTTAGGTGTGGGAGTGGGTACAGGAACCCGTGCTGAAGCAAGTTACTTAAACCTGCTTTGGCACAGATTTTGGTGCTGTGTGGAAGTGACCTCATAGTAATTGCCTGTTTCATATTAAAGAGGTTTTCTTTTCTTTTGGTCCATTCACTTATGTGACAACCGGAGGAGAGATTAACACACAGCCCTTCATAAAGAACAAAGTGCAGAGTGCACATGACTTCAGTGCTGTGAACTGTTAGTAAAGCTATTTATTTAAGCTGTGTTGATTGGGGTCTGGAGAGCATTCCCATCCCTTCCTCTTAATGGCCTCAAAATTACACACTGAAGTTGGGAAAGGCATTTAGAGAAAAGAAAAAGCAAGAATTAGTCTGCTGTACCTGAAGTGCAAAGGGTTTTATTTTGATTTGCCTACAATCAGAACAGCATCTACTAAAAGCCATTTTACAGAGTTTTTTTAATTACCCTCTTTCCAAAGAATGAACACTTAGAAGATGTAAAAAAGCTCTCTCCACCTCCTGGCTTTGCATTTACAAAGGCTATCTAGCATTTATCTAACATCTTAGCTATTTTCTGCCAATAGCAAATATTTGTAAAGTACTGATGATAAATTCACCACCTATGATGAAAAACAGGTCTTTGAAGCTGGTGATTAAAGTTAGACCTGTTCTACACAGACACTATAATGCAGTTCAAAGCTTGTTCAAGGGTGGGATTTCAACAAAATATCGACACACCCCATGCGCTCCCATAGTACATGTCAAGCCAGAAACAGCACATTTTAAAAAATCACCGAAAAATGTCTGGAACAATCCAGATAATGTAATGCAGCTGATCAGAGGCACATAAGTGTATATCAGTAGACTTGTTAAGAAAAATACACTGCATTTTCTAGCAGCTGGTTAGCCACAGCTGTCTAGGTGGAGGAAGGCCTTTAAAACACCTGCTTTTGGACACTTCTTGCTGCTACCACCTGCTGCTTGCCAGCACAGAAGAAGGGAGTCCTGTTGCCCTACCCCCAGCCCTACTACCTTCCTACTCTGGGGTAAGGAGGAAAAGAAGAAGGTGGAGGAAGGCTTATAAAACACCTGCTTTTGGACACTTCTTGCTGCTACCACCTGCTGCTTGCCAGCACAGAAGAAGGGAGTCCTGTTGCCCTACCTCCAGCCCTGCTACCTTCCTACTCTGGGGTAAGGAGCAAAAGAAGAAGGTGGAGGAAGGCCTATAAAACACCTGCTTTTGGACACTTCTTGCTGCTACCACCTGCTGCTTGCCAGCACAGAAGAAGGGAGTCCTGTTGCCCTACCTCCAGCCCTACTACCTTCCTACTCTGGGGTAAGGAGGAAAAGAAGAAGGTGGAGGAAGGCCTATAAAACACCTGCTTTTGGACACTTCTTGCTGCTACCACCTGCTGCTTGCCAGCACAGAAGAAGGGAGTCCTGTTGCCCTACCTCCAGCCCTACTACCTTCCTACTCTGGGGTAAGGAGGAAAAGAAGAAGGTGGAGGAAGGCCTTTAAAACAACTGCTTTTGGACACTTCTTGCTGCTACCACCTGCTGCTTGCCAGCACAGAAGAAGGGAGTCCTGTTGCCCTACCTCCAGCCCTACTACCTTTCTACTGGAAGCCAGCCTAAGTCGGATGTTGGTTAGAAGGGAGGGTGTTCAGACTGATGGGGGGGGAGTTGTCCAGCCGAGGAGCCCCCATTGAAGTAATTCTGGGGCGGGGGAGATATGGGAAAGTGAGACCAAAACAAATTCGGACTAGGGAACTAATTTGGCCCAAAGCAAGATTTTTGGTAGAATTAAAACAGTCTCCTGATACGATAAAGTTGGATGCCCAAGTCGGCGGATCCTATAGATTAAGGGTGGTGCTGCTGAACGCCAGGTCTATCAACAGAAAATTGGCTATTATCCAGGATTTGATCCTGGATGAAAAAGCAGACCTGGCGTGCATAATGGAGACCTGGTTGGACGAAGCAGGGGGGGGTTGATCTCACCCAGCTCTGTCCTCCCGGGTACTCCATGCAGCACCAGCCAAGATCTGGAGGACGGGGAGGCGGGGTCGCAGTCTATAAGGAGTCCATCCCCCTGACCAGGTGCCCTATCCCACAGTCAACCTCGTTCGAATGTCTCTACCTGAGAGTGGGTGGCCGGGACAGGTTAGGGATTCTGTTAGTGTACCGTCCACCCCGCTGCACTATAGTCTCCCTGCCTGAGCTAACGGGGGTGGTTTCGGGCCTGGCGTTGGAGTCCCAGCGCCTTTTGGTGCTGGGTGACTTCAATGTCCATGCGGAGGCCACCCTTTCAGGAGCGGCTCAGGACTTCATGGCCACCATGGGGCTGTCCCAAGTGGTATCTGGCCCCACACACAGTGCAGGACATACCTTGGACTTGGTTTTCTGTCAGGGATGGGAAGATGATGGAGGTGTGGAGGAGCTGACCATCGCTCCCTTGCCATGGACCGACCATCACCTGCTCAGGTTTAGACTGGCTGCGCCCCCCAACCTCTGCGGGGGTGGAGGACCTATTAAAATGGTCCGCCCCAGGAGGCTTATGGATCCTGATGGATTCCTGACGGCACTTGGGGAGTTTCCCGCCACTTCGGCTGGCGATTCTGCCGATGCCCTGGTTTCTCTCTGGAATAGGGAGTTAACCAGGGCAATTGACACGATCACTCCAGAACGCCCCCTCTTGAGTAGCGGAGCTCAACCATCTCCTTGGTTCACTGAGGAGTTGGCAGCGATGAAGCGAAAGAAGAGGGGTCTAGAGCGCGTGTGGCGTTCGAAGTGGAACGAATCAGACCGAACACGGCTGTGCCTCTTTCTGAAGGCGTATGCCGCGGCAATAGATGCTGCAAAGAACGCCTCCTTTGCAACTAATATTGCGTCCGCGAAGAACCGTCCGGCGGAGCTGTTTCTAGTTGTCAGAGGTTTGTTAAATCCCACCACTCAAGATGGGATCCCTGACAGCTCAGCAGCTCACTGTGAAGCATTTGCTCGGTTCTTCGCGGATAAAGTCGCTCTGATCCGCTCTGGCTTCGACGCCATATTAACGGCAGTCTCCGGGGATGTAACACGAGCACCTTCTTGTTCTATTTTGATGGATTCTTTTCAATTAATTGAGCTCGAGGATGCGGACAAGGTGCTTGGAGAGGCGAGGGCCACTACCTGCATCCTAGACCCCTGCCCATCCTGGCTGGTGAGAGAAGCCAGAGGGGGATTGGCCGAGTGGGTGAAGGTGGTGGTGAATGCCTGCCTCCCTTAGGGACGGCATTTTTCCAGAGAGCTTCAAATTGGCTGTGATAAAACCGCTATTGAAAAAGCCATCACTGGACTCCACTCAATTGGATAACTATCGGCCGATTTCCAATCTCCCCTTTTTGGGCAAGGTCGTGGAACGGGTGGTGGCAGCGCAACTCCAGGCATTCTTGGTAGATGCTGATATTCTAGATCCGGCACAGTCTGGCTTCAGGCCGGGGCATGGCACTGAGACAGCCTTGGTTGCCTTAGTCGATGATCTTCGCCGGGAACTGGACAAGGGGAGTGTGTCCTTGCTGGTTCTGCTGGACCTCTCAGCGGCCTTCGATACCATTGACCACGGTATCCTTCTGGGACGACTCGCCGGGTTGGGCATTGGAGGCACTGTTCTGCAGTGGCTCCGGTCCTTCCTGGAGGGACGATCCCAGATGGTGTCACTGGGGGACACCTGCTCGGCTCCACAGCCATTGTCCTGTGGGGTCCCACAGGGGTCGATATTGTCCCCCATGTTGTTTAACATCTACATGAAGCCGCTGGGAGAGATCATCCGGAGTTTCGGGGTAAGATGTCATCTGTACGCAGATGATGTCCAGCTCTGTCACTCCTTTCCACCTGTCACTAAGGAGGCTGTCCAAGTCCTGAACCGGTGTCTGGCCGCTGTGTCGGACTGGATGAGGACCAATAAATTGAAATTGAATCCAGACAAGACTGAGGTCCTCCTGGTTAGTCGCAAGGCTGAACAGGGAATAGGGTTACAGCCTGTGTTGGACAGGGTCGCACTCCCCCTAAAGATGCAGGTTCGCAGTCTGGGGGTGATCCTGGACTCATCGCTGAGCCTGGAGCCTCAGGTTTCAGCGGTGGCCGGGAGAGCCTTCGCACAACTCCGCCTCGTGCGCCAGCTGAGCCCGTTCCTTGGGAGGTCTGACTTGGCCACGGTGGTCCACGCTCTGGTCACATCCCGGCTGGATTACTGCAACGCACTCTACGTGGGGCTGCCTTTGAAGATGGCCCGGAAGCTCCAGCTGGTGCAGCGGGCGGCAGCCAGGTTAATAACGGGAGCGGCTTACAGGGAGCGTACAACCCCCCTGCTAAGCCAGCTCCACTGGCTGCCGATATGCTACCGAGCCCAATTCAAAGTGCTGGTTTTGACCTACAAAGCCCTAAACGGTTCTGGTCCTGCCTATCTATCCGAACGTATCTCCTCCTATGAGCCTGTTAGAACCTTAAGATCTTCCGGGGAGGCCCTGCTCTCGATCCCACCTGCCTCGCAGGCGCGGCTGGTGGGGACGAGGAACAGGGCCTTCTCGGTGGTGGCTTCTCGGCTGTGGAACTCCCTCCCCAGCGATATCCAGCAAACCCCATCCCTCCTGGGATTTAGAAGAAAACTAAAAACTTGGCTCTGCGCCCAGGCATTCAGCGAATAAGCTCATTGGCTGTTGTAATCGGGTCGCAAATCTGTAATTGTAGCAGTAGTGAATGACTGAGGATGGTGCAATATCGCTGCTTTGCAGCGTTTTAATTTTTGTATACTTTTTATCATGTTTTTATCATGTTTTTATCATGTTTTTATCATGTTTTTATCATGTTTTAATTGTTTTGTTTTTATAGTATATTTGTTGCTGGCCCTCGTGGCAGAATGTAAGCCGCTCTGAGTCCCCTCGGGGAGAAGGGCGGGGTATAAATGCATGTAATAAATAAATAAATAAATAGCAGCTGTTTAGTCAGTTCCTGGATTCAGTTCCGATCCAAAATCAGCAGATACTGTGACTACCAACTCAGCCTTGAACTGGTTCTTGTGGTGTTTGTGTAGGCACTACAAAGTGAATCCGGTTTGTTTTAATCCATTTACAAACTGAATTATAGTGCCTAAGTAGAATCACCTTTGGAATCATAGAACCAGACAGTTGGAGATCACAATGGCCAGCCAGATAGCCTTTGAAGCACTCCCAAAAGATGGTCAGCATTTGCTTAAAAACCTCCAGAGAAGGAGACTCCAGTATACTCCCAGATAGCATATTTCACTGTCAAACAGCTCTTACTGTCAGGGATAAATTTTACCTAAAGTTTAAATGGAATCTGTTTTCCTATAGTTTGATTCTGCTGGTTTGCATCCTGGTCTTTGGAGCAGCAAAAAATAAGCTGGCTCCATTTTCAATATGAAATCCTTTCTCCAGGACAAACATACCCAGCTCCCAAAGCAGCAACTTATAGGGCGTGGCTTTCAGATTTTAATAATTGTGACAAATAAAAGACAATTTGAGAGCAGAATATCTATGAGAGCACAAAGAACAACAAGGAGCGATAATGTTTTTAGACACTGAAAAGAGGTTTTGCACAGCCCTAATACAGAATTCTGAAATTACACTTGGTTGCATTTCTCAACCTGTGTTTTTCTGCAGTGCTCTAACATTTTGCCTCAGCATTTCCCCTCTTTATTTTTAAAACATTATATCCATATTGAAGAAGAAACCTACAATGTTGAACTCTTTTGTTACTTTTTGGATGGTCCTAAGAAATGTCTTGTGCCAACATGTTTTCTTTTTTATGGTCCATAATGTGACTACAAATATTTATAAACAAATCATTCTAAAGTGTATTTTGATTTTATCATTTTATACAAGGAACACCTTTTTTAGTACACCATTACATATACTGGGATTTGAGCATTCACAGATTTTGATATCCACAGGGAGCCCTACAACCAAACCACAATGGATACTCAGGGTCCACTGTATTTTAGTTAGGGGTCTGCAAATTAGCAGAAATCCATTTTGTTTTTGTTTTGAATTTTGTGTGCCCCCCCTTCTGTTTTCCAGAAGATGCTTCCCAAAAGCGGAAATGAAACTCCAGATTCCAAATTATGAATCCAAACGGCCCCCCTCCTAGTCTCCTGGAATCTTCCCAAAAACAGAACGAATTTCTGCCAGTTCAAACACCCCTAATTCAGTGTAGTAAAACAGCATACTTACAGAGATGACGGGCTACAGAAAAGTGACAAAGCATCAAGACATATAAATAAGCATATTAAACAACATGGTTTATATAAGCATAGTCTTTCATGCTTTCTTTTTTCAGAATACAATTCTAAGAATCTCACAAGATGCAAACCATAGCAAATTAGAAGTAAATTATAACATTGGCTTATAGCTGTCTACTACTACACATGGAAAGCCTAGGGCAATGTCAGCATCAGCTGAATAGTAAAGTAATAGGATTGATCAATAATATGGATTACATTAGTGATTTGTGTTTTTTCTTCATGAGAACATTCAAGGAGGTGTAAACTAAAATCGATTTTAAAACATTATTAGGAATAGGTTCAAAGCTATTGTAAGAGGCTGTTTTAAAAGACTATCAAAAACAAAGCTCATGATTCATAACATCCTATGGGATGGTCAGCAAGATTAGAGCCAGCCTTCTTAAGATTAAATTACATTTTAGAATTTATTTTTATTATGAAAAATCACATTGAAAGAAGGTAAGGAAAATGTGAAAAATATTTTTGATATGAATAAAATAGCAGATAATGAACTGTGAATGAACATTGTGAAAATATGACCAACTATCCTAAGTGACCATGTGCAGTTTGCATTTCAAATATATAGAGATGTTAACAAGGTTACGAGATACATTAGGTAAAGGGTAAAGGTTTCCCCTGACATTAAGTCCAGTTGTGTCCGACTCTGGGGGTTGATGCTCATCTCTATTTCTAAGCCAAAGAGCCAGCGTTGTTCGTAGACACCTCCAAGGTCATGTGGCCAGCTTGACTGCATGGAGCACCATTACCTTCCCACCGGAGCGGTACCTATTAATCTACTCACATTTGAATGTTTTCGAACTGCTAAGTTGGCAGAAGCTGGGGTTAACAGCGGGAGCTCACTCCGCTCCCCGGATTTAAACCACCAAACTTTCGATCAGCAAGTTCAGCAACTCAGCGGTTTAATCCGCTGCACCACCGAGGGCTCCATGAGATACATTTCAGATCAGTAATTAATTAAGTCACAAGAGTGGTATTTTTTCATATGAAATATAACAACTGATCAGGCTTTGGGAGTGAAAAAATGTTATTGTGTACATCTACACTGTAAAATTAATACAGTTTGACACTACTTTAATTGCTATGGCTCAACACTATGGAATTGTGGGAGTTATACTTTTAAAAGGTATTTAGCGTTTTCTGACAAATAGTGCTGGTTACTTACCAAACAACAAATCCCTGTGTTCTATAGCATTAAGTTATAACAGCGAAATGGTGTCAAACTTCATTGATTCTACAGTGTAGATGCACCCATGCAGCTGCCTTGAGTTTAGTGTTGCACCTCCATCTCTTTAAATCCTTGCTACTTTCAATCAATTTCTGTTCTAAAGCTTTAACATCTCATGACTCTATTACAATTTTTTCGTTCCATCTGTTATTCTGTGAACTTCCTACACCATAGAAAGGAACATTGTCATGTAGACCTAAGAACCCTGAAGGCACCAGATCCTGTCTGATCTTGGAAGATGAGCAGGATTAGCTTCACTCGTTCTTGAAAAGAAGACTGTTAACAAATACCTGGTGTTGTAGGCTGTTTTTCAGAGGAAGAAACTGGCAAAACCACCTCTGAGTATTCCTTGCCTAAGAAACCCCTATGAAATTAATGGGATCACCATAAGTCAACGAGTGACTTGAAGACACACAGACAGAAACAGAGAGAGACCAAATATAAAATGCTGCTAAAGATAGCTCCTCTGTCTTAACCATGGTTGGTCATCAGCATTCCCTTTTTGCTGGCTCTTCCTGCATGACCTGGACTCAGGACTGTGCCCACAATATATTTATTCTGTTTTCAATTAAGCAGTAAGATGCAAAATTTTCAGAGAAGGAAATTTTTTATTAACAAGGTAATCAGGCAATTCTTCATTTACAAATTGACAGAATGTTCTTTGAGGCAAAAGACAACAATCAACTTTTCCTGTTAAATGTTATCTTTGAAGAATTGTGTATCCAGCCATTAGCATTTGCTGAATCAATATGAATAATCTGAAGTAGCTCCAAGCAGCAGGGACAGGATCTGTTTACGGAGGGATGAATATTGATGTGGTCACAGTAAGTGAAGGTAATTTCACCCACCTAAATCTTCTCCATGTAAAATGGGAAATGCTATCAGGTCATGCAAGTGAAAATAAATAGTTTGGATCATCCTGCTGGCTGATCTCTAAGAAAAACCAACCCAATATATTAGATTAGTCTTCCCTGAGCTGGTGCCTTCTAGAAGAGTTAGATGACATCATTTCTGACCATTGGCCATTCCTTCTGGGGATAATAAAAGCTAAAAGATAGTTAAGTCACTGTTATTGTTTGACTTGCCCAAGATCACCCAGAAGACTTCCATGACTGAGAGGAGATTAGAATCATGGTTTTCCAGAGCCCTAACATCTTGTCAGAAAGGTCAGACAAAGCATCCCACTTTGCCTGGCATTGCTGCAAAAAGAGGGGCAGTGGGCGAATATCTCAAGCTGCGCACAGCTCCCTCTTGGTGACACTACCCACATCTCAAGTGGGAAGTGTCGCCCCCCAGACAGGACCCATGGGAAGGCTTCCGTGTTGTGGGGGAAGCCTCTGGTGACACTTTCACCCTGGTTGGGGATGGGACCTCTGCCAAAAGTCACACAATTTTGTGTGATGGCCGGTGTCGGGCTCTGTCCCTAAGACAGGATGGAAGCATCCTAAATTTACCTCATCTGATGAGGCCCCTACTCTAGTACTCAGTCCACTACACCACACTGGCTCTCATCTGATCATGATTAGATGACTTAAAGTAAAGGTAAAGGTTTCCCCTGACATTAAGTCCAGTCGTGTCCAAATCTGGGGATTGGTGCTCATCTCCATTTCTAAGCCAAAGAGCTGGCGTCATCTGTAGACACCTCCAAGGTCATGTGGCTGGCATGACTGCATGGAGCACCATTACCTTCCAGCCAGAGCTTTACCCATTGATCTACTCACATTTGCATGTTTTTGAACTGCTAGGTTGGCAGAAGCTGGAGCAAACAGCGAGCGCTCACTCCTCTCCCTGGAATCGAACCTGCGAATTACAATCACATAAAGTTGCATGCTCCAGTTTACAAAGTTTATACTCTCAGGAAGAAAGATATAACTGCATTCTGGGACAATTGAGCAAGCCCAGCCACTATAATATCATTGATCCCATTGTACAATGAGCATCATTGTGCTATGTGTTCTGTTGTGCAACGGGACATCATATAAGGCATCCCAATACCCATTACAGTAGTTCACTATAATAATTTAGGTATATATCATATTAGATATATACCTAAATTATTATAAAGTTACAACTCATAGCATCTAATACAGAATTTCAACAAGGAACTGTAGTTCAGCAAAATCTGTATGTACCCATTTGGATACGGCTATACTAGATCTCCCCAGCACAGTGTTTTTAAAAAGACAGCCCATATCAATGTGCATCCTCCAGACCATGCATATGGCCCAGAGGGCCTTAATACAACTGTTTTCCCTATTTAATAGTTTGGGGAGAGTCAACCCACCAGCGGTACAGAAAACTGTATCATGAAAATTTGAAATACTGTACATGGAAGCTAATATAGATTCAACATGCCAAGTTTGTTAAACTTATACTGATTCATAATTTGAAATAATGTTCTGATAGAATGAAAAATGTCTTTTGTAATTTGCAGTCTGCTCCTCTGAAGGTACAAACTGTTAGTATTCAGACAAGATGAAAAGGATGGCAGCAGAGATGGGAAGTAGCTATTTAAATCATAATGTAATAGGGAGGAATGACTACCAATATGACTCCTGATATGGAATGTAAAGAATATGGTAAGATCTTTAGCTGCACCACCCATATTTGTGATTTCACTTACCCACACCCAAGAAAAAAAAAACTATCTCTTTGGGAATTTACTTGGCCATCTGGGTGATTCTATGCTATTCTTATCCTCCAAAGTTACCATAAAGTTACACTGGATGACAAACAAATTCATAGAGAGAATACCTCACTAAAAATCTGTAGATCCTTCAACTCACCTCTGTTATGTGGGGACCATAAGTAAGCTAATGTAATGGCATTTGGACATACCTGCACTTTCAAGTAACCACGGTCCAATCAGAAATGTATCCCCCATGGATACAGGACAGGGATCTTACTGTAGTTAGAAATTTTCATACCTTCAGTGAGAAATGTATCAGTCTCCTTCATACTTTTTGACCCTGTCTGAGAGTGAAAAGATTTGGGCTTTTCTAATATCACTGGGTTTTATGTATACATATTCAATCTCATAAACAAAGCCATTATGTTTTGCACAAAATGCGATTTTGTGATAAAAAACTATTGCAAAACTGTAATACTCAAATCTCCTGAACTACCAAAAATCATTCTCAAAATCTATCCTAATAGTGAAACTTTTTTGGGCAAAAGTTATTTTCGTTGTGTAAACATTTACATTTTTGCTCCCAACACAACAGGACTATTGCAACACAACCACATCAGTATGTAAGTACTTAGGCGTTTTTGATGGTCACAGTATACTTCTCAGCTTTTCCAGTGACTGCAGAATACACTGGAAAAAATTCTAGCTACAACTTTTGTAATAAGCCTTCTCTAAAGGATTGCCCACAGACTTAATGTTTCTTAACCCGGTTCACTTTAATTGAGGGGACAGAAAAAAGGCAGAACTACTTAATATCGTCTTTGCCTCTATCTTTTCCCAAAAAGAAAACAGAGTTTAGTCTGGGAGAAATAGAGCAGATGATACAATAGGGGAAATGGGTAAAGAGGACATACAGGAATCCCAGGCTACTCTAAATAAATTTGACAACCCAGGGCCAGATGAATTACATCCAAGGATATTGAAAGAAGAGGCAGAAATAATCTCTGAAGCACTGGCAATCATTTTTGACAATTTCAGAAGAACAGAAGGAACCAACTGGATAAGGTCTAATGTTCTCCCTGCACTGAAAAAAAAGGGAGGGAGGAGAGGACCCAAACAGTTACCACCCAGTCAATCTGACATCAACACTGGGAAAGATTCTAAAGTAGATCATTAAACAGAATGTGACTGAGAGACCTCCTTTGATAAGTTTCCTGTGGCTGTCACGATCTCTGGTTTAGGAATGGTTCTGGTGTCAGATGATCCCATAAATCTGTTTTATTAATTGTGTTTTACTACTTTATAAAATATTAATTGGATAGATGAAATTGATATTCTAAATGGTTGATGGCCACCAATGTAAAGATAATCACATGAAATGCTATCACACATATTGCTTTTCTAAGGGTCTTTTCTTTTAGTTTTTCAGGTCAGTGAAGATGACAGCTGTGATTTTTCATAAATTCTAATAAGAATAAACAAATGAAATTCTTGATCTTTCCCATTTTCATGGGTTCATCTCTTGATCAAAGTGCAGTGGAAAACCGTTTGTTAGCTTGCAATAGATGCCACTATCCACATGAACTGGTAGCCTTACAGACATCCAATGTGTTAAAATAAAAATGGAAAATGCAGAATTTCTTACAAAACCCAAAAAAGTTGGATCTTTTCAGGATGTGGTTTCACCTCCACTGAGGTGAACTTGTCTGAAGTTACCTTGGAATCAGAGCCAGTCCAACAATGAGGTGAATTAAGCAGTCGCTTTGGGTGCAAAACATATGGGGGCGCAGCCGAGACTGCTTTTTCTGTTGATTTGTTGTAAAACATGATGTTTTAGTGCTTAATTTGTAAAATCTTAATGTAATTTGATGTTTAATAGGCTTTTCCTTAATCCCTCCTTATTATCTAACATTTTTGCTTATCCAATGCTTTTATTTTTCAGTAATTGATTTGGGGGGGGGGGGGGTGCCAAAATTCTGTTCGCCTACACTTGAAAAATACCTAGGGCCGGCTCTGCTTGGAATGAACAAAATATGGCCACACTTTCCCCAAATTCACAACTGTCAGGAAAGTTTGTTTTGATATATTAATTTACCTAAATTCATATTGTTGTCATAAAACTTTTGTTGGCCTTCTTTATTTATCAGCTCAGCACGATACAAATTAGAATGAAATTCAACATCTCCTGGAGGCAAATGCTATTTCATGATTACACTTTCTCCTTATTAAAAATGAAACTAAGTGAAAAACATTTAGTCACAGCTGAATGAATTGTTGACGTGATGTAGCCTCTGCCTGGTGACGAGGAAATGAAAAGAAAAGATTTGCACACGTAAGAGAGAGTGCTAAAGTGTTTGTTTACAATGGTTCTAATAACTACTACAGCTTGAATACCCCTTATTTGAAATGCTTGGGCCCAGAAGTGTTTCTGATTTTGGGATGCCTCTATGTAGATATACATTCCTAAGAAAAATCCTTGAAGATAGAACCCAAGTCTAAATGCAAAAATTAATTTGTGTTTTACACACACACACACACACACACACACACACACACACAGAGAGAGCTTGAAATTAAGTTTAGTATTTTAAAATAATTTTGTGTATAAAGCAAAGATTATGTACACAGAACCATCAAAAAACAACGGTCACTAAAGAACAGTATTTCAGCCTTTCATGTGGACAATTCTGGATCTTGGAATTCTGGATAAGGGCAACTCAGCCTGTATTACATATACAGGTAATTCCCAAGTTACAAACATCCAACTTACAAATGACTCACAGTTAAGAATGGGAGTGAGACATCAGGAAGTGAGATAAATCTGCCCCTAGAAAGGAAAATTCACCCTTGAAAGAATTAGTGTGGTGGGCATAGACAGTAAAACAAACACCACAGGGGTGTTAACCCTATGCTATCAAAAACTTATATATATGTACATTTTGTTTATCCTGGAATATTTTATTTCAGCTCATGTATTGTTTATACCAGCTCCCTGGTCAGTGTATATTATTAACCTAATATAAAATCAGGAAGCACAGGAACAAGTTCTGAGACTTTTCAATCAATTTGGATGCATCCTAAGATTCTATTCTAGTTTTCTTTAATGCCTTGCTTCCAGACAGGTTTAGAGCCCTTTAAGAGGACATAAGTGAGAGGATGGAGTAGTAGAAGGAATATATGAAAAAGCAGAGCATTGGGACCTACATGTAGTTTGAAGCTGCTCCTGTACACATATCCAAAATAGTAAAAAAAAACAAAAAAAAACCGATGCATTTGTAATAGATTTTGTTATTGTCATTGTCGTGTGCCTTCAAATTATATCCAACTTATGGTATTCCTACCTGTCACAGGTTTTTTGGGGCTGAGAGTGTGTGTCTTGCACAAGAGTACTCAGTGTGCTTCCAGACAATCAATAAGGCACAGATATCTATATCAAAATGCTATAAGAATGGTATATATAGAAAAAAACTGAAATGTATATATTCTCATCCAGGTTTAAACATGTGTATTATAGTATGCTAGTATTGTTGAGTATTTTCTTTACAGTCCCAACTGGGTATTATCTTATTATGTAACATATAAAGCAAAACACACATCAATCTCAAACCGAAAACAGTCCACAAATATGGTGTACATACATGCACAATTATACAACCTTATTATGTAACATATAAAGCAAAACATACATCAATCTCAAATGGAAAACAGTCCACAACTATTGTGTGTATACAAACAAAACTATACAACAAGTAATCCCGGGTACAATGCCTCGTTTTTGGAAGTCCTTCAGGTTGTGGATATTTATGCTAGATCTTAAACAGTCTTTTGATGTATGGTAATTCCCTTCTTATTGTGATTCTCAGAATCTTCTCATAGTTGTCTACGGTATGCTGTGGATATGTTGCTCTCTCTTAATCTTAATTGCTTGCTTAGTCCTGCTTCAACTTGGAAAAAACACAGCGCCCTGCATGTGCAACGACATAATATTGACAACATGGAAAGGCCTTGAATTGAAGCAGGACTTCCCGAAATGAGGCATTGTACCCGGGATTACTTGTTGTTGTATAGTTTTGTTTGTATGCACACAATAGTTTTGGACTATTTTCCGTTTGAGATTGATGTATGTTTTGCTTTATATGTTACATAATAAGGTTGTATAATTGTGCTTCTATCTACACCATCTTTGTGGACTGTTTTCGGTTTGAGATTGATGTGTGTTTTGCTTTATATGTTACATAATAAGATAGTACCCAGTTGGGACTGTAAAGAAAATACTCAACAATACTAGCATACTATAATACACACGTTTAAACCTGGATGAGAATATATACATTTAAGTTTTTTCTATATATACCATTCTTATAGCATGCTTCCAGACAATACCAAAACCAGTGTTTTAAATCTAAGACAAAAATCCCAGGTACACTCTTTTCAGGCTAAATCGGGTTTTAAGCACACCTTTTTGACATGTGCTTTTTATCTCTTAACCCGATCCCTCCTGCACTTTAGCTAAACATCGTTTAGCCATGCCACCCCTTTTAATCCGGTTACTTCTGGGTTTTACAGCATGTGTAGAAGGGCCCTCAGTGGGATTTCATGACAGAGAAGGCGTTCAAACCCTGGTCTCTATCATTGTAGTCCAACACTCAAACCACTACACCATATTGCCTCTCTATAATAGACTTTAATGGAACACATAAACACATGAACTAGCATTTGCCCATAGAGTACTTTTCATTATGATGTAATTGGTTATGCTGTGACATAGCTAAATTTTGTTCCAAATCTATGAAATCAGGACTCCTATAAAATCAGCTTGCCAATCCCTGAAGATGGATTTAATTTTCCAGAGATATTACAAGGCGTAATTCTTAATTCTTTTTTAGCAAACACTCGCTCATCACGAGTAATTTTAGAGTCAACATGTTTGGTATCCCTGCTCATGTGGATGGCATTAAAATCTGGGTATATCAAAAAGAAAGCAGTGTATCTACATTTCAGCTATTAGAGAGATGTGGGATAGAGTCTCTAATCAATTAGCTCCCATAAAACATTAAGATAATCATAGCCAAAAAAAAAGTCTGTTGTGAAAGAGGTGGATGAAATGTGAGATTTAAACATTAGATTAAGTCCACAGTGGCTAACTGTGTCCCAGAGCATAATTTCTGACCCAATGCCCTCATCCCAATAGACATTCTCCTAAACAGCATGTCAGACTACACAGAGAAGCCATTGAAATCCCCAAGCATGTGGACAATTTCAACAGAAAGGAGGAAACCATGAAAATGAACAAAATCTGGCTACCAGTATTAAAAAAACTCTAAAATCAGAACAGTAAATAAGGAACAACACTGAAAACAGAGGAATTCCAGACATGAATTAATCAGGGGCAGCTAACGCCTCCGAACAAAGGATTTGCCCAGGCAAGAAGAAGCAAGGACATGAAGCTTGCAAGGCTATTAATGCTATTCAAGATGATTAATTACAACATTCACACTGGCCTCCAACAGACAAGAGTTCTTTTTCCCACACTGGGCCTTCCACAGATATATAAACCTTCCTTGCTTAGTTTTTCCAATATATCTCACAACCTCTGAGGATGCCTGCCATAGAGATGAGCGAAACATCAGGAGATCATACTTCTGGAACATGGCCATACAGCCTGGAAAACACACAACAATCCTGTGAGTCTGGCCTGAAAGCCTTCGACAACCCAAATTTGTCTGTTTTCTTCTCTCAAACTGGGAACAAAAGGTTACCCTTGATAGGGACAGTTGAAATAAACAGATATATTCAGGGATAGTATGGGGTCTGGGGTGCCTCTGGTGTGGGGTGGGGCACTATTAGATCTTTTGATGCATTTAAGGGTTTCTGCAGAATTCTGGGCCTAAAATGCTTGGGAAAGTCATGACAATTTGGGGGGAGAATGAGGGATGTGTGTGTAAGGCTTTAGGGGTCACAGTAGAGCTCTCCACATGGTTTGGGGGACAAGAATAGCTAAAAAAACATGGCAATTAAATTTGTTTTTAAATTGGGAAGTATTGGGAGACCAGGAAAGTTTCAGGTATCAAACAAGTGGGGTTAAGAGGCCTCTTGACCCTGAGGTCCTTGCTATCCCCACCCATTGTCGCACCTCAGGTTAGCTTCACCTTGCTAAAGACACCAGGCTGCACACAGAACGTAGTCTTTTGTAGTTTATTAGGAAATAGACAATAAAATAGTTCATAAAAGGTCATTGTTCAGTTCCAAAATATAGTTACAAAACAAGTCTGTAATCATCAAATCCATAGAAACATAGGCATGAAACAAGGTCCTTTCAAAGGAAGCCAAAGTCCCAGCAAAAAGAATATATCCAGGCTACGAGTTAATACAGGAACACAGACTTGATACAGGAAAGCAGACTTGGTTCTTGACTCTAGCTAAGAAGTTGCTTTTGACAAAGATCTCTCTTTCCGCAGACTGTTTTAATAGCATAACATGAAGGCATTTCTTTGCTCTTTGACTTCCCTCTTATTTGCTATTTGGAGGCTTCTATGCACCCCCTGAAATTCCAGCCAACTAGCACGATCAATCTCAGTGGCCTCATTGTCAAGGCCGTCAAGGCCACTGAGCTCGTTAGTGTTATCAGAGCTACTCTCCCCTTCTGCTTCTTGCACCTGAAAACCATAATCAGAAACAACCTCATTTCTTCCCATGGGAAAAATTCCCTGCACTTCATCTCCCACAGCAGGAACACTTTGCACCTGAATCCCATAATTCCCATCAGAGTCATCTTGAAACTCATCCTGAATCTGAATCCTATCATTATGCACTTGCATCCCAGAATCCTCATCAGAGTCACACAAAGGCAAAGGCTGAGTCACAACACCCATGGACTAACTTAAGAATTTTAGCAGAGACTTCCGGGTACGGCAGCATGGCGACTGAGTGAGTGATCGGGTCTCTCTCGATCACCAAGCTCATCAAGGCTGGGCAGGGCAGCCTTTTTTCGCCCACTCTCTCGGGCGGATCGAGACCTGAGAGACAGTGAACCCACTTGGACCCCATCCGTGGATCCTGAAGCTGATTCCCCCTCAAGGGGATCAGCGGAGAGATCGGTGATGGGCAGTGGTAGCGGGCCAGAAGGGCTGAGGGACTTAAAGTCCGAACAGAAGCCTTGCCATACTTCCAAGATTTGAGATGGGACAACTAGAACTCAAACAGAAGAAAAGAGAGCGGATCGAAGCACAGTTACCGTAAATTGGTGCCAGCAAAGTTTTAAAAAAAGACGGAAAAGAAGGAGAGAAGGAAAGAGGAAAGAGGAGAAGAGAAGCGAAGAGAAATAGCGATCGAGGTAACCCCTTTCCAAGCCACATTTGCAAGTATAGCCATATTTAAAATACCATTCAAAAGTTGCTAGGTATTGCATCGACCTTGGGAGACTAAGCAAAAAATAACAACCTCCTTTGAGACTTGAGGGAGGGCGAAGAGAGCATGGATTGCCGGATCAGCTGTGGGGATCGACCTGAGGAGACGGCCTACGGTTAGAGGAGTTCGACGAGAAGGGACGAGGACGAGAAGCAGACGGTGAGAGCGAAAGGTGAAGAGAAGCGGTTGGCGGGGCGTGAAGGACGAGGACGAGAAGCAGACGAGGAAATAGAGAGGCAAGGAGAGTCAAAGAACGTGACGAGAAGGATGAGGACGAGACGCAGACGAATGGAGAGTACAAACAAAGATGTCTACACAGAAATTGAGAATCGAGGAAAAAAATGACGGGAAGGAAAGGATCATTGTCGGACGAAATAAATTTAAAGGACGTGATGAGGGAACTTCAAAAAATTACTGATAACCAAAGAACACTCCAAGAGCAGATGATAGACATGAGAAAAGAACTATCTGAAGAATTTACAGAAGTAAAGAGAGAAATAAAAGATTTACAGAAAGAGATGAAGGAAGTTAAAGAAGATAAACAAAAGATGGAGAAAAAACAAGAAAACATCCAAACTAGACTGGATAAATTAGAAGCTAAAAATATCAGATTGGAAGAAAGACAAGAAAAGCTGGAGAGGAAAGAACTGGAATTTCAGATAAGAATAAGATACATTATAGAAGAACCTAAAGAAAACGTGAAGAAAATTACAACCCAAATTTTGGCAGATCTTCTACAGGTGCAGGATGAAGAAATGGAAGACTATATTGAGGAAGCCTACAGGGTGACTACAAATTTTTCCAAAAAAAACAAAGTAGCTAGAGACGTGGTAGTACAGTTTGAAAAAAGGAAAATAAGGGAGGAGGTATTGAGAACAAGCAACAAAAACACCATACGCTACAAAGGACAGAAAGTAACAATATTGAAAGAACTCCCAGCAAGCACGATGCAAAAGCATAAAAAGTACCTGTTTCTTACAGAAGAATTAAAAAGACGACACATTCGATTCAGATGGGAAAGGAGAGAAGGACTCATGGCAACCCATAATCAAGAAAGAATATGGATAACGTCCGAGGAGAAAGCAAAGGACTTCTACAAGAAGTTGATGAAGAAAGAAAATGAACCAACCTCATCGGACCCAGTAACGGAAAGAGAGAGAAAGAGAGCTAGAGCTATCTCCCCAGAAAAAGACAGCAAAACGACTACTTCACAAATCCCAAATTTGATAAATTTAGAAGAAGAAGAAGAAACCACTCAACACTAAGACATGCAAATAAAAGGTCACTCTAATAATGTTAATGGTTTAAATGCACCTAATAAAAGAAAAAAAACTTATTTAAACAACTGCAAAAACAGAGGTTTGATTTAGTTGCACTTCAGGAAACCCATATTTGTCATAAACACACGGCACATCTAATCCAGGAAAAGATAGGGAAAGAATTTATATCATCCGCCTCGGGAAAAAAAGGGTGTGGTCCTATACATAAATCAAAAATTAAATCCAGAACTAGCATTCAAAGATGATGATGGGAGAATGGTAGGGGCAAAAATAAAAATGGGCAACCAGGTAATATTAATTTGCAACATCTACGCTCCAAATGGGTCAAAAACAGCTTTTCGGAAAAAAGTTAAAAGATAAAATTGATGAACATGAATTAGATGAATTACTGGTCATGGGTGACTTTAATGGTGTCCTAGACCCAGAATGGGACAAGACAGGAAATAGAACTACAAAAAAAGACCACAAACCCAGGCAAACTGCCAATAAATTTTATAAAAACTTTACAAGATTGGGAACTCAAAGATGCCTGAAGAACACATCACAAGGGAGAAAAAGATTACACCTTTTACTCCAATAGGCACAATTCATGGACAAGAATAGATATGGCCTGGATGACCCCCTCATTGATTTTAAAAGTTTCTAAAATAAATTTTTTACCTAGGTACATTTCAGACCATTGCCCGTTAGAGTTTACAATTAATAAAGTACAAAGAAACCTAAATTGGAGATTAAATGGAAATTTAATAAAAACCGAGGAAGATATTCTAAAAAACAAGAAAATTCTGAGAGAATATTTCGAGATGAACGATACAGAGGAAATCCCAACCCAAGTGATCTGGGATGCAAGTAAGGCGGTCATGCGTAGCCACTTCATTCAGCAAAGCACCCAAAAAAAATAAAATAAAATTCAGAATCATAAACAAAATAAATGAAGAAATTAAAATTAAGGAAAATAGATTAAAATTAGAACCAAATAACAAAAATGTCAAACAAGAACTAGATAATCTGAGAGAACAAAAAACTCACGTGGAATTGGAAGAAATAGCAAAAAAGCTAAAATTTATAAAGCAGCAACAATTTCAGAATGCTAATAAACCGGGCAAATGGTTAGCCTGGAAAATCAGGAAGAAAAAACAAGCTCATACTATTACAGAAATCATCTCAGAAAGGGTAAGCGACACGACTGAACAAGGAATAATGGCACAATTTAAGAATTTTTATAGCAAATTGTATTCAAAAGACCAGATTGGGAAAGAAAAAGTATCTCAATTCATAAGTAATCAAAGATTGGCAAAAATATCAGAGAGACAGAGAGAGATATTAAACAAGGAAATAACAGAGAAAGAAATAAAGGCAGCTATAAATAAGATGGACGGAAATAAAGCCCCTGGGCCCAACGGGCTGAGCGGTATATATTATAAAGTTTTTATGGAGGAAACGACACCATACCTCAAAAAAGTGATGAATAAAATTTTAGAGAATCAAAAAATCCCAGACTCTTGGTGTCAAGCAACAATAACTATGATCCCAAAAGAAGGACAGGATATTAAAAATGTTAGAAATTACAGGCTGATATCCCTGCTAAATTCGGATTATAAAATCTTCACAATTATTTTAGCAGAAAGTATGAAAGAATTCCTGAGAGATTGGATAGGAGAGGATCAAACGGGCTTCCTACCTAAAAGGTATATGAAAGACAATGTAAGAGAAATTATAGACATCATTGAATATTATGAATTTACAAAGAAAGACGAATTGGCCTTATTAACTATTGACATGGAAAAAGCTTTTGACAATCTAAATTGGGATTTTTTAAAAATTATTAATTAAGGAATTGGACATGGGCTATAAATTTACAAACGCGATTAATCAAATTTATGACAAACAAGAAGCAAAGATCAAAATTAATTCAAAATATTGAATTAAAATATTAAAATATTGAATTAAAATTGAGTCAAAATATTTTAATATAAGCAAAGGAACTAGACAAGGATGCCCATTGTCCCCGTTGCTGTTCATCTTCTCGCTGGAAATTCTTCTAAATAATATTAGAGAAGATCCCAAATTGAAAGGAGTAAAAATAAAAAAGTACAACTACAAATTCAGGGCCTTTGCCGATGATCTCATCTGCATAGTAGATGATCCAATAAATACAATTCAGCATTGGCTCTCCAAGATAAGAGAATTTGGGGAAACTTTGGGATTAAAAATAAACATGGACAAGACTATGTTACTTCCAAAGAATATGACAAAAAAGGCAAGAAGAATTAACAAAAATCTCAGGTCTACAGATTAGGAAGAAAATAAAATATCTAGGTATAATATTAACAGCGGAAAATTCCCAATTATTAGAAAACAATTATGATCTTAAATGGAAAGAAATACAAAAGGACATAGAAAGATGGAAACATGCAAAACTATCACTAGTAGGTAGAATTTCAGTAATTAAAATGATTATTTTACCGAAGCTATTGTTCCTATTTCAAAATATCCCGATAATCAGAAGTACGCAAAAATTCAAAAGTTGGAATAAGGAATTGAGTAAATTCATTTGGGAGGGGAAAAAATCTAGAATTAAAAGAATTTACATGATTGATGAGAAGAAAAGAGGAGGACTGGGTCTCCCAGACCTCCAACTCTATCACGACGCAAGCGGTCTTATATGGGTGAAAGATTGGTCCACACTGGGAAATGCAAAAATTATAACATTATAAGGAATTGACTTAAGGGCAGGGTGGCACGCATATTTATGGTACAATAAAAAAGCAACGGGAAAAAAAATTTGGTAACCACTTCATTCGTTCTTCATTAATAAAAATTTGGGAAAAATACAAGAAAAAATTATATTTAAAAACCCCAAGATGGGTCTCTCCCTTAGAGGCATGCCAGAGGAGAGAGATGGGAGGAGAAACTTGGCCAAGATATAAAGATATATTAATTAAAGAAAATGGGACATACTTTATGAAAAGTCAAGAAGAGATTAACCACAAATTTGGTAATGTGGGATGGTTTCAGTATATGCAATTAAAAGAATATTTTAATAAAGATATAAAATTGGGTTTCGAAGAAAAAGAGAATTTCTGGGACAAGATAATGAAATTAGAAAAAAAACACAAATATCCATAATCTACTCAAAACTAATTGAATGGGAGACAGAAACAGTTCCAATAAAGGATAGCATGATTAAATGGGCTAAAAACGTTGGGGGGGGGGGGGGAATTATTTAGAAGAATGGGAAAAGGCATGGAACTTTAGATTAAAAGTCACCTATGCTACAGAATTAAAAGAAAATTTGGATCAAAATGTTTTACCGTTGGTATCTGACCCCTCAAAAGCTATCAAATTACTACAAAAAAAAAAAACCTCAAATAAATGCTGGAAATGTGAAGACCAAGTGGGAACATTTTTCCACTGTTGGTGGACGTGTAAAAAGGCAAAGAAATATTGGAAAGAAATCCACCAAACAATACAAAAGATGTTGCAAATTAAAATAGAATTGGACCCGAAATATTTCCTCCTGGGGATGCTTAACATTGAAAATGATAAAAATAAGGAAACTTTTTAACTATCTAATCACAGCGGCAAGATGCTAAATATTGGAAAAAGAAAGAAATTCCCAATTTAAGTTGTTGGTTAAATAAGGTTTTGTAAATAATGAATATGGATAAACTGACGTATCTATTAAGAAATAATTATGGTATTCCAAAGAGGCAAACGAATTGGGACCTGATAAAAAATTATATGGTAGAAATGCAAATGAAGGTGTTAATTTAATCCTAACAGACGGTTTGTAGGTACAAACCGAAGGTAAAGAAGATGCTGACACCAAAGTAGAAAGAAGAGAAACAAAGAAACAAGGAGAAAAAGTAGAAAAGAAATCTTTTATGAAGTATCTGTGCAAAAGATGGAAGTCAACCCCTTTTTTTAAATTATTTGTGTTGTTTTTATTATTATTATTATTATTATTATTATTATTATTATTATTATTATCCCTTGAGTTGTATGTATTTTTTTTATTTTTCTTCTTTCTTCTCTCTCCTTCTCCCTCTGTTTTACGTTTTTTTCCTTTCCTTTAAGTTCATCTTCTTCACTTCTTTTTCTAGAAACTCAGTTGTTCTCACACTTTCGTTGTAAATTTTAGTTGGAAACTTAATAAAAACTATTTTAAAACAAGAATTTTAGCAGAGATGTTTTACCATTGTCAATGGTGGAACTCAAATACTATTTTGTCAATACTGAATGGCAGTATCTCCAACTGGTTTTGGAATGCGAATCAGGGTTAGCCTGATTAGTACTTGAATGGGAAATTACCAATGAATAACAGGCAAATGGCAAGCCCTGGTGGCTACTGGTTCCCATTTCAGTGTAACAGCAGGGCTGTTCAGGGTTTTGATTAAGAGCTATCCAAGGTGCTGAACTCTATTTCCTATAGGAGTTTCAGCACACTGGAGATTCTTTTGAATTCAAACTAAAAACCAGGGGGATTCACTCTCTGAGACTTATATGCCAAAGCTGAAAGATAAGCACCCACCATCTGACACTTAGTAGTCTGAGGAGCTCACTGTTCTGTCTACATGTGAGCATGTCATCATACTTGGATGAACATTTTCCTCAACATAGGGACTGTCTACATTAGTCTATATGCTTAAATGATTATTGGTCTTTGCTGTTGTGGTTTTGTTTCTTTCTCTCTTTTCTCTTTTTATGTATTTACCTATGTGAATATATAAGTATATTAGTATAAGAGCCAGTATGTATCGTATTTTGAACATAGGGCTGTGATTCTGGAGACCAGGACTACAATCCACACTTGGCCATGGAAACCCACTGGATGATCTTAGGCAACTTACACTTTCTCAGCCTCAGAAGAAGTTAGTGGTAGACACCTTTTAAAGAAATCTTGCCAAGAAAACCCTGTGATAGGTTTGCTTTAGGGTTGTTGTAACCCAGAAATGACTTCAAGGCACACGACAATAACAACCATGTATGTTTGTATTACCTGAATTTGGCAGGAGGTGGTAAAGAAGGGAGGTTTACTTCCTTTATACTGCTATTCAAACAGAAACAAACTACCTCTCAATGATGAAATTTTATTCATGGGATATAGCAAGGATGGTGGTTTCCAAAATGCTGGACATATTCTTATGATTGTCATGTTGGTACAGACAGGAGTACAGAACAGGAGTGGATAAATGTGTTGAGTCCTGATTTTTGCTAGCTTTACATGTATTCACATTCAAATTTAAAAAAGGTAAAGGTTTTCCCCTGACGTTAAGTCCACTCATGTCTGACTCTGGGGGTTGGAGCTCATCTCCATTTCTAAGCCGAAGAGCTGGCATTGTCCGTAGACACCTCCAAGGTCATGTGGCCGGCATGACTGCATGGAGCGCCAAATTAATCCAATCCAAATCTTGCGTTAATCTAATTATATTTAAAAGTGTATAAAATATGCATTAATTTTTCTATACAGCTGTGTCAAACACATGTTTGTGTTTAGTTTTCTGAGCTGAAAATTATATTGTAAAATATAAATTGACAAAGATTAGGTAAAGGTAATATTAGTCCAGGAGATGCAAATTAGGTTGGTTTGGTTAGTGATACAAGTCCATACAAATTCTCTCCCATAAAGAAAAGTGGAAGGCAGTTAGTTTTGGGCAGGATTGTGTGAAGAATAACACATGATGTCTGTAAGAGCTGAGTATTAATAAGGTTTCAATGTTGAGGTTTTCCTATAATTGTTTGTTGTAGGCTAAAAATCCACAGCAAACTTAGTTCTTTCTTCTTCACTTTCATTTCTTTAAAAATATTTTCGGTTCCTCAATTTCCACACTACGCCTTAGCTAAAAGGCTCATTTTGGGGGTTTTTTTTTTTTTTTTGCTGAATTTGATTTTTTGGAGGGCAAATAATAAGTATAACAATTTGTTCCTGTGGCTATTTTGGACAAAATCCACATCCTGACTTCTTCCTGCAGATCTGCATTATGGTTTAAAACTGAAGATTTTGATTCCTTAGCAATCTTCCATAAAAATACTTCTATCTAAATTACCATTTCAATGTCCTAGGAATAAATTTTGATAGCTTGGAAAGCTATAGAACTGACCAGAAGGTAAGGGATACTCCCGTATCTGAAGTGCCAGGCCCCACTTAAGGAAAAATACACAGGGACACTTTGGCTAGGATCCTGCATGGTGAGATATAGGTGTATCATGTAGTAATCCTGTTGTTGTAAGCAGTGCACTATTCCCAACACAACAACTTCTGTGTTGTCAAGTGGAGAGAGTTAGTTGAACCTTGTCCTGCTATTACTCTTTACCAGTATGTACTGCAACAAGCATCAGCAGTGAATCCAAGGAGTCCCTAAAATGTTCAGGCAAATATCATTTTGAAGGGTGTCCAGCTACAGGAAAATAAACAGACATTTCCACAACTGATCCTTCTTCTTTCCAAGAACATGGAAATACCAATACTGAGGATGAAGGTGTGTTGTTTACAAGGAGATTGGGAGGGGTTGGCTTTTTGTGGTAATTCAGAATTCTAACTTCCACAACCCTAAAGTTACTTGTGATGGCATCAGTCTGGCTTACACTATTATAATTTACTAACAGTCTCTATTTGGGTTTTGATAAATAAAATTTCCCACTGCTCTCATATTCCTAGAAGCTGTGCAACAATTTTTCTCACATTTGGTTACCTCACTGTATTCATGGACTAGATCACACAAGATTATATTGTATAGGTCACCGATTACTTAAATCTTTTTGTTAGTCCTGAAAAGAAATCCATAGGATTTATGAATATATTGGCTCACATTTAATAAGTAATTGAATGAATCTAATTAAGACTAATCAACTGCATGTAAGCCTAGATTTTTCAGGTTAAAAGAGTGTTTGCTTCTGCCTCAGTAGGAGAAGATTGGAAAAGTACTTAAGTTTCTTTGGATAAGTACTAGAGGTGTTAGAACACATTCAAGAGATTTTGCTAATTAAAGTGAAGAATAAGATGATAGATTCTTCTCTGCCATTTCCATCCATTATTTTATCCTCAGGGACTAATGAGCCTATAGTTTAATGTCATTTTGATATTAGCAACAGAACAAAATTCTGCACAAAATTAGCTCTAAGAAGCAAAGCAAACCACCCAATCCACGGAATCTGTCTCCATCCCCTCACTCTTCCTGGGTCAGAATTTTCCTTATATTGGTACTACAGTCAGCCTTTCTCACTTGCTGGGGTTAGGGGCAAAAAAAAAAAAACCTGTGAAAGTGAAAAACTGTGAAAAAAATAACATTGTTATTTTTTTTTCCTAAGAAGACCCTTCTGTAGGTCTTCCAGCACAACTCTATGGCCAACTTTGACTGGAAGTTAAGAACAGAATTGTACTGGATGACCTACTACCCCATCAGGTGAGGCGCTTTTAGCATCCTAGGATGCTTTCACCCTGTTTGGGGAATGGAGACCGATGCCGGACATCACACGATGCTGTGTGACATCTGGCTGAGGCCCTCCCCACAACTGAGGTAAAAGTGTCGCTGGATGCTTCCACCCCAACATGGGAAGCTTTCTCCGTTCTTCTGGCTCCAGTGAGGCCTCCCCACAAAGGCAACACTTTCGCCATGTGATGGGGAAAACATCACAAAGTGGGAGCTGTGCGCAGGGTGACAGATTTGGCCCGCTGGTCACTCTTTCCTCGCGGAAGCCTGGGGAAGCAAGACATTTTGCCTGGGCTTTCTGACGAGGTCCCTAGAGAGTCATAGAGAGGTGTTCTGCCTTAGAATCTTTAGGCCCTCCAGTATGAGCAGAGCAGGTTAACCAGAGAGTTGCATTCCTTACAGTACACAACATAATCACAAAGAAGACATGTTGCTGCCCCTCCTCCCTCTAAGGCCTCTTGCCAAATTTTAATTTAATTCTGGATCTGATGAGTGTGCCTTTCTGATGACTGGAACAAATAAGAAACATTACACTTTTAGATTGTGTTTTGGTATCACTCACCGATTAGGTAAAACTAAAGTAAAGGTAAAGGTTTCCCCTGACGTTAAGTCCAGTCATGTCTGACTCTGGGGGTTGGTGCTCATCTCCATTTCTAAGCCGAAGAGCCAGCACTGTCCGTAGACACCTCCAAGGTCATATGGCTGGCATGACTGCATGGAGCGCCGTTACCTTCCCACCGGAGCGGTACCTATTGATCTACTCACATTGGCATGTTTTCGAACTGCTAGATTGGCAGGAGCTGGAGCTAACAGCAGCTGCTCACACTGTTCCTGGGGTTTTAACCTGGGACCTTTCGGTCTCCAGCTCAGTGCTTTAACGCACTTCACCACTGCGGCTTCTCAGGTAAAACTAAAGCGAGAGGTAAATAATGGAAACATGCTAACAGCTGAGTCCGTGGGTCTACGCTAGTTGACACTACCCAGTTATTATTAATATTAATAATAAATAAATGAATCATTATTTATATTCCTTTACTTTATTTATAGCCTGCCTTTCTTCCCGTGGGGGCCCCAGGCAGCAAACTATCCTACACTTTAGTCATAGTTTTAAAAGTGCAATACAAAAATTTAAAACAAATAATGCAGTGTGGATTAAGGTAAAATCAGATTAAAATATATTAAATAAACCCAAAAGGGCCCTTAAAACTCACAACCAGTTGAATTTGGTTGTCATTGCTCACTGATGTGTATGTGCCTTAAAGCCACTGTTGGCTTATGGCCAATGAGGGGTTTCTGGTTTCTTTGACAAGAAATACTCAGAGGTGGTTTGCCAGTTCCTTCTTCCAAAAAATCACTCCAAACACCTGGTATTCATCTGAGTATTAAATAGGGCTAACTCTGCCTAGTTTCCAAGATTAGACAAGATCTGATGCCTTTTGGATATTTAGACAACTGATACTGGGAACAAAATAAGAAATGGAGCATATTAAACAGATGTCAAGGGGATTACATTTCTGCCTATTATACTATTGTACATCTATCCCTCTGGTGCTCTGTTCAGAGGTGGTAGTAATGAAAAATCTTTTATAGAAAGATGCTGAAAAGTTAATGTGATGAATTTCAGAACAAAGTTCATGATGAAAATAAAACATGAAACTAGTCACATGTTGAAGGGGTCTTAAAACTTTTTTTAAAAAAATAGCAGTCCATCCAGGTCCTGGACGAAAAACCATTTGACATTAATTGAATAAATTCCTATTTTCTGCAGAACCTATTTCTGATATGATTTTAAAAGGGGACAAGGAGGGAGATAATTAATTTATCTTCATGGAGAGAATCATCCTTTCCTGCTGCCACACCCCAATAGCTGGAATTCACTGTTTATTGCTTCGGGTCAAAATGTATATCTTGTTCTCAATGCAGTATTGTGACTTATAAAATACATCAGGACCACATTAGGCAAGAACACATCCCCTATTAAATTAGCCTCCTGTTTTACTGGACTTATCATGTGTGAAGTGTTACTTTTTTCAGAAAAAAGATAAAGAAAATGTTTATTGTATTTTTGTCATGTGAAAGAAATTAAAAATGCTTTGAAAAGCCCATGTTCTTATATCATGCACCTCACTATACATACAGAGACACTTATTGTTGCTGTTGATATTGCTATATGTCTTCAAGTCATTTCCAATTGTGATGACCATAAGCTGAAGCTAACATGGAACTTTTATGGCAAGTTTTGTTTAGTGGGAGTTGATTTTCCTCTGAGGCTAGAAGATTGTAACTTGCCCAGGGGTCTCTTGATGGGTTTCCATGGCTGAGTAGGGATTTGAATCCCATTCTCTAGAATCATAGTCCAACACTCACGCCATTATGCCATGCTGACCTTCTATCTATCTATGTATTTAAGGATCATCATTCCACAATCAATAGGGGAGTAGGACATTTTTCTCTTCGATTTCTAGGATCTCAGTCTGGTGGTCCTTTTACAAAATTACAATGCTAAAATTCTTCTTTATCCACCATGGTTTCATCCTATGGAATCCTGGGATTGGCAATTGAGTGAAGAACCTTTAGACTTCTTAGCCTGATAGATCGTCTGGTGCAGGCATAGGCAAACTTCAGTCCTCCAGGTGGTTTGGACTTCAACTCCCACAATTCCTAACAGCCTGTCACCACCTAGAGGGCTGAAGTTTGCCCATGCTTGGTCTGGTGCCTCTCACAAAACTACAAACTGCAGGATTCCACAGGACGTAGCCATGACAGATATAATGGAATCATAGCACTCTGAGTGTGTAGTGTAAATGGGTAGACTAAATCTGTTACAAAATAAAAGCAAGCTCAAGCTGAATTCAAATGTTCAACAAGGATATTTTCCCACTAGTGACTTGGATCAAGCTGTTATTTTAAACAAACAGAATCTTTGCTTCACCCACAAGCAAAATTCACCTTCTGCTCATAGCCATCTGGCATCGCCTTGATGACCATATGCTGAGACACTTATTCTAGTATAGCTCAGACTGCAGTGCAAAAGAAGGGCATAAATCCAATGTGACACTGCTTGAACATCTGCTGGCACAGTGGGATTTTCTCACACTTCCTTCTCCTCCTCTTATCTCCTGTCCACTCTTTTTGCTAGTGTCAGGACCCTGGCTGCAGAGCACCAATAACCTTACACAGAGGCCAGTCTCTATCTAATATCTTTATTAAAGAAATATATAAAATCAATAAAAACAAGCGAAGAATATAGTTCAGAAGCAGACCTTTCAGATGAGGTCAAATATAGTCCAGAAATGTATTGTCCAATATAAGATATTAGAGTTCAAAGTTTTAATCCACTTGACCGAAACACACACTTTGCCAAACAATAGTGTGGGGAAATAACAGAGTCTTTAAAGTCCAATGAAGCTTGACAACAAGGCTGGAAATAAACTTGATTCTTGGCTGGATCCGTGACTGAAGACGAGGCAAACATGAAGCATGAAACAGAGTCCGTGGTAAAACCGTGAGACAGGGCAAGGCTTGAAGCTTGATCCGGGAAGCAAGGAACTGGGATTATGAAGTCCACACACGATCTCTCTCCTCAAGCTGATCAATTGACTCCGCAAAGAATCCCTCGCGCTAAACACCTATATTGGGTCTCGTTTTCCCGCCAACAGAACTCTTTCCCTAGAGAACGGGAAACGAAACCCAACTCTGTCCAGATGTGTGACTCCTTAGAATTTCCCAAGGGAAGCAGACCTAATCAGCTTGATGTTTGGCAGCTAAGCGTAAACTCCTCCGTTGGGCCTCTCTGACTCCCCTTTCTCTGGAGTAAGATTCTTTTCTGGGAAACGGTGGGGAGTTCTGCCCAAGGCCTGTTTGGCTGAATTCTTGAGGGCAAACATCAACATCCTGCAGGTGAAGAGACTCCGGCTCTTGCTGAACCGGCGAAAACCCCATGTTTTCCTCTTTGTCTGCCACAATAGTACTAGGAACAGGACTACAAGGCCCATGAGTCATCACAGCTAGCCACAAACTAATTGCAGAAGGTTTCCCAGCCCATTGGTCTAGGGTAGGTTCTGGGGCCACATTGTGTTGCCTATATGGCCATGCTGTTTGTCACTCATCCCACCTCAAAGTATTAGATTAAAGGTGGTGCTATTTAATGCCAGGTCAGTGAATGGGAAGACATCTTTCATCCAAGATCTCATCTTGGATGAGCATGTAGACCTGGCATGTATTACGGAGACCTGGCTGGACGAGTTGGGAGGGGTTAATCTCACCCAGCTCTGCCCACCAGGTTATTCCATACAGCACCAGCCGAGATCTAGAGGGAGGGGAGGTGGGGTCGCGGTGGTCTATAAGGATTCCATTCCCCTGACCAGGTGCCCCGTCCTGCAGTCGACCATGTTTGAATGTGTCCACCTGAGGGTGGGAGACCGGGACAGATTAGGGATTCTGCTAGTGTACCGACCACCCCGCTGCACTACAGTCTCCCTGCCTGAGCTAGCGGAGGTGGTCTCAGGCCTGGTGTTGGAGTTCTGGTGGCTCATAGTGCTGGGGGACTTCAATGTCCATGCCGAGACCAACCTCTCAGACTTCATGGAAACCATGGGGCTGTCCCAATTAGTAACAGGCCTCACCCACAGTGTGGGACACACACTGGACTTGGTCTTCTGTCAGGGATGGGAGGAAGGTGGCGGTGTGGAGGAGCTTACCATCGCTTCGTTGCCATGAACCAACCATCACCTGATCAGGTTTAGACTTACCGTGCCCCCCAACCTCTGCAGGGGTGGTGAACCAATTAAAATGGTCTGCCCCAGGAGGTTCATGGATCCTGAAGGATTCCTGATGGCTCTTGGGGAATTTCCCGCCTCCTCAGCAGATGATCCTGTTGATGCTCTGGTCTCTCTCTGGAATGGAGAGATGACTAGGGCAATAGACACCATCGCTCTGGAGCGTCCCCTCTCAAGTAACCGAGCTAAACCAGCTCCTTGGTTTACTGAGGAGCTGGCAGCGATGAAGCGAAAGAAGAGGGAACTAGAGGGCGTGTGGCAATCAGAGTATAACGAGTCAGACCGAACACGGCTAGGCTCCTATCTTAGGACATATGCTGCGGCAATCAAAGCCGCAAGGAGAGTCCACCTTGCGGCCAACACTGCGTCGAGAGCACCTGCTTGTCCAGTTTTGTTGGATTCATTTCAATTGGTTGAGCTTGAGGATGTGGACAAGACCCTTGGAGAGGCGAGACCAACCACATGCATCCTGGACCCCTGCCCATCCTGGCTGGTGAGAGAAGCCAGATGGTGAAGGTGGTGGTGAATGCCTCCCTTCGGGAGGGCAAGTTTCCAGCGAGCCTAAAAATGGCTGTGATCAAGCCACTGTTGAAAAAGCCATCACTGGATCCCACTCAATTAGGAAACTTTCGGCCTATTTCCAATCTCCCCTATTTGGGCAAGGTCTTGGAACATGTGGTTGCTTCGCAGCTCCAGGGATTCTTAGTTGACACTGATTTTCTGGATCCGGCACAGTCTGGCTTTAGGCCGGGGCATGGTACTGAGACAGCCTTGGTTGCCTTAGTTGATGATCTTGGCCGGGAACTGGACAGGGGGAGTGTGTCCCTGCTGGTCCTGCTGGACCTCTCAGCGGCCTTCGATCTTGTCGATCACAGTATCCTTCTGGGATGCCTCACGGGAATGGGACTTGGAGGTACTGTTCTGCAGTGGCTCCACTCATTCCTGGAGGGTCGGTCCCAGATGGTGTCATTGGAGGACACCTGCTCGGCCCCACAATTGTTGACTTGTGGGGTCCCGCAGGGCTCTGTGTTGTCTCCCATGTTGTTTAACATCTACATGAAGCCGCTGGGAGAGATCATCAGGAGTTTTGGGGTCCGGTGTCATCTGTACGCAGATGATGTCCAGCTCTGTCACTCCTTCCCACCTGTCACTAAGGAGGCTGTTCAGGTCCTGAACTGGTGCTTGGCCGCTGTGTCGGACTGGATGAGGGCCAACAAATTGAATCCAGACAAGACAGAGGTCCTCCTGGTCAGTCGGAAGGCCGAACAAGGTATAGGGTTACAGCCTGTGCTGGATGGGGTCACACTCCCCCTGAAGGTTCGCAGTCTGGGGGTGATCCTAGACTCATGGAACCCCAGGTCTCAGCGGTGGCTAGGGGAGCCTTCGCACAGTTAAAATTTGTGCACCAGCTGTGACCGTACCTTGGGAAGCCAGACTTGGCCACAGTGGTCCACGCTCTTGTTACATCCCGTTTAGACTACTGCAATGCACTCTACGTGGGGCTGCCTTTGAAGACTGCTCGGAAGCTTCAATTAGTCCAACGGGAAGCTGCCAGGGTAATAACAGGAGCGGCGTTCAGGGAGCGTACTACTACTCCTCTGTTACGCCAGCTCCACTGGCTGCTGATTAGCTACCGAGTACAATCCAATGTGCTGGCTTTAGCCTATAAAGCTCTAAACGGTTCCGGCCCAGCTTATCTGTTCGAATGTGTCTCCCGCTACAACCCACCTCGAAGCTTAAGATCATCAGGTGAGGCCTTGCTCGCGGTCCCGTCAGCCTCACAGGTGCAACTGGCGGGGACGAGAGAAAGGGCCTTTTCAGTAGTGGCTCCCTGCCTATGGAACATCCTCCCCAGTGAAGTCAGGCAGGCTCCCTCCCTTCTATCCTTCCGTAGGAAGGTTAAAACTTGGTTGTGGGGCCAGGCTTTCAAATAACAACTAGCAGCGCTAATTATTATTATGTATGCCAGAACTTAATCGACAGACCCAGTCTTTTGAACTTGAACATGCCCATCTGTATTTTAGAATGTGTTTATGAATGTTGATGCAAGCTAATAATTTTTAATCTGATTTATAATGTACTGTACAGTTTTTATATGTGTGTTTTATTGTAAGCCGCCCTGAGTCCCCTGTTGGGTGAGAAGGGTGGGATATAAATGTTGTAATAAATAAATAAATATAAGTAACCAGTAACAGAGAGGGATAAATATTCTGAACCTACAAATGTTCTGGAACATTAGATTCTTGATGCTCAATAAAACATTCTTCTTAGTAAGCAGTCAGATGACTATCCTGATGGTTTGCACAAGAAGAAAAAAACCACATAAATATTATCTATGTTTTTTGTGGGGGGGGGGGTGGAGATGAGATTTTTAAGCAAAGGTGGAATGTCTTCTCTTCATGATGTCTTCCCTAGATGGCAATTAATGTCATTTAATGTCAATAAATCTGGTCCCCTTTCCTTGCATCCCCTCCTTCCATGATTTTTTCTAATGGGTTTGGCAGAACTATTTTTTCTTTAGCATGGTTTTCTTCATGATGCAAGAGGAAGTTATAACTTCTCACATTTTAATTTCCATGGTAACAAACTCCAACCCCACACAAAGACAGACCATGAGGTAGAAATGTATTCCTCCAACCCCATTACCACAAACACCAAGAACTACTGTCTGCCTTAGAAACACAAAATTATAATAAAATATATAATGACTGGGGATAGATTCCATACTGAGTCCACCTTTCACCATAAGATTTATGAATGTAGAAAAATCTCAGTTTTCAAGCAGATAACAGCCATCTGCAATGATAAAAGATGCATCATGAGTAGAAAACTAACATAATTGGAGATTGCTTCTTCCTTGTGCTAGGAAACCAAATGATGACAATTCCAGCACTGTCAATTCCATTGCAATATAGTTTTTAAGGCTTGTAAAAGTGCAAGCCTTACTGAAGATGATGAAGTATATTGGGCCACATTAAAAGAGAAACTCATGAAATCTAATCACAATATATGGTTATAGCCCTTAATCCCACAGAAGAGTCTTAGACTAAATTGAGAAATATTCTATCTTTATGCTGAACTGACATCTTTGTGTTCATAAAGATTATTACTCCAAAACCATGCTGCAGTTTTATATTAGGATTTCCTAAGTGCCCATCAATTTACTGGATGTTATACTGAAGAGGGGGAAGTTTGTTTTCTACTGCTCTAAAGACACAGAACAATGGCTTCAAACTGCAAGGAAAGAGAGTCCATCTAAACTTTGGGAAGAACTTCCTGATGGTAAGAGCTGTTTGATAATGGAAAATACTCGCTTCTGGAGTGAGAGAATTGGCCGTCTGCAAGGACATTGCCCAGGGGACGCCTGGATGTTTTGATGTCTCCAGAAGCAACTCAAGTTGCTCCTGACACACACAAAAAAAAAGGGGGGAAAGGAAAATACTGCCTTGGGTTGTGATGGAGTCTCCTTTTTTGTTAGATGCTGGAGGACCAACTTTTGGGGGTGCTTTGATTATGAATTCTTGTGTAGCAGAAAGGGATTTGACTGGATGGCCCTTGTAGTCTCTTCCAGCTCTGTGATTCTATGGAGATCTATTCCTTGATGACAAAAGTCACAACAATGTCTGTCAAGGACCTTGTAGGGAGGATTAGGTCCCCTTTGTTACACTGTTTTTTTCTATAGTGTTCACTCGCTGCCTAGTTGATTGCCAATGAGGTCAATAGAGAAATAGAGAAGCTTGGAACGGACTTTTCTACAAAGATATACAGTATTCTTAGAAATATACTCAAGGATCCCAACCATATTTTTAGTTCCAAGTGAAGTAGATCTATTGAATTAATTGATCTCTTCAGCTAACCAAGATGGTATACAACAAGTATAGGCAAACTTCAGCTCTCCAAGTGTTTTGGACTTCAACCTCCAGAAATCCCAGCCAGCTTACCGGCTATTAGGAATTATGGGAGTTGAAGTTCAAAATACCTGGAGGGCCAAAATTTGCCTATACCTGGTATACAATGACAATTAAACAGAGCAAAACAATATAAACACATATTGGGGTAGCTGTGTTGGCCATACAATAAAATACACTGTGGTGGAGGCTCCTTCTTTGGATGCTTTTAAGCAGAGGCTGGATGGCCATCTGTCAGGGGTGCTTTGAATGCGATTTCCTGCTTCTTGGCAGGGGGTTGGACTGGATGGATCATGAGGTCTCTTCCAACTCTACTATTCTATGATTCTATGATTCTATAAAACAAATTCTGCAATAGAGTGATACTTATATTGTTCAAACAAAATGCATAATGCTCCTCATGCAAGCTTTTAAAGCTCCACTGGCTTCTTCATCAGGAAGAAATGTTTAGAAATTCAGAAGAAAAGAAAAGTGATGGTGTTGGAGCAACAGGTTTACATTTTGTATCAGACGTTGTTTCTGTTGTCCAGTTGGTTTGGTGGGATCTCAATGTAGACAGTGGGCACTATCCCTTTTTAAGCCATGTTGGGGACTAAGATGAAGGTCAGTAAAATTTAACTCCATCAATAGCAGTAAAAGAAAAAGGTCATCTATGGGTCCAGGGTGTCTTTGTCTTTTGTAAAGTCAAAGGCCTCTTTCTCGAGCAAATAACATTGCTGTTCTCAAGAAGTCTCTATTTTTACACATGGAAAAATGTTTAAGTCTACATAGGTAAAATTCAGGCTATTAGTTTCCTCTTTGCTGAAGGTAGAAACCTCAAAAAATTAACACCTATTATTTAGTTCCCACTTGCTTTGCCATGTTGTGGAAAAGTCCAGTACCTTCAAATTTAGGAAACATGTTCATGGGTTACTGTGTGGCAGTGTGGCAAAACAAAACAAAACCATAAAGCAATATCTTTATTGTCCAATCAAAATGCACAAATCACTGGCCAGGGCAGGGCAGTTGACACAGTTTGAGTGGGGGCTCTCTATGCTGCTAGATTTTTTGAAAGGTTGGATGTGGAAAAAAAGCTTTTGCCCAACACATTTAAAGTGCTGGCATTAGGTAGGCTTTTATGGGAAAAGCATTTCTTATAAGCCGGACAGCCAAGAGCAACAACACTATTTTTCACATTCATCTAACCTGAGATGGAGAGAGGTGCATGTAAAAAGTCTTCTTCAGTTACTCTTAGAATATTAGCATGTTCATCTCTAGGGACCTCTTCACACTGGGTTTTTGGTGCCCTTTTTTTCTTTGAGACAGGATTGCTGAGTGTCATCAGGCAATGTTGGCTTGGTCCTGTCTACATTCTTCCCAAAGTGGAGGAAAGCATTGCAAGACGCTTCCTCCTCCACCACAGGGAGGAAAACGTATTTTGCCCTTTCTCCCATTTGATGGGGGAAAGGCTAATGCAGCAGTACATGTTGCTACTCTTTCACCCATCTGATGGGGACAGGGCACCTTGTTTCATCCCACCATATGATAAGGGAAGGAGAGAGAGCGCATGGGGCACCACGAGCCACCCTGTGCGCCTTGTTCTTTTGCCGGCGACTGCTGGCTAAGTGGCACAGCCCTGGGGGCATGTGAAGTACATCTTTGGACACCTAAGCCTCAACACCAATATCTAGGAATATCAGAATATGTCATCTCACAGATACCATAATAATGGACTTCATTTAGTGGCTTACCAAAACATGGGACTCCCTGAGACCTACAAATCACATGTAATGACACTGGCCATACCAGGCTCTACACTTCCTAAACACAGATCTCAGTGGCAGAGAAGCTAAAACAGTGCTCAGAATTAAGCTCAGTTCCATTTTTCCCCTTCCAACAGTTTGGAAATACTATATATTAATAATTTTATTCTCTCTCTCTCTCTCTCTCTCTCTCTCTCTCTCTCTCTCTCTCTCTCTCTCTCTATATATATATATATATATATATATATATATATATACACATATATATACATACACATATATATACATTCTTTCAGAGATGTTTTCTGATGAATATTAGATTTTTATATATATGGCAAACTAGTTCTGTTTCCAGTTTTGCCCTTCCACCACAAAATGGATGTGTGATTTTAACATAAACACAAAATCAGAAAATCATAAATCATTAACCTAAAATAGAGCCTTTTATTTGTCTCCTTCATACCACCCAAAATAACACATTGCAGGAAGTAATGTTATTTGTGATGTGTCACTTTCAAGCTGTTTTGTTGTTGTTATTTTAAGTCCTGTAAATCTCAAGCTTATTGCCTGTGCGTCCCTCTTGCGGTGTGACTATTGTGAAGCCAGATAAGTAACAGGGCTCAAAGAAAGAAACTGAAATCATGGAACTGGATAATATAATAAAGAGACATTCATAATTGTAACAGGGCAGTTGTGAACAGTTTGTTGAGAACATGTACAGAAGTATCTCCTATCATCAAGGCTGGAAATGTACAGGTACAGGGTAGCAGTGCTGAGCCAGCCATGGGCAAGCAATGTCTTGGAAAATAATAATCACTCAAAATAATAATCACCCTAACCCTAACCCTAAAGATCATCCATCACCTGCAAAGAGTTCAGAGGGTAATCCAGATACAATCATAGAACCACTTTTGAAAGTCCTGAAATGTTTTTATTTAGACTTCCTCTTGGCAGCATTCACTTCAAGCATTAAAGGGAATTTTGCTTTGGGTTATGTTAGGTCAGTGACAGCCAAGGACAGAGAAAAATAAATGCAGATGTGGAAGGAAATGATTATTCATTTACTTTGCATTGTTTCTTTTAAACGGATTGTTGTTTTCCACTCAGAAAAAAACAAAAAAACAAAGATTGGCACATGAGGGCACATATTAGGCCTCCAAAAGGTCCACTGCCATTCACTAGAACCTGCAGCTTCACAGCTGCTGCTACTTGCTCCTGCTACCCATTCACTGTCATCTCTGAGCAGTAAAACAGGAACAAAAGCAAAGAAAGGGTGTAGCCATCACCTTGTTTACATACTACAGGACCCAGTGAAAGAGTGAGGGAATGGTATCAGCATCTTGGAGAGCATGCAGGAGCATATGCACACAAGAGTGGTCCCTAGTGATAGCTCTTTGTCCATATCTGGAATAGGCACTTATACAGTTGGATTAAATAATCAAAGCAGGCTTTGTTTGTAACTATTTGGAAGAAGTGTTAGGATAACACAGATCTATTTATTCAATGTTCTTTGCTATTATTCAATTGGTAAAATTCTATTTTTTTTAAAAAAAATCTCTTTAAATAAGTGGTGTTAAGGCAATTTGGTAGTACAGAAACAGTAGTCTGTCAAGTGGTATCCCCAGTACACCCTCCACTCTTAGAAGCTGCCAATTCTGGTTGCAAATGAAGAAAATTCTGGATTCCAGACTGAAGATTGTGTCCGGCTTTCAAATCAGATTCCCAAAGTTGTCTTTTCTTGTGGAGCACTTTCATTTAAAGGGTCTTATGGAGACCTGAGAGAGACATTGTGGTGTAGCTGTTTGAGCATTAGATGATGCCTCTGGAGACCAGGATTTAAATCCCTTCTTGCCATGGAAACTTGACATTAGGCAGGTCACATTATTTCAGTGTCAAAGAAATGTGAAAAGAACCCCCCTCTGAATAAACCTTGCCAATAAAACCATGTGATAGGCTTGTTTTTAGGTCAGTTGATGCTGGAAACTACAGTACCCCAAGGCATATAGCAACAACAAGAATAACAACAACAACAATAACAACAATGGGTTGGGACAGAAGAGCTTAGAAAAGATGGTGTGCAACTACAATGATTCTGAAAATTGCAATAAAAAACTTTCTCAGACTCAAATCTTGATAAAATTGCACTCTTTTGATACACTCTCATGGTTTTACATTTCTTCTTCCATTCTTTTTCCTTATGCCAGAAAATCAATGGAAAAGGGGGAAATGGAGCATCTACACAACCTTTCTTTTTAGTATTACTTCTCCATCAGTCAGTAGTTTCCATTTCCATCCCTGGTGTCCTTCCTTGCTTCTCATCATTTTAGGTGTCCCATTTTTAACTTGAGACATTGCTTTCTACTCTGTCTAAACAAATGTTCCTCCCTGCAACAACTCCATTAAGAAGAAATGCTGACACTATGCCACCATGTGTGATGCCTGGAGGAAAAAAACCCATGTGATTATCTTCCATTGAGCTGCTTGCCTGAAGAAGAGAAACAGACAATTGTTAGCTCACGTTAATATTGCTTGGCTTATTATAAGACATTGGCCATTGAATCAGTGATAGCTGGTGCCACTTTCTCAGATTTAGTGCTATGCAAGAAGGTTAATCCTATTTCCCATATAGCTTCAGCACCTTGGAAAGCTCCTGTAAAGTTTGAAATAAACCAGATTCACTGGCTCACAGGCATAGAAGTCTATCATTATTGTAATTTTATTGTTTACCATAGTGGCAACCCCCCCCCCCCCAATACCATCCAGCTCCCTGAATTAAAAAGCTGAGGATGAAGGCAAAAGATACCCTTACAAAGCTTAGAGCCCCTTTGGGAAACTATTGAGCAATCCAACCCCATTGTTCTCAGTGTGTAAATGTGTTGTAAAGAGCTAGAGACCTTGTGAAAAATTAGTAGATTTGGCTTCCAAGTGAACACTATTCTAATCTCTACATCTCTTGGGAAGAAGTTCAGCTCAGTTTTGAGCCAATTCATTGTGATTCATGCCTGTTCTCTTTCTTCATTACACCATTTCTTTAGACTTCAGATGGAAACTCCCAAGACCAAAGGCTTCTTCTTCTATACACAATATTCCCGGCACACATTAGCAGCTTATAAGGTATGATTTTGTAGTCAGGATTTTGCCCTGGCTCACATGATGCCCCAAAATATGGCTTTAAAAAAACAAAGCAAGCTTTCTTTTTTTTCTAGAAAATAAGAGGTATTTGTTTACTATCCGGAAAATCCCAAACCGGCACGTACTTAATATTTTACTTTGGGCAGTGCTGTTTTACAGTTTGTCAGTTTGCCTAAGCATTCTGACCAAAGGGTTTTGTAGAGATTAAACAGAATTTCAATATGTCCCAATATTATATTAGTAAATATTGCCAGGAAAGTGAATTCAATACTTTTTGAAGCACCAATAAACACCAAGTTAGAAAAGAACATGAACTATGTTAGCAGGAGAAATAACTGTCCATGTTTGCAGAAATGAACATCTCAGTGGGAGAGATCTGTAAACTCCACACTCTGCTGCGCAAGATAAAATGTGGCCGTAACAGAGGCATAAAGAGCTCCACAGGCTGTTGTTGGTAGATAAATATGTGGGATCTATAGCAACATTTTGCTTCATAGAGCACCTCCTCTTTTGGATTCAGCCTCTCCATTCCATTCTTTCCCACACACATCAGTTTCCTCCCCCAGACCAATAGTCAGTCAGGATTTCATATTCACTAAGGAAGCCCTGTCCTCATTATATCTACTTGTACAGTTACATTACCTTAGTTACAGAATTCAGATAATTGCCTTTAAAAATAATTTATTATGTGATTCATTACAGCCCTGAAATTATTTTTTATCATGAACATTGTGAAAAAAGTAAGTGATTAATTACTTTTGTTGCTGTCATTTGCTGTCAAGTTGACGTCAACTTGTAGTAACCTTATGAATAGCAGAATTCAAAGAGCCCTAGGCACCAACTCCATCACTCAGGTCTAGCAAACACAGAGCTGTGGGTTCTTTGATTGAATCAATCCCTCTCTTTCCTTACTGAATTCCACTTTCCTTAGTGTTATTGTCTTTTCCGATGATATGTCCGAAGTATAGCAACCTCAGTTTTGTCATCTTTGCTTGTAGTGAGGTTTTCAGGCTTGATTTGCTCTTAAGTTGCTTAACTAAGGCCCATTGATTTGTCTTTTTAGCAGTCCATGATATCCATGGAACTCTTCTCCAGTTGTATATTGCATTTTTTCCCTTTTCCTGCCACATTCATGCACAGAAATTAGAAATACTATAGTTTGGTTTATTCTAACTTTGGCAAAATGATATTTGAAATACTAATTTAATTGATTTACTTTTTCTCACCATTTATAGCATGATGTCCCTTGCGCAAAGACATAGTTTTGGCAGTGTAATAAAGTTTTGCCATGTTTTTATAACAGAACCAATTAGGAAATGACATTTATCAACCAGCCACAGAAATCATAGCACACCAGAGAGGGGTTTTGGGAGCGATGGGTGGCACAGTGCTTCGAGGAGGCTGGGGCCAAACAAACCAAACAAACAGAGGGCTTGAACCCAGAGAAGGATTCAGCTAGTATGCAACATTGCAGCCACTCTCCAGACTTAGGGAGGACAACAGAGAGTGGGGTTTTGGGAACAATGGGTGGCACAGTGCTTTGAGGAGGCTCAGGCCAAACAAACAAAGAAACACAACAGGCAGAGAGGGCTTGAACCAGAAGGATTCAGCTATTTAACGGTCCTGCCACTCCCAAAACCAACCCCTTTCCCCACCCACTTCCAACCCAGCACTTTTGTCTAAAAAAAACAACAAACCTTCTCCTTCCTTCACTCCTTTATTTTCAAAGAAACTGCATCACAGTTTTTAAACAAAAACCCGCCCCTTTCCCATCCCACCCCACTCCAAAATAAATGCCTTCTCTTCTTTGTAAAGCGTTGACTCCTTCTTTTTCTCAATGGCTGCCAGTGCCTGCCTTCCTCTTGCAGCAATCCTTAGGTCCCCCTTCAACAACACGCCAGGCAGCAAGACCAACCAACCTCCCTCCTCCCACTTCCAGGCCAGAATGAGGCTCGAGGCATATGGAAGGGGCCTTTAAGGAGGACGTCCTAGACCTCTCCCCTTACATGAACTTCCACACTGATTGGCCAAGGAGGCAAGCCCAGGCTAGGCTGCTCCTCCCTGCAAACAAAGTTTGGTTGCTTTTAAAATGCTTTGTCATATATCCGACAAACTTACGAGCCCATTAAATCAATGGGTTCAAATGCTTCAAAATTGAAAGTGTATTTTGAACACTTCCGGGAGAGCATGGCGGCGTGAAGACAGCGTCCGAAAGAGGCTGTTTGCAAGGTATTTAGTCAGCTGAATACAGGGCTCTGTATTCTCCCAATTTCTCTCTGGGTTAAGAGAGAATCAGAGGGGCTTCGCACAGCTTTCATCTGGTGTCTATATTTACGACCCTTGGCTCCTAAATCAAGGAGTAATCAGTGAAACTGGAGAGGCTGAGAAGCGTCCAGGGCTAATTACCTTGCTGCCTATATGGCAAAAACGCCGACCACATTTCCCTTTTAAAACAACAAAAAACTTAACAATCTAAATTTAGATACTTGTAAAAGCAAAGAGAGATTTGCTTTACCTGTTAAGAAAGAAGAAAAGAAGAGAAGAGATTAATTAAGGTTTAATAGTGAATCCAGGAGGGGGAGAGGAGTGGAACAGAGACAGCAAACTGTGAGCAAGACAGTGACTTATTACTTTATTGCTTTACCCCTCCGCCCTGAGCAAGGACCTTGTGTAAATAAAATAAAATAAGGAAACATGAATGCAATACCACACTGAATGGACTGAGTAGAAAGAACATTATATCAATTAATATACCACACTTTATTATAGAACACTACTGCTGAGTATCTAGGTCTCTGAATGTAAACAAATACAAACAGAAAAGAGAAGACTGAGTAAAGTAAAGGAAGAATACTCTTAGGGAAGGTAACATTACAGGGAATATTATACTTGTGAATAGAACAACAGGACAATGTCAAAGATGGCAACCCGCTCAAAACAGCCCAAAACACAAGAGGATGAGGCTGAAGATACAAACCAAACAATTTTAGATCAATTGAAATTTCTAACAGAAGCAATTACTAAAATGAATCAAAAATTGGGACAGATTGAAGAAAAGATGGAAACAAGCCAAACAGAAGTAAGGGAGGAACTAAGAAAAATCTCCTCATCCATCTTAGAATTAAAAGACAAACAAGAGAATCAGGGGAAAATAATAACAAAATTGGAAGGAAAACAAAAAGAAATACAAGAAGAATTACTAAGTACAAAAACTCAACTCCAGAAATTTGAAAGAAAACAAAAAGATTTTTCCCTTCGGGTCAGAGGCATCCCGGAGGAGATGACGGAGATTGAACAACTAATATTGGAATTAACAGCAGAGACTAGGGAAAACAGAGGAAGAAGCAGAAAAAGAAATTGACCAGGTGTTTAGGGTAAGATCAACCTATGCATCAAAATATAAACTGCCTAGGGACATAACAGTCACATTTACAAGAAAAAAGATCAGAGACCAAATATATCAAAACCATCTGAATACACCTGTACAATTGGAAGATCACAAAGTAACATTAATTAAAGACCTCCCACCATCAGTTATACAGAAAAGAAAACAGTATTATTTTCTAACTGAGAAGCTTAAACAACATAACATAAGATTTAAATGGCTACCATCTGAAGGAGTAATGACTACTTATAAAGAACAGAAACATTGGATTACGTCAGAAATGAAAGCCCAGGACTTTATGAAGACTATAATTCAAGATCTAGAACCGGTTTTGGACAAGGATGAATGTAGCTCATCAAAAGGAAAACTGCAGAAAATCACCAATCAAAATATTCAAGGAAATCGAAACCCTCAAGATAAGAAAATAAATATGAAACCAGCAACAGAACACCTGGACCAAGAAGAGGAAACAGAAGAACCCAGGGAAGACGATGACCAGGTCATCCGCACACTAGAACCTTCACAATGAGGACTTTAAAAATACTATCACTGAATGCCAACGGTCTTAATTCACCAAAGAAAAGGAAAAAAATCGTTCAATACCTAAGATCAACAGAGGCGGACGTAATAGCTATCCAGGAAACTCACATCAAAAAATCAAATATAGATTTGATCACATTTAAGAAATTAGGCCAAGTCCACATTGCATCAGACAATGTTAAGAAAAGAGGGGTAGCTACATATATAAAAGAAAACCTACTACCTGCTGAAATAAAAGCAGATCAAGAAGGGCGCTTTCAGTTGAGCACAATTGAGCTAGACAACAAAAAAATATTATTAGCCAATATATATGCTCCAAACAATGGACAGTCTGTCTTCTTTACCAAATTGCATAAAGAAATAGAAAATATAAACTATGATGAACTGATTATATTAGGTGACTTCAACGCAGTAGTGGAACACAACATAGACAGAAAATACGTATATATATAGATAGATAGAGAGAGAGAGAGAGAGAGAGAGAGGTCGACTTGTAGGACTGAATTAACACACACACACACACACACACACACACACACACACACACACACACATATATATATATATATATATATATATATATATATATATATATATAATGGGGTGGAGGATGGTGATTCTGAAGATTATTCAAGTGCTATGTGTCAGAGACAGAACGCCACTAGATAAGATTCAACACAGTTTATTAAGGATACAGAACCAAAAATGCCCGTAAAAGACAAAGGGCTAGGCAAACACTCGCCTTCAATACGAAAAGATACTAAAAAACAGTTCAAAAGATAAACCGGATTAAACGGGAGTTTAATCCGGGTTAAACCAAAAATGCTTACTTCAGCCTGGCACTTAAAACAAACAAAAACTGGTAAACAAAGATACAATAAAACGTAAATAACTGGCAGCAGATTTCTCTCTGCTACTCAACAGCTGTGGTTGATTAACTAAGTTGCTACTCCTCCGTGTAGCAAGCGAACTCCGGGTTCAAACACATCAATCAGGGCAGAAGCAGTCAGCGGGGTCCCAATCCGGTCCAAGGTCGAAGGCCAGGTACAGACGTCTTAGTTCACCAGTTCCACCGATAATCACAGAAGGGATAGTCCGAGGTCGCAGTCAGTCAGTCAGTCCAGCGTCAATCCAGAGTAGGCAATTAATGTCCGTCAAAAAGACGACGGAGGTCCAAGCTATTAAGATTAAACACAAGTTGCACAGGAAAAGCCCACACAGTTCCTCCCGCCGTCTATGCCCAGTGTCCTTGGTAACTTACGTATTCAGCAAACGAATCACACCCGTCTTCAGGAAATTCCCAATAAGAGCCCAAGCGTTCGTCCAGATTACCTTGCCCAACGCAATTAGCCCTGGATTCTAGACCCCATTTTATGCCAGTTTACAACTCCTCATCGCTGTCAGCTGTTACCCTAATTCCAGGTGCCTCATCATCATCCTCCTCATTAGAGCTAAAACACCTTTGACTAAGCCCCACAGCATCCCCAGCTGTGGATCCTGTCCCATCCCTCCAGCTCGTCCACGGGTCTAATCCTGCAACCCCCCAGTCGCCTCCCATACTATCATTGCCGGTGGCACCCAAATCCTCCCTCACACGAGTCCATTCCATATCATCCTCCTCTGAGCTAACCATCTCTTCCTCCATTCCCTCGGTAAAACCTTCGAAGGAGTCTTCATCAGTTGGTTCTGCAAATAAATCCCGCAGCCGCTTCCTTTCTCGCTCCTCAAGAGAGTCTGACTCCCGAGGAGTCTTACGACCACGTCTCCCAGAATCGGAGCCATAAGGCTCAACCATAACACTATGTGGATGAATAAGAGCTGTTTGCCTTTTGTGAAGATTATATATACAGATTAATATAAGATTAATAAAATAACTCCACTCAAGCAGCATTGTTTCCAAGTGCTGTCTGCTTCATCTACCTAACAAAAGCTACATAAAGTAATTTTACATGCTCCTATCAAGACCATTTAAACTGCTATAACTCACATTTGCACATCTAGCCATGAAAGGATGAAGCTTTATTGCAGCAGTTTGCCTAAGAAAAACTAAGTGCTGCAACTATTTTCAGCGACCAACCCCAAGGAGTGCTTACCATGGTTCCACTTCATCCTGGAAAGAAGTGACTAGTGGAGTGCCGCAGGGTCAGTTCTGGACCCAGTACTGTTCAACATTTTTATTAATGACTCGCATGAAGGTTTAGAGGGCATGCTTATCAAGTGCCACCAAATTGGGAGGCTAATACTCCAGAGGACAGGATCAGAAATAAAAAAATTACCTTAACAGATTAGAGAGCTAGGCCAAAACTAATAAAATGAATTTCAACATGGAGAAATGTAAGATACTACACTTAAGCAGAAAAAAATGAAATTCAAAAGGTACAGACTGGGTAATGCCTGGCTTGACAATAGTCCATGTGAAAAAGATATTGGAGTCTTTGTGGACAAGTTGAACATGAGCCAACATTGTGATGCAGCAACTAAAAAAACCAATGGGATTTCAGGCTGCATCAAAAGGAGTATTGTGTCTAGACTGAGGGGAGTAATGGTGCCTTTCTATTCTGTTTTGGTTAGACCTCACCTGGAATACTATGTCCAGTTCTGGGCACCATCGTTTAAGGACCTCTTCACACGGGGCTTTTTTTGCTCTGTTCTTCCATTTGTTGCTAGGGCCTGCCAAGCGTCATCAGATGATGCTGGTTTGGGCCTGCCCACATTCCTACCAAAGTGGAAGGAGCATCTTGCAATGCTTCTTCCTCCATGATGGAGAGGAAAGTGTTTTTCAGGGAGCTCCAACTGAGCACTTTCCTCTCCATTTCCTCATATGATGGGGGAAAGGATATTGTTTAATTAACATCATAAAATTAGTTCTGAATGTGTAGCTTGGTGTTATGTGTTTGTGGTTGGGAGATTGCTAGTGTAACGAATGAGAGTGGCAACATCAGTCAGTTGCTTCCTGATCAACAGGGGAAGAGACCTCATTGATCACAATGGTGCTGCCTGATAAGTGGAGACTGGTAGGACTGGAAGACAGTGGGGGTTCTGGGAGACATTATGTAGCTATGCAACTACAAGGATTATGCATTCATTAAGTAAGTACTCAAATGAATTCTAGTCCTTTTTTTCTTCAATACCTTCATTCATTCTATAAGGGCTGCTATACCAGTGACTTCTATTATTTTGCTGGCCCTGCAAGAATGAGCATAATTTAAATCTATCTTCTTTCTACCTTAAAGAAAAAAAACCCTGGTTAGGTCTAGTAGGACAGTGAACAAACACTTCATTAATTGGTGTCTGTACACATATTGATTACTGCATGATTTTTTACCAAATGATTATTTGTCTGGCAGACTAGCATTTGTGTTAAGATTGAAAAAAAAACCCATATGGAGCCAGTTTATTCAGGTTATTCCCTCATGAGCCCTCAACTCTTTACTTTATAGTTGTTTCTGTGATTGCCAGTCTCTTACCTTATTTTTAAACTCAATTTTAGACAAAGTAGACAACTGAGAGAAATCAAAGCTGGATGACTGATAGGGCACCATACAAGGAGTTGCCCTTTGTCAAAATCATAGGGAAAGCAGAGGTCCAATTTCTTCATTGGGGTTGTACAGTACAAACCTCTCCTCAGGGTGATATATTAATTGTGCTGTGTAACCTATGTGCTGAATGATGGCTTCATGCAACTGAGGACACAATCAAGTGTGCATGTACACCCATGTGTACCCATAGTCATGTGCATCTAGACCAGGCATGGGCAAACTTTGGCCCTCCAGGCGTTTTGGATTTCAGCTCCCACAATTCCTAACACAATTCCTACCAACTGTTAGGAATTGTGGGAGTTGAAGTCCAAAACACCCGGAGGGCCAAAGTTTGCCCATGCCTGGTCTAGGCATGTACAATCCTATTTCTACAAATGGAAATTTAAAATGGAATTTGCTTGCTGGACAAAAATGTCCTATCACATCGGCAGAAAAATGTTCACAAATGAAAGACATTAACAGAATTCCAGACACATCCGTCTGTCTCTTGCTTGCTTCTTTCCTTCCTATGCTCCTCCTTTTCTCATGTATCTGGCACCATTGTTTCTTTATCATGGAAATAGAAATGTAGTAAATCCTGTTTCCTTGTGAGTGTGTGCACTTGTGCTTTCATATATGATTCACTCCTATCTCTTACAAATGTGCTTTCATGTTTGACTCACTCTTATTTCTTTCAAAAACCTAATTATCCACTGGCAGGAGCTCTTCATCTGAGTTTCTGGAAACAGTCTGTTCTAGATCCTTCTTTTCCTTGGGCATGTCACTGCTTTGCCAAAAGCCTATTTCCTTCTTTGAAATCCTTGCTTGTTTCCTACGAATGGTCCATGAGTTCCTCGTGCTTTTGTTTTCCAAATTAACTTACAGAGATGGCTTGATGTTATAATAGGCATTGCCATTTGCCCTTTGAATGACTTTGTGTGTTTGACTGGAGAAAGGGTGCTTGGTTGGAAGTTATGTTGATGCTACAATACAACTGAAGATCATATTTGCCCAGATATACAGGCTACTGATAGCATTCTTGAATTCAGAAAAGTTACCTTTTGGGATTTGGCCAGTGGCTATGCTAGCTGAGAAAGTCTGGGAAAGGGGAAATGCAGTGAAGTGTCTATTGATGTCTGCCATTAGGCTCTTTTTTCAAATATTATCATTTTACTTTTGAGGTTTGAAAGAAGTTAGATTATGATAAAACTAGTACAATATTAAATTGTGGTTAGTGGGGAACACATCGATTTTTAAATGTTGCATGGCAGTTCTGAAACCATCCTGATACCACCTTGAGGCTGTCGTGGACAGATCATTTTCTGGTCTGGTGAATAGTATCACAACTCTAACCTACTTCTGCAGGGGTGGAGGACCTATTAAAATGGTTAACCTATTTTTTAAAAAAGGCTAATGGATCATTTGAGATTCCAGGAGGCCTTTGAGGGTTCTATGGCTAGTATCATGAATGATCCTGTTGAATCCCTACTCAATAATTGGAATAAAAATCTAACCAGGGCTCTTGACATGATAGCTCCCAGACATCCTCTCCAACCTGTTACTAACCAGGGTCCCTGATATACAAGATTCTCAGGGCAAGGATGACAACTAGAGTGCAGATGGTAGAAAATTTGACTTCTATGCAACCAGACATGACATAGAGGGCATCTTCATTTCAGTAAGGTAGCAATATGTACAGCAAAGAAAACTCTCTTTTTTGCACACATTGCATTTGTAGATTCACAATCATCTGAGCTGTTCGGAGTGGTAAGAGGTTTAACCCAGGTACCCTCCCCTCTGAATCCATTGCTATAACCTTCAGCAGCTCACTATGATGTCTTTAATAACCATTTTACAAATAAAACCTCTCACATAAGAGATACTATCATTGCAGCAGAAGTTGATAATTCTGTGTGTGGGATTATACTGGATCAGTTTCACTGGATGAGTACTATCGATGTGGACAAGCTGCTGAAGCAAGCAAGGAGGACAACCTGCTTTCTTGATCCCTGCTCTTCTTGCCTGGTCATCCAGGGAGGAGATGCAATTAGATTTCAAACAAATCAAATGATTGATGCATCTCTTAAGGAAGGAAAATGTCTATCCTGTTTAAAAGAAGCAGTAGTGAGGCCACTGCTGAAAAAAATGCTTCCCTGGATTCCCTGGACTTGAATAATTACAGACTAGTAATTGGGAGCCCCGGTGGCGAAGTGTGTGAAAGCACTGAGCTGCTGAACTTGCAGACCAAAAGGTTGCAGGTTCAAATCCTGGGAGCGGAGTGAGCACCCGCTGTTAGCTCCAGCTTCTACCAACTTAGCAGTTCAAAAACATGCAAATATGAGTAGATTAATAGGCACCACTCTGGCGGGAAGGTAACGGCGCTCCATGCAGTCATGCCAGCCACATGACCTTGGAGGTGTCTCCGGACAACGCCAGCTCTTCGGCTTAGAAATGGCGATAAGCACCAAGCCTCAGAGTCAGACATGACTGGACTTAACGTCAGGGGAAACCTTTATCTTTAATTGGGCAAAGTAATTGAGAAGGCAGTGTCTCTGCAGTCTCAGGAAGTTTTGGATGAAACACACTTCCTTAACTCATTTCAAACCAGCTTCAGGGCAAGACTTGGAGCTGAGATTGGTATGGTTGCCCAAGTGGATGATTTCCTGTCAAGGGGTGTGTCCCTGTTGGTGCTTCTATACTGCTTAGTGGCTTTCAATACCATCAACCATGGTATCTTTATAGAACACCTGGGGGGTTTGGGAATTGGAGACACTATGCTGCAGTGTTTTCAGTCATACCTGTCAAGCAGGTTCCAGAGGGTGAAGCTTGGGGAATAGCTGCTCCTCAAAAAAGGAGCTGTTATGTGGCATTCCACAAGAAGCTACTCAATCCTGAATGGTTTTTTTTATGTTTACATGGGAGATATCATCTGGAGGCATGGGGCAGGATGTTATCAGTATGCTGATGACACCCAGATATATTTCTCCATGCCTTAAAAAGCCACTTTAGCTAAGGATAGTGTGTCTCCTCTGAATGAGGAGGTAATGGGCTAGATGAAGAAAAAAAATTGAAACTGAATCTATACAAGACAGAGGTGCTTGCCATTAAGGGTCCTAACCTAGGGATGGAGCTGTGTCAACCAGTTCTGGATGATGTTACACTCCCCTGAAAGACTGTTTTCACAGTTTGGGAGTTCTCCTAGATCCATCTCTCCAAATGTCAACCCAGGTATATGTGACAGCCAGGAGTGCTTATTATCAGCTTCAGCTGATACTCCAGCTGCATCCCTTCCCAAAATTGAAGGATTGAAAGATGGCAGTGCACAAGATGGTAATTTCAAGTTTGGGCTTCTGCAATGCACTTTACATTGAGCTGTCTCTGTACCAATTAGTTCAAAACAGTTGCAAGAACATCCAGAAATGAACAAATTACACATATACAAAAGTCAGTCTACTGATTGTAAATTAGTTTCCAGGCAAAGTACAAAGTGTTGACTTTGATCTTTAAAGCCCTACAGTGTTTGAGTCCAGGGTACCTACAGGACTGCCTTATCCCATTCAATCCGTTCTGCACACTTAGGTTCTCTGGTGGACACTTACTCCAACTAGCCAGAACCTGACTGGCAATCATCATCCAGAGGACCTTTCCATAGGTCCTTTCTAAGACTATAGAATGACCTGTCAGAAAAAATCCAACAGCTAAACCAGCTGTCAGAACTTAAGACACAAACCTATCCCTTCTGGCAGGCCTGCCCAGTCAATTTTAACTTGTGAATTTTAATCTGCATTTTATAGGTAAATTTTAATTTGCATTTTCTCCATGTGTATTTGTTAAATGTATTTTAATAGTGCTTTGTCTTACCTTGCTGTTTTAACTATGTTGTACCCCACCTCAAGTTACAAGGAGGGGAAAGAAGTGGGTAAATAAATACATAAATAAATATTATTTTTCTCCTCTCTGAGACCAACTGCTTCTCCTTTGGCAGTTTTAGCTCCACTTTCCTCCCCATTCAGCGAATAAGAAGCACCTGAAGCCATTTCTTCAGTACTTGACAACTATGGGATGGTGGAGGACATGGAACAGCACAAACAAATTAGAAGTGTCTGTCTGCTTGAAGTAGAGCCTTGTCTATCATGTACACACAGCATTTTATACAAATATCAGAAAAGCCATGTGATTGCGACTTCCATAGCATGTGCTCCACAGTATTCGAATGTTGCGTGGATACTTTAATGGTTTCTTCATTAGTGTTCCTAATGACAGCTACATCATGTTCTATGACCTAAAAGCTACTCAGTAGGCACCTGTCTTACCACCTTATCACATTGAGCAATTTCTTAGTTGTAGGACACCTCAGCCTCTATTCAAACATGGAGAGGCACTGAGCTCACCATATGAGTAGAACTACTTGTGGCAGTCATGCATACCCCTCCATGGTTGAAAAGGGGCAGAAGTATCCTGAAAGGAGGGAACTCTGGCAATTAAACTTGGCAGAACCATGGTGAGGAGGACCTTCCAGAGAGAGGACTCTTACAGACTTGATGCCATTAGCACAGAATGTTTGACCTGATTTTTGTGATGATTACATGGTAAGGACTCAATGAAAGAGGTATCCAAATTTAAAAGAGCAAAGGTAGTTTTTAAGGTTCAGAATCCTGAAGAATAATATCTCTTTAGGTAAACACTATTTCCAGTTAAAGTAAACTTTGCACAAACAGTCAAATAGAACCTTTGAACAGGGTAATTGCATTTTTTGTGTTTCAGGGAGAAAAATACTTGATTTGATTTGGGTGCAGCAAAGAAAGATGTATGTTATGCATAAAATGATCATAAGTATGTACAGTCATTGCAAATCAGGGATATTTCTAGTTGTTGCTGGGTCCTTTTCAAATGGGGTTACCATATGTACAAAATTACTGATGTTTCTAAACTTGCATGACAACATTCTTGAGTTATCACTCAGGCAGCTCACTACAGCACAGCAAACAAGATATTTCTAAAAGTGTAGCTTTGCTTTAAGTGTGGTCCATGCTAACTGCTTTGTCTTACCTCAAACAAAAGCTGCATCATAGGATAGATGTAGAATTTTGTCCAGGCAGAACAACTCCCTGTCCCTGTTCTTACTTGCCTTAAAATCCATGTCTCTTGCTGGTCAGGTTGCTGGTCTACTTGGCCATGTTGCAGCTGAAAGTGGTTGGGGGATGAGAAGTGTCTGGCTATGTCTCTACTAGTGTTGTGCTTTTGTATGGAATTACTGTTTGTTTTGTGTAGTTTCATTCGTGTCATCTCATTTTTGTATTTGGTTCCTGCTGATAAAAATGGGCCACCTATATGACACAAATGTTCATTTGACTAACGAAAAACACGAACATGTTTGTGTTATTGGCAGCAATGGGAGGGCTTCCGAGGCTCACCCCCCCCCTCAGGTTTTGGACTAAGGGGGTGAAAATCACCACACACAGAGTGTATTTCAACCCCTTTTAGCCCACTAACTTTAAAAGTGCTTGGGTTTTCCCCAGAGTACTTATTATTATTATTATTATTATTATTATTATTATTATTAACAGCCATTGGCACACATGGGGGGGCAATCCCCTCTCAGACTCAGCTTAGGGTCCCAGAGTAGATATATATATAATCCATAAGACCCATTGGCACACATCAGATGTAATGGAGAGAAACTCCCCTCCCAGACTCAGCTTAGGGTCCCAGAGTAGCTATCTTCATTCATATATATATATATATATATATATATATATATATATATATATATATATATATATATATAAAATCATTAAGACCCATTGGACACATCAGATGTAATGGGGAGGCAGAATAACTATTGTTATTTATATTAACATTATTATTAACAGCTGTAATGGGAAAGCAGCCCTCTGTCAGTACTTGCTTATTGTTACAGGGCCAATACAAAAGGAAAATGAAAGCAAGCACGATGACTGTGTAGCTTTCATTTTTGTCTCACCTTTCATTTCCTACGAAAACATCATCATTCGTTTTGTGTAGACAAATGGTCGAAATGAAACAATAGCATGAAGAAAATGAGGGAAAACATTTTGTGCACATCTCTAGACTCTACAGGCAAATTCACAATGGTGATATAATTCTCCGTGGTCCACACAGACACGATTATTGTTGTGTATCTGTCTATAGACCTATATAGGCTCATCCATTGCACTTCGGGTGTGCTGGCCCCTGCAATTTCTCCAAATGCAAGAAACTCACCTGCTTTTATCCTCTCCCCCTCCACATTCACACACTTCACTAGCTACTACATAGCTGAGTCAGGGAGAGAGAGAGAGCTGTGCCAGCATTATACTATGAAGATCATAGCCAATTTCTCTTGATGGGCATAAGAACAGCCCTTGTTCTGTTTCTCCAACACACAAAAGTGAATTTTTGGTTTTTCCCTTGTTATGTTGTAATCATCATCATACCTCACTCTAGCATTATCAATGTGTTGTGTGTGTGTGTTGTATCTTTATGTGGAAGGAGAAAGTGAAGACAAGGGTGCAAACTCTGCTCCCTCTTTGTTCGTTATTTTTATTCTTCACAAAAGCTGGCATCTGTTTGCAGAAGTTCTTCTGTCCTTGTAGAATCTTGAGATGTTTCAATCCTGCTTTCACAAGGTTCCAAAGTCTTGAAATGTATCTCCACAGATAGGCAAAGCTGTCAGACATAAACCCTATATATGTAAAGGGTGATTAAAAGTGGGGAAAGAGAGAGAATAGTGTGTTTGTCCATTTTTTCCTTGTGTTTGTAGCTTATACTATACATGAGAATGTCTCAGTCAAGCTTCTAAAAGCCATTATCCTATTTTTCTTTAACATGAAAGCTCAATTTGATACAAAGCTTTGAGTTATTTTGGGTTGTGCATTGATGAAGGCATGGTACAGTATGTTTTGTTACAATAATTTTAAATACTTACACAGACCAAAACAAAGAATTCTTGGCATATTGGTTACTTGTGGCACTCCTTCAGAAAATTGCATTTGATAGACCACATGAGTTCTAGTTTCTTAAATATGATCAAGATTTTCTATGTGTGAAAAGTTGATAACTGGAAGATTGCATATGTTTTGTATTTCAAAAACTAGAGCTGATTACGGAAAACTGGTGCCATATTTTTTTGAATTAGCAGGTCAAATATACCCAGAAATAGGGCTAACATTTGAGACACCAAAATGTGTGTTGGCCAGTGTTATCATTTATCCCAAAATAATTTGAACAGAAGCCTTTATTCTGAGTTTTAGTTAAAATCCCATTGTTGAATAAGTGGCCATATTGACTGGTGGTGATGGGAGTTGTATTCTAATACAAGTGGGAGCTACCAGATTGGAGAAGGTTTCTCAAAAGAGAATCATATTGTTTTATTTGTTAATATTGTCTCCACAATACAGGTGCTAATACTGTAGCCAAATTAAAGCAAATGAGATATTCTTTAAGCAGGGTCTCCTGAGCTGTATGCATTTTTATTTAAAAGCTGCCTAAAGTGTGAGTGTAGATTTTGGCTTAGGAAACCTGTACTAGGGCAATGGGATTCACTCTCCTGTGTATATAATTTATCCAAGTTAATTATGCCACATTTACACAGCCTTGATTCTACTAGAAGACAAGCTGAAACAATTTAATTCTGCCTGAGTCTACTAGGGAGGGCAACATTCCACTCACTCCTTTCTTCTCCTCCTTGCCAAGTTAACTTGAGTACACAATACTTCTTCACTTTGAACTAAGTTTGCAGAATGGAAATAAGGGGAAAATGGGAGGGGAAGAGAGAAACTGGGATGTTTTAAAAGCAGCTGTAAAAGTAGGACAGCAGAGGATGAATTGTGATTGTCCCTGACCAAACAGAACTGTTGGAATATATGGCTTGGAATACATGTTATCTGTAAACTGTCATCACTTTTTCAGCTTCTCTCTTTCAGATGGTCCCTATGGATTATTTTTGTCCTGCCTAGTTCTTCCCTAATGGATCATGGCTGAGTGCCAGTGTAGTCAATGGAAATGTTTGCTTGTAGAGCTCCTTCGCAACTGGCTTGTGATGTAAGACAGCAAGGTGCAATGGAAAGCTTCAGCTGGAGAATATATCATAGATAAACATTGCAATGGTAACAAAATCAGCCTGGTTTATATCCTCTTGGCCCACTGATGGTACACAATAGTGGCATTGTAATGGGTTGTTTCTCTCTAAGTGTGGTTTGCATTCCATGCAAGGCATGGCATTATTGAGAAAGCAGGAAATAAGAAAAAAAGAAGAAGAAAAGAAGGCATTTAGCAGGAGGAAGCCAGCTAATTCCCTGTATTTGATCCTGTTTTTGGATCTCTGCAGTAAGAAAGTCCTTCTGTTTCTCTATGAATATTGGACATTGTCATAGAATGTAATAAAGTCTCAATTTTATTTTGATGGAATCAGTGGCTCTGGGAGATTTGTTGTTGCCTCTGCATTAGCAAGGAAGAAACTCTGCAAACACATCTTACATCCTCAGGATTGTTGTCACCATCCTCAACCAATAAATCATAAATAAATACATAAATAACAGTTCCAACTCTAGAGCAACTCTTGATTCCACATCAGAATGCCTTGCAGATGTTTGGATCCTTTCTTCTGTTTTCGCCAATACCCACTGTAACATACAGGGATTCAGGAATTAAAAATGTCCAAGGAACATAAGTTTATACATGTGCATAGTCCATGACAATAAGCAGCCATACAATTATTTCTTGTCCTGAGCAACAAGAACACCAGTTTCTCTGTTGATTGATGAGTTTTCCTGCAGCTGAGAGCTCACGATTCTCCTTTATTGTAGCCACAAATGATGATGGCTGAAAAGTCATTTGATTCTAGGCAATGTTGGATTTCATCACATAGAAGTGATGGGAAATTGTATCTTCATAATTCACGGGAAAGCTCAAGGCATCTTTTATGTTTTACAGGACATTAAAACAAAGGGCCTTTTCTTCTGCATCATAAAGCTCAGTGTTAGCTTCTAGGCTTTAAAAATGTACAACATAAAGCAGTGTTTTAAATGCTTCAGAGTTCTTAGAAGACCAGGCATGCAAGTTTGCTATAAAACCACATCTCTAAAGAGTCTCCCATAACCAGAGCTATTCAACTCCAAATTCCTCCCATAAGCCCCGCATAGCACTTGTCTGTTCCTCCCAGATGTTCTCCCTAGACTCTTTTTCCTTTTAAAAAAGATCTGGAATTGCCAGATTTTATGCTAGCAAAATAATATGCGATATTTTTCAGCACCTGATGTGAGTTGAGTAAACAAGTCAAGGTTTCTCAGCCAGAGAAAGTGTTTGGTCACACCATAATATCTTTAGGCTCCTGCATGTAAACTTACTTCAAGAAATGGATATGAAAGAGGGGTAGTTAGTAGGAGAACGAGAAAAAAACAAGAAGCTGCCTCCAGATTCTGACCTCTTGCCATTTTAAATGAAATTGTACAAAGGTCAACCTCAGGACAAACTGTATCTGAAAAATAACCTAGTAAATACTGAAGAATTGTGTTTTTAAGAGGAAAATACTGAGTATTTTTTTAAAATCCTACTGTAGGACAGTGACTTCTTTTTGTCTGTATGGTGCCACATGACTTCTAGGAGAAGACATCTTTGTTTCAAAAGAGTTGGCCAAAGATAATTAAAAATGATTTTGACAATGTATTGTGAATCCAACTGGTTTTAATACTGCTTCTCAGTGCATTCTTCCCAAGTTTCATTTTACCTCTACATTGCATGGTTTCCATTGTGATCCAGTCCCAAGCTGAATAATCTGCAGGCTTCTCTAGGAAGCCTGATGCTTGGTGTCCTTTCTACTAGTAGACTAACCCTCATATGGGAAAATTTTATTCCCAAACCTTTTTCAGCTCCTTATATCTTCTGGAGACAGTATGGGTAAGAAACATTGTGTTAATGTTTCCCCTGCTGTTGGGAACTCATACTGTTCAGCTCCAAGAACACCTTTCATTCCTGCACTGCAGAGACTCCACCAATCCAATCTCAAACAGCAGAATTACAGGATGAATTTGATCTCTCAAAGTTGGGACCCTGGTGTGATTCATTCACTGCCGATCTCCATGTGCATCACAGTCCACTGTCTCAGCATACTTTCTGCCTTTAAAAAAAATCCTTCCGCAAAGGGACATATCATTTCCCCAATGTGACAGAACTATAGCTGAACTTGATCTCGACTTCCCACAAGCTTCTGGCCAGTTGCAAATGATGAAGAGGACAGCTTTGCCCATTCAGCTTTCAACCATTCCAGGATACCCAGGAATCTCTGTGGAGAGAGATAAAATAGTTTGGTCAAACGTCATAGTCTGGAGTTTAGGTATAGGGGGAAAATGTAATCAGTCCTCTAATCAGAATTCTATCCCCTAGAAATTATAATAATTATTATTTATTCATTTATATCCCACTTTTCTCCCCCATTGGGGATTCAAAGTGACTAACAACAAGGTATAAGACATACAGGTTACATTGGGATAAAAGAAGTAAACATAATTTAAAAATAACAATGGAAACATTATAAAGCAGTTAGACCATAATAGAAAATGAAAATTTCCTTCAATTCCCACATTTCCAGGATTTCAGTTCTGACTTCACCGGGGCATTGAGTAATGCAGTTTAGGCATCCACAGAAAAAGATTAAGCAAAATTCTCAAGGAAATAGGAACAAATAAGTACTGAAGTCGTAAATGTGGATGATTTTCCATTTCCATACTGCTATTGAGATAGTAAAATAACTGAAATAATAACAAAAAATAATAATATTCATCAAGGAATTAAAATAATCTCATTAAACAGCCGATGCCAGTAAATAGCACATAGTGCAGAATTGTGGGTGGGTATGTGAGGTTTCAGCTTCCATACAGTTTTGAACATGATTTTCTGAGAAGCCAACAACCTCTGTTTTAACTTGTGGGTCAATGGCTCAAGCAGGAGGGACCCCATCCCATTACAACTTTTGGTTTTCCATAATATCTATGCAATATAAATAAGCTTGTCACATTTGCATAGGTGATTAAGATATTCCCTGCAGCAGTTCAACAACTCTGCATGTTACATTTTATCTCTGTGTACATTTTAATTAAGAATATTTCTAGGCTGAATCAGTCAAACACAAGTGTAGCTCAGGCCTGAGTCACATAATACAACCACTATCTATAACACTCTTTCCTCCTTGGCCTACTAATAATTCTATAAAGTCTCATAATGAAAGTCACAACATATTACCCTTCTTTGTCAGAATTTCTAAAGGCATTTACAGTTATTATCATCGTCACAGTGTCTACAGCATATTTTGGTGGAAGGATAGGTAGGTAAGAGATGGGGAGATTTTGAGTCACTGAAAACTACTTAATAGGCTTGCTCAAATAATTCGATTTCCCCGTTACCCGTTATTAATTCGTTATTTTCGTTTGTTTTGAAGCAATATACGGCCTTGATTGTCCACACGTCTGGATATCGCGGTTTCGAATCGCGAGAGGCCGTTTTTTCTTATTTCGTCGTTTTTTTCGTTAGGAAAAAAAAGCTTTTGCAAATCACCCAAACTCCCACCATTCAGGCCCTTTCCTTTTGCCCCTCAGCAAAAGGGGCGTCACGGGCTCAGCCAATGGGAGGGGGCGAGGGGGAAGGAGGCCGAGGAGGAGGAGGAGGAAGACGGAGGGGGGAAATGGCCGCCGCCGCCGCCTCGCCTCAGCTCAGGCCTGGTGTCTCTCTGTGAGGCGGGAAGGCGGCGGATGGAGCCGGGAATGGAGAGACCAAGAGAGACAGAGAGGGGCCCGGCGGTGAGGAGGAAGAGGCCCGGGATGTGAGGGGGTGTGGGCCAGGCCCGTCCTCGGCTGCTCCCGGGGAGGGAGGGAGGGAGGACTACGACTCCCAGGGGCCCAGATTCGCACCCTCCCTCCCCCCAATACAGGTCTCTCCATACCACGCTACATGAACTTGAATGGATACTGTGGTTGTGTTGTCGAAAGCTTTCATGGCCGGGATCACACTGTTGTGGTATGTATTCCGGGCTTTATGGCCATGTGCCAGAAGCATTCTCTCCTGACGTTTCACCCACATCTGTGGCAGACATACTCAGAGGTTTTGACGTCTGTGCGAAGCTAGGCAAGTGGGGTTTATATATCTGTGGAAGGTCCAGGGTGGGAGAAAGAACTCTTGTCTGTGGGAGGCAAGTGTGAATGTTGCAATTGGTCACCTTGATTAGCATTGAATAGCCTTGCAGCTTCAAAGCCTGGCTGCTTCCTACCTGGGGGAATCCTTTGTTGGGAGGTATTAGCTGGCCCTGATTGTTTCCTGTCTGGAATTCCCATTTTCTGGGTGTTGTTCTTTTACTGTCCTGATTTTAGCTTTTCTGTAGCTAAAAATGCATATAAAATTGATTCTATAGGGAGGATAAATGATTGGATTTCAACTCCTACAGCTTGGCTTTCTCTGCCAATAATGGTACCATACCAAACTAAACCTCCCAAGATTCTGTAGCAGTGAGCCATCTTGGATATTGTAAGGGATTTATTATTATTATTATTATTATTATTATTATTATTATTATTATTATTATTAGACCTTGCTCCCAGGAAGGTGCCTTCGCTGTGGCTCCCAACTTATCTATCTATCTACCTTTCCACATATTCTCCACATTGTGTGTATGTGTATGTATATTATATATACATGAGCCCCGATGGCGAAGTGTGTTAAAGCACTGAGCTGCTGAACTTGCAGACCAAAAGGTCCCAGGTTCAAATCCCGGGAGCAGAGTGAGTGCCCGCTGTTAGCTCCAGCTTCTGCCAACCTAGCAGCTTGAAAACATGCCAATGTGAGTAGATCAATAGGTACCGCTCTGGCGGGAAGGTAATGGCACTCCATGTAGTCATGCCAGCCACATGACCTTGGAGGTGTCTATGGACAACACAGGCTCTTGGGCTTAGAAATGGAGATGAGCACCAACCCCCAGAGTCAGACATGACTGAACTTAACGTCAAGGGATACCTTTACCTTTACCTATATACACACACACACAAACACACACACACATATGCAGGGACTATATATACACAGTATATATCACACACACACCAATTTAACAAAGTTTCAGCCACAAAAACAAAGTTTCTGAAGTAGAACAATGACTTTCACAGTAAAGACAACCCAATTTAACAGGAAATAAGACTTTCAAACCAGGAACAGATTTCTGCAATTATTAAAAAATGGTTTATTATAAAAGCTATGAAAATTCGCCAAAAATCAGAGGATAAGGGAAACGTTCCAAATTTTGGTGAGCTATCAGTGTTAAATGTGTTCTACCACTGTACCAAGTTTGAAGAAGATCACTCAAAAAATGAGGGTGGGAGAGTCCTGTAAAGTCCTCTCCCTCTGTGCTGTTTTTGGGAATTGCGCATACGCGTCCGCCATTAACGAATTAATTTTGAAGATAACGAATTTTCGTTAATTTCGAATTTTTTGGGGGGCAAAATTTGGAAATACCTTCAGAAACGAAACGCTGCCCCCCTCTAGTTTTGAAACGAGTTTAGAATCAAATTTTTCGTGGATCGATCAAGCCTACTACTTAACCCTATCATTGCTGCTCTCTCATGGGCCCTTCTACACTGCCATATAAACCAGTTCAAAGCAGATAATTGTATATGGCAGTGTAGAAGGGGCCTAAAGCATTTTTAATTCTTTAAGCATGAGCATTGTTGTATTTCTAACACAAGAACATAGATGCAAAATGTGAAATAGTCAGACCTAATACGCATTTTCTCTCACATGGAAAATGAAGTAAGAATCTCTAATGGACAACTATTGGTAATCTCAGCACCTGGAAGATATGAGTGTTAAAAAGATTATAAAGTTATGTAAGTTTGTCATGTAGCTTTCTGTGCCCTCACAGGGAACCTACTTCCACTACAGGAAACCTAGAAACTCCTGGCTACACAGTGAGTGAGAGGATTCGCTTTCATGATCTCTGGCCATCCTTGCTGACAACATGAATTAAAATTAGCCAAATCCATTAATCAAGCTGGAAATAACAGCAAACTCATGAAATAAATTCTCACTAGGCTTAATTGTAGTTCAGCACTGGTTGCCCTAAATGCAAACATGTCTTTGTTCTTGTCCCATTTGATGGTTCTTTATTTTGGGAAGCTATCAGCAGGTTTTATAAAATAGAGATGTTGCATTAAGATAATCAGATGAAGGTAAAAAGGTAAAGATTTCCCCTGACATTAAGTCTAGTCATGTTCGACTCTGGGGGTTGGTGCCCATCTCCATTTCTAAGCCGAAAAGCCGGCGTTGTCTGTAGACACCTCCAAGGTCATGTGGCCGGCATGACTGAATGGAGCGCTGTTAACTTCCTGTCGGAACGGTACCTATTGATCTACTCACATTGGCATGTTTTTGAACTGCTAGGTTGGCAGAAGCTGGGGCTCACAGCAGGAATTCATCCCACTTCCCGGATTCGAACCACCAACCTTTCAGTCAGCAAGTTCAGCAGCTCAGCGGTTTAACCCACTGTGCCACTGGGGGCTCCGGCCAGATGAAACCTTCTGCAAAATATCTAAAAGAGCTTATTCATAAGCACACTATTTATTATACTCATTTTACTTTTCCTGAGCCTCCATTCCTCCCTGTACACACATTTATACTGATACTACATAGTTCCTTCTGTCTTTAGAATCAGTGCTGTTCATTGTGTGGAGTGCTTGTCATTGTCATCTTTCCTTTCTATAGCCTTTCCTACCTCCTACCATCAAATTCCTTTGTCCAGCCCATTTCCTAATCCATCCCAGTCACTATGTCAGGGCTGGGGAAACTCTTGCTTCCAGGTGTGTTGAATTTTAGCCCCCATAAGCCTCAGCCAGCATGACTGATGACATTATAGAAGATGGAATCCAAACATTCTGGATACCTGCAAATTTCTGTCTTCCAGCTTCTGATTCTCCAGTGGTTCTTTAGCACATAGTTTCCTATCTCTTTTCTACTTCTCTGTCCTTTTTAACAGCAGCAAACTATATGTTAATTCTCTCTCATCTCATACAACCATGTATTCATTCTTGCCAAAATAAAGTTGCATTATCCATGACCATTCCACTGTTTATGCTATCACCTTGAGTAGTTAGTGCTTGAATGGTATATCATAGAATCACAGAATAGTAGAGTTTGGAAGAGACCTCATGGGCCATCCAATCCAACCCCCTGCCAAGAAGCAGGAAATTGCATTCAAAACACCCCCGACAGATGGCCATCCAGCGTCTGCTTAAAAGCCTCCAAAGAAGGAGCCTCCACCACAGTCTGGGGCAGAGAGTTCCACTGCCGAACAGCTCTCACAGTGAGGAAGTTCTTCCTGATGTTCAGGTGGAATCTCCTTTCCTGTAGTTTGAAGCCATTGTTCTGTGTCCTAGTCTGCAGGGCAGCAGCAAACAAGCTCGCTCCCTCCTCCCTATGACTTCCCCTCACATATTTGTCCATGGCTATCATGTCTCCTCTCAGCCTTCTCTTTTGCAGGCTAAACATGCCCAGTTCTTTAAGCCGCTCCTCACAGGGCCTGTTCTCCAGACCCTTGATCATTTTAGTTGCCCTCCTCTGGACAAATTCCAGCTTGTCGATATCCCACTTAAATCACGGTGCCCAAAATTGGACACAGTATTCCAGGCGTGGTCTGACCAAGGCAGAATAGATGGGTAGCATGACTTCCCTGGATCTAGACGCGATACCCCTATTGATACAGGCCAAAATCCCGTTGGTTTTTTTAGCCGCCGCCTCACATTGTTGGCTCATGTTTAACTTGTTGTCCACGAGGACTCCAAGATCTTTTTCACATGTACTGCTGTCGAGCCAGGCGTCCTCCATTCTGTATCTTTGCATTCCATTTTTTCTGCTGAAGTGAAGTATCTTGCATTTGTCCCTGTTGAACTTCATTTTGTTAGTTTCAGCCCATCTCTATTCTGTTAAGATCGTTTTGAATTCTGCTCCTGTCTTCTGGAATGTTAACTATCCCTCCCAGTTTGGTGTCGTCTGCAAACTTGATGGTTGTGCCTTCTAACCCTTCGTCTAAGTCGTTAATAAAGATGTTGAACAGAACTGGGCCCAGGACGGAACACTGCGGCACTCCACTCGTGACTTCTTTCCAAGATTTAGCTTGTAAATCGCCTAGAACATCTTGGATGGAGGGCGATTAATAAGTAATTAAATGATGAATGAATGATGATGCATTGGTGAGCACCCTTTGGGTTCGTTCACTTAGCCAATTACAGATCCACCTAACTGTAGTTTTATCTAGCCCATATTTTACTAGTTTGTTTGCCAGAAGGTCGTGGGGGACTTTGTTGAAGGCCTTACTGAAATCCAGGTACGCTACATCCACGGCGTTCCCTGTATCGACCCAACTCATAACTCTATCGAAAAAAGAGATCAGTTTAGTCTGGCATGACTTGCTTTTGGTAAATCAGTGTTGATTGACTATTAGCAATGACCGCATTTGTTTCTAAGTGTTTGCAGACCACTTCCTTAATTATCTTTTCCAGAATCTTGCCTGGTATCGATCTGAGGCTGACCGGACGGTAATTGTTTGGGTCGTTCTTTTTTCCCTTCTTGAAGATAGGGACCACATTTGCCCTTCTCCAATCTGCTGGGACTCTTCTGTTCTCCAAGAACTCTCAAAGATGATTGCCAGTGGTTCTGAAATAATTTCAGCCAGTTCCTTCAATACTCTTGGATGTAGCTGATCTGGCCCTGGGGACCTGAATTCGTTTAGAGCAGCCAGGTGTTCCTGGACAACTTGTTTCCCTATTTGGGGTTGGATTTCCCCTAATCTTTCGTCCATTCCATGTTGCTGAGGTTGAAGACAGCTTTCTTTTTGTGAGAAGACCAAGACAAAGAAGGCATTAAGTAGTTCGGCCTTTTCCCTGTCCCTTGTCACCATCACCCCATCTTCTCCATGCAGAGGCCCTATTGCCTCCTTGTTCCTTTTTCTACCAAAATAAGCAAAAAAGCCTTTTTTGTTGTTTTTAATGTCTCTGGCAAGCCTGAGCTCATTTTGCGTTTTAGCCTTGCAAACCTTTTCCCTACAGGAGTTGGCTATTTGTTTGAATTCTTCTTTGGTGATTTCTCCCCTTTTCCATTTCTTGTACATGTCCCTTTTACATTTTAGCTTAGTTGAAAGTTCTTGTATATCCAGTCTGGTTTCTTTAGACTTCTCATGTTTCTCTCTCTCCTTGTTTCTACTGTATAGTGCCTTCAGTATCTTTTCTATTATTTCTTTCTGACTGTGACAGAAATTGGAATCTGTTTAAGAAACATAGTATTTCTTCTCCCCCATTCCTATTGTTATTTTGTTCTATCAGTCAGTTATATTCCCAATGGTTTTGAAGTTTAAAGGGCTGCAATCATTTATATTGTCCATTTACACAATTACTGACTCTAATGACCATCTTTCAGGAACTCAGTTAGACATGTCCTTCAAAGCCACACAATGGCAGGAATCCTGTTAGTAACTTATGCTGGTGTGGTCACTACTTAAATCAATGTATGTATTTGAAAAACTTTATACAGGGAGGCCTTCTGCACCTCCCTCTGCAAAACCTTTGTTTTAAGGGCCATATCACACAGCCATATAACCCAGAATATAAAGGCAAAAAATCCCACAATATCGGCTTTGAACTGGGTTATCTGAGTATACACCACCATATATTCCAGGTCAATACAGATAATGTGGAATTTTATTCAGCTGTGTGGAAGGGGCCTAAGTCTGCAAAGACAGCTGCTGGCTACCCAGTGCAGCTCTTCTCTCCTGCCAACAACTGGCTAAGGGGACATTTGAGAGCAGCAGTTGTCTACTCTTTCTGGGGGGGGGGGGGGAAGAAGTTGCATTGGCTTTTATTCAAAGAACAGCTTTTTCTCCTTCTCTGGATACACACTGATAAGCAGAAGGTGTCCAGGCACATCTTGCAACCAAGGAATGATCAGAGAGAGAAGCTGTGCTTGGAAGTCCACAGCTGCCCTGCCACCAGCCAATGTATTCCTCCTGCCCCTGCAGCAGTGTAAGTATAGTGAGAGCCATTTAGGCTTCACCAGGGGGCCAATCCCATTAAAAAGGGGATTCATAGAAAGAAATACTAGAAAAGATACTGAAGGCACTATACAGTAGAAACAAGGAGAGAGAGAAACATGAGAAGTCTAAAGAAACCAGACTGGATATACAAGAACTTTCAACTAAGCTAAAATGTAAAAGGGACATGTACAAGAAATGGAAAAGGGGAGAAATTACCAAAGAGGAATTCAAACAAATAACTAGTATATTTAGGAAAAAGGTCCGAAAGGCTAAAGTGCAAAATGAGCTTAAGCTTGCCAGAGAGATTAAAAACAAATTAAAATAGGTTATTTGGTTATGTCAGTAGAAAGGGAAGAACAAGGAAATAGTAGGGCCTCTGCATGGAGAAGGTGGTGAAATGCTAACAGGGGATAAGGAAAAGGCAGAACTGCTCAACGCCTTTTTTGCCCCAGTCTCCTCCCAAAAGGAAATCAGTGTTCAACTTGGTCAATGTAGTCAATCTGATTTCCCTCAGGCAACATCAGTAGAATGTAAAAATAAACCCTCTCTGAGCAAATTATGCCAAGGAAACCCTGAGATGGAGATCACCAAAAGGTCAGAAATAACTTGAAAACTCAACAACAGCATCATCAACAACACTTTAGCAAAGCTGTAAATCAATACACTAGCCTGGCATGAGAGTGGGTGTGCAATACAATATCACTTCTATTAGCAAGGTCATGGGATGAATGCTGACAAATATAGCCAAAATGGCACCATCTGTGCACAAGAAGGAAGTATCAACACTAAGTACAATCTGCAAAAGCACAAAGCTACTTTAGTGTGGAAAAAAAAACATGGTCAAAATAGACCAGTAAAGAGAACCATGTTCTATGGGCATAGAAAGCTGTCTGTCTTGTGCATATATGTGAAGAAGAGGAAATCAGAAAACCAAAAGGTTCAAAATGGAGTGAAATATTCTAGAGGAGAGCATAAGTGGTTGGTTGGCTATTACCCTGAACAGTGAGAGGCTCATCCTTCCGAGAGGTGGCACTGCAATAATGCATTTATGATTGACTGCACAGTTGCACAGCAAAGGCAATAGCTATAGGTCAGGCATGGACAAACTTCAGCTCTCCAGATGTTTTGAACTTCAACTCCCACAATTCCTAACAGCCAGTAAGCTGGCTCGGAATTGTGGGAGTTGAAGTCCAAAACACCTGGAGGGTCGAAGTTTTCCCATGCTTGCTATAGGCAGACTAGACAATAATTGTGAATCCATCCGTTTCAAAGAAAAATTGTTACTGCAGGAAGGAACAGTACCTCCTCCTTTTATTCACGGCTTCAAATAAAAAAAAGGCCTATCAAAAGGGCAAGCTCTACTCAGCTGCATTCTTAAATCAGTTAAGCTGAATGAAAACATGGGTAGAGGTTCAGGATCCACCATTATAACTGAGTCACAGTCCACACACTCAGTTATCCCTACATAGATGTAATCATAACCAATCATTTGTGTGAACTTCATGATACATAGACAACATTTTTTCCATGGTAAATGAAGAAAGTACTTTAGGAAAAGTACTTTCTTTCTTAAACAAACATTGGCTTCCTATATAAAATTCCTATTTATCTGCACTCATTCCAACAGTTCTGTGGTAGAGAACAAGAAAGAGCTTGTGCTCTGTCAGCTCTGCTCACTTTGTAGGACTGGCATCATGTTTTGAAAGCTATGCATGAAAAAGTAATTTCTTTAACCCCTTCTAGAAAACATATCCAGGTTGTATATTCATGTATGACAGTTTTGGTTGCACATTCCTGCATGGCAGAGGGTTGGGCTGGATGGCCCTTGTAGTTATCTTCCAACTCTATGATTCTATGGTACGCATGTTAGCCATGCAGCAAAATGGCAAAGAAGGAGAATGGCTTTTGCATACAATGTGATCCCTCCATATTAACTGACCACAGAAGCAACATTTGAAAATAATGTAGGTTTGTGAATAATGTAGTTTGACTGGTGAAGAAGTCAATAAAGCTTCAAAAGCTTGCATGATATATTTTAGGCACTTTGGCTAATAAAGATAAAAATCATTGTTTTGTGGATTTTCTCATATTTAACTCTTTCTAGTCATTTAGCATGAATTGTACAGCAGAATAGAACATCACCACTTGGTGGTGCCACTATGCCAGGAAAACACACCCACATATAACAAATGGACATAGTGCCAAGGAGGTGAGAGAAGTTTTTCCTTTACAGATCGTCATTATTGGAAGCGCATTGTCCTCTTCCACAATACCCTCAGAAATGAATAATTTTTCAGCTTAACTAAACTGTGGAATAAGACAGCAAGAACTGACAAAACAAAGTTATGAAATCCCTCGTTTTCTTGTTCCTAGCAAAAAATAAAGCAACCTTGTGGTATGTTAACAGTGGCATAAACTGAAGAAGTGCATTCAGAGTTTATACCCCAATAAAATGGTTGGTTTTAAAGATCCCACAAGACTTAAGTAGTTGTGACAGTTGCTGTTGTAAGCCCTCTTTTCTTCCTTACCAACAATATTGAATTAATGTTTAAACACTGTAGCAGTCTTGTTCTTATACATCAATGGATACATTATGTTGCAAATGACTGATGTTTTTCATGTCATTACAGTGATGAATCTATTCCAGACTTTCATCAAGCATTAAAGGAGCTATCCAATAAGAATTCAAATGAACACAGATATTCAGGTTTAGTTACTGTATTAGTACCTAATCTGAGCTCTGAAAAAGTCCTTGTTGCAGGGTTGTACCACAAGAGATTGGAAGAATTTGCTTGCAATCATGGCTGCCCAGCCTTAATTTAATGTTTATTCCAGCCCTGGCCCTATTGCTCTGTGTTTTGCACAACTCTTGCCCTTCCCTCTGATACCTGAATATGCCCACTTTTCCAGTTATGCTGTGATTGATGTATTTTTATGATGTTTTTACTTTCTGGTTTTAATTGTTTTAATTATATATTTTATTTATTATATGTTTTTAATTACCGTATGTAACTTTGAATTGCTTGTTTATGTTGGGCTTGGTCCCCATGTAAGCTGCCCCGAGTCTCTTCGGGGAGATGGTGGCAGGTTATAAGAATAAAGCCATTATTATTATTATTATTATTATTATTATTATTATTATTATTATTATTATTACTATTAGGGGCTCTCAGTGGTGCAGTGGGTCAAACCACTGAGTTGCTAAACTTGCTGACCGAAAGGTTGGTGTTTCAAATCCGGGGAGTGGATGAGCTCCCGCTGTTCGCACTAGCTTCTGCCAACCTAGCAGTTCGAAAACATGCAAATGTGAGTTGATGGATACTGCTCTGGCGGGAAGGTAACGGCGCTCCATGCAGTCATGCTGGCCACATGACCTTGGAGGTGTCTACAGACAATGCCGGCTCTTTGGCTTAAAAATAGAGATGAGCACCAACCCCCAGAGTCAGACACAGACTTAATGTCAGGGAAAAACCTTTACCTAATTATTATTATTATTATTATTATTATTATTATTATTATTATTATTATTATTTGTGGAAGGGGGTATTAAAACAATATCCTTCAAAATACTAATTGATACAATTAGGAAATAGTGAGGAAATCCATTTTTCTTTTATTTGATATTTAATCAAACGGGTCTCTTTGAACCTGCCAGCTCACCTCCCACCTATGAAGCAATGAGATTTGACCCTGAGAGGGAAAGGGAGGGATGCAAAGCAATTGATTAAATCAGTAAGGTCATGGGGATTAAATGCATTACTTTCAACAACTGATGAGCACTGGGCTTGGAAATATTGTTCTTCACTGTTGTGGCTCATTTACTGGAGGCTAATTGCTTCCATCTCCTCCTGCCATGGTGACACAGCCAGTCATTAAGTGTCAATTGTCACATTTAATTTCTCTCCCAAATGCTTCCCCTTTGATAACTGTGCAAGCAACCCTTTGCCATCTCATCTCCAGGCAGGCACTCAATCTGAACCTGAGGTACTTATAGCATATCACAGTGCTCTTGAAACTGGGTGGGTGTGATTGTTGTGCAAGAATACTCAAAAGGGCCTGAATTCAATTCTCTGCCAAGGGCAAATGTTGTTCTTAATAAAGCTGCAGCAGCATTAGCCAGCCTCATTCAGAATGAAGTGGGAGTACTGGAGCTCTGTGGCTCAGTTTCTGTTCCCTCCTTTAAATCCTTGAAATTTATTTCTTATAAAGACCACACAGTAGAATATATGCAGTTTGACACCATTTTAACTATCATGGTTCAATGCTATGGAATCATGGGAGCTGTAGTTTTAGTCTTTAGCCTTTTTTGCAAAAAGTGCTCAAGCATGATTCATGGCGTTGAGCTATAACAATTAAAGTTGTGCCAAATGAGATAAATTGTCCAGTATGGATATGTTCATAATCACAGATTAGGTGGTCTTTTGATGCAATTCTGTGCCTGGCCAGTATGGTAGCATAGTTAGTAGCAAAGTTAGTCACTCATAATGCCCACACAAATGCTCAAATGTCTATGGGGAGAGCTCACTCCACCACTTCCTAAAGCAGTTTGTCCTACTGTTACAGTGATAGGAGGTTCATACTTAATTTGTAAGTCCATGGTTCTGATGTTAAAACACTGGCCTAGATCTAACATTGCATTAGAACCCAAGGGTTACAACAGCAGGATGTTGTTTTCTCCTCCCCACGCTGTACAAAAAAACTACCTTGGAGAGCATCCCAACCAAATGGAACACACATAGAGGAGACGTAGGGATTGTATGGAAAGGGAAATTGCCCCTGCCCTCCCAGCTCAATGAATGGAAAGGAAATAGTGTATGTGCACATCTGTCTATAAATCCTAAATTGTTGTTTGGCAGTAAACAAGACAACTTGAGACATTTAATCTCTAAACAAGCAAATGAGATTTGGCCTGCTTCCTTGGCTCTTGAAGGAAAATTGTGCCTTCATGTATAGATTTTGTGGGTTTGGGCCATTTCTATAAGTTTCAGATTCTGAAAATTCAGTGGCTGTTCTTTGAAGTATATAGTAGCTCTGGAGAATAGGTTTTCTATGTGTTCAGTCAACCTGCTATTCTTTTGTGATCAATAAGCAGGGCTGTAGCCAGAAATTTCTTTTGGGAGGGGTTTTGAAATTTGGGGGGGGGGGGTTTGAACCCCTAGCACCCCCGCCCCACTACAAACCTGTCAACGTCTGCTTGAGATAGTGCCTGGAGGGACTCTTAATGTTTTGCGTCTCATAGACTTAGCATGGGGATTTGGTTAACCAGTTAAAATTCATGAGTAAACCAAGTTTTTTTTATAACCTGGAAAATTTCGGGGGGGAGGGGGGTTTGAACCCCTAACCCCCCCCCCCTCGCTACAGGCCTGTCAATCAGCCTGTTGTACTTGTTTTCCCTCTGGACATTTCAGATATATAGACACTCCACTGGCCTCATTTCCAATAGACCTCTGAAGATGCTGTACACAGATGCAAGAAAACCATCAGGAGGGAATGCTACTGGAACATGGCCATACAGCCCAAAAAACTCACAGCAACCTCTGTTTTCCCTCTCTTCCTCTCTCTGTTTTCCCATGTCTCTGGGTCTCCTTAGCTTTACAAACAGAAAGAAACACAAATAGGTTTTCCACAGAGAGAAGAGCACAGTGCAAAGTATTGTTCTTAACTGCCATCACATTGACTTATGATGACCCTATGATGACCTCCAAGGCATATTTGTGCCATTTCAGAAATCTTGAGACACAGGCAGCTAATCTGACGTCTAAGTCTCACACTGGCACTTGGATTGATTGAGAAGCTGCTCAGTTGAGAAACTCAGAGGTATGTCTTGCTTTCACAAGACAGCCAAAATCAATTTGAATCTCAACAATGATGGGATTTCTTTCCTCCTCTCCTGCTTTTTCATTGCTGGAGAAGACCAAGGTATTCTATCACTCTTCTTATCTATTGGCTTCAGGGAAGAAGTGCCTTTATTAAGAGATGGAAATTTAGTATGGAATCTAGACTAGCGTAGAACCTTCTGTACTAAGTGAAACAGTATTAACAAGATCTTTAAATTTAGGCATGGATACTATTTTACAATTAATTTTAAGATCTACTTTAAAATTATGCATGGGATGGAAACCTGAAAATATATGCAAAATCTTTAAGTTTCTAAAGATCCAGACTTTGGTGACATTTTGAATGTCACTGAAGTGACATTTCAGACTGATAGTTCTGAAACATAAAGATGGTTGTGGTGGGGTCAATATGCTGAATCCCTCGTTATATAGCAAACATAGCATATTAAAATCAAGACTTCTTTCTGAATACTTAGGCCAGGTTTATCTTATCTGAGATATGACAGAAAGGACAATGGTAATGAAAACAAAGAAATCAAAGGTTACAAAATAGGGTCACAAGAGCTTCCTTTGCTAGCCTGTGAACATTTTAATGGCAATAAATTATTTTTAAAATGTTTCAGATGAAAATGGGTCCAGATTTTTAACGAGGAAACCTTTGTGGCCACTTGGCTCCATCGGATGGAAATATTATCCAGATGCAAGGCAAATGCTTGTGGAATTTGAAAAAACTGTGATTCCCACCAACTAACTAGCTGTGTTGACTATTTCTGGGAAATGTTATTTCCCCATAATCAAACTCCTGGGTTTCTTTCTGATGACAAGTTTATGAGATGCTGACAACCACCAGGATGTCTATGTAAAGTCTATAGAGGGTTACAATATGCTTCCTAGAGTCATGATATCTGTCAGAGGATGCATGGCTGTCTGTCTGCATAGGCCTGTGCTACAATCACTCTTCCCATTTACACCCTACAGGCAGCTCTAGTGATACTTAAAAGCTGTCTGTGACATGTAGCCAATTTCTCAGCTTTTCTTCTCTGCCATGTATGGTGCATACTGAATCCTCACTGAGAGGATTTCTTTCATTCTATACAAGTATATGCTAGCAAGAGTATGGTAAGATAATATTTTAATAATAGTCAATAAATGGAAAGCATCACTGTAGACCCTTCCACATTAACCCTTATAGCACTTATGTAGGTAAAGGTATTCCTCTGACATTACCAACTCTGGGGGTTGGTGCTCATCTCCATTTCTAAGCCGAAGAGCTGGCGTGGTCCAAAGACACCTCCAAGGTCATGTGGCCGGCATGACTGCATGGAGTGCCGTTACTATCCCGCCGGAGCAGTACTTATTGGTCTATTCACATTTGCATGTTTTCGAACATTTATCAGCTCTGTCAAGAAAGGGTGTTGGGGAGCTTGGAATGAGATTGAAATGCAGGCCAACTTTTAGTTCCTTCATTTATAAGGAAGGAAAATATCAAGATACTTATGGGCATAAATCAATTTCTTTTGGTCCCAGTTAGAGTTGATCCACTGAACCAAAGAGAAGTTGGTAAATCAACATACCTATTCCGTTAATTCAATGGCTTGGAACTAGCAACAGTGATACTGAGTAGGGATGAGGAAAATATGTGACTGGGCAGCAGTGAGAAGTGTGCATTTTTATCTTACCCATGCATTTAATTTAAATTTATATCCCACTTTTCACCCTTATACAGGCAGTCCCCAAGTTAGAAACAAGATAAATTCTGTAGATTTGTTCTTTAGCTGAATCTGTATGTAAGTTGGAACAGGTACATTTTTAAAGTGTAACTCCAGCCATAAATATAGTGACTAAGGAAGGGCTAACACCCCTGTAGTGTTTATTTTCCTGTCTGTGTCCCAGTTCAGTAGATTTCACCTCACTTTCTGTCCCTGTGATAATTGGATTTTGAAAAAAAATAGCTCATTTTGGAAACAAGGATTGGTGAGAAAACTTCAGTTGAGTCGCTTTTTCTCCATGATAACTCTTTCAAGTGTGAATTTTCCTTCTAAGAGGACGATTTTCTCACTTTCTATTATTTCACCCTGGGTCTTAACTATGAGTTACTAGTAAGTCAGATGTTTGTAACTCAAGGACTGCCTATAGTGCACAAAGTACCACAAAGCTTCCAACATAAACCTGTTTCCCTTTAACAAAGGAACAAAAATTAGCATGAAATATGCATGGAAGAAGAGTGTAAACAGACAATACATCTTGGGGTGAGATTTGATGGCATATTTCTCTTAATAAATGACATGAGACCAAGCTGGAAAAAGTATAAATGGGGTCAGAAAAAAAAACAACCAAAACACTCAAGCAATGCCAAAGCCTTGACAGCTAACAACTGGTAAGTAGTGTAAAGACGTGTGATTGATGGATGATGTGACAGGGATGGAATCCTTTTTAATCCCACCACTGCCACCAAATTGTAAAGATGTCTTGATGATGATTACATTTTTTCTTATAACCGCTGCCACCAATTATGGAGATGTCAGGCAGAGGATAATATATTCTTTTTTAAGCTTTCTTTGTTTATTTCACTTTTGATGGTATCGTGACTTAGTTTGAATATGAGTGTGACAGAGACTTCGATGGTTTAAAGAACAAAAACAAGTTTATTTCATGTACAAAGCTTATGGTTGCAGGTTGGTTAATTAACTTATGTAACTTCAAATAAACAAGTGGTTTTATAACTCTATAACCACAACACAGTAGTCTTTGTTGTAAATCCACTCTTACTCTCCTACTGGTGTTGCCAATTGTAGTGAACCCTAACCTCAGCTTGAGCTCTTTAATGGACAATGTCCTAACTACTATAAACTATTAATTTGATCCAATACCGATCAAATCTTTGATCACTAGTCTTCTCTCAACTAGTGGTCTTACTAGATTCCCTTTAGTCTATCCTGACTAAAGATTTCAGGCCAGTCAGCCCTTCCTGACTCAAAAGCCTCCAACCATGCTCACACACTTTCTCCTTCTCTCCCACACCCTCAAAACTGGCTTCTCTTTTTAAAACAGCTCTTTTTCCTTCCCCTGGCTCCGCCTACTTCTCTCTCTCATAAGCTAGCCAGCTTCGTTTCCATGGTAACCAAACCACTGTGGAATTGAAACAAAATGGCTGCTGTTTCATTCATGTTACAAAATGGCTACTGTCAACTAAAACACAAATACATATTCCAACAGACATAATTTAAACACAATAGCTATGACTTCTCTACAGTAGGGTTATGTAAAACAGTTTCATTTTTACAGTGACCAAATGCTAGTGTCATGTCAGCATGAGGAAAAATGTTGCAGAATCTGACTTTGTTGATATGAATTATTTCATGCGGCTGGAGTGAGCAGTCGCACTCTAATCTCTCTCCCCGAAGAAAACAAGTAATTAAGCCCTAAAAAAAAACAAGGAGTGTCAAAAAAACTGAGGAGTGAACATACTTCAAAAGTAAGTGAAGATAAGACTCTCCAGAGAAACCCGAAGAGGAAAAAACATAGATATAAGCCTTAAAAAGGCTCATTAGCTAAAAAATAATGTCTCCGAAAGAGCCTCCATTAACCCGAGCTGACTTGGAGGGGAACAAAAAAGCTATAGAAGAAATGAAAAACATGTTACTGGATAACTTCAAAATTATGAATGAGACTTTGAGTAAAATGGAGGAGAGAATGTGTGTTCTTGAAAATAAATTAATTGCTACAGAAAAACAATCAAAAAACAATATGAAAGAGATACAGAAATTAAAAGAAAAAATCTCAGGCTTAGAAGATAGAAGCAGAAGGGCAAATCTGAGACTGGGAAACTGGCCAGAGAAAGAAAAACAAAAACCGGAAGATCTAAAAGAAGAGATTGTAAAATGGTTTCAAGATAATCAAATAGAAGTGTCATCAGTGGATATAGATAGATTGCACAGGACTTCAAAAAAAAGAGGCACAAGATCACCTCTATCTACAACGCCAAGGCAAGTGATTATTAAGTTTGCTACTGAAAACAAAAAGGAAGAGGTCTTTAGAGATTTAAAGAAGAAGAAACCACTATATAGAAACATGCAGATTACAGTGAGACAGGACTTGTCTAAAGAAACTCTGAAAATTAAACAAGATTTACAACCCTATGCCGAAGCATTGTATTCAGGTGGAGTACAATTTACCTGGGGGTTCCCAATGTCTATTATTCACTTTAGACAAGGGAAAAGATACATTGCCAGAACACCAGAACAAGCAGAGGATCTCCTGAAAACACTTGGAGTAAGGAACACTGCAAGCAGAGGCAAGAAGAAAAAAGATACAAACATTTCCTCAAGGAGTAAAGAGAGTAAATTCCCAGCAGAAAGTCAAGAAGTGGAAGAAGAGGAGGAAGAGGAGGAAGAAGAGGAAGTTGAATAAATAAAATTGAACAATTCAAACTTATTTTGAAAATAACTGTTTACTTTTCCTCCTCCTCTCTGAACGCACAAGGACTGAAATGGCTGCTGTAATATCATTTGAGACTTTGGTCATTATTATTATTACTTACCCACCTTTACCCTAATTCAGGGCTGGACAAAGGTACAAAGTATGATGTATCTTATTTATGTTTTGTTAAAAAAATAAGTAGTACAATTTATGATTTGTTAAAACATAATAGCACAATTGGTTCCCGGGTATGACTAGTGAATATCTAAGGACTAGTTTAATTTGTACAGATTGGGAGTGGGGGGTGAGCCTCTTATTTATGTAGCTATAAGGGTAAAAGCTTAGAACTGGAGGCATAGTTGTTAACATTGCAAAAGGGGGCAATTAAAGAATAATGTTAGAGGGCATGCTAATAAAGGTTAAACAGGGAAGGGAGAGAGTTATAGGGAACACAGAGGACACAAAAGACCCAATGGAGGGGAGGGAACTAAATTCCTCACCCAGGCCACATTGGGGGATTGGGGGGTTGACAACAAATTAGAAAAAAAGGAAGAACGGTAAAAAGGAGCCTAGTAAAATTACCAAGGAAAAAAAACATAATCCAATGGGTTTATCACTAAAATGTGTTAGTTTGAACATCAATGGTTTAGCAACAAACTATAAGAGAACAAGACTAAGAAGGTTTATCGAAACAAATAACTTTGGCTGTATAATGCTACAGGAAACACACAGATCGGCAAGGGACCCAGAAAAACTATTAAATATTTCAGGCTGGCATACACTGGCAGAGGCAAGAGCAAACAACAAAACAAAAGGAGTTGCTATCTTGATAAAAAATAATATAGAGGTGGTACAAACAGATTTAATGGCAGACACTAAAGGGAGATGGGTAATATTTAAAGGAGAAATATGTGGGGTAAAAATGACAATCCTAAATATCTATGTGCCTAATAAAGGCCAGGGAAAATATATAGAAAAGACATTTAAGAAGCTAGAGGACTTCTATGAAGGGGAAGTACTTATAGCAGGAGACTTCAATTTCGATATGATAAAAAATAAGTGTAGACTGCTGGACAAATGGAAATTGAAGGATTGCTTTCAAAAGGTAAAAACACAACCAAAACCAACTTATTATTCTGGAAGACATAAAAAATTTACCCGCATAGACTATATATTAAAGAGAGACTCTAATCAATCTGAGATATTAAAAGCAGAAACTGGTCTGATAGAAATCTCAGACCATGCACCACTCCAAGTAACACTACAATTAACAGAGGAGAAACCCCACTATAGATGGAGATACAAGGAATTACTACTGATGAAGGAAAAAGATAGGGAAGAGTTGGGAAAAGAAATTAAAAACTTCTTCCAAGTTAATAGAAATACGGCAAAAGAAGGGATTATTTGGGATACAGCGAAAGCCTTCATAAGAGGATTATTAATAAAGAATGAAATAGCCAAGAAGAAATTTATGAATCAGGAGAGAAATACAATAATCAAGCAATTGGAAGTTAAGTACAGGGACCTTCAGAGTAGGTATGAAAAAAGAACAAAAAAAGAAATAGATAAGTTGAAAGGGGAGTTGGAGGAGATAGATAAATTTAATATATGGAAAAAAGAAATAATGTTGAAAAACGATTTCCAAAGGGCAAATATTAATTCAGTAAGGCGCTTGGCAAACTATTTAAAAAAAAGAAAGGAAAAGCAAAGGGTGAAAGAAATATTTGATGAAAAAAATAATTTGGTAAAGGACAATAAAAGTATAAGGGATACATTTGCTGATTTCTACCAGAAATTATATAAAGGCGAAAATAATTTGCAAGGCGATTACTGGGTCCAAGAAAAATTGGCAGAAGAGGACAGAAATCTTTTACAAAGGGTTATTTCATATCAGGAAATTGATGAAGTAATAGGAAACTTAAAAAAAGCAAAATCACCCGGAGCTGATGGTTATACAGCAGAGTTTTACAAACAAATGAAGGAAGAACTAATACCGGAATTGGCAATAGTTTTTAATAATATAATAAGAGGAGGTGAAGTACCTGAGTCTTGGAGGGAGGCAGAAATAATAACAATTATCAAACCAGGGAAGAACCCTAGAGAAGTAAATTCTTATAGACCAATTAGTTTAATGAACGAGGATTACAAAATATTTGCGAAAATATTAGCAAATAGACTAAAGGATTTATTACCAAAAGTGATAGGGGAAGACCAATATGGATTTATAAAGGGGAGAAATATCAGCCATCCAATTAGGAATTTGCTTAATATTACTGCACAGAAAAGTAAAAGAAAAATAGTATTTATTAAATTGGATGTATATAAAGCATTCGACACAGTGAATCATAACTTTTTATTTGAAAGGATGGAGAATTTGGGATTGGGACAAGAATTCATAGAGGTTATAAGAGAAATGTATAAAAAAGGAGTAGCAAAATTAAAAGTTTTTTTTTAATAATAGTTTTTATTGTGCTTTTATCTATTATTACAGTGAAAGGGAGGAAAACAATTGTGTGTAGACAGTGGGGTGAAAGTAGAGACCAGAGACCAAAAAAGCAAAGAAGATAACACCAGCAAAGGAAAGATAAATAAATAATAAACTTAAAAAAATAGGTGTAAAAAAAAATAAAAAAGAGAAAAAATGATAATAATAATAAAAAACAAAAAAAATGTGGATGACTTCCCATTGACCTCTAGAGGGTTTCAAAATCTTGTAGTCTGTTTTCATCTCAGGTATTAACAGTCTTGTAGTTTTGATGTATATCACATACCAAATAAATCTATTGTTAAATTATATCCTTCTTTCTGAATGAAGTCTCTGAAGCCCAGCCAGTCTGTTTTTTCTTTGACTTCTCTTAGTCTTTGAGTTAACATATCCATTTGTATTATATCAAACAATTTTAGAATCCAATCGTTGATGGACGGTACCTCCTTTTGCTTCCATATTCTAGCTACAACTAGTCTTGCTGCGGTTCCAATAAGAAATAGTAATTTGTCTTGATTCTTGTTTGTTTTTACATTTGATATTCCTAATAGATAAGTCTCTGGTGATAGAGGGAACTTGAGTCCTAGTATTGATTGTGATGCCTTGTGGACTTTTTTCCAGTATTCTTTGATTTTCTTACATTTCCACCATTGGTGTAAGAAGGTTCCTACTTCTTTGTTACATTTCCAGCATTTATTCGTATTGTGTTTGTTAAAATTTGCTAGTTTGACAGGGGTGAGGTACCATCTAAAAAACATCTTATACCAATTTTCTTGGATTTCTGTGGCTATGGTGTATTTTATTTTTTTATTCCAGATTTCCTCCCACTGGTTTATGTTTATGCTGTGGCCTATATCTTGGGCCCACTTTACCTGACAGTGTTTAATTTGTTCCTCCTCTGTTGACCATTCTAATAACATCTGGTATAATATCCTAATAATTTTTTTTCCTTTTTGCATTATAGTTTCCCAAGGGCCTTGATTTTGTGAAAATCCCTTTTCTGTATCCTCTTTATAGCACTGTTTTATTTGATAGTATTGAAACCATGTTATTTTTGGAAATTCTTTTTTAAGTTCATCATGTGTCTTTATATTAAAGTTTTGGTTGTCTGATTTTCTCAAAATTTGTTTGTATGTTAGCCAATTTTCTGTTGCTAATTCTCTTTTGTGTTTGGCTTCTATTGGGGATATCCAACATGGAGTTCTTGCGTACAGTCTGTCTTTATATTTTTCCCACACCCTTATTAGAGATGCTCGAATATAATGATTACCGAAATTTTTCTCAGTTTTCCTTTTGTTGTACCATAAATAATTGTGCCATCCTGAGCGCAGGTCATGGCCCTCTAATTCCAGTAGTTTTACATTCTTTAGTGTGGCCCATTCCTTTACCCAAGACAGGGTACAGGCTTCGTAATATGTTTGAAAGTCAGGTAGGCCTAGCCCTCCCCTTTTTTTGTCATCTGTCAATATTTTTAGCCTAATTCTTGGTTTTTTGTTTTGCCATATAAATTTTGTGATTTCCCTATTCCATTTTTTAAAAAGGAAGTTATTTCTAATTATTGGAATTGTCTGGTAAAGAAACAGTATTTGTGGCAGGATTGACATTTTAATAATAGCTATTCGTCCTAGTATCGAGAAGTTTTTATATTTCCATTTCTACAAATCTCTTTTTATTTTTAGCCAAAGTTGCTCATAGTTGTTTTTTAGCAGTTTTGCATTACTCGGTGTTAATGTCACCCCTAGATATTTCACTTTATTTTCTATTCTTATTCCTGTTTTTAGCTGTATCGATTCTTTTGTGTTTCTGTCCACGTTTTTAGTTAATATTTTTGTTTTTTGTTTATTTAGTTTAAAGCCAGCTACTTTGCCGAAATTTTCTATTTCATCTATCCAATTGGTTATGCTATCTTTTGGGTTTTCAATAATGCATACTACATCGTCCGCAATTAAAAGTTAATGAAGGATATTCCAGAAAAATAGACATTGAAAGAGGTGTTAAACAGGGATGTCCTATATCACCAATGTTATTCACAATGACTATAGAATATCTAGCAGACAGAATTAAAAATAATGGTAGAATAACAGGATTTAGGACAGGAAAGGAGGAAGTGAAAGTGAATCTGTTTGCGGACGATTTTTTAATAATCACAGAAAATCCATTGGATACCTTGAAAGAATTGGAAGTAATATTGGAAGATTATTATAAAATCTCAGGTTTACGGATAAATATGACAAAATCAGAGCTGTTGGGGTTTAACCTGGGGAAAGGAATTTTAGAAGAGATCCGGAAAAGAAAAGATATACAGATTGTAAAAAAACAAAATTAAATATTTGGGAATTTACTTAACTAATAAACCAACAAGGATTTGGGATTATAACTATAAGAAGACTTGGAATAGGATACAGCTGCAAATGATTAATTGGAAGGATAAGAACTTAAGTATTTCAATGAGAATTAGATCAATTAAAATGTGTATACTCCCCAAATTATTGTATTTGTTTCAAACTCTACCATTGGAGATTTCACAACAAAAATTTAAAAAATGGGATGGAGAAATAAGGAAGTGGATATTTGGAGGGAAAAAATCAAGAATAAGTAATAAGGAGCTGTATAGATCCAATAAAGAAATAGGATGGGGAATACCGAAGTTACAAGAATACTACGAAGCATTCCAGCTGAAAGCGTTGTTGGAATTAGTAGAGGAGAAGCAAGAGAAGTGGATAAGAATAGAGAATGAAGTAAATAAAAATAAAGGAGACAATGGAATATTTACAATAAAATCTAAAAGAGGGAATAGAAAAAACAATAGGCCCAAGGAAAATAGCATTAAAAATATGGGGGAAATGGAAAGAGAAATGGATGCCATACTTATCAAAAGAAGCCCCGATAGGTAGTTTAAGAAATAATGAGGACAGGAGTATTATAAAAAAAATTGAAACAGATGGGATATAGTAAAATTAAAGATTTATATAATGAAAATAAGGAATTAATGGAATGGAACCAATTGGAAAGATTAGGGGGTGGGATAAATTGGGTAACACTAAGAGGTATCTGGGAACAAATCAAGAAGGAAGAAAGTAATGAGGGAGAAAATATAATAGACAAGATATTAAAAGAGAGACTTGGTGGTAAAAAAGGATTAAATAAAATATATGGAAGAATGATAGAAGATAAGGAGTCTATGTATAGAATAATAGAAAACAAGTGGGAAAAGGAAGAGGGCCTAGGAAAAGAAAAGATAGAAAAGATAGTCAATGGTTTAAATAAAATAAAAATAGACAAATATAAGGAATTAGAACTGAAAATAATTACAAAATGGTACAGAACACCAATTCAGCTGGCACACATGATTCAGGGTTGAAATCCCAAATGTTGGCATTGTGGGAGTAGGGAGTCATGGTACTCTCATCTATGGTGGGAATGTGAAGAGATAAAAAAATTCTGGAAACAAATTCTAACCCAGGTTGAATTACATACTAAAACCAAATTTGATATAAATATGCAAATTCTGTTAATAGGGATATATGGGGATAGAAGAATTAAGGACCAAGACCAAGACTTAATGATGATAATGTTTAGAGCCGCACACGCAGTAATAGCGTGGGGGTGGAAGGATAAAAAGAAATGGACACTTGAAAAATGGCATGAATATATATGGGATCAAATACAACTGGATATTATGGACATTATAAAAAACAAAAAAACATGGTCAGACAAACAGAAGAAAATTAAAGAAATATGGACTCCATTTAGCAGATGGTTACAGATTGTTAAACCATATGACGAAAGTTGGAAGAAAAAATTGGAAAGAATGGAAAGAAGGCTCATGTAACAAGAAAATAAGGTTTACGTTGTCAACAGGGAGGGGGGTGGGGTGGGTGTGGGGGAGGGAGAAGGGAATGGAAAAGGAAAATGTAATTATGATTATGTATTATAAAATAATGATTAATAAAAATTCCCTCTGGGGAGGGGAAAAAAAACAAAAAAAAAACACAAATACATATTCCAACAGACATAATTTAAACACAATAGCTATGACTTCTCTACAGTAGGGTTATGTAAAACAGTTTCATTTTTACAGTGACCAAATGCTAGTGTCATGTCAGCATGAGGAAAAATGTTGCAGAATCTGACTTTGTTGATATGAATTATAAAACAGCCACTTAAACCACAGAGCACCCACATAAAACAACACAAACCACATTGATAGGATATACCAACTAGAAACTTAATAACCAATAACACATTTATTTGAACTGATGCCAGTAACGAGGAATAACTTTTTCCCTTTGGACAATGGCTTTAAAGCTTTTCTGTCATCGGTACATGCAGGCATTATTTCATACTATAGTTTACAATATTAAAGAACTTTGCAAGTAACTGAAGCACTTATTCAAGACACATTTGGCCACCCAAAGACACAGTTTTAAATGGGATCCTTTGAAAAATATACCAGGCTCCCAAGGAGAAAGCATTTTAGCTCCCCAATTTGATTGTCATTAATTAAAGCAGTTAGAAAAATCCAGGGTGGCCTCAATAAACAAGACATTTCAATAAAATGCCCTCTCACGGGATTTCATGTGACTCTAGCCTGAATCGGGTATTTTTAAAACATAGTACAGGGTGTGTGAAAAAGAACTTCCTATTCACCATTTAAATTAAATGGTGAATAGGGAGTTCTTTTTCAAACACCCTGTATTTTGGATTGAAAATATTCAGCTCAGCTAATAAAAACAGTGTTTCAGATTTATTTATTTATTTATTTATTTATTGGAGCAGGGGAACAAAGACAATACACACTTAGCATTCTTTTCATGTAGTGATCCTGCTATTTGTGGAACCATAGCTAATGGATTTTCTAGAGTTTGAATCTGCAACCTCCAATTCTCCATCTCTTACAGATGAAAGGATACAATTTAGCTAAAACTGCTGAACTATTCTGCCACAAAGAAACTTCTCAGCAGGCTCTTTCTCTACGCGACTCCCCTACCCACCCAATGCTCAGTACATTCTTTATCCTTCTTCCTACAATTCCCACAGGCTACAGCCACTAGTTTCAAGATCAAGAGTGCAGGAAAATAGTTTCCAAAGGGCAACGTTGTCAATACTGTAGCAATGAAAACAATCTTTGTCGTCTGAAGAACTACCAGGTTTGTTGCAGCAGAAGCTTTTGTAGGCTATAGCCAGGGTGGTTCAACCATCAGGCAAAGTAAGTGGTTGCTGAAGGTGCCATCCTCTAGGGGGCACCTAGGGGCATCTAGGAGGCCCTGTTGAAGCACTTCCACCCAGACATGGCCTTCCTGCGTCTGCGGCCGCGGCCTGGCCTACACGGCGGCCAGGCCATCATGGCAGTTAAAAGTGGCACCGAGGTGCCTTCACTTTAAAGCAGAGGTGCAGAGTCACTTCCTTCAAGAGCTTCCCAAGCTTCAGTGGTAACCCAGGTGTTTTGGACTCCAGTTCCCACCAACCCCGAGCATCAGCCAAAGCAGTGAGGCTGTTGGGAGTTGAAGTCTCCTCCCTGGGGACGTGGTCTGAGGAGGAGGCAACTCAAGTTCAGGCGTGGCGGCCGCAGCTTGCTCCCAGCACTGGTGAGGAATGGAGGGTGGTGGCAGGGAAAGCAGGGGCCAGGGCAACGGGGGTGCCTATGGAGCGGCCAAGGCGGGCAGCCCCTTCGACCCGTGGTGCTTCCTGCAGCAGCCCCAAGTCCTCGCCTGACTCCCGGGGTGGGAGGGGTTCGGGAGGGGGTTGAAGGAACTCTCTGAGTGCTCCTGGGAGGGCTGAGTTGCGGCCTCCTGATTGGTTGCTTCAGATACCTGGGCTTGAGGGAGGAGAGAAGAAGTGGCTGGAACAGAGCCAGCCTTGCGCTGCCCACTGCTGGACCTGTGCCCGGTCACCCTAGCGTATCCCCACCTCTGCACCGCAGAATTATTGCAGTTTCACACCACATTAACTGTCACGTCTAAATGCCATGGAATTCCAGGAAGTGCAGTTTGGTAAAGCACCAGACTGAAGACTTTCTGAAACTCCCAGGATTTTATAGCATTGACTATGGCAGTTAAAAGTACTGCCAAGTTGCATTTGTTTACTTTACAACAGGCATAGGCAAACTTCTGCCCTCCGGTTGTTTTGGACATCAACTCCCACAATTCCTAACAGTGAGGGGCAACCATGTAAACTATTTGCTCAACTATCTATGGCAGGCATGGGGCAAACTTCGGCCCTCCGGGTGTTTGGACTGCAACTCCCAAAATTCCTAACAGCCAGTAGGAGTCCAAAACACCCAGAGGGCCAAAGTTTGCCCCATGCCTGATCTAAGGCAAACAATTGGCATAATAAAGCATACTGGGTTCAAGTTAACTAGTAAAGAAAGTGGGATGATGGTCATATGGGGAGTCAAGGTTCTTCTGGACTCTTGGACCGGTTCTTAAACACGCTTCATGTATTCCAAGTAGACTGAAACGTACTTGTGGATTATCTGCCTTGATATTCTGGGTGATATGACTGTGTGGAAGGACCCTCAGGGCTCTTCCTGTGATGACTCATGGGCCTTGTAGTCCTGTTCCTAGTACTATTGTGGCAGACGAAGAGGAAAACATGGGGTTTTCGCCGGTTCAGCAAGAGCCGGAGTCTCTTCACCTGCAGGATGTTGATGTTTGCCCTCAAGAATTCAGCCAAACAGGCCTTGGGCAGAACTCCCCCCCCCCCCCGTTTTCCAGGAGGGAAAATTATTCTAAAGACAGGGGAGTCAGGGAGGCTAATCGGAGAAACCTGAGAATCGCTGCCAAACAAATGGCTGATTAGGTCTGCTTCCCTTGGGAAATTCTAAGGAGTCATGCATCTGGACAGAGTTGGGTTTCGCTTCTCATTCTCTAGGGAAAGAGTTCTGTTGGCGGGAAAACGAGACCCAATATAGGTGTTTGGCGCGAGGGATTCTTTGCGGAGTCAATTGATCAGCTTGAGGAGAGAGATCGTGTGTGGACTTCGTAATCCCAGTTCCTTGCTTCCCGGATCAAGCTTCAAGCCTTGCCTTGTCTCACGGTTTTACCACGGACTCTGTTCATGCTTCATGTTCGTCTTGCCTCCAGTCACGAATCTAGTCAAGAATCAAGTTTATTTCCAGCCTTGTTGTCAAGTTTCATTGGACTTTAAAGACTCCGTTATTTCCCCACACTATTGCTTGGCAAAGTGTGTGTTTCGGTCAAGTGGATTAAAACTTTGAACTCTAATATTTTATATTGGACAATACATTTCTGGACTATATTTGACCTCATTTGAAAGGTCTGCTTCTGAACTATATTCTTCACTTGTTTTTATTGATTTTATATATTTCTTTAATAAAGATATTAGATAGAGACTGGCCTCTGTGAAAGGTTATTGGTGCTCTGCAGCCAGGGTCCTGACACTTCCACACAGCCACATAACCCAGAATATCAAGGCAGAATAACCCACAATATCTGCTTTGAGCTGGGTTATCTGAGTCCACACGGCCCTATATCCCAGTTCAATGTTTGGTGCTAAATTTGCAAATATAGTAATTCCTACATAACATTACCATGTATTGCAATGCTTTTTCTGTTGATTTGTTGTAAAACATGATGTTTTGGTGCTTAATTTGTAAAATCATAATGTAATTTGATGTTTAATAAGCTTTTCCTTAATCCCTCCTTATTATCCAACATTTTCGTTTATCCAACGCTTTTATTTTTCAGTGATTGGTTGGGGGGGGGCAAAATTCTGTTCACTTACACTTGAAAATTACTTAGGGCTGTCCCTGGCTATAGCCTACTTCACATGTGTTATATGATATCCAAATTTTAAAATACGAAATACAGTAACTTCCTTATCCACAGATTCAATAACCACTTTTACCCATACTCCAGCCCCCCCAAATGTGTATGTTTCCAATGAAAGCATAGTTCAAAGTATGGTCCATGATTTCAGGTATCCATCAGTGTCCTGGAAAGTATCCCCCATGGAAACAGGAGCTGTACAGTTGGCATCAAAAATAACTGCAGAAAAATTAAGACTAGGGGACATCGTTTCTTAATGAAACAATGACTTTTGAATTTTTTGTGGAGCTAGAAGGAAAGTAAATGTTCATGGATTTTCTTATGAATCTCTTCCTGATCCCTAGATTGTTCTAAACTTTGGATGCCAGATCTCTCCTGCTCTCAGGCCTGTAGTGAGGGGGGGGGGGGTTAGGGGTTCAACCCCCCCCCCCAAATTTCCAGGTTAAAAAAAAACCTGGTTTACTCATGAATTTTAACTGGTTAACCAAATCCCCTTGCTAAGTCTATGAGACGTAAAACATTAAGAGTCCCTCCAGGCACTATCTCAAGCAGATATTGACAGGTCTGAACCCGGGGGGAGGGTGGATCAGGGGTTCAACCCCCCCCCCCCCCGAAATTTTCAAAACCCCTCCCGAATTTTTTTTCTGGTTACGGCCCTGCCTGCTCTGCACAGGTATTCAGAGACAAATGAGTAAAGAAGGAGAGCCTCGAAGGAAGAAGTTGTGAGTGGCAGGAAGAAGTAGCCTTCTTCCACTAGAACAGGTCTTTAAAGAGAGCAGGTTCCCATCTTTTACAGGTTACAATAAGCCCAAGACTAGAACGTCCAAGCAGAAAGTTAGAAGTACTTTGTTCTTTCAATCAAATGAACTGATGTACCTATGCCTTGCGGGAGGGGGGGGGGTAATATCAGAGAACAATGCGCCCAGAGATTGGAAATGTTACATTTTGATAATACAGCTTTTAGAATGCCTGGCCCACCATGGTCACTGGCTACAGTTGGGAGAAACTGAGGAGCTTGACTGGCTGACAGTACAGAACAAGAGCATACCACACTGCACTTTCTTTGTGGGGATACAGGTTCTATTTGTCATAAGTGGGAGGGGGGTGGAAACAAAGGTAGGAATTCTGCATTTGGGAACAATGCTACAAGAATCTGAATTTTAACCTCACAATTCAGATTGCCACAACCTGGCCATTTCCTGGTTGGTGGAAAGTAAGGGAAGTAATAAACAAATGTTCAGCTGTTTTCTTATAATCAGATGCAGGATTTTTTTGAGTTCCTTTGGGGTGACTGGCACAGAGCTTTTACTCTCAGTAAAACAACTGGACTCCTCTTTCCTCCTATCAGGAAAAGGCCAGGTTGATGGGGTGGTTGGGGCTTCCGCTAAGAAAAATTGAATTGGGGTGGGATTGGGTCATTGCATGGTTAGTAGATAATTCCACAATGACTAAAAAAGTTTAATCTTAACAATCAGGATGTCAATTCACTACAGGATGTCATTCAGATCATTAGTTGCACTTCAGTTCTCTGTCATCTTTTAATGTTTCCCCAGAACTTCATGGGAGCCATCTTAAATTATGTTAATTCAAGATGAGAAAATGTTTTTAAATATATTTTACTAGGAAAAGAATTGGTAGATAATGTGTTCACTTTGTGATTTTTCTTCCCTTACATATTGTCCTTCTCTGGCACACCTCCCAGTCTTACAACCTGCTCAGGTTGTCTCTATTTCTCTTGGTCAAGCTACTACCCTGTTTCCCCTAAAATAAGACATCCCCAGAAAATAAGACCTAGTAGAAATTTTGCTGAATTGCTAAATATAAGGCCTCCCCCGAAAGTAAGACCTAGCAAAGGTTTTGTTTGGGATCGGTAAATGTATGTACCATAGAGTGTTGTACATGGAAATAGTGGTAGTAACAAGAAATTCTTGATAGGATTCACAGTTTGTCTGGCTATGCTGGATTGTGATTACAACTACTGTACAGTATATAATAAATGTTCATTTTTTTGGTTCAACAATAAATGTGAATTCTTTTTCATGGAAAAATAAGACATCTCCTGAAAATAAGACCTAGAGCATCTTTGGGAGCAAAAATTAATATAAGACACTGTCATATTTTCAGGGAAACACGGTATTTTGGGTGTCTGACATCAAGTTATCTCATAACAGGCATGCCTTCCATTTGATCTCTACCACCCAGTACCAGGAAGTGGAGCAAAAGAGCAAAAAGCCCCATGATTCTAATAGGGCAGGAAGCCTAAGTCTTGTCTCATGCAGAGGAAATGTGGATTTATCTTCTCTAATGCTGCATGTGAATTTCCAACATGATCTAACTCCAAGAATGTCTCTGGGTGACATATATGTGCTGGAGGAAGAGGCAAAGCAATTAAAATACTGATTCTGATGCATAATAATAGCACTATTAATTCAGACGTTTCCAGGTAATTGGTGTAAAAAGATGTTATTGTTTCATTTATGAGTACTTATGCAAGAGACAACATGGTAAGTAGTTGATCTAATATATTAAGACTTCAGCACTGAAGAGGCCATTATTTGTTAATCAAATAATCTGTACCTAAGATATTCTCTGTGGCTTCTATTGTCTGTTGAAGAAATCTAATAGGACAGCAAAAAATAAAAATTACAATTAAAGAGTTATTAGTGATTGGCAGCAAGGAAACTGATATCTGTTTTTCAAATACAGTAAAGACATTTACCATGGTACCATAGAAAACACTGTACCAGACTAGAAAGCAGAACCAGATTTCTACCAATAACAAAAATTGCACAATGTAAATGCACCCAGAGTAACATATGTGAGAAATCCTTTCTACCTAAATATTAAGAAATGTTGATCTTTTCTCTTCCATATTTTTCTTGATGTTGATTCTTCCCAATAAAAAATCGGATCTTTTAAAAAATGGACCCATACTGGAACAACCACTCACACATTCTAGTGGTGTTACAATTACATAATTGTTAAATTACATGTCTAGCTCTACCTGAAATTCTCTAGCCACGGAGAATGCAAAATCAAGCTTCAAGGAATGGTTGCTAATATAAAGTAGCTCATTAAAATTTTACTTTTTGTTTTTTTAATGTTGTGAACTGCTTTGCATCTCAATCAGGCAATAAAAGTAGTTGTTGTAGTTGTAGTTGTTGTTGTTGTAGTAGTAGTAGTAGTAGTAGTTGTTGTTGTTGTCGTTGTCCTTGATTGAGAGTTCTGGGAGTTGTAATCTAAAAAGGTAATTTCCCATTGTTTGACACAAACAGAATTTTAAAGCATGATGTGTGCACTAGGACCGATGTAGTAATGAGTTAATTATTGAAATGAAAGTAGGAGGCCTGCCTGCTCTCCAGGTCCAATGACTACTTGTTACAGAAAGGCGGTTGCTATTATTAGGTATTTATTTGTCCCAACATTAGTGTCTGTTGCATTTCTGTTCTCTCCTATCCCTATGTTGATGGGTATGAAAAACAACTATAATCTCACCTCCAAATGATCAATCACCACTCCCTTCATTTAACAATTTTAGGTGGGGATGTGTACAATATTAGCTGCCCACACTCTTGCTTCAGAATAGTAGAAACAAATCTTGACTAAAGTTTTGACAAACAAAAGCATTTAGAGAACATTGTCTAGAGCCAGAATTGGATGTAGTACCAAGCCTCTCCAAGGGTTCTCACCTAGCTTCATAGCTTTTCCAGCCTCAAATTGCCAAGCTAATATAAAAGGAATCCAAGAAGTTCTATTATTGTTTGCTTTTACATCATTCCCAAGGTGTATTTATTAATCACCCAGTGAGTTTCCATACCTGGACAGGAAATCAAACCTTGGTCCCCAGAGCCATAGTGCAATGCTAAAACCACTACACCACACTGGGTCTTTCCAAAAAGTGCACTCATATACAGTGACTCTTTCACACCACTAGACAACTGTTAACATCTAGGCATGATGCTAACAAAGACTCCAAAACCCACTTGCCTGGTGGCAGAGACTCAACTCAGTACTGAGACTTATCTATGAACCTGACTGTGTGCTCCTTTAAATTTCACTCTGTTCAAAGCCTCAAAACTGTGGGCATTTTCAGAGAGAAGGGTCCTTATATTAGCAAAGATAAGGCTCTGCTGTTATTTTGTCATTTTCTCCATGATAGATTTTTCACTGTAAGAAAAAAGATGGAAGAAGTGGTGGAAAACAAGAATGGGTTGCAAGGGGAGAAAGACAAAAGTCTGAAGCCCTTCTAACATTCAGTTACTGAAATTATGTTGATGAGATAAAATCCTCCCTTAGCCTTGAATACAGGTTTAGTTTCTGCCATTATCACTGAGCTGGAAAAATAAATGTCTTTTGATGTTAAGATTACAGCGTTTCACTTCTGTATTATATCTATCTTCTTCACATCCATGCTCTGTTGTCACTGAAAGAAGAAACTCAGAAAAATGAACTCTTTCAAACTCTAGCCTATGGCTTCCTGTTTCTGATCAGAGATCATACTTTCTGAAACTATATAGGCATATGCACATACATGCACACATTCACATTTCTCCCCCTCCCTGTCTGCTGTGCTGTAATACAGGGAGAACTGGAGATTGACGTGATGTGAACTGTTTCCCTCTCCTCCAGCAATCTCCACTAACTTTCTGGTAGTGAGACTGAGGCAAAAGCAGGTGAGGTGGGGGAAAACTCTTCAGCTTCTGTGAGTTTGAGCAGAACTATGAAAAAACAAACACTTCTTCCCCATTAATAACTTTCTCTACCTTGACCACACAAATGTTGCTTGGTCACATGTGTCCCAGACTGCATCTGTGAAATATTACAACTATGCAATTTAATCTTTAAAAATATACCTCCCTACACATCTACAGATATTATTATTTTATGGATTGCTGCATTTGTTGCTGCCCCAATTGCTGCCCAATACATGATCAAAAATATGTTATCTAGGCATTTCTAGGTTCTTCTACTTGACTCAACGTATGACCTACAAATGACTCACCAGTAGAAAAGTGTTATCTCTAGTAAACAAACAAGCAAACAAACAAACAAATAGTGGGTCTATATGTAGGACTATTGTATGGGTCCTGCACCCAAATCCCACAAATGTGGAGGTCTGACTATAGTCTCAACTCTCTGTCAGAGTGGTCATCATAATCTGTGAAAAAAATGAGCTGAAAGGTCTACTGTATTTCATGAGGACCTTCCCAAGACTGTATAAGAAATACCATCACAATATAGTAAGCTTGATCACATTTTTCATTCAGACATTACAGTACGCCATGCAACCAGGTTGACCTTCAAATTCTAGGCATCACCTGTTACATAATAAACTGAAGGTAGCATGATGCAACACCTTGCCGAGAGCCCATTTTCTAAAATATAAGTGCGAGATAGTAATAACCTAGAATTCCAGTAGGCAGAGCCCATGTAATACCCAGACTGAGGATTCTCTTTGGCTAGACTGAGGACTATAATTCCACCATATTATTCCCACAACCTTTTTTTGGCAGAGACATTGCTTCACAGGGTTGAGAAAAATTGGATTTTGTTTTGGCCAAGAATTTTGACTGCTTCAAAAGTCACATTTTTTTAAAACTGTTTGTCTGACACTGGGAAACAGAGTTCAGCAAATATTTTATTGATTGTTATGGTAATACCAGAAAGTATGATCTCTGGTTAGCTTGAATCAGTCAAGGAAGGAAGAAAAAAGTCAAAATTGACTAGGAGGGAAGAGAGAATTTTTAACAGCAACATCCAGTTGCTTTAAAAAAAGAAAATATTTCAATGTCTCTAAATCATTACTGTTGTTTTAAACCTGAAATGATCAAACATTCAGTGAATCACAATTTAAGAAGAACCATTTGTTTAATTTCTGCATCCCTCTATTTTGTAAAAATAAAGCATTATTTCAACCAAGACACCATTTTAGTGAAATAAAGAATCAAGACAAAGGAGAAGGAACAATAATATTCTTCCTTCCTCTGTTTCTGGAAACCATTATTATCAATAAGAGGTATATTATTTTTATACAACAGGTGATGCTTAGCATTTTAAAAGTCAACTTGATTGCATGGCTTACTGTAATGTCAGATGAAAAATAATGTCAAGTTTACCATATTGTGGTGGCATTTCTTATATATTTCTTATATTATTGTGTAATAATAATATATAGTATTATATAATAATCCACTATATGAATAAGAACTATAATATTGAAGATTTACTGATAGAAAGCATAATGTGCTTTTTTTCAATTACAACATCTTCAGGAACAAAAGAATATAAACTGGAGGACTTCAATAGGAGGACATTATGACTCAGTTGTTCCAGGTCGGAGGATTTCTACTTAATCTTCTAGTACTTGTTTTTAACCATCTTCTTCTCTCTTCAACATTATGATCATAAAATCAAACTTTGTGGCAGAATAAAGGCATACAGACAACTTTTGGCTAAAAACTAAACTTTCTAAGAGCAGTAAAGGCTTGACCTGTCTTGGAGCAGAAAGAAGTACTTGACATCTTGCCTGATGAAAATCCATTCTCTCAATTGCTAAAGATCAAGGAGAATTGGCCTTCGATAGATTGGCTGTTTCCTAAAAAATGGAGAGGCAGAGGAGGAAGTAATGCTGGTACCAGAAATAAAAGGAAGAGGGGAAGCTGCTGTTCTCTATGATTGCATGAACAACTCTGCTTTGAGTAAGATCTACAGCAGTTCCCACAATTATGCTCACATATATATACAGTAGAGTCTCACTTATCCAAGCCTCGCTTATCCAAGCCTCTGGATTATCCAAGCCATTTTTGTAGTTAATGTTTTCAATATATTGTGATATTTTGGTGCTAAATTCGTAAATACAGTAATAACAATATAACATTACTGCGTATTGAACTACTTTTTCTGTCAAATTTGTTGTATAACATGTTTTGGTGCTTAATTTGTAAAATCATAACCTAATTTGATGTTTAATAGGCTTTTCCTTAATCCCTCCTTATTATCCAAGATATTCGCTTATCTATGCTTCTGCTGGCCCGTTTAGCTTGGATAAGTGAGACTCTATTGTATATCAAACCCGTTTCCATTAAGAACATTATTTGGCTATACTCACAGCATATGTGGAGAACAAAATGCTTCTTATCTCCCCCTTAAGCAGATTTGAAGTACAGGCAGTTCCCGAGTTACAAACATCTGGTTTACAAACAACTCATAGTTAAGAACGGAGGTGAGACAACAGGAAGTGTGATCAACCCCTCAGAAGGGAAATTCATTCCTGAAAGAGTTATCATACGGAAAAGATGTTGCCATTGAAGCTTTATCACAATCCTAGTTTCCATAACAAGCCAATTTTTCAAAATTCAATTATTACAGGAACAGAAAGTGAGGCGAAATCTTCTGAACAGGGGCACAGACAGCATAACAAACCCCACAGGGGTGTTAACCCTTCCCTGTGCTATCCAAAGCTTAAAAGTATCTATATTTGGCTGGAGTTACATATAAAAATGTACTTGTTCTCACTTATATACAAATTCAACTTAAGAACAAACCTATAGAACCAATCTTGTTTGTAACTTGGAGATCAATCTGACTAACCAGAGCTTGCCATTGAGAATGTCCCAAGGAGCCTCAAGCTATAAAATAGCCATTTATGAAACACCGCTTCATAATCAATGGCCATTCTGCCACAATCAACTTGTGAAGCCAGAGCATTCTCACACTGCCAGCCTTAATTGGATAAGCAGCTTGAACCATCTATATATAAAAGGTGTAACCAACCAGCTATTGAAATAGTGTTCTGCCTCTTCCTTATTTTACGCTTTTACCCCCTTCATCCTGAATTTCAGGTTTAAACTAAGATAAGATATCCACACTTCGCTCATCTAAGATTTACTCCTGTTGTCCTATGAGCCTTTTATTCTTTATTGTCAAAAGTATTCTCAAAAGTAGAGGTGATGGATCATAAGTGCTTTCCAGTATAGAATCTTAGTCAAAGGTTTGGCCATTCATCTGGTTCTCCTTTTCAGGGTCTAAATCAGCCAACCAGGACATGTGGCCCCAGCTTTCATCAATCCTCAGCTACAGATGAGAACTCTTCCCAGGAGGTGTCACCAGAAACTCCACTGTCACCTGAGCATGTCCTTTTGAGAGCTTTTGCTGCTTATGATGCTGCATTATTCTTCTGGCAGCAAGCAGAAGCTTTTGCCATGATAGAATCTCTCATGGTTTCCTGAGGTTGGGACATGCTCTGTACTTGTCTCAACTTGTTTGCTTGGCTCATACATCCTTTGGGCCATATAGGGAGATGCTGCTGTTGCACTCTAGTATGATTTTAGTATGCTTGAACTGTATACTATCATGAAATTCCTGTGACATATGATAGGATATATAAAAATAATTTTGAAAATATTAAGAGAGGAGAAAGTATGTTAATTCGACAATTAAAAAACCCAGTCCTTTTGACAAATCTTGAAAGGATAAGCTTGGGTTCTAATGTGTATAGAGTGTGCTCTACCATGGTTGGAAAGTTCTTTTGTGAAAGATTTATTTACTGTCATGTCCTGGTCTTTTGACTGCATGCAATAAATGTATTTATTAATAACAAGGAGTATTTGGTTAGTCACAAGAGTTTTAGCTAAAATGTATGATCTTCCAAAGTCACGCAGCCTAAAAAGTTACCACTGCCTCAGATAATGAAAGAAAATCAGAACAGAGAAGAGAGGCTGTGCCTGATGGAGATGCCACTTTAGCCTTGAAGCCGGTTCTCTCTCCCTGGATGATGTTTGACACAATGTTATGGATCAGGAGTGCCAATGGCTTGTGGGCATTTAAGCTCTTGCCCACTTTCCAGTGGAAGACTCTACAGCACGTAGGCCAAGTGCCTGTTTCTTGCCAGGATGAAGCTTTGGTTGGAGCGGGAACTTTAGTTCAACACAAGTCCTGGCCAGATTACCTCATTTAACATGAGCACAAAGAGGGAATACATGCCACTGCTGCCTGGATCATGATGTCTATTTGAATTATGTATTTTAAACTGCCTTGCCTTCAGAGAAAGAAGGGAGGGAGGGAGGGAGGATCAGCCTCAAATGGGGGTGTGACTATTCAAAATTACTATTTTTGGCACCCAAGAAAAGGCATGCAACTATTATGAAGTGACAACTATTATGCAATGAAATATGGTATTTCTATTGAACCTTCTTTATTATTATCAGAAGTCACAGCTAAAGTGCTAAAGCACTATAGCAATATCCACTCATTAAACATTAGGATCATTTTGTTTTGGTGCAAACATTCCTTTCTTCCTCTCTTGATCTCTATTCTGTAAACAATAGATGTTTATTAGTGGTGCCATCTAAACTATTTTCAGAATACAATCAGATAGTATTCATTTCATAAAATACTGGGTCAATGTAAACTATGAAACAGAAGAAAAAATGTGTTGTCGAAGGCTTTCATGGCCGGGATCACAGGGTTGTTGTATGTCTTTCGGGCTATGTGGCCATGTTCCAGAAGTATTCTCTCCTGATGTTTCGCCCACATCTATGGCAGGCATCCTCAGAGACTGTGAGGAATGGATAAACTGGACAAGGAAGGAAAAATATATATCTGTGGAGAGTCCAGGGTGTGACAAGAGTCCTTTGTCAGTTGGAAGCCAGTGTTAATGTTTCAGTTAATCACCCTAATTAGCATTGGAAAGGTTTGTTTCTTGCCAGGGGGGCATCCTTTGTTAAGAGGCAGTAGCTGTCCTTGGGGCTCTTCTGCCCTCAGAGTGTTGCTTCCCATCTACTGTTTTGATTATTGAGTTTTTTAATACTGGTAGCCAGATTTTGTTCATTTTCATTGTTTCCTCCTCCTTTCTGTTGAAGTTGTCCACATGCTTGTGGATTTCAATGGCTTCTCTGTGTACTCTGACATGATAGTTGTTGGAGTGGTCAAGCATTTCTGTGTTCTCAAATAATATACTGTGTCCAGGTTGGTTCATCAAGTGCTCTGCTATGGCTGATTTCTCTGGTTGAATTAGTCTGCAGTGCCTTTCATGTTCTTTGACTCGTGTTTGTGCGCTGCGTTTGGTGGTCCCTATGTATACATGTCCACAGCTGCATGGTATCCGGTAGACTCCTGCAGAGGAGCCCCAAGGACGGCTAATGCCTTTTAACAAAGGATGCCCCCCTGGCAAGAGACAAACCTTTCCAATGCTAATTAGGGTGATTAACTGAAACATTAACACTGGCTTCCAACTGACAAAGGACTCTTGTCACACTCTGGACTCTCCACAGATATATATTTTTTCCTTCCTTGCCCAGTTTATCCATGCCTCACAGCCTCTGAGGATGCCTGTCATAGATGTGGGCGAAACGTCAGGAGAGAATACTTCTGGAACATGGCCACACAGTCCGAAAGACATACAACAACCCAGAAGAAAAAATCCTCAGTAATGTTGAGAGTTGCTAGGAAATAGTGTAGGGTAAAGAAAATAACATGTGGAGGGTCTCCAAAGTATAATCAGTTTGAACAAGACAAAACCTGGGACTTTCATAGACTTTTTTTTCCATATGTGGAGAGCCTCATAGTCATTTTTTTCTTCCCAATTACAATTACAGATGTTAGGAGATTCCTTTATCTTTTTTATGCTGAAAAGACTAACATAGTGGTCTCATTTGGGCCCCATCTACACTGCCATTATAATGCAGATTGAACTGGATTATAAAGAAGTGTTCAATACAGTTCAATCTGCATTATATGAGTTTACACAGATCATACAATGCAGTTCAAACTGCCTTACGTGGCAGTGTAGATGGGCCTTAGACATATATTCAGAAATCTAAAAAAAAAGGAGTCGTTTTTGTGTTGTTTTCAAGCACATTTCATTGACAGGCAAGGGTTAACACACAACAAACTGCAAGAAATTTTCTAGCAACCATGAGAAACGACCCTATCATTTTATAAAATATTGTTGCCACAATCCCATGATGACTCAAGAGTCTGAGCCGAACCTCTTGTTACAATCTGAGATCAAACTATAGCTAAGCAGAAAGCAAAGGTGATCCCAAAGGATTTAGCTTGACAGTGTGAGTCAGTACATACGAACCAGCTTTGCTAACATAATAGAATTACACAGATTTAAAATATTGAACTCAAGTTACCAAGACAGGTTTCAGCATTTGCATGCATAAATGAGTGCTCAGGAATATGAAAAAAGCCCAAAGGGAACTCTTCACGATTACAACTTGCAATGCATGAGATGAAAGATTAAAGAGGTGGTAATAATGATGTGATTGATAATACTGGGGTCTATTACAGAAAGCATAATTTGCTATGTAAGCTTTCAATTCCGTCAAATGTATAAGAAAGTTTTGACTGCAGTTCACCTAGAGAGAAAACTCAGTAAGATCTATAGAACTGTGGTAGTATGTTTTAGAAAGCTTTAAATATTGGAATATTTCTTAAAAATCAAGCTATGGGTAGCTGAAAAAGTGAATACAGAGCCTGTGAATATGGAGAATATCTTCTTCTGGTCTTGTTCTATCCAAAATAATGAATTACGTATCATCATTTGAACGACTTGTCTGGAAGGTTGACACACTAGACAACATAATTTTTACTCCCCTTTGCTTAATTTTCTCTTATTCCTGGCTTTCTAATTTGTACTTGTAGACAGTTCTGTTAGCTATGAAATAGATGTGAGATTTCTTTTGGCCTGGTAAGGCTCTTGATTCCACCCTCCCTGTAGTCAATCACTTTACTGTCATGGCAGTCTGTCCCTTCTGACAGCTATCTCTGGGACCTTCCAGTCAGCCTCTTAATCTGGGACAAAGAAATGGGGCAAAATATCATGGTACCTTAAGGAAAGTCCAAACACAAAGCACTCAATCCCGGGAAATGGTCCTCGGGCATCCTGAAAAGCTTGGTTATAGCAGATTTTGCAAAATTGATGTAGGACATCCACCAGAAAAATTTCTTTTAATTTTTTTCTTATTGACTCTCTGAAATGTGTTGGACCTCATAAGCTCTGGTGCAGATATAAGAATGTGCACACAAACAGATTTTTTTTGTCATGATCTTTCCTCACCCTCCCTCCACCTTTAAGTTTGCCCTCTTGAACCCTGTTTCCCTTGGGGTCACTTGCCTGCCATGCTGCTGCCCACTATGCAATTTAAAGATCTGCTTAATTTCATAAACATGAGAACAAAGAAATGGTTGGAGAGAGTTCTCATGGTAATTTTTGTCCTCTCGTGCTTCCATTTAGCCACCTGTGTGTTTTTGGCTTCATTTGTTTATACCTCTCATCAGCTGTTTGAGAATAATAAAATGAGGATAAGAGCAGTCTACACCAGTGTATGGCAACCAAGTCTCGTGGCTTTGACTGCAGGGATATACAGTCCTCTGTAGCAACACATTTTCAGCCAATTGCAAATTTAAAGAGGACTTTTAAAACTTTTGTTTTCATCCAATTCAGCGTGCATTTTTTGTGAGCGTCATCTTGCCACCCCTTTTATCCCAGGTTCTTGCTGATTTTAAGACCTCTACTTCCTCTACTTTGCACAAGAACTGTGGGATCTGTAGTTTTTGAGATATGTTGCATTAAGTACAAATTTCTCCATTTCTTAAACAGCAAGTCTTAAATTAACAGCACAGATGAGCTCCCAAGCATGACATAAGAACCTAGATCAGTAACTTTTCTAAATCCCATGAATTCTTTACAATATATCCTAAACCCAACTGTTGGTTCCAATGAAAACAGACCGGTTTCATCAATGGAGGTTATGTAAGAACCAATTTATCAAATTCCTATTGATTCAGTGGGTCTCCTTTAGCTGGATTGTTTAACCAAACATTTATAAGGAACAAGACTTCCCAAAATATCCTCTAGCAAATGACTAACGATTTAGTCCTATATCCCCAGAGCCTTCATCAAATGTATCTGTTCTCCTCTGCCATATTGGGCTCTGTGGCTGACAGGCTATTCAAACACAATGCAAAAAGGAGTAAACAAAGGACATGATAAAAGGATATCAAATGTTTTCAATTGCATATACAATAATTCAACGTGAGAGCCAGAATTTGTTGGCAGTAGAATTCTGGAAGTTGTAGTTCAAAAAAGTAGTTTTCCCAAATTCTGGCTTGTACTTGAGAGTCCTTCATTAAATGAAAGGAAGGACATCCATTAAAAATAAATAAAGTGGGATCAAAACACACATCTTAAGAAATTATGTTTCTCTCTTAGAGTCTGCTTTGTGTCTTTCTCCTCCCCCTGCCCTTTGCGATGGGGCCTTTGCTTTGTCATTATGAGTTGCATGACAGCAGACACCAAATTCATGATGCTTTAGCAGATCAAGGTCACCATATATCTATGCAAGGAAAAGTTTTTGACTTACTATATCAAAGCAGCTGTCCCCTTGTAAGAGGAAGAAGAGAATCTGGTTGGGTGGGGGAAGAGAGAGAGAGAGAGAGAGCAGCAGCAGCAGCAGCAATAGCACTCTCATCCCCAGCCCAGTATAGCTTCTTTTAAAGAAACTGGTTTAAAAGAAAATTTGATCTCAACATTGATATATGGCTGGAATTCTGTTCATGTCGTATGAATGCACAACCTTGTCTTACACATGTGCATGCCTTTTTAGAGATGTTGTGCAGGAACCTATTTAGAGCCTTATTGTACCTCCTTGTACGATATCCAAAGCCCTGCCCCAAGACAGTTTTCAGTCCCTGCAAGCACCCCTATTTACTAGCCTGGGAAAATCAATTCCTTTTTAGAGTTCTACTTGTGAGTACCAACAATGCTTTCCTCAGAGTGGAGCTTTAACTTACCAAAACAAAATAGAGTTCTAGACAGGGCCGGTCCAACAATGGAGGCCGTTTAAGCGGCCGCTTCGGGCGCACGTCAAGGGGGGCGCTGTTGAGGCTCCCTCTCGCACTCCTCGGCCCACTCGCGCATCTCTCGCACTCGTCCCACTCGCGGCCCTCTCGCACTCTGCTCAATCGCGCCCCTCTCGCACTCGGCCCACTCACGCCTCTCTCACACTCGGCCCACTCACGCATCTCTCTCACTCGGCCCACTCGCGCCCCTCTCGCACTCGGCCCACTCACGCATCTCTCTCACTCGGCCCACTCACGCCCCTCTCGCACTTGGCCCACTCACGCCTCTCTCGCACTCAGCCCACTCGCACCTCTCTCTCACTCGGCCCACTCGCGCCTCTCTCTCACTCGGCCCACTCACACCCCTCTTGCACTCGGCCCACTCACGCCTCTCTCTCACTCGTCCCACTCATGCCCCTCTCGCACTCGGCCCACTCACGCCTCTCTCGCACTCGGCCCACTCACTCCCCTCTCGCACTCGGCCCACTCACGCATCTCTCTCACTCGGCCCACTCACGCCCCTCTCGCACTCGGCCCACTCACGCCTCTCTCGCACTCGGCCCACTCACGCCCCTCTCGCACTCGGCCCACTCGCGCCTCTCTCTCACTCGGCCCACTCACTCCCCTCTCGCACTCGGCCCACTCACGCATCTCTCTCACTCGGCCCACTCACGCCCCTCTCGCACTCGGCCCACTCACGCCTCTCTCGCACTCGGCCCACTCACGCCCCTCTCGCACTCGGCCCACTCACGCATCTCTCTCACTCGGCCCACTCACGCCCCTCTCGCACTCGGCCCACTCGCGCCTCTCTCTCACTCGGCCCACTTGCGCCTCTCTCTCACTCGGCCCACTCACGCCCCTCTCGCACTCGGCCCACTCACGCCTCTCTCGCACTCGGCCCACTCGCACCTCTCTCTCACTCGGCCCACTCGTGCCTCTCTCTCACTCGGCCCACTCACACCCCTCTTGCACTCGGCCCACTCACGCATCTCTCTCACTCGGCCCACTCACGCCCCTCTCGCACTCGGCCCAGTCACGCCTCTCTCGCACTCGGCCCACTCACGCCCCTCTCGCACTCGGCCCACTCACGCCTCTCTCGCACTCGGCCCTCTCGCCCTTGCAGCCCTCTTGCCCCTGAACAAGACCTGAGGCCAGGCCTCTGGGCCTGCTGCTCCACCTGCACCCTTCCTGGATTCCTCCCGCAACGCCCGGCAGCCCTCCATGGCTGGAAGGAGCTCTGGCAGGTCGAGCAGGCCTGTGCCCCTGCCATGCACCTCCTTGGGGACCCTCTCAGCCATGAAGACGGGGCAGGTAGGAACCCGTCCCTGTTCCCAGCATTTCGCCAGGCATGTCTCCAGGGCAGGCCTGGGCCAACTTGGCAACTGAGGGGGAAATGGAGGGGCCTGAGGCTGGGTTGCTGCAGGTTTTTCAGCTGCCTGGCCATGTTCCAGAAGCTGGAACATGTGGGCCTACTCCTAGGATTTATAGTTTCCTAAGGCCCCTTCTTCACAGCCATAGAAGACAGATTATCAAGGCAGATAATCCACATTTTCTGCTTTGAACCAGATTATATGCATCCACACAGCCATATAATCCAGTTCAGAGCAGATAGTCTGGATTTTATATGGCAGGATATGGGTTCTTCTACATAACCATATAATTGAGATTATGAAGGCAGATAATCCAGGTCATATGCACTGAACCGGATTACATGCATCCATACAGCCATATAATCCAGTTCAGAGCAGATAGTCTGGATTTTATATGGCAGGGTATGGGTTCTTCTACATAACCATATAATTCAGATTATCAACGCAGATAATCCACATTATCTGCCTTGAACTGGGTTATCTGAGTCTACACTCCCATATAATCCAGTTCAAAGCAGATAACCTGCATTTTATATGGCAATACAGAAAGGGCCTAAGAGTATATTGTAGTGTATATTGTAGTGGTGTACTTCAGAGGGATGCATATATCTCACCAAAGGGCAGCTGCACTTTGGAATTAATGCAGTTTGACTCCAATTTCATTGCCATGGCTCAATGCTATGAAACCCTGGGAATTGTAGTTTTATAAGGTCTTTAAACCTTCTCTGCCAAATAGTTTAGATGCCTCACCGAACTATAACTCCCAGGATTCCATAGCATTGAGCCGTGGCAGTGAAAGTGGAGTCAAACTATGTTAATTCCACGGTGCCTCACTTCTTCCAATGGAGAAATAAAGATACAAGTGCCAGTTAAGTCCAGTGGATTTCTTTATTCATACCAGGGGTCCCCAAACTTTTTAAACAGGGGGCCAGTTCACGATCCTTCGGACCGTTGGAGGGCCAGACTATAGTTGGCCACCGAGCAATAATAAATAAATATCTAAATAAATAAATAAATAATAACAATAACAATAAAAAAGAGGGTTGGAAGACACCCTTTGGGCCATTGAGTCCAATCCCCTTCTGCTTTGTGCATCGAAAGCACAAACAAAGCACCCCTGACAGATGACCACCCAGCGTCAATGTGAAGAAGAAGAAGAAGAAGAAGAAGAAGAAGAAGAAGAAGAAGAAGAAGAAAGAGGTTTGGAAGAGACCCCTTGGGCCATTTAGTCCAACCCCCTTCTGCCTGTGTGCACCAAAAGCACAAGCAAAGCATCCCTGATAGATGGCCACCCAGCCTCAATAATAATAATAATAATAATAATAATAATAATAATAATAATAATAGGATTGGAAGAGACCCCTTGGGCCATTTAGTTCAACCCCCTTCTGCCTGTGTGCACCAAAAGCACAAGCAAAGCATCCCTGATAGATGGCCACCCAGCCTTAATAATAATAATAATAATAATAATAATAATAGGATTGGAAGAGACCCCTTGGGCCATTTAGTCCAACTACCTTCTGTCTCTGTGCACCAAAAGCACAAGCAAAGCATCCCTGATAGATGGCCACCCAGCCTCAATATTAATAATAATAATAATAATAATAATAATAATAATAATAATAATAATAATGGTTGTAAGAGAAGAAGAGACCCCTTGGGTTACTTAGCCCAACCCCCTTCTGCCCTTGTGCCGTGGGGCTGGATAAATGGCTTCGATGGGCCGCATCCGGCCCCCGGGCCTTAGTTTGGGGACCCCTGATTCATATCATATGGAGAGGGGCAGATTTCTCGCCCTTTTCATGATATTGTTTAAACTTCCACTCTATGTCTAATTTTTGTTTTGTGTAAGGTAAAGGTAAAGGTTTCCCCTGACGTTAAGTCCAGTCATGTCTGACTCTGGGGGTTGGTGCTCATCTCCATTTCTAAGCCAAAGAGCCAGTGTTGTCCGTAGACACCTCCAAGGTCATGTGGCCAGCATGACTGCATGGAGCACCGTTACCTTCCCGCCGGAAGTGGTACCTATTGATCTACTCACATTGGCATGTTTTCGAACTACTAGGTTGGCAAAAGCTGGAGCTAACAGCGGGCGCTCATTTCGCTCCCGGGATTTGAACCTGGGACCTTTCGGTCTGCAAGTTCAGCAGCTCAGTGCTTTAACACACTTTGCTACCGGGGCTCCTTTTTGTTTTGTGTATTTTATGGAAATATGTTTCCATATGTATATTTTACGGAGTGTTTTTAAATTATTATGTGTTCTAGCAATGTTGTCAACCGTCTTGAGCGGGTAAGAAATAAAATTATCATTATCATTATTGAGTTGCTGTGCATTTTCTGGGCTGTCTGGCCATGCTCCAGAAGCATTCTCTCCTGACATTTCACCCACATCTATGGCAGGCATCCTCAGAGGTTGTGAGGTTGAGGCAAGTGTGAATGTTGCAGTTGGCCACCTTGATTAGCATTGAATGTCCCTCACATATTCATAGCTGGCTGCTTCCTGCCTGAGGGAATCTTTGTTGGGTGGTGTTAGCTGGCCCTGATTGTTTCATGTCTGGAATTCCCCTGTTTTTGAGTGTTCTTTTTTTACTGTCCTGGTTTTATTTATTTATTTATTTATTTCCCATACTTGTGTCCCGCCCTTCTCACCCTGAAGAGGACTCAGGGTAGCCTCACAACTGCCAACAATTCGATATCCGATTGTTTTGGGGGGGGCGCCAAAATTCTGTTCACTTACACTTGAAAATTACCTTGGGCCGGCCCTGGTTCTAGATTATACGCAAAAGTCACATTACACAAAGGATCCTGGAATAGACCTTTCGTGTAATATGCAACCTATACTATAACCAATTTTGTCCAGGATCCTGTAAGTACTATTTACTATTAGTTAAGTATTTTCACAAGGTTACACAGCAGTGGTGAAGGAAAACAGACAGTGGTGAGAGGAGGTAGTCTATTTCTCCATGGCCTCATTTCTTTCATGGCCCTGGCATCTATGCCTTTTTCCTCCCTGCCACCATCACCTAATCTAGCAAAGTAGTGCCAGCAGGATGCCTTCCAACAGTGAATTATTTTATTCCAATGATGAATTATTTTCAGAATCTTGACTATAAAGAAATCCAGGCAGACATGTCCTTTGAAGTGGCCAACTCAGAGTTGAGAGAGTTGCCAGGCTTCCAGACATACATTTGTTTTGCTCTGTGTGTGTGTGAGAAAGAGATTTACAAGGAAACTCTACGTCCCTTCTTTTTAAGGCTGCTTTTTCTTTGATCCTGTAACTAGTCATAGAGCATAAAATTTCCCCAGTCCATTAATTAAAAGAGAATTAAACCTAGTTCTGAAAGGTTACAAATGTATTGACTAATCAGGGCTGGGCTATATTTGATTGTTTGATTTCCAGTTATTTCCACTGGGATATAATATATCACTATTGCAAATTATCTTAAAATACTTGGGAATATTGCTGTTACCACTACTACTAATCTAGTTAGGAAATCAGGAGCCAAGCCATGACAAGGCTTCATCACAGCTTAGAAAAGTTGCTAGTTTGGGCATGGCAGCTCCCAGCATTTTCAAATCAACTAACTTTCCCAGACTCTGGGACCAGCTAAAAGCCTCCAGGGATCTTTCCCTCATTTTAAACTCTTAATTGGTTTGAAGGGTTTTAACCATTAAAATACTGTTAATATTGAATTCTATTTTAATGTTGGCATATTTTTAGGCTTTAAAATGTATTTTATTGGTTTTATTGTAAGCTGCTTTGAGTCTTTTTTAGAGAGAGAAAGCAGGATAATACGAATATAGTAATAATACTAATATTAATATATTTTCAGAGTCAGGGACCTCTCCCTCTAGTATCTTTTCAGAGAATGTATTCCATAAACCCTGTCTCTGTTGTTTGCTCAGTGTTGGTGAGGAAAGGAAAACACTTTGCCAGATTGGGGGCATAGTTTTATTTGTTTAAGCTTTTTGTTCATCACTGGAAAGGTAGTTAACAAATGCTTTCAATAACTGATACACAAGTCTGTGTTTGAATGGATAGAAAAAGGATCATAAGATTATTGTAGATGGCATAATTCTGTAGATCTGACAGCAGTGACATAAATCCTGCTCTGACAGCAGTTACATAAATCACTTTATCAGTGAACATGCCCAGCTCATTTCCCTCCTTCCACACACCACAGCATTACTCCAATTCATTCTCTAATCAACAGGTAGTTTTCTCAGAAAGCAGTTAGAAGTGTTGCTGTAGGGCCATTTTTTCAGCATGAAGAATGTCTGGCAAGTATAACAAAGGGCAGCATTTTCTTTTCATCACTGAACACTGCCGTAACACTGACAGACGACAACAGCACCACGCCCAAGGTGAGCATGCCCTTGCAAACAAGTAAGAGCAGCCTCAGCAATTTGTCATACTTCTCAATGGAGCAAAACAAAACAAATAATAGACTGAAGCTTCATCTGAGGAACTGAGAAAACTGATGGGACAACTATGCCTTACAAGAGATAAGACCTAATACTCGGTCTGGTCTAAAAACATTTTCTAAAAGCACATGAAGTTATGTTCACCACTCCATTTCCACCATCTCTCCATCTCTCCCCCAAAAGTATTTTACATAGTGAGTTATTTTCTGGAATAAGAAGCACAAACTTACAATTGAGCAAGGAATTAAAACAGCAAATGCAGACAAGAACTGTCACATAGCATTGTGCTCAGAGCCGGCCCTAGGTATTTTTCAAGTGTAGGCGAACAGAATTTTGGCGCCCCCCCAAACCAATCACTGAAAAATAAAAGCGTTGGATAAGCGAAAATGTTGGATAATAAGGAAGTATAAAGGAAAAGCCTATAAAACATCAAATTACATTATTATTTTAAAAATTAAGCACCAAAACATCATGTTTTACAACAAATCAATAGAAAAAGCAGTTCAATACATGGTAATGTTATGTAGGAATTACTATATTTGCAAATTTAGCACTAAACATTGAACAGGGATATAGGGCAGTGTGGACTTAGATAACCCAGATATCCCTCAGTATTTAAAAAAAACCTCTAAAATCAGGACAATAAATAAAGAACAACACTCTGAAAACAGAAGAAATCCAGACAGTAAACAATCAGGGACAGCTAACTCCTCCCAAAAAAAAAGATTCTCCCAGGCAAGAAAAAGCCAGGCCTTGAAACCACAGGGCCATTAAATGCTAATCAAGGTGATTAATTACAACATTCACACCTGCTTCAAAGAAAAGTTCTTTCTCCCACCCTGGACCTTCTACAGATATATAAACCCCACATACCTAGCTTCCAAGTTCCTACAGACCTCACAATCTGAAGGCCCCAAAGGTGGGCTTGTGTGGTGCGAAGGTGGGTTTGCACCGGCCGGAAGGCCCGAAAGAGAAGGAGGTGGAGAGTGGTGCCCTCCTCCCAGGACGATGGTGCCCCCGGGACGATGGCGCCACAGGCAAATGCCTATTTCGTCTTATGGTCGGACCGCCTCTGATTGTGCTGAAATGAAGACCAGAAGTGTTCACTGAAAGTTGGGCATAGATAGCCTATGGATATTCAAAGCACATTGACTTTATACATGTGATATTCACTGTGCTATAATGATGGGGGCAGACTGCATCTAACTGGCCCAGTGTCAGCTCAGTGAGTGCCACTCTCAAGGAAGCTGAACTTGGAATTCCCAAGCCCGGTCTAATGTCTTGTGAATATTTGAGCAGTGCTGTTTTTTTCAGATACTGTTAAGTCAAAAGTCATAACTGCAAATGATTACACCCACACTACTTAAAAGTTGCAATATGCTAAGTAAAGATAAAGGTTTGTGTGTGTATGGGGGTATGAATTTACTTGCCCTTTTTCTATTTGGTCATGTTTCTAGTATTCGCTTCAAGACAGCAAATCTCTCACATGCAGAAAATGAGAACCCAATGGAAAAAAGAGAATCACATGGTCAGACAGATAACTGTGCAATTTGTCTGAAGCAACACAAAATGCCTGAGTAGTTCTTCATACGAGACAGCATGTATCGGTCAGTGAGGTGAAAATCACAGACAAAGGAACAGAAAAGAGAAACAGACAAACACGTTTATAACAAGACCTTCTTGCTTTCTGCAGCAGAAGTGAAGAAATCCAAATTCTTTGGTTTCTCTGGTGTTAAAATGTCTGCACAAAACTGGACAGTGTATTGCTAGAACATGAAGTTTATCTAGACTGTGGTGCTTTCCCATAAAGGAGTATGTTCACTGAACACAGGGAAAACATGGATCGCAAAATATATTGCTGACCCTGTATATTTTTGCAAATACAAGTAAATGGCTTAATTATTGTGTTAAACAGAAGGGACAAAATATGGTGTATTTGATACAATCTCAGATAGAGCAGAAGATTTTAAAATGGCTGTAAAATGCTATACAGATTATTTTTGCCTCCAAACAAGCAGTGACATTGAAATTATTAAGGGAAAAGTACATGTGTCATTGAGTTTCCAGAATGTTTTGTCTATTTCTTTAAAACAAACTAAAGCAGCCACGGATGGCCCAAATCTAGAGTAGATGCTTACCTGGTTACTTGCTATGCTACCAACACGAATATTCACTTTAGATTGTAGGAGCCTCTGGTGGCACAGTGGGTAAAACCCTTCTGCCAGCAGGACTGATGACTTGAAGGTTGGGTTGCTGACCTGAAGGTTGCCGGTTCAAATCCAACCTGGGGAGAGCGCAGATGAGCTCCCTCTATCAGCTCCATTTGGAGACATGAGAGAAGCCTCCCACAAGGATGGTAAAAGCATTAAAAAACCATCCTGGCATCCCCTGGGCAACGCCCTTGCAGAAGGCCAATTCTCTCACACCAGAAGCGACTTGACACACACACAAAAACTTTAGAATGTCACTTCTCTTGGTTGCTCAGGCTTTTTAGTTATTATTTTTTACTAAAGGGAGAAAAAGCATTAACACACATGGCCCTCAATTTTCTCAAGTAACTATGGGGAAAAACTGTGGGGAAAACTGAGGACTACTGCAATTAGCAATGAACTGGCCATACAATCAGTGAAATAAATGATTGAATTCCAGATTATGCAGCACTGTGTTTAAAGATGGCCAAGAAAGAGCAGGCTCAGTGATTGTGGTAATTATACCAACAGAATGGCTTGTTCTTGCATAGTTCAGAAATATTTTAAATTCAAATAGCAAGCATGAAAAAGAAACGAAGAAAAAAATATGTCAACAACCACAAGTTCTAAAAGAGATAAAACTGAGAAGCCTAAATCTGAGTCAGTTAGCATGTTACTACTACAGAAGCAGTAACAAAATAAATACTGGATTGTTGTGAAGAAAGGAATATTTGGGAAAGGCTGGCTGCAGATTAACACAAAAATTGAGCAAATAAACAAAAGATCTTGGTAAATATGAGGACTTTAAAATAGTAGTCAAGATTTTATTTTTGTAATAAAGACATATATGACATAACCTGAAACCATATTCCTGAGATGTTTAAGCTCTAAGGAAAACAATGCTAATTTTTAAAACATGCTTCTGAGTGCACACATATGGATCAAAGAAGAAGGTTCAAAGTAAAGGTAAACGTACTATTTAGACAGACAGGGCCACAGCCTTCTGTGCAGCTGGAAAGAATTTAGACTATTAGACTATGAAATAGCCACTGATCAAAATATTTTGAAAGGCTCTCATTAAGGTAAAGGTTTGCATGGCTGACACACTGCACAGAAATAAAGCCACTCAGGATAGATGCAGTATCTCAAAGGTCATTAGAAATGTGTGCAGATTTGGGTGAGCCTTTTCTATCAGGAGAATACCTGTGTGTTTCTCCTGATGTGTATACTATGGATGAAGGGATTGTGAAATTCCCCAATACAATGGGAATCATCTGGGGGGGGGGGGGGGGGGGGACCACACAATATTTTCTAACAGTTGGCATCCCAGGGGTTCTCAAGACAAGTAGTGGCTTATCTTTCAAAAAGAAAAATGTTAATTTTTTGGTAATTTATACAACATCCAGAGAATTGCAAATGATATTTAAGAGGAATGAGTATAATGACATGGTGCATCTACCTAAAACTGAAGATGGATAAGAAATGATTTTTTGCTGTGATGCACAACACTATATTTAGCACTGCTTAGTTACAAATGGCCCAATATTCTCAAAAGGAGCTTCAGCATTTTTTCAAGTGAAAATAAATTATGTTTAGTAAACATAAATATTCACAAAACCCATAAGAAAGTTCAAAATTTCAAAAGCTAATAGGAAAAACTGGGGGGGGGGGGAGATTTGTAATGTGGCTACTGTGGATAGGGTGATCAGAAAATATCACCATATCCACAATAGTTCAGGAAATCACATCCTCCAGCTCTTTCAACCAATTCTCTCTCATCCCACCATTTCAGTTGCTTTTAAATTGTCCTAGTTTTAACTCTTCCCTCCTACTTTCTCCCTTTGTCTTTGGCTTACTGAAACATGAATTCAAGTGGTAAAATATTTTACATCCAATCAATGGGGGAGGGGAGGATTTAGCCATTTTTTGCTCTTTTCTGTAGATTCAGGCAAAAGCAAACTGCTGCAGCCTCTCATAGTTTGTCTTTTCTTTATCATTAATATTTTTGCCAGTGTGAGTGCATTCTGATTTGCTCAGCTACATATGTTCCAATTTTTTATCTGTGAGAGATTGGAAGATATGGGACATTCTCCTTTCCATTAGTAAAGCCTCTTCTCACCCACTCCTCCTGCCCTGAAAATAAATCAGGATGAAGCAATTGCCTAGCTGAAAGACTTAGCAGTTATTCACCTGAATGAATGGAGGACTACATGGGTTAAACCTGCCCTCAACGATCTCCACACATTCAGAGAAATACCTCTACATGGGGCACTGTAACTCTGATCCCAGGAATGTTGTAATCATATTTAGTGAACTACTGGAGATTTGGAGAGAGTGACCTCAGTTCTCCCGTCCTAGCCTCAGAATTACAGCCATAATATGTATTTCCTAGTTGTGTTTCTGCTCATCTCTTTTGACCATAAAACTGGGCTTGAAGACTACCTCCCTATGACTGTTACACTGGGAACTTTAGTGAATACCTCCTAGTGCAACATCTAATAAAAACATTTTTGTGTGTATCACATGTTAGTTATGCTTTATATATCACCAATGTAATCCGGTTACTGTTTTATATCACTTAAAATACACGAACATATAACATAGTGCAATATTATATTTTCAATGCATACCACTGATGATTAGAGGAAAGAAATATGTACCAGTATATAGAAAGCCATCTATCTCTGCTTTGGTTTCTCCTTTGCCTGAGGCCAGGTGACTAAATGTATTTGAAATTAAATGGTGCCACACCTTTTGTTTTGTTTTTTCAATCCAAACCCTTCCCACTGCTTTCCACTTTGTTTTCCTGTAATCCACATGCACAAGCCTCATATGGTAGCTAGCTAGTAGAAATGGGTCACTAGTCTACTTTTTCACCTTGTTACCATTTTGAGAGATGAGGACAGCCAATGCAACTTCTTTATTTTCATAATATCAAATTTATATTGACAATAGTAATAATATCCTCAGAACAACAAGCAAAATGTTAGCTGTTCTAAAAATGGGGGGGGGGATAACCATTAATTCACCATAATTAGTAATATTATGGGATTCCCTTTCACTTTTTTTTGAAGCAAAGCATGGTTGAGTCAAACTGGCTTACACAATTGAGTGATTTGGATAATGCTTACTTATAACTCTTTTAAATAGGTTATGAACGCAAAAACATTTGACAAAATAAGGCAACACCATTGCAAATTTTATCTCTGTGAGATCACTGTTTTTACCAACAATTGCCGGACAAAACTATTCAGTACAATCCTGAAAGAAAAAAACTGAACCGTTTATCACGAGTGTGAAATGAAGCCTACGGCAGAAAAGCTCCAAAAAGAAGTCTATTTGGCTTAGATCAGTGATGAACAAGGCTACTTCTTATGAACATTCCCAGAATGAAGTCAAGAGAGAATCCAGCTTGACACTACTCCCAGCAAGTGGTGGTTGTTGGAAGATTAACTTATCAGTGAGGCATGTCACAGTCTTGGGGTGCAAGAAAAGTGCATTGGAGTGTGTTGAGAAGATTGGATGGCAAAAACAGCTCAGAATACTCAGTCTGGAATCTTATGATGGTTGTCTACATGTAACATATGGCTGAAAAGATACACACAGGAGTGAAATGGGAAAGCAGTTCTGGAGAATACTGATAAAATTTCAAACTTAAGTGCTTTGTGCAAACTGTATTCAGAAGAAAAATAATGAAAACCTATCTCTCTCTCTCTCACTCTCTCTCTCTCACACACACACAAAACTCAAGAGATTTTACTTCCCAAAATGTGGAACAAGATAGAATTCTGCCTACTGAAAGAGCTAACCCTAAACACCAATGCCATACACTTCAATAGTTGTGACTGTATGTTTTCAGGTTTTCTTGGCAGGATTTGTTCAGAGGGGGGTATATCATTGCCCCCTCCTGAAGCTGAGAGAGTGTGATTGCCCAATGCGTTTCATGGCTAAGCAGGGATTCAAACCCTGGTTTCCTGAGCTGTACTCAAACCACTACCCATGGTTAGCTTATTAGTGACTAAAACCATGAATAATGTAATGAATCAGCACCTCATGTCTCCTAGAAATGAAAATTTACCCTATCTGCTTCTAACCAAGAAGGAGCTTAGTTGATGAAGGGCAGTTGGTCCAGTGGATTATTTTTTTTATTTTCTGTATTTTTACCTCACTGTATCTCAACCCTGAAGGGGACTCAGAGCGGCTTCTAAATTGGAAATAATTCAATGCTGCATTACAATGCTCCCTCCTGATCCCCTGTAAGAGAGTAAAAACGTGGCTCTGTCGTCAAGCCTTCAGAGAACCTTTGCAATAATCAGATTTGAAACAACTTGTTATGACTATAGGAACAGCCTAGTTTATGCTGCTGGATTATGTGATTTAACTGTGATTGTATGGTTTTTAAATGTTTCTTAGTGTTTTAACTGTATTTTATAATTTTTTAAAAAACTGTCATTTTATTTTGTATGGTTGTTAAAGCATCAAATAGCTACCAATTTGTAAAGCCGCCTTGAGTCTCCCTTTGGGGTTGAGAAAGGCTGGATAGAAATATCATAAATAAATAAATAAATAATAAAACATATAAACCACAAATATAGTATAAATTACAATCATAAAAACAATAACATATACTGTAATTACATTTACAGTTTTGGCTTACTATTTCAGAACTTCTTATGAAACACTTGTTGACCAGAATCCAGATTGAGCAGAGTCTTTCTTTCACCAGAATCACACAAAGGGGAGGAAGTAGCAGTGGCGGCAGCAGTAAGAGAAGAAAACTACTGGCTCTGATCTCCCATTTCTCGTCAATGTTTTTTTTTTTTTTTGGGGGGGGGGGAGTCTTTTTCAGATCCACTTTACTTTGGAAGCGTTAGTTTGAATCATTGCCTGTGTCAGGGAGCATATAACAAATCAACTTCAGTAGGCTTTGTTTCCAGAGCAATTTGAGTCCTTCATAGTTTCTTCTCACTAAATGATAGCATCTCAAGTTTCATTAAATGCATACAGGGCCGGTTGATTATACGAGGCCGCTGACGCGGCCGCCTCGGGCGCTGGCCGCTAGGGGCGCTGTCGAGGCGTCGACAGCGGCCCGTAGCGCCACCGACGCCTCCGGTGTTGGCGCGGCCGCGCGGGGCTTCAATCCCCACGCCCGCGCCAAACCGCTGAAAACAGATATGTCATTTTGCCCTTAGTCGACAAACTAAGGGCAAAATGGCCTATCTGGCTGTGCGCATGCGCACTGCCAGATAAGCCATTTTGCCCTTAGTTTGTCGACTAAGGGCAAAATGGCCTATCTAGCAGTGCGCATGCGCACAGCACAGATAGCCCATTTGGCCCTTACCTCCTGGTCGCGGCCACCGATCGCCCGGGCGATCGGCGGCCGCGACCAGGAAGTAAGGGCCAAATGGCCTATCTGTGCTGTGCGCATGCGCACTGCCAGATAGGCCATTTTGCCCTTAGTCGACAAACTAAGGGCAAAATGGCCTATCTGGCAGTGCGCATGCGCACAGCACAGATAGGCCATTTGGCCTTAGTTCCTGGTCGCGGCCGCCGATCGCCCGGGCGATCGGCGGCCGCGACCAGGAAGTAAGGGCAAAAAGGCCTATCTGGCTGTGCGCATGCGCACAGCACAGATAGGCCATTTTGCCCTTACTTCCTGGTCGCGGCCAGGGCACGCTGGACGGGGGGCGGGGCCAACTCTGGCCTCGCCCCCAGCACTATTCGCCCTGGCCCCGCCTCCCACGCAGCGTGGGAGGCGGGGCCAGGGCATGCTGGGCGGGGCCAGGGTGTGGGAGGCGGGGCCGGTGGCGGGGGCGCTTTTTAGCACCCCCGCTTAACATTTAAAAATATCTCCGGCCGGCCCTGAATGCATACACACATCATAACCTCTTATTAATATAGCAAACCACCTGAGCACACTAGGAATCTCCACATAAAGGCAGAATAGAAACCTGCTTGACCCCTGAGAGAGGTACTGCCATTCAGAGTTGACAATATTGGGTTAAATGGATCAGTGATCTGACTCTGGACTTTATCACACCAGCCTATTGAATCATTGCAATCGTGTTGTTTAAACACATGCAAACATACCTGTTGGGGTTATTTCTTTCACACCTCAACACAAATACAAATGCTGTCACTTTGTTGATGTAAATTACCTCTGTCAGTATTTACAGTTGCCGCACATTCAGGTGACATTGTGAGAGCACCAGAATTAATGACAGCAAATAATATATCACTGTGGAGGAAAGATGTACAGTATGTACTCAAACATTTGGCTCAAGATTGCTGACACACACTTTTTTCCAGTGACTAAATTCCACTCCACTTTAATGACAACATCCTATGGAATTCTGGGATCTACAGTTTAGGAAATAATATTTAGAATTCTCAGCCAGAGAGAAAGAGTGCCGCAACAGGATTTCATAGGATGCAGTGGAATCATAGTGTTATAATAGCAAAGGGTGATGAAGCACCTAGTGCTTTGCTCCATATTCATTGTGTATTTGGGGACATCAATCTCCTCATCACATTAAAAACACCTGTCATAACCAATCCATGTGTCAGTGATGTTCCATATAAGCAGAAAGCAGTTTAGACTGATTATCATTTGTTTCATTGATGATAGTATAATCCTTCTCAAATGAAAGTGAACTGAATGCTTAACCACCATTCATTTTACAATGTTTCTTCTCGCTTTCTTTTGATAGGATCATACATTATGTAGCATACGAAACCTGTAACTGGGTCTTCCAATGTCTCTTCCCTCTCCCCCCAAAAACCTTATCACTACTGCAATTTGATGGTTTTTTAAAATCACCTCCCCATAGCATCTCCTCAGGGAAAACAATGTGTGCCCTCCCACAGCTGTTATTTGCTGCAGAGGTGAAAACATACACTTTTATTAGGCCTGTATGTTTGTAGCTTAGTCACTAATAACACATTTTGGATGATATTTCCGGGAACAAAAACATGTTTTCTATGCAGTGATTCATGCAAAAAAAAATACTGCTTTTTGCATGCAACATGTTGTACATTTGCACTGTCTCCATAATGTACATGTGTTTTCTCCCATGTTTGTGTGCAGATTACATGTATGCAAAATGAAGTCCCAAAACACAAAGAATCTTGAGGCTGGTCTATTTTTTTCACTCAATTGTCTTTACATGTCAATATACTTTTCTTTCATCAAGTATCTGAATTTAATATTCCTCATCCTGTGTGGACTCTTCCTTCCCTGCCTTCAAGTTGCTTAGGTTAGATGGGTACATTCTAGTTAGATAATCCTGTGCTGTTATTTCTCATTTTTAAGTTTATTTTTTTTCTGCATTCTCTCTGATCGAGTCTTCAATAAATGTATTCATTTAGAATCTGGAGTTGATTTTCATTCTCTGGTCCAGCTTGTAAATTGGCTTCCATTATTAGTTGCATTGCTGGGAGAACACACTGCACTGGAATTTAAAAGAAGATCTGGAAAATGAACATAGCATTTTTCAAATACAAAGTCATAAACTTTTAACTCCCAAATGTTCTGATGAAAGATTATTAAATGTAAAATAAGATATATCATTAATAGCATGTGGGTAGCAGGATTCACGATACGCACTGTCAATATTTCTCAAAAATATTGACAGGATATCTTGGATCCTATTCCACTTCACAAGGTTGATGGTGACATCATCCCATTTGTCATGCAATCCCACCCAGCCCATGATCAGCTGGCAGTGGCAGAAAAAACCTAATCTAGAATTTGCAAAATGTATTTTTGGAGCTGTGATCCACAAAATGCATTGGCCATGCTGGCTGGAGGATGTTGTTAGCTATAGCCCAAAGTCATATCATTTCCAAGAGTTCAACCAACATGCCACTGTGTGTTTTCATAAAATCAAACAAGGTTTTGGAAGACTTTGCCTGATTGTCAAGAATGTTTCATTAGTAAACTGAAATACAGTTAGCTCTCCGTACCCATGGATTGTGTATCCACAGATTCAACCATACATGATTTGAAAACACCCCTCTACTATATCAAAAATAAATCTTGATTTTGACTTTTTATATGTGGAACATCATTTTATTATCGATCTTGGTATCCACAGAGAGTCCCGGAACCAAACTCCAGTGGTTACAAGGGCCCTGTATTCTGAAAACCTACTGCCAAATGCTGCCTATCGTTAAGCTGCTTCTGAAGAATGAAAAAAGACAAATATTGAACTACAAATGATCCAGTTTAATATATCTGTCAAGACAAAGAGTTTCCTTCCTACTGAAGAGAAGCATTTGTTATCAAGGATGGGGGCAGAAAATAATAAAAAAAGGATTTGAGGGGCCCATAACTTGGCCTACTGGTGATATGCCTGTTTGGCTGGGTTTTAGCTGGATTCTTGACAGATCACCAAGGGCACATTTGGACCATAATTTGGCCTGGATTAGAAGCTTTCATTTAAAAATGTCCTAATAGAAGCTGCCATATACAACACAGTGTGCAGAAACCTTTATGTGAAACTATTCTACAAGAAACAGGCACAAGGGAAGAGAAAGTAAGCTGTGCAAGCGTGGAAGGATACATTAGTGAAGGCATGAGGGAATAGGAGGACTACGAGGGAGGGAAGAGTGAGGAACATGAAGAGCATAAGTAGCAGAATGCAAGAAGAAAGGCGGCATATGCTGTGAGGGTGCAAAGTGAAGACAGAAGCAGGAGGTAAGGTAAAGTGAATAATGTGAGTGGCAGAGTGGTGTTAGTGAAAAAAAGAAGAGAGGCTTGCTGAGAGGTAGTGGTGGCCCATGGTGATATGGTTAATTCCATGACTGAGTAGAAATTTGAACTTGGGTCCCTGTGTTCCAAATCCAGCACTTTAAATATTACTCTATATACCAATTCTCTCATATCAGCAGCTTATACTAAATATGGAAAGGAGATTAAAATAGATTGGAAGGAAAAAATGAATATTTTGTGCACTAAATTTGTGTAATTGTAATATAAATTATAGAATTATCTCTATAATGTGAAAAATTGGCATGATATACAAGTTACATGCCCAGTTTTGAGGCAGTGAAATGTGACAACCCTTGGTATGGCCTTTATTAGGCAGCAGAGGCTGGTGGGCAGGGAATAGCAGGAAGGTGTTGGACAAGTTCAAGGGAAATAATGGCAAGGCACAAGAGCCAGGGGCGGTTCACCCCCCAGGCCAACTAGGCATTTGCCTGTGGCGCCATCTTGTTGGGGGTGCCGTTCAGGCAAATTCTGGCTCCGGAAGGAAGGCCTCGCCAGGAAGGCGTTCTGCGCTTCTCTCCTCAGCAAAGCTCCCAGGAACGTCTTCCTGGTGAGAAGGAAAACGTTCCCGGCACTTTGCTGAGGAGAGAAGCGGGTGCCACTTCTCTCCTCAGCAAAGCACCCAGGAATGTCTTCCTTCCTGCCCTGCACGGCCACGCCTCCCACCCCGCGCGGCCATGCCTCCTGCCCCACGCAGCCTCACCTCCCGCCCCACGCAGCCCCACCTCCCGGAGGCACCAAAATTCTGTTTGCCTACTCCAGAAAATTATCTAAGGACAGCTCTGAGCCACCTGCTTTCAGTCTTAGTGGAGGGAGATGCCTCTCCATTGATAGTAGAATAAAGGCTCAATATCCAGCCCATTTGGCTTCACCCTGTCAAATGGGGAGAGAGGCTACTTTGATCTTAGCATCAGGCAACAAAATACCTGGATGGCCATCATGTTCCTTCTTTTTTCACTCTTCTGCTTGTAGCTTTAACAAAACTAGCCCAGGGAAATTGACTAAAAGATCACTGTATAGCCATTTATACCAGGTGAGCCATAAGCCCTGCAGACACACTATAACCACATAGGACGAATTTGTGAAATGGGAAAACAGAATCTAATTACCAAAGAAACCTTATAGTGTTGTTGATAAAAGTGCAAGACATCTCCAAGGAACGACACAGTAAGGAGTGGCAGTCCTCCAGGATTTCCCTCTACTGGCAATTGCCAATACACATCCATATATACCTCTAAAAACAAATTTGACCATCTCTGACATTTCTTGTTACACAAAGATTCTAAGCAAAACTTTATAGAAAAACAACAGTAAATATCATGTCCTTGTTCCTTGGTTTTAAAAAAACCTAGGAAATGACACTCTCATGGAATCTCCCCATGCATCATCCAAATAGCAATTTCCCCTTCCATGAGAAAGACCTGAGCACACATAAATAGCTCTCTAAAAGATGCAAAGAATCTAAGACCTCGCTCCTACTCTATGTATGTGGTCTATACCAAAAGCAATGAGAATGATTTTTTGCACAGTGTAGAAAGGCTAAGAAAGGAAAGGGGGTAAAGGAACTGGGCGGGCAACCCAGGTGTACAATTTGACCTTCCTCAGTTGAGTCCATGCCTTGGTAGCAGCTGGAACTTTAGCAAAGTGTGTAGTTGTTTTGCGTGTTGTCACAAAAATGCAGAAGAGTCTGAAGCAGCACCCTTCAACTTCAAAAACAAAGGGAAAATGTGGCTCATCATGTGAAGGCTGTTCTGAATGCTCCAACTTTGATTTTTTTCAGCATTTTTCTGACAACACGCAAAACAAGTCTAATTTAGATTTCCCAAAATCATTTTGTTGTTGTTATTGTTAAACTACTTGGAGGCAGAAACCCTTCATGATATCCTGCAAATCTTTACTTCTTTTGTTTTCATGTACAATAATGAATGATTTCTGCTGCTGAGCACAGTACAAACTTCGGGACATTGTTCAGGACAATCTTTGGTGCAGAAAAATATGTGGTGGTAGATAGCTGAAAATATTGCTTTTAAAATAAAATCCACTCTTGCCTGCAGAGAAAGTTTGCGCAGAAAACCATATGTATTTCTGCAGAGATTGTACTGAAGATACCTAAAACTATGAAGAATCTTGATTTTCTGCTTTTTCTTAGTTGCTTTTCCAAATACCATTTTGTCTGAATATATGAAAAATAATATTGCTTGCATCCCTACTGTTGATAGATCCCTATATACTAGGTATGTGTGATCCAGAAAAAAAATGGTTCTAAACTCTGTTCGAAAGTAGGGGGCGCAGGCACTTTGTTTCTAAGGTCATTTCCAAAATTTGAAGGTAAAAAGTTTGAAACTTTCAGAAATTTCTGAATATTAGTAATTACTTCATTAATTGCAGACACACATGCGCAATAGGGAAAAACAGCACTGACTGGAGAGGGGGGACTTTAGAGGATTCTCCCGCCCTCATTTTTTAAGCTATCCTGATGAAACTGAAGAAACTTGCTACAGTGGTCGAACACATTTACTAGCTGGTGGCCAAACACACACAACAGGCTGAGGGCTTGAACCCAGAGAAGGATCAGTAACGTGGCCGTGCTCCCCAGACAAAGAGAGAATAGCGTTCTCTTTATTTACACAGAGAGGGGTCCGGGAATGATGGGAGACACACTGCTTTGGTGCAGCTGGTGGCCAAACACACACAACAGGCTGAGGGCTTGAACCCAGAGAACGAGATGCAGTACTTTGCCAGGCAGGCACAGGCAGGGCTTGTGGCCAAACGTTGCTGTATTCCCCAAAATGGAGGGAGAGAACAGCCTTTTCTTTATGCAGAGGATGGGAGATGCAGTACTACTTTGCCAGGCAAGCAGCACGTGGCTTGTGTGTGGCCTGGCCAGTGCACAGGCAGAGCAAAGAAACTGCATCAGATTTTAAAAACAAACAACCCCTTTCCCCAAAAAATCCCACCCAGCCCTTTTGTCTCCCAAAATAAATGTCTTCTCTTTCTTTATTTCACTTCTTTCTTCTTTTTTTTCAATGGCTCCCTGCCTTCCTAAGTCCCATGCAACAGCAGGCCAGGCAGGCAGCAGCAGCAAAAAGCCATCGCCCTCTCCCTCCCCAAATGAAGCTCAAAGGCTGCGGGAGTTGTTAAGCACAAAATAAATGCCTTCTCTTTGTTTCACTCCTTTCTTCTTTCTTTTTGCAAAGGCTCCCTCCTCTCTAACACATGCAAGCAGCAGCAGCAACAAAAAACCACCCTCATCCCTTCCCCGGTCGGAATGAGGCTCAAAGGCATGCGAGAGTTGTCTTAAGCAGGACGTCCAACCCACCCCCACCCCCCTTACACAAACATCAGCACTGATTGGGCAGGGAGGCAAGCCCAGGCTAGGCTGCTCCTCCCTGCAAACAAAGTTTGGCTGCATTAAAAACGCTTTCTCATATATCTCATATATCCGAGGTACTTCCGAGTCCATTAAATCAATGAGCTCAAACACGTCAAATTTGAAAGTTAATTCACGTCAGAACCCCAATCAAGATATAAACAACTATCTAAGCGCTACAATCTCCTGTTAAAATTACACACAGAAGATGAATATATCAAGGAGTGTATGGTAAAATGGGCCAAAAACATTGGCCGCTCGCTCAGCTTAGATGAATGGGAATACCTCTGGAAAGTAACAATAAAAATCTTCAGAAGCTATTCCCTTCTAGAAAATTTCTACAAAATGTTTTATCAGTCTTATATGACACCTGTTAAATTAGCCAAAATGCAACCACAATTAAAAAAAACACTTGCTGGAAATGTAAACAAGCAACAGGATCATTTTTCCACATGTGGTGGACTTGTAAGAAGGCAAAAAACTTTTGGATTGAGATCCATAAAACTATTGAAAAAATATTAAAGCTAAAAATACCCATGCACCCAGAAATATTCCTACTAGGAATAACAGACACATCACTGCTGAAGCCACACAATAAACTCTTCACTTTGATGACAACTGCTACGAGAATAGTTTATGCACGAGCCTGGAAATTGGAGAAAACACCAGAAATGGAGGAATGGATCGTTAAAGTGACGGAGGTGGCTGAGATGGACATTCTGACAGGGTATCTCCAGTCAAAAGACCCTTCTGAGTTTAGGAAAGACTGGGAGCCCTTCAAAAGGTTTTTAGAAGGAAAGACCATTTCAACGTGGGGGTTTCAAATTTGACTAGGAATATCTGAATAAGCATAGAGATCTCTGTGATATCTTACTGGAAAAGCAGGGGGCTAGACTGTTTAATTGATGACCTCTGGAACAATAGATAGTATAATTAGAACAGGATGGATTCAACATTGGTATTTTCATTAAGACATCCTAGTCTATATATTTGTAGAAATGCTCTGACTCACTGCGTACATATTATAATTTATTATCCGTTATTTTATATAATAAAAGAACATTCCTAAAATAAAAAGTGATACAACAGACCATAGGATAATTCTGCCTGAAATGCAGGCATTTATATTCTAATGTAATTTATATTTTTAATGTACTAAAAAGCAAAAATATACTATTCTAGAAGTAAGAACAAGATTTATTACTAGCCTTAATGAAATGCTCTGTTAACTCTCTGTTATCATATCTCTCTGTTAACCAAATGATGACATACTGCTTGGAAATCCTGATTATTATTATTATTATTATTATTATTATTATTATTATTATATTTTCCAACTGTGGTACTGGAACAACAATGGCTGTTTAGTTTAACTTTAACAGTTTTTGGCAGTTCTTTGTTAGAACATTACCAATGTCAGCTGCTTCTAACCTAGCGATTTTACGCAAAGTGTTTAAAGCTAGTGCTAATGCTTTTTTGCTTTTTGGTGTGTTTCTTTGCCAAGTACTTTTGCATTTTTATATCGCCATTTGTTCAGAGATATATTTATTATTTATTTATTTACAACATTTCTACCCCACCCTTCTCACCCAAGGGGACTCAGGGCGGCTTACAACAACCGGCAAAATTCAATGCCAAACAGATCAATAAAACAGCAACACATTTAAAACCATTAACAACTATTAATAAAATACAACACATAAAATACATAAAATACATTAGTCAGCTAAAACATATAGTTACTTAAAACCACTTTTCCACGGAACCATTGCACATAAACCTAAATTCGGATCATGTCAATATATTGCTTATTCATTAAATGCTTGCACACAAAGCTATGTCTTAACATTCTTCCTGAAGCCCAGGAGAGTTGGGGCCTGCCAGATGTTACTGGGGAGGGAGTTCCACAACCGAGGAGACACCATCGAGAAGGCCCTGTCTCTCGTTCCCACCAGCCGCGCCTGTGAAGCAGGTGGGACTGAGACCAGAGCCTCTCCAGACGATCTTAGTGTTCTTGATGGTTCATAGGAGGAGATACGTTCGGACAGGTAAGTTGGACCAGAACCGTTTAGGGCTTTGTAGGTCAAAACCAGCACTTTGAATTGGACTCGGTAGCATATCGGCAGCCAGTGGAGCTGGCTTAGCAGGGGGGTGGTACGCTCCCTGTATGCCGCCCCAGTTATTAATCTGGCTGCCGCCCGTTGTACTAGTTGGAGCTTCCGGGCCATCTTCAAAGGCAGCCCCACGTAGAGCGCGTTGCAGTAATCCAAACGGGATGTAACCAGAGCGTGGACCACCTTGGCCAAGTCAGACCGCCCAAGGAACGGGCGCAGCTGGCGCACAAATCTTAGTTGTGCAAATGCTCCCCTGGCCACCGCCAAGACCTGGGGCTCCAGGCTCAGCGATGAGCCCAGGAGAACCCCCAGACTGCGAACCTGTGTCTTCAGGGGGAGTGTGACCCCGTCCAACACAGGCTGTAACCCTATTCCCTTTTCAGCTTTACGACTGACCAAGAGGACCTCTGTCTTGTCTGGATTCAATTTCAATTTGTTCGCCCTCATCCAGTCCGACACAGCGGCCAGACACCAGTTCAGGACCTGGACAGCCTCCTTAGTGACAGATGGGAAGGAGTGACAGAGCTGGACATCATCTGCGTACAGATGACACCGCACCCCGAAACTCCGGATGATCTCTCCCAGCAGCTTCATGTATATGTTGAACAACACGGGGGACAGTACTGAACCCTGCAGGACCCCACAAGACAACGGTTATGGGGCCGAGCAGGTGTCCCCCAATGACACCATCTGGGAATGACCCTCCAGGAATGAGTGGAGCCACTGCAGAACAGTACCTCCAAGTCCCATCCCCACGAGGCGCCCCAGAAGGATACCGTGATCGACGGTATCGAAGGCCGCTGAGAGGTCCAGCAGAACCAGCAGGGACACACTCCCCCTGTCCAGTTCCCAGCGAAGATCATCGACTAAGGCGACCAAGGCTGTCTCGGTACCATGCCCCGGCCTAAAGCCAGACTGTGCCGGATCCAGAAAATCAGTGTCAACCAAAAATCCCTGGAGCTGCGAAGCAACCACATGTTCCAAGACCTTGCCCAAATAGGGGAGATTGGAAATAGGCCTGAAACCAGACTGCGCCAGATATATATATATAGATAGATAGATAGATAGATAGATAGATAGATAGATATCAAAATATGGATACTTTAGCTTGGTTTTTTGTTTTTAGGTTTTTCTCTCTCTCTCCCTTTTTGATCCTTTTGTAATCGCAGTTTTCCTACTTTCTATACAATCAAATGTCCTCACTCTTTTGATGTTAATTTACTCTATCTTATAAGGTAAAACTTCAATAAAAAATATATTAAAAAAGAACCCCGTTTGGAATCCAAAAAAGATCCGAATTAATTCCAAGTTACAATAATTCCAAAGAAATTGCACAGGCCTACTATATACTTCTGTACATCCATATTTAAGAATCAGTGCCAGCATTTCTATTTTTTCGCAGCAGCCAATGAAAAGAGTTCATATGGTGTAGTGATTCGAGTATTTAACTACGGTTCTGAGAGACTAAAGTTGTCATGACTCTGAAACCGTCATTGATCTCTTGCTCTTCTCCCTTTCAGAAACCTTGAGCAAACCATACTCTCCCAGCCTCCTAAGAAAAAGGCAGTGGCAAACTCATTCTTGAGTAACTCATGCCAAGGAAACCTTAAGATAGGGTCACTTTAGGGATGTCATAAGTCAGAAATACCTTGAAGGCACAAAGAGGTCTTGAAGATATTTTGAAAGCAACTCTTGTTTTCAGCTGCCTGTTACATGTATAAACATATCTGCACTTGGATTTGGATGAATTTCTGTTGCACCAGACACAAAGCAATGGATTCAAACTACAGGGGGAAATTCATTAGGAGGAACTTCATGATGGTAGGGGTTTTTTGACAATAGAGTATGTTTCCTCAGTTTTCACTTGCAATCCTGGTGTGCATATTTTGGGGTCAGTATCAGCTGCTGCAATGGTTCTCAACCTGCTGCCTTCTTGGTCTTCAATATTTGGCTTTTTCTTTTTTGCCATGAACTCAAAAATGCTCAGTTGCTTTGATAGATATTCAGGCATTTTCTAGAGTCAGATGGATGAAAGGAAACACTGACAGCAACTAACAGGGTTTTAAATCTCAGAACAGCAACTCAAGCTAGCAGACAACTACACAGTAAGACAGCTGTGTTTGGAATGATACACAGCTGCTTTCATGCCTTCCTTTTATACCTCAGTGGGAGGAACAAGAAGGTGGACATAAGAGGAAGCTCTGAAAGGGGGAAGAGCAAGAGAGGAGTAACACGACTATTTTCAGGTGTTCTTTTATAGTATTTCAAAAACTATTAAAGATAATTACATGGTGTAAAAACAAATGAAATGCCAGGAGAAATGCTGCCAGAACACAGCCATACAACCTGAAAATCACACAACAAACCAAATGAAACCACATAATAAAATATATAACTGTGTTCAAATTTCACAAAAATGTTGATTAGTATCAGAGATTCAGCATTTTGAAAAATCTCTTATGCATATATTTTCACTTTAAATTGGAATATCTACAAATCAAGACCTATGAGCCACACATACTATTACATTTTTAGAAGCTACATAAAATACCTTTAATCTGGAAAGTATTTACTCACAAAATACTTGATATCTTAAGAGAAATTAACGTATACACTTTTAAAACAAGCACAAATTAGCATAGTTGTTGTATACCTGGTAACACCGTAAATTGTAGTTAAACTTTCGTGTTTTTTTTTTTAAAGGGATTTAACCTGGGGAGTCAGATTCTGATGTCAGTTTTGGTGGAACACATCATCTTTCCATTGAATATGTTGATTAAACATTAGTGACATCAAAACTTGGTCACTATGTCGGTTATTGCTGTTATTGCAATGTAAATTGGCAGAAAGGTAGGTAATGATCAAATTATCAAAATATGGTTGAGATAGTGCTTGCAGTTCTGGAGAAGTTCTAATTTTTGCTTCTCGCAGACTTAGCATGGGGAATTGGTTAACCAGTTAAAATTCATGAGTAAACCAGTGTTGTTGTTTTTTCTTTTACTTGAAATTTTTCGGGGGGGGGGGGGGGTAAATATGTACCCCTGCCTCCCGGCTATGAGCTTTCAATAAAAGTCTTAGATGTAAATGTAGCAAATGTGGGTTTTTTTTAAAAAAAAATCCCACTTGGACCTTAGCAAAGCTGAATGTTTATGAGCTTGGCAGTTACAAAAGCCAGAGTTTTCTCTTGGCAGATGTATGTTTTCTTTTCTTCATTTTTGCCTTTCAAAGTCAAAGCAAACTTGGTCGTACTGAAAAACTGTGTTACTTCCTGCGATATAGGCTACTGCTCTCAAGTTGGAAGCCGCTCAGTGTCTCTTCATGAGCTAAGTACGTTCCTGACCTTAATTATGCAGCTTTGCTGATGTAAAGTACAGTGGAGTTGCACGCCCACTCTTCCTCGTTCCCTCATTGCTCAGCATGGGGCTGCACAGTTTGTCATCACTTGGTCTTGCGAGTGAGATCTGGCCACAGCTGCCACTTAGTGTCTCCTAAGATTTCAGCTGCAGGCTTGAAAGGAAAGACTGCCTTCCACAAAGGACTGTTTGTCTGCTGTTCTGACTGCAGGAAATCATTCCCCACTATCTTTCTCCTGTTTGTGGGAAATCATAACTCCCATAAAAGGATTTAACTTGCTGGAAGTACAACACTTTTGTAAGTGGACTAACACCCAATCTATATTACCAATAGAGCACAGAAAGACTGTAGTAGTCACACTGATTCAGTTGTCACACTAATTCTTTGACCTGATTATTTAATTCACAAAAGTACACAAAAGCCAAAAAAAAAAAAACTTGGCTGTGAAGATGAGCATCATATTAAGGGAAAAAATAACAATTTTAAAATCAATGGTCTTGAGATATTATGAAGTCATATTTCAATACTGGTGGCACAAATCTGAAACTGTTTTGCTCTATAAATACATATGTGTTGTATTAGATTCAATTTTTTACAGTGAGAATCCTTGCTGTTTTCCAAACTGTTTCTAAACAAACAAATGCATTTCTGTAAAAATGAGAGGTTATGATGTACATGATGGCGAAATTTTCAAGCCTTTCTAGTTGGAAATGTGCCAACAATATTTTAAGAGGGACATTAAGAAGCAAAGATAGCAAATGATCCATATTTCTATACTTTGATTTTTCTACACATCACAGATATGATTCTATAATTCTAGATCATATTCTACTGAGTTTCCACTCAATCAAAGTTATTTATTTATTTTTGTTATTTTCTTCTTTGGCCGCTTCTACAATGCCATATAAAATCCAGAGGCCCCCTCTACATAGCCATATAACCCACATTATCAAAGCAGAGAGTCTGGATTTTATATGGCAGTGTAGAAGGGGCCAGAGACTCTATTCAGAAATTGAACCAATATACAGGGTGTTTGATAAAGAACTCCCTATTCACCATTTAATTTAAATGGTGAATAGGGAGTGCTTTTTCAAACACCCTGTACTGCTACATGCTTAGAAGCACACACACATTAGCTTCTCTACAGACTACAAAAAACCATTACATCTTCAGTTGGAGAAATGGGTTATGGACATGTCATGATCAAGCAGAAATTATCCAACAGGTTCCAGAGTACTGGCAAACTCTATAATTTGGAAAGTTCCCTCTCCACCCAGGACAAAATGAAACATTTTCTCTTGGCATGGAGGCAAAACACTGCTAAGAATTCATATGCTTCATAAAATGAAGGAACAGGTTAAGTCGGAAACTGCTCCTAGCAAGAAGATTCTTGAAAATCTAATTTCATATTTCTTTTTCCTTACATCATTTCAGTGGCTGAAATTACACTATGGCTGTCGATGTTTCTTGATTTGCGCACTTCAAAACAAGAAATAGTAACCTCTAATATGTCAAAGATGAAAATGCAGACAGATGTGGCCCAATAGCAGCAGAGTGGAATCAAGATGGCAAATGAATGAAGATGAACCACACATGCTGGAAGGAGCTGCAGCAGTTTGCTTTTTCCCTCAGAAGGAAAAACAGGCCTGTTAAATACAACCAGACACTGTTTCCTATAAAACAGTGTCTGGCTGTATTTAACAGGCCTGTTTTTCTCTCCCAAGATACCCGAAAGAATCTACACTGGCCCTAGATCTTCCGAAGTGATTGTTGAAACAACTTTCAAGGAATGTTGGTCTTTAATGCTGAGTAAACAGAGTTAAACAAGTTTAAAAAAGTTGAAGGGAGATGCAAGATACTTCACTTCGGCAGAAAAAATGAAATGCAAAGATACAGAATGAGAGACGCCTGGCTCAACAGATGTTTGTGTGAAAAAGATCTTGGAGTCCTTGTGGACAACAAGTTAAACATGAGCCTACAATGTGATGCGGTGGCGAAAAAAGCCAATGGGATTCTGGCCTGCATAAATAGGGGTATAGCATCTAGATCCAGGGAAGTCATGCTACCCCTCTATTCTACCTTGGTCAGAATACACCTGGAATACTGTGTCCAATTCTGGGCACCACAGTTGAAGGGAGATGTTGACAAGCTGGAAAGCATCCAGAGGAGGCCAACTAAAATGATCAAGGGTCTGAAGAACAAACCCTATGAGGAGCAGCTTAAAGAGCTGGGTATGTTTAGCCTGCAAAAGAGAAGGCTGAGAGAAGACATGATAGCCATGTACAAATATGTGAGGGGAAGTCATAGGGAGGAGGGAGCAAGCTTGTTTGCTGCTGTCCTGGAGACTAGGTCACAGAACAATGGCTTCAAACTACAGGAAAGGAGATTCCACCTGAACATCAGGAAGAACTTCCTCACTGTGAGAGCTGTTCGGCAGTGGAACTCTCTGCCCCGGACTGTGGTGGAGGCTCCTTCTTTGGAGGTTTTTAAGCAGAGGCTGGATGGCCATCTGTCGGGGGTGCTTTAAATGAGATTTTCCTGCTCCTTGCAGGGGGTTGGACTGGATGGCCCATGAGGTGTCTTCCAACTTTACGATTCTATGATTCTATGATTCTATGAACACCATGTTAAACAAAGTCCAGAGTTTCAACAAACCACTGGTATCAGCAAAAGCAGCAAACAATGGCCAGGAGCTCATTTGGAGCTCTGTGACCATCCAGAAGTGGCAAAAGGGATAGAAAAAAGTAAGGTTTAACAGGACCTAACTAGCCCATCTGGACTTCACCCTGCCCTTGTTGTGGGACAGACAGAGAGTTTTGCCACCTTCGGGGCCAATCCAGAGTATTGCTACTTTGGGCTAACCCCAGGTTTTGTGGTATGTCTAGATTAAGCCCTGAAACCTAGACCTAAATGTGAGACCCAAACTAGAGAAGGCTCAGTAGAAATTTTAAAAATCAATACTTGAGCAAGTTCTTGTGAGTCAATGACTGTTCTAGTTGAGACTAACAATTAAATTTAGGCCCATATTGCTGGAACATCCACATTCAAATTCCATGATTCATCTGATATTAAAAAGTTGGTGAAGAATCAGAATGGAGTACAGCAGAGAAAACTGACACGGGGAAAGGTTTATTTACTATAGGAAACCAAAATTCGAGAACCTCTGCCTTTGAAAAGGCTTTTGCATGCCAAATCTAACCCAGATAATCAATTAGGTAATCAAGTTATATGCTACCTTTTAAAATTTGTGCTCTGCAATGTAATTAGATTACCGTGGTGATTTCTACATTTCTGCTAGCACAAAAAGTATATTAATTATATTAATTTCTTTAATGCCCTCATCCATAGTACTTCTGTGAGGCTGTTTATTTTAAAATGAAATCACTCCTTTGGGCATTTGATACTGGCTTAGCCAAACACCCGCTGACAATCCTTGGCTAAACAGGAGGGATTTGAACTCCATGTACCATAATGACATGGTCTTGAATGATCACTTTGACTTTCAAGATCCATGTTCAAAGATCAACTCTGGATTCATGTTTATGGGCTGATCCTGGGAGTTGCTAAGTGCTCTCTTTCCCATGTACAGTTGGCCTCTGATCCGAGAGCACTCTGCAGAAAACCAGCAGTCAAAAATGCAAACAGATATAATTAGAATTTTGCCAGTTGTATGGCTTTCATACCACCTAATTTAAATCCTTGTGGGTTTATGCATGTGTGTGTAAGAAAAGAAAGGGGATAAAATGTGCAAAAGATGAAGTGTCCAGAACATAAAATAAACTTTTTCTCCTTCAGGCAACCCTTAAGTCTATTTGCAGGTGGTGCAAAGAATTGAAATGGCTTCATTGCAATGTTCAGAAATAGGATTCCAGGGAGCAATCTAGCTTTATAATAATATACCCTATACATGATGCTGTCGAAATAACTTTATTTGGCAAATTTCAGAAGATGAAATAGAGGGTTTTTTAACCATGAGGGAAAATGCCAAGGGTCCTCTATGACAAATGAGGAACAAAATAAATGATGAACAAAGGCAAACCATTTATGGTGCAGCAACATAAACAAATTTTGTGCAAATGCCTGAATTTTGTTCAGTGTGGTAGACATTGGATCCAAGGATACGAAAGTTTCCTGTAGAGTCCAGGTCATCTTGGAATGGTTATTCAATCATTGACTGGCCTTTGATACTAAAACAATGAACTTCTGAAGTTAGAAGAGCTAGGGAGAGTGAAAGGGAAGGCACCTGAAAGTAAAGTTCATTTTCAAATTTTGATGTTGATTGTGCTTTGTGCTTTTACTGTGCTTTGTGCTTTTACTGTGCATGGCAAGGGGTTGGGTTGGACTGGTTGGGTCTTGTGTTATCTTCCAGCTCTGTGGTTCTGTGACTTTATGATCCTATGACTTATATCCAAGAGGGTGCCAGAAACAACACTTTATTGGAAAACATCTCAAACAAATTAGATATTTACTATACAATTAGGAAATTCTCTCTATCCACTGATAATATGTAATTGACAAGGAAAATTTGATTTTTACAATTAGGTTTCATCATCCCCAATGAAAATAACATAACTAAAATCATAAATAAGAAAATAATTTTATTTAAATACATTTGGCCGATTCCCAATAATAACCACTCAATAATAATTTGCTTCTACTGAGAGGGTTTAATTTGAGTAAGTGTCTTAATTTGAGTAAGGTTTTTAATAGTGCCAATTTATTCTTTTAAATCATAATTCTCATCCATCCAGAAAGAATATGGTCAATTCATTGCTTTGAGCTGTATTCCTTCTGACTTTTCTCAAATTATTCTTTCAAATGCTTATAGGACAACTTGAGTTTATTGTCCCATAGAGCTATTCTTGGAAAAATGGCATCTTCAAATTGGCATATTCTAATTCCCATAGTTCATTACAATGTGAGTTTATTAGTTTTATAAAGACCAATTACTAGTCCCATCAAAGGTAGGCCTGAGGAATTGAAAGTGGATTCTGATGAAATCCTGAACCTGATGAAAATGACATTGAGTCAATAGATATATTGTATTTGGGAGTATTGGATTGAAGCTGTACGTCCAAGTTTTTGGCCACTCAAGGTCTGCTATAGTATGCCATTGCAGACTCCATTGTGAGCAAACAAAAATGAGTTCAAGTCACTCAAGGTACTATCTTAGGACCATTAGGGATGGAAAAGAAACAGCATTTTTAAGCACCCCAATATCTAAGTTAGAATAGAGGACCTCTACTACCCACCGGATGGGATGGCATAATCACCACAGGTATCGATCTCTGGTAATAATTAAAATGATTACCATTTTTGATTTACCAAAGACTGAAAAGTTAAACGCTATCATGATCAGGAAACAGTATTGGCCCTACTATTAGGCAGTGATAGTCAATGCTGCTTCTATGCATAAAATCTGTTGACTGCCACAGGAGCAAACCAGAATTTCCTTGAAATGTTTGTTTACAAGAGATGTCAGTTTATATAGCTTTAGATTTCCAGGGCTGACTACTTTTCTCTAGAAAGAATTATACCTTGTTCCAAAAGGTTTATGATGACTGTGAGGCTCCAACTCATGACAATGTGTTTCTCTGGTCCTGCAGAAATGCTGTCTGGAAGACCAGTTGAAAGAATTGATAGCGGATATTGCTTTGATCAAATATTTCGGGAAACGCAGCAAATGTTTGTCCCATTGTATGGAAGGCCCTGTCTTTTGTACATGTCTGTTCCTTCACAAGACAGAGCCCTGGCCTTAATAGTAAAAGTTGGGTAGGTCTACACAGAAGTTGGTAGTTCTTGTATGCCTGAACATTTTCTATGACTCCAGAAAATCATTCTTGATGAATTGCCAAAATGTGTTGAGACCATTCAAGCTTCATCTGGAAGTCAAGAAATCCAAGTAGTTGACAGAATTGCTTCTTTTCAGCAATATGGGACTTGAATTAGAGACAGACAGCTCAAAAAGACTCCATCTTAATGTAAACACTGACAATTGGCATTTAATATGCTGACATTACTTATTTTTTTTCCTGAAGTGTCAGCTGATAGATTTCTAAACTTCCCCTATCTTGGGAACATTTTCAAACTCTAACATGTAGGCACAAACTCATATAGCGCAACAGCTTGGTGGGGGAAAAGGTACTCTTGCTGGTAAAGTCAGTGTCGGCGGTGGCCGGGAGGGCCTTTGCACAACTAAAACTTGTGCGCCAGCTGTGACCATACCTCGTGAAGTCTGATCTGGCTACGGTGGTCCATGCCTTAGTTACCTCTAGATTGGATTATTGCAACGCACTCTACGTGGGGCTGCCTTTGAAGACGGCCCGGAAACTCCAACTAGTTCAGCAGGCGGCAGCCAGGTTCCTAACAGGAGCGAATTACAGGGAGCAGTCTACTCCCCTGTTCAAGGAGCTCCACTGGCTGCCGTTCATCTTCCGGACCCAATTCAAGGTGCAGGTGCTGACCTACAAAGCCCTAAACGGTTTGGGACCCACTTACCTTTCTGACCGCATCTCCCCCTACGAACCCGTACGATCTCTTCATTCATCGGGGGAGGCCCTCCTCTCGCTTCCGCCTCCGTCACAAGCGCGGTTGGTGGGGACGAGGGAGAGGGCCTTCTCTGTGGCGGCCCCCCGGCTCGGGGACGCGTTCCCCAGGGAAATTAGGCAAGCTGCCACCTTGGAAGTGTTCAGGAAGAGCCTGAAAACCTGGCTCTTCAAACAGGCCTTTGAAGAAGTACCGCCCACTGTATACTAAACCCTGGTACTAGCGGGTTCTTCTGACCAGTTGTACCTCTTGGTTAACTCCTTGACATAGCCTCAGTGTTCACCCCAGTCTAAGGCTCATCCCATGACCTTGTAGCACCTTAACTTCCTTCTTGTTTACAAGTTCCACTCAGTGCACTTTGCCTAGATCATTTTATGTTTTTATTGCTGTGTTTCTCAAGTGTTTTATAATGACTGTGATTTTGAATGCCTTTTACATTTATTTGTGTGTTTTTGTATTTGATATTATTGTATGTTGGTTTTATATCTATAAGCCGCCCCGAGTCCCTCTGGGGAGATGGTGGCGGGGTACAAAAATAAAATTATTATTATTATTATTATTATTATTATTATTATTCAGAAAAACCTGACTTAGGAAATTGTGTGCCTTGAACTGCAAATCTTGATTTATCAACAGTAAGAAGGCACCATTTCCATGAAATATTTGCAGAGTGTTATGGAGAGATTTATGTAATCCCAATTCATAGCAAAAGATGAAAAGAACTAAATATAGATTCCACCCAAACAATCTGTGCAATCACCCACAACTGTATAGCTCCAAACCACAGCTGTGGGTAGTTAATTAGACTAGAAATGTATACATGAGATTGCTAGAAGAACCACAGGACTCTCCAGTCTACCATTTTCTTGCTATAGTGACCAAACAGATGCCTCTTGGAGGTCTACAAGTAGGGCATCTTCCCACTTATGTTCTCTAGCCTTTCTCCCACATAAACCCACATAATTCAGATTTCAGATTGATGGACAGCTTGAACCACCATTTTGAATTGTCTGTGGGGCTCTGGATGGCCGTCTGTCAGAGTACTTTAATTGTGATTCCTGCATGGTAGAATGGAGTGGACTGGGTGGCCTTTAGAATCTTTTCCAACTCTAGGATCCAAAAAGCTGGCACACTGTCTCTGTGCCTGACTGCACGTGACATGCCAGTGTCCTGTATCCAACTAATTCTGTTGTGTAAAACAGGCTTGGTTAACAAAGAACACCTGATTTTTCCCTAGTCCACAGAGGTTTTAACCTGTGTCAGGTTTCACTGTGCTAGGACAGCCTGTTAATATTTATCTGAAGAGAAAAAAAAATTTCTAGACTCCTCCTGGTTGTGTACTCTTCCAGCATCATGATTCCACGTATCGCCCTGAGATGGGGACAGACCCTGTACTGACGGGGGAAAGTATCCTGGGGCTGCTTAGGACATTATAAGAAGGGGAGGGAGACTAATCAACATTGCTTTTAAAATGCTTGCTGGTTAAGTGTGATTGTTACCCAGAAAGTAGCAGTAACACCTGATATTACAAAGAAGACTCAATTTTTGTTTAATATATTGAAATATTTACTCATTTTATGCTTCTTGCAAAATCCAGTTGGAGAGCTAATCTGTACTTTATTGAAAGAAGGCTCTAAGGATGGTGTTTTCATTGTCCATCCCGTCACTGCTTCTTTTCCTCCAATACCTTGTTTTTGTTTAGATTATGCCAACTGACTAACCTTCTGCAATTAGATTATCAAAATTAGCTGTCTTCCTCTTGATTCCTGATAGCCCCCTTTCCTTCATGTCATCCTCTGTGCTACGAAGAATAATTTCAACAAGGACTGCAACAAAAGATGCATCTCAAATAGAGTGCACAAAAAACATAAAATACTACATTCCACAGTGTGCCCAAGGAAGATTTTGTTTGAAAAAATTGGACTTGACATCTCTGGGATTTTTCTCTTTTCTTATTTCTCTCTTTAACAGTGGCATGCCCATTTTTAAATTGACTTTCATTCCAGCTTTTAGTCCCAGACATACTTGCTTGTGAAAGCCAATGTGGCCTAAAGCTTGGAATTATGAATTTGCTCTGTTATGGTCTCCACTGAGCATAAAGAAAAGTGGACAACTTTGGGACAGTTTTTTTTTAAGCCTGATATACAAATTTACAAACGGTTCAGGACCTGCCTATCTCCGTGATCGCCTCCTCTCCTACGAACCAACGCAAACCCTAAGATCATCCGGGGAGGCGCTCGTCTCGCTCCCGCCTTTATCTCAAATGCGGCTGGTGGGGACGAGGGAGAGGGCCTTCTCGGCAGTGGCCCCTCGGCTCTGGAACTCTCTCCCTAAGGAGATCAGGTTAGCGTTTGAATGAATAGGCCCAATAGAGCTGTCATTAGAATACTTCTTTCTGTTTTAAAAGCATATGGCACTTTATCACTGTTACTTATTTCCATGATACAGCACTTTATGAAACCTGTCCCCGCTGGTTTGCTTTTAATTATTCTGATTTTATGTGCTTGGATTTTAATGTATTGTCCATTTTATTTTGTATATCGTTGGAATGTTTTACGTTTTTGTCAAATATGTTGTGTTGTTGTTTCGGGTTTGTCCCTGTTGTGAGCCACCCCGAGTCCCTTCGGGGAGATGGGGCGGGATATAAAAATAAAGTTTATTATTATTATTATTATTAAATTTGTGGTGATGGTAAAGCAGGATAAGGAGAAGCATGTAGGTTTTCTTGAGCCCAATGGAGGAAATACAGAGTACTAATGTAACTAACAAATGCATAAAATGTAACTAACCAATACATAAAATATATTCAGCAATAGCCATGTGTCCCATACAGCAAAGTACAAAGAATACAAAATCCACACAGAGTAACATCCGAGACTAAACAGGGGCTCCTGGCTGTAACCAGGGCCGGCCGGAGATATTTTTTAATGTGAAGCGGGGGTGCTGAAAAGCGCCCCCGCCACCGCCCCCGCCTCCCGCGCCCTGGCCCCGCCCAGCGTGCCCTGGCCCCGCCTCCCACGCTGCGTGGGAGGCGGGGCCAGGGCGAATAGTGAGGGGGGCGGGGCCAGAGTTCAGGCCGCAATCGCGGCCTGAAGGGACCTCCGCTGCAGTCTGGCCAGCTAGAAAAGGCCAGACGGGCGAGCGGGAGTAGCGTGGGAGGCGGGGCCAGCTCTGCCCCACCCCGCCCAGCGTGCCCTGGCCCCGCCTCCCACGCTGCGTGGGAGGCAGGGCCAAGGCACGCTGGGCGGGGGGGGGGGGCGGCGTCAGAGCTGGCTCCGCCTCCCACGCTACTCCCGCTCGCCTGTCTGGCCTTTTCTAGCTGGCCAGACTGCAGCGGAGGTCCCTGCAGGCCGCGATTGCGGCCTGCAGGGACCTCCGTGGCAGTCTGGCCAGCTAGAAAAGGCCAGACGGGCCAGGGCGCACTGGGCGGGAGGCAGGGCACCGTCAGGGCGGTGCCCTGCCTCCCGCCCAGCCTGACGGCGCCCCCCCGGGCCTGCGCCCGAGGCAGCGGCGTCAGGTGCCTCTATAGTGGGGCCGGCCCTGGCTGTAACTTTAGTCCCCCCCCCTTCTGTGGGCCCTTCTATACATGAGTAAAACCTGGAAGTAATCAGGATAAAGGGGAGGTGGCTAAAAGACATTTGGGGAAAGTGTGGGCAGAATCAGCTGAAAAGCACGTGCTAAAAACCCAATTCTGTCCAAAAAATGTGCACTTTCACATAACTGTATATCCCTGCAGTCATGGAAAACCCTTGGGAAAATCTCATGAAGGACTTACTACAAGGACTTTTCTCAAAACACATTTGTTTTGTCATTGTTTATCTTACAAGTATAAGACAATACAGAAAAGTGAATTCTGACAGTTTGAACTACCTCCATAAGGAGTATACAAATTACATACGGGATTTAAATACTACACGTATGAGTGAAATAAACATTCTGATTATATGTATAATTGTACTATTGCATATTGTACCATTATATTTCTTTGTTCAGCTATTCATTTCTAGATTAAAATTGTCTCATATGTTTGAGTACTGTATAACACTATTGTGTATAACAGTTGACTACTTGTTGTTTTGCTATTTTATATAGATATCTGTGTTTCTTGGATATCAAAAAATTGGGCCGCGGACACACAGGTGGATAAAGGGAAGCTGAATTGGAAAGCAATTAGAACTCTCTGCAATCATTCCTTTCTTCTGGTTTTTATAATATTAGACAGATCTTAAATTAACAGTTGAGTGAGAGAGAGATAAGAAATCTGCTTGTGTATACACTAAGGCCCCTTCTGCACCACCATATAAATCTAGATTATCTGCTTTGAACTGGATTACATGGCAGTGTAGAAGGAGCCTAAGATCTCTGCATGAGTGCATATGAGGTCCCGCACATCTCAGAGATATTTTTTGTTTTAAAATAATTCCGCTGGATGTCTCCTGTCTGCCCTCCATCTTAATCCGCTTCAAAGGAAAGCATGAGGATGGCAGGACAACATTTCCCAGGACTGAAAGGTGTTTGTGTGTGAACTTACTTTCAGGTCCTGGGATTTTTTGCCCCAGTTTTAACCCTTATTTTGATGCTGTCTGGAAGCTCTGCCCATCATTTAATATCTTTGCCTGATGCAGACCCCTTCTACACTGCCATATAACATCCACTTTATCTACTTTGAACTGGATTATATGGCAGTGTAGATTTAGATAATCCAGTTCAAATCAGATAATGTGAATTATCTGCTTTTATTATTTATTTATTTACAGTATTTATATTCCGCCTTTCTCACCCCGAAGGCGACTCAGGGCGGACCACATTATATACATATAGGGCAAACATTCAATGCCCATATACACATAGAACCGAGACAGAGACAGATGCAGAGGCAATTTAACCTTCTCCTGAGGGGATGACTGATTCTGGCCACAGGGGGGAGCAGCTGCTTCATCATCCACTGTGACTGCACTTCCTCATTCCAATGTCATAAATTAGTTAAATTTGCCTCCCCACTTTATAAGTGGTACCTTATTTCCTACTTGATAGATGCAACTATCTTTCGGGTTGCTAGGTCAGCATCAAGCAGGGGCTATTTTTTATTTTTTAATTGACGGGTGCTCACCCTGCCACGGGCTGGCCTCGAACTCATGACCTCATGGTCACAGTGATTTTTTGCAGTAGGCTGCTCACCAGCCTGCGCCACAGCCCAGCCCTGGATTATATAGCAGATTATCTAGATTATATAGCAGAAGAAGGAGCTGCAAGAAGCTGTTAAAGCTTTGAAAGCTTGCATGGTGCAATTCAGCCTTTGGCTAGCTAAAAATGGTATCAGTCTTTTGTGAATTTTGAGTTATGTTCTGTTTTGCTATATGGTCAATATGTATGGATTCTGCATATACTTTTTAGCTTTGAACATACCAAATGTTGGCCCTTTCTACACTGCCATATAATCCAGATTATCAAAACAGATAATCCACATTATCTGCTTTGAACTGGATTATATCAGTCTACACTGCCATATAATTCAGTTCAAAGCAAATAATCTGGATTTTATATGGCAGTGTAGAAGGGAAAATAGCAGAAACTTTAACAAAAGGGAGAAATAGACTGGAATATAATTCTTTAGGTTTTTTTTTACCTCCAATAAAGATGAAACTATCTCATTGAACTGCAGTTTTAACTAAACACATTGAGAGATTTACTGTTCTCTGTCTAAGGCCCCATCTACACTTTCATTTAAAATCCAGATTAACTGCTTTGAAATAGATTATATAGCAGTGTAGACTCATATAATCCAGTTCAAAGCAGACAATCTGGGTCAGATCCTAAGATAATAAGGCAGTGTAGATCCAGCCTAATAAAGGGGTAGTTAGCTTTGCAGGGGACAGAGACAGCTAGATCTCAAGCAAAATTACTTTTCTGTTGGTAAAGGAGTTGAAATGTTATTACCTGTCTTTTATTGCCATTTATCCCTCTCATGGCCAAGAAGGGAACTGACATCTTGTGCATCAAAATCCTCCAATATTATTTTAATTGGCAACACCAATAACATCTCAGACAAAATAAAAAGTAAGGTAAAGGTTTTCCCCTGATGTTAAGTCCAGTCATGACCGACTCTGGGGGTTGGTGCTCATCTCCATTTCTAAGCCAAAGAGCCAGCATTGTCCATAGACACCTCCAAGGTCATGCGGCCGGCATGACTGCATGGAGTGCCATTACCTTCCTGCCGGAGCGGTACATATTGATCTACTCACATTTGCATGTTTTCGAACTGCTAGGTTGGCAGGAGCGGGGGCTAACAGCGGGCGCTCATTTGAACCTGGGACCTTTTGGTCTGCAAGTTCAGGATCTCAGCGCTTTAACACACTGTGCCACCAGGGGCCCCCGAGTCAGACAAAATATATGCCTGTAATTCTAACATTTTCATAGCTTTTTCTCTAGTATGATTTTTAACATTTTTGCCTGATAAAAGCTTGTGAAGCACTGAAAAAAAGAATTTTCTGCATTTTAGTTTACCAGTGTTATTGCTCTTTTTGTGGATTTTGGAATTTGTAATACTGTTGTATTAAGTAAATACATGCAAAGTCTCTCTCTGAGTTAATACATTTTGGATCAAAATTGCTTATCTTGCAACTACTGTGCAAACCAAAATATATTACTTAAGAAACAGTTCCCAATTTATTGACTCTTCTTTACCCCTGCTAAATATATTTAGAATTGCAGCTTGAGGGTAAATGAGGAAATGCAAAACAAAAAACTTGATTGCTATGAATCAGCTTAAAGTACACTTGACAGCTATTTCAAAACCAGAGAGCTGTGAGTTTCTGTCCTTCCTTCCTCTCCTCCACACAAAGTTTGAAGCAATGTCCCCTTCCTATTACACTCATCTTCAGGAAGGGCAGTGCTGCATAAAAACAAACCAGCACAGTGTGAGCTAAAAGTTTACATAGGGACATTGTGGTACAGGAAATATAATTGTGAAGAAGGTGCTTGCAAAGAGCTTAGAGAGGATAGAAGATGCTTATGAAAGAAGCAAACACTCCCTTGTTCTCCAGACAGCCGCTTTCCATGGACTCAGCAACTCTTCTCCTGGTTCACCCCAAGGAAGAATGCAGGCAGGAGTCCTATGCTGCATTTTCAAAAATATGATTATCCCCATCAGGCATGTGTCTTATCAAGCTGTATCTGTCAACTTTAATGAAAGTATGTTTGTTGTGGCATTTTACTCAGCAAACATGGGAGTGTAAAACCACAGAATGTACAATCGTGCTTGAATACGTACAAAACAAATGTTCCACATAGAATTTGAGCACAAATAACTCTTCATCAGAGAATACATTAATCGATACTATACAGAGTATGTATTCTTGGAAATACTTTAATAATTCTGTATAGACTGAGTATCTTGTTTTGAAAAATACTGCAGCCCTTTCTCCCACTGCCTCCAGCCTCCCTGTTCCTTTTCATTGAGCTGTCCTGCCTACAGATATCACAAATTGCAAAATAGCATACCTTTGCATTTTTTTAATAAATAGGCATGTGATATTTAATCCCCAAAGGATTAAGACAATAAACAAAACAAAATAAAATAGAATAGAATATAAACAAAATAAAATAATCTCTCTGTGTGTACATAAAGTGATTGGGCTTTATTCGGATGAAGCTAAGTGACAAGTGCTTATAAACAGCTTTTTGAAAAAACAAAAGATTATTTTCTTCCCCAATGTTTTTCCCATTAAGGCACTATTCTAGGAAAATTATTATTAGAATCCTTAAGGAGTAATCCAAATGTTCTTAACTGGCTACCCGCAGCATGAGATACACCATTAATAGACAGTAGCTTCAAGCAAATAAAAATGGTGCAGATACAAATGAATTCAACACATTCAGCGCAGACTGATTGTTAACAAAAGAGCTGAGTAAAGGTATCTTAGGGCTCTTCCACACAGCCATATAACCCAGAATATCAAGGCAGATAATCCACAATATCTGCTTTGAACTGGATTATCTGAGTCCACACTGCCATATAATTCAGTTCAATGTGGATTTTATATGGCTGTGTGGAAGGGGCCTTGGATGTGTCGCGGCTGTTGGCTTTTATTTTAGAGGAGGTGATTACCAAACTGTTTTGGATTTTAGCTTGAATTTGAGTGATCAAGAGTGCTGAATGAGAAACAACAATCAGAAAATGAAAGTAGATATATGGGGGAAGATTACAACCTGCAAGAAAGCTGGGGCAGACAAATAAAAAGACTAAGAGAAAAATCCTCTAAAGATTACATAACTCAAATGGACACGGCAATGGCAAACTTGGATCTGGATAATGATAAAGATTTAGAAAAAGATGGCGTTACAGAAAATTTAAGTATTCTCTAATAATGTTAATGGGCTAAATAGCCCTAGTAAAAGAAAGAGATTATGGCATCAACTTAAGAAAGGCCATTTTGACGTTATTTCTCTACAAGAAATGCACATTGCACATAAACACATAGCACATCTAGAACAGAAAAAAATACGTAAAACATATTATGCATCAAGTGCAGAAAAAAAAGAGGGGTAGTAACTTACGTAAATGAGAAAATCCCATCTAAATTGGTATTCAAAGACCAGGAAGGTAGAATGTTAGGAATTAACTTAGAATGGGGAGGCAGGAAATTACTAATATGTAATATATATGTCCCCAATGGGGCAAAAATTAAATTTATTAAACAACTAAATGAAAAAAATTGGGGGACAAGAATACGATGATTTACTTATTATGGGAGACTTCAGTGGTGTAGTAGAAGGAACCCTAGATAGAACAAAAATAATTAAAAAAGGCAAGGGTACCATCAGCAGGTGAACTACCTAGGAATTTTAAACAACTGAAGGAGGATCTAGGGCTTGAAGATATCTGGAGACACTATCACATAAATGAGAAAGACTATACATTCTTTTCTGATCGGCACCAATCATGGTCTACAATAGATAAGGTTTGGGGTATGAAAGAAATAACCACAAAAGTAACTAAAGTAAAAATACGCCCGAGAACAATTTCTGACCATGCACCATTAGAAATAACAATAGAGAAAATGGGAGACAAAAATATACCATTCAGATGGCAATTAAATGATCAACTTATAAAAAGACAAACAGATCAAAATAACTACAAACAATTTTTGAGTGAATATTTTAAAATTAATACAGAGAAGGATACTTCAATTGAAACAATTTGGGATGCTGGTAAGGCCTAGATGAGAGGGCAATTTATTCAGCAAAATAGTATACAAAATAGAAGGGAAAAAAATAGAAATTAAAAGGATAGAAGAAATCGCAGAAAAGGAAAAAAAATTGAAGAGGAATCCTAAAGATAAAAAAAACACGGTTGCACTTAGAAATACCTAAAAAACAAATAGATACAATACAGTTGGAGGAAATAGAGAAAAAACTTAAATACATAAGGCAGCAACACTTCGAGAACGCGAACAAAATAGGCAGATGGCTAGCCTGGAAAGTCGCTAAAAGGAAACAACAACAATACATAAATAGAATTGAAGAGGAAGGGAAATTTATTATAAACAATGTGAGATAGAAAAACAATTTGTGAAGTATTATAATCAATTATATGCTGACAAGAAAATTCCAAAAGAGAAAATAATACAATACATAGAGAAACAAAACATTATCAAGATTACCGAAGGGCAAAGGGAGCGATTAAACCAAAAGATAACCGAGGAGGAAATACAGAAAAAAAATTAGAGACCTACCATCCAACAAAACACCAGGGCCAGATGGGTTCACGACTCTATACTATAAAACTTTCATGGATATAACATTGAAGAAAGTAATGGATATAGCATTAGAGAGTAAAATAATACCAAATTCATGAAAAACAGCGAACATATCATTCATACCAAAAGAAAATGCAGTCAACACAAAGGTTAAGAACGTTAGGTCTATCTCACTCCTCAATACTGATTACAAAATATTTACTACCATATTGGCATCAAGATTACGAGACGTACTCAATGAAAGGATAGGACAGGATCAGACGGGCTTTTTACCAGGACGCTATATTAAAGATAATATCAGGACCATTCTAAATGTAATTGAGTATTATGAAAGAAATATACAAAAGGAGGCTGGACTTTTATTCCTTGATGCCGAAAAAGCCTTTGATAAGGTCAACTGGAATTTTATAATAGAACTACTAAAGGAGATGGATGCCGGGTATTATTTCATAAATGCTATTAGAGCAATTTACTCGCAATAATTTGCCAACATCATAGTAAATGGACAAATAACTAATGAAATCAAATTACATAAAGGGACAAGGCAGGGATGCCCTCTATCCCCCTTAATTTTCATTATGACTTTGGAGACATTGTTAGAAAGAATAAGAAAGGATGAAGACTTAATAATAATAATAATAATAATAATAATAATAATAATAATAATAATAATAATAACTTTATTCTTATACCCCGCCCCATCTCCCCAAAGGGACTCGGGGCGGCTTACATGGGGCCATGCCCGGACATAACAATATAAAAGCAAACAATGCAATAAAACAAATCAATCAACAATAAAAACAGCAATATTGATAAAAACAGTCATAAAAATCAGCATACAAATTAGGTATTAAAAACATGAGTTGAATTCACGGATCTGGGCCAAAGTGCAAAATATGTCGAGGTCATCAGGGAGGGATAGTCACCCAGCTGACATAGTCGTTAAAGTGCTGAGTGTAATACTGAGGAGGCATACCTATGGGTCTATGCTCAGTGGGCAAATAGGTCGAACCTACCAAAGTCAATCATCAAAGGCCTTCTGGAAGAGCCAAGTTTTCAGGTTCCTCCAAAAGGAGAGGAGGGTGGGGGCCTGCCTGATCTCCCTGGGGTGTAAGTTCCAAAGCCGGGGGGCCACGACGGAGAAGGCCCTCTCCCTCCTCCCCACCAACCGCGACTGCGAGGGTGGTGGAAACGAGAGGAGGGCCTCCCCCGACGAGCGAAGAGATAGTGCGGGTTCATAGAGGGAGATGCGGTCTCTAAGGTAGGTGGGTCCCAAACCATTTAGGGCTTTGTAGGTGATAACCTGCACCTTGAATTGGGCTCGGAAAATAAACGGCAGCCAGTGGAGCTCCTTAAACAGTAGGGTTGAACGCGCCCTGTAGTTTGCTCCAGTTAGGAACCTGGCTGCCGAATGTTGTACTAATTGTAGTTTCCGGGCCGTCTTCAAAGGCAGCCCCATGTAGAGCGCATTGCAATAATCCAGTCTAGAGGTAACTAAGGAGGACCCCCAAGCTGCGGACCTGCGCCTTTAGGGGGAGTGCGACCCCGTCAAGCACAGGTTGCCACCCAATATCTTGATCAGACGTACGACTGACCTGGAGGACCTCTGTCTTGTCAGGATTAAGTCTCAACTTGTTCGCCCTCATCCAGGCCAATACAGCGGCCAGACACTGGTCCAGTATCTGAGGGGCTTCCATGGATTTTGGTGGGAAAGAGTAGTAGAGTTGGGTGTCATCCGCGTAGAGATGGCACCGCACTCCAAAACTCCAGATGACCTCACCCAGCGGTTTCATGTAGATATTAAAAAGCATGGGGGACAGAATGGAACCTTGCGGGACCCCACAGGTCAATGGCCAGGAGTCCGAGCAGGAGTCCCCCAGCTTCACCAACTGGGAACGGCCCTCCAGGAAGGACTGGAGCCACTGCAGAGCAGTACCTCTAAGGCCCAACTCGGAGAGCCGTCCCAGAAGGATACCATGGTCGATGGTATCGAAAGCCGCTGAGATGTCTAAGAGAACCAACAGGGTCACACTCCCCCTGTCCAGCTCTCTGCGGAGGTCATCCACCAAGGTGACCAAAGCCGTCTCGGTACCGAAACCAGGCCTGAAGCCAGACTGCGATTGGTCTAGAAAATCCGTATCTTCCAAGAATCCCTGAAGCTAGGAAGCAACCACCCGCTCCAAGACCTTGCCCAAAAATGGAAGGTTAGAGATTGGTCTGTAATTACAAAGGTTGGTCGAATCCAAAGAGGCTTTCTTCAAAACAGGCCTCACCACAGCTTGTTTTAAGCAAGATGGGCAAAGGTCAAGGGCACAGGTGGTCGCCCTCACCGCTCCAAGAATCTTGTCCACATCATCAGGCTGCACAAGCTGAAACGACTTAAAAAGATTAAGAGTAAAAAAGAATAGTTACAAAACCTGTGCATTGGCAGATGATGTGGTCTGCCTAATAGAGGATCCTATAAATCAGTGGGCCAAGTGGTGGTACGAGCGGGAGACCTTTGGAGAGGTGGCAGGCTTCAAAATAAATAAAGAAAAGACCAAAATGTTAACAAAAACATCTCAAAGGAAAATAAAGATGAATTGGAAAAACAGACAGGTATCAAAATAGTTAGAAAACTAAAATACTTAGGAATTGAGATAGCAACAAGTAACGCCCAGTTGCTAAAGAATAATTATGAAAAAAAATGGACGGAGATAAAGGAGAAATTGAAACGATGGGACAAGTTAAACCTCTCTCTGCTTGGTAGAATAGCAGTGGTGAAAATGAACATTTTGCCAGAAGTATTATACTTGTTCCAAACCATCCCAATTATCAGATCAAAAATGATGTTCACAAAATGGGAGAAAGATATAAAAAAGTTCATATGGCGAAACAAAAAAAGCAAAGACATAAGCCCAAAATTTAAAAGATGATAGGAAAAGAGGGGAACTAGCCTTCCCGGATCTGCAATTATATTACGAGGCGGCCACATTGGCCTGGGTGAAAGACTGGGCCTCCCTAGAGAAGAAGAAAATTCTGGCTTTAGAAGGGGAAGACTTACAATGGGGGTGGCACAGCAATTTATGGAAAGGGAAATTTTTTACAGATAGACAAAAAATTAATAAAAATATTATACAGACAATTACTTATTTGGGCAACAGAAGAAGAGCAAGTAAAGGACATGATGGTAAAATGGGCCAGAATAGTTGGACACACTATCAGCATGAGTCAATGGGAGGAGTTATGGATAAAGAAATTAGGGTATGCATATTCAGGACACGTATGAGGAGAGCCAAAGATTTTCCGGCCATTTTTCATTTCATTCAAATCCAAACATATTGTAAATCACCTTAGCTAAGGCTAAACTGAAATGTACCCCTTTCAAACAATGAACTACGAAGCTGCCTTGTTTCAGCAAACCAGAGATAGAAATAATTTTAGATCAAAATGGGCATTATTTAGTGAGCCACAGAAAGCCCCCCAGTTTGCATTTTCCTGGCCACAATCCCCTTCAGACTCATTCTCTAACCCCTCCCCTGCAGAAAAATTGCAGAAAACAGTTTCTGCAATTTTATGCTTAAAACACATTATCCTGCCTGTGCAGCTTGCCCCTGGCAGCCCAAAGGGAAAATTACTAACCCGGTCAATAGATTTAAAGTCACTCCTGGACTTTTCTTCCTTTCTGTAGTTCTCTCAAACTGGTATGGCTAACCCTGAGGTATTTTGAGCTTCCCTTTCAACCCTCAGTTCAGACAGCAGGACACAGCACAAGGCCACACAGCTAATTGAACACTGAATTGAAAGCTTCCAGTTTCCTCTGCAGACCAGAAGCAAGATCAGGAAAACACAAGGAAAAGTTTTGTTCTTGTCACAATAAGTCATACTGATATCTGAAGTGGTAGTCAGTGAACTAGCACCACTTAAAGTGCTGAAGGGGTCAAAGCTATATCATGACCTTTAAAAAAAATATCAAATGAGACACATCAGTGAAAAAGTGCTTTCTTCTTTTTGGATTACAGAGAACTAAGTGTTCCGTGAAGCTCAAAATAGCTTTTCACCCTAGAAAGGCCGGGAAGCTTAGCATGCCAGATTTTCATTAGAAAGACAATAATAATGATCGTGATAATGAGAATATTAGCACAGATATTGAAATGAAAAATGTTTTCCTGATGCAGAAAGCACCATGTTCTCTATTTTAGCAATTTTCCATTCCCTTGTCACTCATATTCTAAAAAAGAATAGAGACAAAAGATCTGGGGGAAGTGAACTTTACACCTTGCAAAAATCATCAATGAAGATGTGGGTCATTTGAAAGTTTGTTTTGCATTGTGCTCCAACTAAAAATCCTGACTTCAAAGCTTAGCCTTTCTCACTGTTGGTGTCTCTCTTTTGCAAGCCTGCAAGAGTGTTGGCCTTCCTCTACATACATCTCACACTCCATCATCCCCTCTTTTCCTGCACCTGTTGACCCATGTCTGAATATCATTTTCCGCTTTGGCAGCCCTTAAAAACTGGCTACTCGCATAAAGCCCACCCATAAGAAAGGAAAAGTGACAGTCAAAGAGTCTATGAAACAAGCCAAATGGTAAACAAATAATGACTGGACAGGGCTGCAGCCAATCTTTCAGTTTTGCCAGAGAACACATGGAGTTTTTCCTCCATAGACCAAATAATAATAATCAAATGTTATTTTGAAAGGTTGGAATGACCTCTCACATTAAGCTCTGACAGAGGCAGTTCTCTGGAACATTTCCAAAGTTTGGTTGGGTTCTTTCACCTTTCTCTTCTGATCTGGTCAGCCAAAGTACACAACTTAAAAAGTACCCCCACCCTGGCCATTCCTCAGACAGTACTAGAAATGTCACATAAAAATACATTTTGCCTACTAAATCTCCTGGGATAGTTTCAGAAGTGTCTATAAAAATACCGATTGCCTTGAAATGCATACTTAATGAATCATCGACTTTGTTACAACAAGTCTTCCTCATTGGGGAAAAGGCACCTCTTTTCTTTTCATCTCTTTCTGTTTCACTCCCTTCCCCTCCCATGACCAAAAATGGAAGTTAAACTTTGACTGCCAGGTGAGGGAGCTCTGTGCCAAGATCACAAACACGCTGTTTTCAAACATAGGATTGTGAATGACAGAGAGCTGCATCCAAAGCTGCAATCAGGAGTGGGAGAAGTGGAGGAGGGTGCCCATAGTCATATGGCTGACTGGTTTTCTTTCCTAGGTCTGTCAACATGCACTTGGGCATCTCTCTCTCTCTCTCTCTCTCTCTCACACACACACACACACACACACAAAGTTGGATGGCCTCACAGAGATAACGCTACAGCCCTTCAAGTGCTGTGACGACTCCTTAGTAAATCTTAGATTTAAATAGAGATGCAAAGAGTTTTCAAGAATGATTGAATTTCTGCAGTATCCTAATAGCTCCAGCAACATTTTCTTTTGAGATGTTTATTTAACTTTAATTTAAGCAGAGGCAACATATATGCCTAGTCAGAGCAGAGAATTACTTTCATAGCTACCAGGAGTGGCACCAGGACTGTTAAGACACAACACTTTTTCATCTTTGGTAATCAGGGCAAGTTTCCTGAATGGTGCCAACACTGATGATTTTTGAATGTTCTTACATAGTTTATGACAGACTGATTTCATACAGGTCCAGCAGTGTTCCCAAAGAGCAGCGGAAAAAGACAGCTGTAAGGACAGAGACTAATAGGACATACCCTGTTTCCCCTAAAATAAGACATCCCCAGAAAGTAAGACCTAGTAGAGGTTTTGCTGAATTGCTAAATATAAGGCCTCCCCCAAAAGTAAGACCTAGCAAAGTTTTTGTTTGGAAGCATGCTCGGCACCCGCCAAACAAAACACCAGAACTTGCAGGATCGGTAAATGTACATATCAGTTGTACATGGAAATAATGGTAATAATATATTAAAATGTTATATTATTTATATTTATACAGTAGTAATAAGAAATTCTTGACAGGAGTCATAGCTTGTCTGGTTTGGTTATGTTGGTTTGTGATGACAACTACTGTACAGTATATAATAAATGTTCATTTTTTTGTTCAACAATAAATGTGAATTCTTCTTCATGGAAAAATAAGACATCCCCTGAAAATAAGACCTAGAGCATCTTTGGGAGCAAAAATTAATATAAGACACTGTCTTATTTTCGGGGAAACACGGTAGTTAGGAAGGAAAATAGCTATGCCCCTCAATGAATATAAATTGTTAACAAAAATATAAGCTCTTAATAAAGGTTAAACACCTTCAGGCAGGGGTAAGCACACTATGTACTAGTTTAGCAATATGATACAAGGAACCCAGATCAATCCCATGTTTATTCCAGAATTCATGACTTCCAGGCTGCTGTGGACTGCCGTTTTGAAGAAGAAGAAGAAGTAGTAGTAGTAGTAGTGGTGGTGGTGGTGGCGGCATTTCTGGGAAGGGAGTGGAGTTTTTTCCTCTGTCATTATAGTGTCATGCCTTTAGAATCACTTACTGAACTGAAGTTGTTAGCCAAGGTCCCTTAAATTGAAATGACTTGCTGGTCCAAGACTATCAAAGCACTGCTTGGAGTAACGATTACTTTTGCTTTCCTGTCATGCCTCACTGGGAAGTCACAGAAGGGGAAATGAAAGCATAGGCACAACAGGTTGCTGAGCTAAACCCTCAACAGAATCAAAACTTTATTTTATATTATCACAGAAATTGGACTTTAAAAAACTTCTAGAGTTCAGTAAATCATCATCTGGATCACAGCAACAGCTACAAAACATTTTGCTTCATGATTTTAAAATAAGGGCTCACTATTTAAGATTATGCCTTGTATTTGCCAAGAATCTAAATATGGAACAATGAGCCCTGATTGCAGGAAACCCATGAATATTACTACTGGTGCAATATGATAAATGGGCAATGAGTGTGGGCTAGTTACACTACAAGGCAACTCTCAGCTTCTCAACTACATAAGCCTGTAGGATTTTAATACTGTCAGTTAAAAACAAAATTCAAAGTGGGATTTCACCGGGTGAAAATACATTTAAAAAAACCTAAAAGAATGAGGTGCTAAAGGCATGTTTGTTGTATTTGTATCAGCAGTAATTTATAAAGATTTTGGAAGTTCCTCTTGAACAGATTCCGATACAATGTATAGAACATGACACATTCAAATAACTTTAATTTTGTTTTTTAGAAAAGGTAAACACTTTACAGTATTCCTAAAAAATATCAGATTGAGCTTAATGTCTTTGCCTTAAAGGAATCCTTAGAGACATCATCTTCTAAGGAGGGGTTGGTTCATCAATAGCACCAAATTCTTTCTCAAGTGCAGGGACTTCATATCTAGGAACAACAGCTCGGCTCAGTGCAATTCCTACACTTATGAGGTAGATGAATATGGTGACACTACACCACAACCAAGATGTTCCTTGGAAGACTAGGCCCAGCAGTGCATTTAAGTCTTGGTGGAAGAAGGAGCTCTAATTAGTATATAAGCAAATCCAGTCATGCCCTTCCTTAAATATCGATATAGCCATAAAATACAGTTCTCCTCCTGCATTTGGGACCACTGTAATTGTCCAAACAGCTGTTCTATTTCCCATTTTACATGTCATTACCATCAATTGCCATGGTCATCAACCATGCCCCATCCCCTGCAAATTAATGTTACCATGCAACACAGTACCTTTGCAATGTAAATGCTCTTCCCCAGTAGGAAGGCTGTCTTCTTCACACAGCAATTCGCAGGCCCTTTCTCGCCCCACATGAAAGCTATTGTGATCCCCAATAAAGTCATTTTTTCCAGTGCTATTGGAATATCCGTTGATGTACATTTTCAGGGCAGACCTCCGGAAGCAGAGGATCTCCTGGAAAGCATACCTAAAGTCTGGGCTCCGGCAGTAAATTAAGGGGTTGAAGGCGGAATTGACATATCCCAGCCAGTTCAAGATCACGTACAGGGATTTGGGGATCACATCTTCGTTGATGGCGTGCACAAAGTGGACAATGAAGAACGGGAGCCAACACAGTGTGAAAGTGCCCATGATAATGCCCAGGGTTTTGAGAGCTTTATGTTCCTTCAAGCAAAACTTGGACACTCTCCTGTTACCGGCTCTTCCTGCATTTTGTTCCTGTTGGTTGCTCTGCTGGTGGAACCGACCCTCGCACTTGTCTATCTTCTTGAGCTGCTTCCGGGCAACCTGGAAGACCCTCCCGTAGACAAAAACCATGACCACCAGCGGCAGGTAGAAGGAGATGACGGAAGAAATGATGGCATACCCTCCGTTGATGAAGAAATCGCAACAGTTCTCATCCTTGTAGCACTTCTTAGCCTCGGGGATGTCAGCTTTGTCCCAGTCCATCTGGATGGGCAAGAAGGAAGTCAAGATGGAGATGACCCAAACCAACAAGATGATCACCCGGGCTTTATTCTTGGTCAGGTGGCTTTGATACTTGAAAGGGGAGGTAATGGCAAAGTAGCGGTCCATGGCGATGACGCAGAGGGTCTCGATGCTGGCCGTGACACACAGCACGTCAATGGAGGTCCACAGCTTGCACCAGATGTTCCCAAACTTCCAGGTGCGCTGGATGATGTGGCTGGCCCCAAAGGGGATCACGCCCAGGCCCATCAGGAGGTCGGCGCAGGCCAGGGAGGTGATGAAGTAGTTGGTGACCGTCTGGAGCCGCTGGAACTTGGCGATGGCGGTGATCACCAGCACGTTGCCAAAGACGATGGCCAGCACGATCAGGGACATGAGGATGCCCATGCCCACCACCCAGGATTCCTCTGAGGCGGTGGCGTTGCCCGAAGTGGGCCCACCAGAGGGGCTGTCGTTCAGGCTCAGGGCGAAGGGCAGGAGCGGGCTGGCGGGGGAGCTGGCCGCTTCCATGGCGCCTCCAGGAGCCCCAGCGTCTTCAGCCTCGGGCAGCTCTGGGTCCCCGGGCCGCGGGGAGGGAGGCCGGGCTCCGCATGTGGCCCCCGCCTTCCAGTCCTTCCGCCTTCCTCCTGCTCGCAGAGCCCTCGCCCGCCGAAGAACTTGTCCCGGCGCCCGTTAGGTTTAGGGGAGTTTATAGGAACTCCGAAATGTGACGTCAAGCCGCCCCCAGCCAATGGGCTGCCGGCGCACGGCCACCCTCCGAGCGAGCGACACCCGCGCAGCCACGCTCCGGGATTTGTGTCCCGCCCGTCAATGGGCTGCCCGCCTGCCCGCCGGACTGACTGACTACCTGTCTTCTTTCTTGCTTTCTTTCTGCGGCGGAGGCTTCGGACAGGGATCGCCGAGGGAAGGGAGGCTGAGGGAAATGGGTGGCTTGGCCATTAGGAAGGGGAAGACACCTTCCTTCCTTCCTTCCTTCCTTCGGCACCTGATCCGAAGCGGGAGCAGCCTGGGCTCCCCCGACAGAGCAGGAGGAAGAAGCCCGTGGCGGGGAGGCAGGAAGGAGGGGGCCGGGGCGCTTTGAGGAAACCTGGAGCCTGCCAGCCCGGACTTCTCACTCCTCGTCCATTCCTACTCGGCGCCCTTCCCTCCATATGTGTTGTCGAAAGCTTTCATGGCCGGAATCACTGGGTTGCGGTGCATTTTCCGGCCTGTTTGGCCATGTTCCAGAAGCATTCTCTCCTGACGTTTCGCCCACATCTATGGCAGGCATCCTCAGAGGTTGTGAGGTCAGTTGGAAACTAGGCAAGTGGGGTTTAGATATCTGTGGAAGGTCCGGGGTGGGAGAAAGAACTCTTGTCTGTTTGAGGCAAATGTAAATGTTTCAATTGGCTACCTTGATTAGCAATAAATGGCCTTTCAGCTTCAAGGTCTGGCTGCTTCCTGTCAGGGGAATCCTTTTTTGGGATGTGTTAGATGGCCTTGATTGATTCATGTCTGGAATTCCTCTGTTTTATTAGTGTTGTTCTTTATTTACTGTCCTGTTCTTGTCAATCAGACAAGAGTTCTTTCCCCCACCCAGGACACTCCACAGATATATAAACCCCAATTGCATAGTTTTCCAACAGACCTCACAACCTCTGAGGATGCCTGCCATAGATGTGGGAAAAATGTCAGGAGAGAATGCTTCTGGAACATTTATTTATTTATTTATTTACAACATTTTTAGCCCGCCTTTCTCACCTGAGGGGACTCATGGCCATACAGCCCAGAAAACCTACAGCAACCCAGTGATTCCAGCCATGAAAGCTGGTAAACTGGCTGGGATTTCTGGGAGTTGTAGGCCAAAACACCTGGGGACCACAGGTTGAGAACCACTCTACACGATAATCTCTATAAGGAACCACTTTTTCCTGTGGTTGTTCCCACAAACTGCTTGTTTTTCTCTTTTGTCTCACGGCACATCTACACTGGCCACTTCAGTCAGCTTCAAACTGGTGTTGAAGAAAATGTTCTCCCTGTACAGATGATCACTTAGGAAATCCTGAAACCAGAGGGAGGCCAGGATAGCGATTACACAAACCAGAGAGCACTGTTGCACATTGAGGATTTCTTCGTTTTGGGTGCTTTCGGAGAGGGAGACAATCAGCGCTCAGTTGGTACTCATGAATGTAATAAGAATGGTTTCTAAAATAATAGTTACTGGACTTTTGGTTTGCTACATTTGAGGTCCTTACTTGAATAAGATGCCGAGGCTTTTCAGATAGTAAATGCAGTACAACCCCAGTATCAGCTGAGGATAGATGATGATGATGTTGATGATAGCTAACCCTATTGAAATGAAGATTTTTTTTGGCCCAAGAATACCATAGAATCTTTCCAGATGACCTAGCAAATGGCTAGAGAGGACATATTTTGTCAGAGATGGATAAATGAAACAGCGGGAAGTCATACTTACTGTACCTAATGTTTTTCAATAGCTGCTATTAACAAGAAGTACAATGAGATTATGTTTTTCCTTTTCTAAAGTGTAATGATCAATTCATTAACAATAAAGTAATGAGGACTATATATTACCTCTTGTGTGCTTTTATGTTTGGGAGATTTTCTGTTCACTTGCCTGGGGTCTTTTAGCAAGCAATGCCTCTATCTGGTTGGCAACTGTGGAAAACATTGGCTCCCTAGATGTGCCATTTTGGTCTTGATCCAGCCTGCCCCTTCTTATAGCCTAAACTGTTTATCTCTCATCCATTGCAGTTATTATTGATTCCTTTCTATAACATCCCTCCTGCCTAATCAAAATCCATGAATTCAGTCATTCAAGCTTTCTCTTAATCAAGTTGTAATTGTTTTAACATTCCTTTCTTCCATCATATACTAGCTCCTGACTGATATTTGAATCCAAGCAGGGCCAGCCTTGGTTAGCACTTGGATGGGAGGCTGCCAATGAAAACCAGAAGCTGCAGGCCATATTTCAGAGGAAAGAATAGGGAAAAAATGCCTCTGAGTATTCCTTGTCTAAGAAAATCCCAAGGAATTAATGGGATTGCAATAAGTCAACTAGTGAAGTGGACACACACACATCACAAATTTAACACTCACACTATCCCCCATCTCCCCCATCCTGGTACATCCTCCTGATAATAAACTGCCACTACAGAATGGAAAATTCAAAAGAGAACATAGGAGCTTTTAAAGGTCACTACAGAATATGAGTTCATTTTGCAGCTACACAAAAGCAGAGTCTCTATTATTCTAGACTTTTGGGATTTGTTAGAGAAAGGAAAGAATAACTTAACAATCCGGAAAATATGAGTAGTTCACTAGAAAGTACTTTACTTTGATATACATTTTGTTTATTCATTTATTATATTTATTTATATCCCACATTTTCTCTCCATGTGGAGACTCAAAAGTGGATCACAACTAAAACCACTTCAATGCAACTTAAAATACACAAATATTAAAACAGTATTAAACAACATTAATACTAAAGCAATCCAGGTTAAAACCATAAAAGCATATAAAATCACATCACCAAATCATAGCAGCCCTTGATGGTCTTAAGGTCTTAAACACCTTAATCTTTAAAAGCCTGCCTTAATAAGAAGGTTTTAACCTCCTGCTGGAAGGTTAGCAAGGAGGGGGCCATTCTGGCTTCCCTGGAAGAAGGGAGTTCCAGAGTCAAGGGGCAGCCACCGAGAAGGAAGGCCCGCTCTCTCGTTCCCACCAACCAAACTTAAAATGCAGGTGGGACCGAGAGAAGGGCCTCTCCTGAAAATCTGAGGGTCCAAGACCACCTTGGCTAGCTTAGGAAGGAAGACTGTTGAGCAGTGAGGTGGACGGTACACCAACAGAATCTCTATTCTGTCCCGGTCACATACATCTCTCCTGCCTGGCCAAAATCCATGTATTCAGCCATTCAAGGTTTCTCTTAA